>NC_081311.1:121995000-122623214 GCF_026419965.1 Kogia breviceps | reverse complement strand
CTAGAGAGCATAAGTGAATTGCTCCCTGCCGCGGTGTACTCAGGACTAGAAGCAGACATTCTCATTCTCACTCCGGAAAGCTCTTGACTTCTCAGGGATGTTTCTACATTATTGGGAAACACTCTGCCTTTTCTCAAGACACTGCATATCGTTTTGAAATCAGAGTTATGGTAATCAGAAATTCTACCAAAGTTACATGTAGAATAAATGTCAGATTAGATCAAATGACTCACTTGATATTTCTAATCTCTTCGCAATAACACCTTTACTTGCAACATGTAAAATAACCATGGGAAATAGAAATGCAAACACTCGATTCATTTGTGCATTTATGTGTGGTTGTACTGACTGTTCATACCAGTGATTTTAAGCAGCTAAGTATAACCCCTTAACTTTATCCTCCAGATTACAGATCTTGCTGGTAGTGTCCATTCACATTTTTATAAACCTAAGTTGTGGTAATGGTTAAAAAGCTGGATGGGCAGGTGTTGAGGAAGGGGGAATTTAAATTTGATAAATTTTAAGTCATTGAATTCAGGAGTCTTTCTTTTTGGATGAAGTTATCTGAGTTTGCCATCAAAATAACCATAGTATACACCTGACTCTATTTCATACCTCTGCAGTGAGGGTAAATATACTGTGTAATGATTTCTTTGTGAGATAGCCTATTATTGGCACAGTTGTTTAAAGGGTATTTTTCTACAGGAATGATGTAGGCTTTAGGCTCAAACACCACACAATATTGACCAGTTTAAACACTTAGAAAAAGTGAGAGATTATATATTTACAATTTCATCTGTGAAATAATATTAAAGGATCAGCATCTGGCTACATTACTGAGTACTTCCCTGGGAAGAAGCAATTACTAAAGATATGAAATAAGACCACGCTCAGTATTCCATGGGGCTCTGAAGTCAGTGGAGAGTGAATTATTGGATGATCAAATCACATTATCATTGGAAGGACTTAAGTTATTTCTTGTCTTGATTTTAATCAAACATTTCTGTTTGAATTAGATTAACGAGGAGGATATTCCCGAAACAAAGATAAAGTTCACAGCTGTAGAGAATCCTGAGAGTGACAGCCAGTTTTCAAATATCTCCTATTCGTGTCAAGTGAGCTCAAAAGTCCCTTATGAGCTACAAAAAGGACAAGCACTTATCACCTTTGAAAAAGAAGAAGGTATGACTCATGTTCAAAAATTTGACCATGTTACCTTTGGAAAGCACTGGGATTTTCAAAGAGTTTTTGTAGATATTTGGCCATTGCTTTACAATTTTTACATTTGTCATTTCATCTCATCCTCATAGTGACACCCTGAGGTAGGTATGATTATCCCCATTTTACAGATGAGAAAACTGACTCTGAGACGTTGAGTGACTTGAACATGATCACTCATTCAGAACGTGACAACGCTGGGACTCAAGCCCAGGTGTTGTGATGTCCAATACCAATGCCTTTCTACTGCAACTGCTACCTGCAAATGATAATACTAGTGATAATGTTTCAAGGTTGTAACGCTCTACATCGTTCTCGGAGAGTTCTCACAGACATTAACTCATTGTATACTCACATGAATACATGAAAGAAATAAGCTAGAGAGTTACTATTTACATTTTATAACTAAGAAAACAGATTCTCAGGTGTTTAAGTGATTCACCTAAGTGCACAAGACCTGTGAATGGCAAGAGCCCTGGAGTCAGAGATTTGGGGGTGGGACCTGATGTTTGCCAAGTCTGCCGTGGTGTGGGACCCTCTTGAGATCTGAGAGCACCTTAATGAGGAGAATCTGGCTTTGAGTGCCAGCTGTACCCCTTTCTAGAAGTGTAATTTGGTTGGGTTCTTTATAAATCTCAATTTTTTTATGACAGGTTTTGTGGCAGTACCTACCTCGGGGTTGCTTTGAGTATTAAATGAGAAATGTTGAAAAATACTTCGCACAGTGTCTGATACATAATAAACACTTAATAAATGTTAACTGTCATTATTGCTACATGTTAGGATTTTTTCAGCTAGAGAAACAGAAGCTTACCTAAGATAAGGAACTTGCTCAAGGTCCATACCGGTGATAAACTGCAGAGCTGAGAGCCAAACCTCAAGTACCCTTGTACTTTCTACTGAACCAACATTCCTCTGAGCAGGCCACCATCTGGGCTTTTTGTTCTCATATTTTCCAAGTTAGATTAAGTTATGGGTGGGGTCAGATGGTCTTCACAAGTCCTTCCAGTGTTCAGATTCTGGGAATCTATGATTATAACTCATGTCTCCTTGACGCCTGGTTTGTTACTATAGCCTGAAAATAAATAGAAAGGCATTCTGGCAGGTCACTATATGCACATACGCTTTGTCCACCCTGGGTCCGCCCCTGCAGCTGAGGGTGAAAGGGGAGGCCAAGAGCCCTGTTGGAAGTTGGCGGTGGTAATTGGGATATAACTGAAGGATGGAAGTGAGGATTTGGGAAGCAAGGATTCTGCATAGGAATTACCTGGGGATGCTGGGAACAGGATTTTCTTCAGAAACAGCTGCATCACTGCTTCCACCCTTGGCATGGCTATGAGGTCCTGTTCTTCTGGACAACTTTGGGTTTCTACACAATTAAACAGGAGTTGGCTTTTGACAGAGTCACAGAAGTTGAAACACCAGTAGGCCCTCTCAGCTGTGTCAGATCACCAGATGTTGGAGGTTTGGGGGGTGGGGGAGGGGTGGGGATTGGGAGGGAAAGATCATCATCTAAGTATTACTTACAGTGGATAATCTTTGTTATTGTTGCCTGTTGTCAATAACAACAACAAAAAAAGCTGTAATTCAAGTTATAGAGCCATATCATGGTACAATGAGTCTGAATTCCCACGTGACAACGCCCTGTTTTCTAGCCCTGTTTCTCTCTTCCTCCAGCTATGGTGTGCTGTCTGGTTGTTATAAACACATGTGAGGTTAATAAGACCGGGACTAATTTGTCTCTAGTCTTTATGACAATATTAGAGTAAGCAGCTCCAAATATCAACAACGGAAGTGTTATAAACTCTTATGTCACACAATTAAAAATAAACACATACCCACATGCATTTTATTTTGGTTTTTTATTATTCTGATTTATTTATTTATTTTTGGCTGTGTCTTAGTTGCCCGACCAGGGATTGAAACCCAGGCCCACAGCAGTGAGAGCACCGAGTCCTAACCACTGGACCACTAGGGAATTCCCCACACATTCATTTTAAACTGTCATATAGTTGCTATTGGATTTCTAATGATTTTTGGCATAATTATATTACTAAGCCTTTCCCATTTGTATGGCTAAATTAGACTAGTTTTGTGATCAGTATATCAAGACTATTCAACTTTTTAATGAATGATCTCAAGAGCATTTTAAGGAAAGTAGAATTCTTCATTAAATATGACCAAAAAAAAAAAGACTCACTCTTTGGTATTCAAGTCTTTGTGGTCTTTAATATGTAATCCTGGGGAAAGACAGAGACAAGAACAAATATTTATTTCTTTGTTGCTTGTAACATATTAAGGAGCAGTGACAAATGATAAATAAGATTAATTGTCAGAATGACACTGACCTAAAAAGTTATTCCAGCTTACTCAACATGGAAGAAATTTTTGGCTGAGCTTTAATGTACTAAGGGAATTCTCTGATAATTCTGTCAACAGTGGAAAGGAAGGTTTGTGGCTGTACTGAAGTAATATATGAATTTCTGAAGGATCATCAGGCTTATCTCTTAAGAGATGATTCTACAACTTGTTGAGAATTTCTACATTGTAATTTTTTGCTGATGTATTTTGACATTAGTATATCCTACTGTGGTGGCAAGACCATCATCACTTACAAATCCTAAGAAAAATGTAAAAATTAAATCCCTTAAAATTAAAGAAAATTTAAAACATTCAGGATTATTTGTTGTTAAACCAAACATGTAAAAATGTATTGAAATATTGGGGCTTCCCTGGTGGCGCAGTGGTTGAAAGTCCGCCGGCCGATGCTGGGGACACAGGTTCGTGCCCCGGTCCGGGAAGATCCCACGTGCCACGGAGCGGCTGGGCCCGTGAGCCATGGCCTCTGAGCCTGCGCGTCCGGAGCCTGTGCTCCGCAATGGGAGAGGCCACAGCAGTAAGAGGCCCGTGTACTGCAAAAAAAAAAAAAAAAAAAGAATTGTAATATTGGAAATTAATACTTCCCAAATTATTTTTCAGTTGCCCAAAATGTGATCAGAATGGGGCACCATCATGTGCAGATACAGGATGTAAATGTGAAGGTTATGGCCAGCCCGGTTCCATTAAACTCAGGAGTCAGATTCCAGGTAACATGGTGATTAAAGCATTTCAGAATTCTGTTAAACACGGACACTTTTCTCATCCATATTTCTGAACGTGAACCGATTTCCCAGGTTCACGTAGACGTGTCTAAAATGAAGATCCAAGTTACTGACATTCCTGATGAACTGCCTGAAAGTCAGATGAGAGACAAGCTAGAACTGAGTTTTTGTAAGTCCCGCAACGGAGGTGGAGAAGTGGACTTCGTGGAGTACGACAAGCAGTCCCGGAGCGCCGTCGTCACGTTTGTGGAAAGTGGAGGTATTCCCGCACTGAGAGTTAGACAGTACTCTAGCATTTAAATTACATTCTGCCATGTCTGAAAGTATCCCTTTCTACTGTTTTCATTTGGAATTTATTAGACAGCATAACAGGGGATTTTTTTCTTTAACCTTATGAAATGGTAGAGTCCTGAAAATGATTTCCCTGAGTGCTACTGAGAATGATAAGCTTACAGATAACAAGTACCTACATCTTAGTGCATTCCTATCACGTGCCAGGCATGGAGTCTTTGGTGTGTTATACATATATCTTCTCAGATCCATAGCACATCTCTGGATGTAGGTGTTGTACTCATTTTATTGATGAGGAAACTAAGGCATATTCAAGGTAAGCAGCTTACCCAAGATTGCACAGTGGGTGTGTGTGTGGCAGAGAAACATTCTGAAAATATGTATATATAAAACTGTCTCTTCATCTCACTTATTACGATTGACAAGGATCTCAGGTGGAGGTAATCGATTCCAGGAAGAAAAGGGGGTAATAGAACAGCTATTCCTTTTTTAGGTAGAAGTGGACTTTTACCAAATCATCTTAGGGAGGTTTATATTCTTCTAATGAAAAACAGAAGATTCTCCAAGTTCTTTTGTTAATATGTTCAAATGATTCTCAATGTAAAAATCTCTTCCTCTAGTTAATCTAGTGCTTAGGGCTTCTTCTGGGTTTGCACATGTGATAGAAATCCAAATATACAATTAAAAACCGTTGACTGAGGCTTCCCTGGTGGCGCAGCGGTTGGGGGTCTGCCTGCCGATGCAGGGGACGCGGGTTCGTGCCCCGGTACGGGAGGATCCCACACGCCGCGGAGCGGCTGGGCCCGTGAGCCGTGGCCGCTGAGCCTGCGCGTCCGGAGCCTGTGCTCCGCAAAAAACGTTGACTGATTTAAGTTTTTTCATAATAAAGTAATACATGCTTTTTAAAGAAAATTGAAATAATAGAGAATAACATTAATAAAAACTGAGATATTTCCTTAAATTTCCAAACTTCCCTTTCTCCTGCTATGTAGCTAGTTATGGTTAGGTGAATGTCTTTCCAGATCCTTCTGGAATTGCTAGATAATATGGTAATTCTGTATTTAATGCTTGAGGAATCGCCATACTGTTTTCCACAGTGGCTACACCTTTACATTCCTACCAGCAATGTACCAGGGTTCCAGTTTCCCCACATCCTTGCCAGCAAGGATCTACACTCTTAACCACTGTACTATATTGCTAATTCAAGGTGGACTGGTGAGAGGAGAAAAAAAGTGATTGGATATTCTTAAGAACTGTTTCTGTTAGACTATGCAATCTTGACACATTACCTTTTTTCCCTCTAGGACAAAAAACTGCTAAAAATAAATCTGGTTACTTTTTGTGTTGGAGAAAATTGATGAATTTTTGTTATTTGCCTTCACTTTTTTTAGATGACATTCAGCACCCCTCCACCTTTGATTAACATCATTATACAGGTTTATTGAATGTCATGTATTAGTTACAGGACAATTAAGTAATTTTTTATATATAATAGTAATATAGTAATTTGCTATATATATGTATGTGTATATATATACAGAAGGAGAGAGAGAAAGAGAGTATTCTAATTGTAATTTGCATGTGTACTTCTTGAGAGATTGGGAAACACTGGGTTTTGTTAGGATGGCTGGGTTACTTTTTGCAAATGGTTATCACATTTTATGTAGCTCAAGGTAGGTCTATCTGAGGACATCGCAGCTTACTGTGCATTGATTGACTGATAATTTAAGACAGATGGAGCTATTTAAATCTCATTATCATTTGGTCTTATGTTTTTCAAAATTATGTACTGTGAATTCTTTAAAGTGGACTGTAGAGTTTCTTAAAAATTAATATCTCAAGCCACTGTTTACTCTGACATTCTGTTTGAAGGAGGTTTTAACTTTGGTTAAAAATGTTTGATATAAAGGAGAAAATAATTTTTAAAAATTTACTTCTAGTTGCTGACAAGATTTTGAAAGTAAAAGACTATCCTCTTTATATAAATCAAAACTGCCAGAGAGTTACTGTTTCTCCGTACACAGAAACATACCTGAAAAAGTTTCAGGTAAAGTCATCTCTTTTCTTTCATTTTGGGAACTTATTGCCCGGCCCCACCCTACAAAAAATAAAAAGTTGTCATTCTGTTTTCATTTGAATCTTATTAATTAACCTAGTCTACCATCCTGAAAGCTAGAACTCATGCCTAACTCTTGCTTTCGCTTCCCCTCCAGCATTCATTTGGTTACTTGATCTTGTCACTTCCACCTCTCACTACCTCTCTAATGGTCTCTCTGTCCATAGAGTTGCCCTCCTTTCCTCTATTTGTCACAATGCCACCAGAGTTATCTTTCTGAAACTCAGATCCGACTCTGATATTCTCTTGCTTGAAAATCTTCCTGAGGCCCGTTGTCTCTCTCAAGATAACATCCAAAATATTAAGCAGAGCTTATAAATGTAAAGTTTTGTAATTCAAAGCGCTTGGAAAATTTTTCTATTTATCTTTTTATTTTGCTTCTTAGGTATTTTCAGGAGTATCTAAGAAGACAGTGCTTCTGACTGGACTGGAAAACCTACAGATAATAGATGAAGAAACTGTAGAGGATTTTATTAACATTCACTTTCAACGGGAGAAGAAAGGAGGTGGAGAAGTCGAGGTAGTCAAGTGTTCCCTTGGGCAACCTTACATAGCATACTTCGAAGAATAGACTCATGGAATCCTATGAAAATTAGAGCTTTTGAACCCAAATCACTGTTAATGCTTGACAAAAATGAATATCCTTTTCCTTAAAAAAATGAAAAATTTAATTCTTTAGTGTTTGTTTATTCTTAGATACAAAATATATTTCTGTTTTTGAATTCTTTGTTTCCACCTTTGTCGCATGTTTACAAATGCAATAACTATATTAAAACAGTTTTGTTCATAAATTTTGTGGCTGGGTGTCATGTCCATTGAAATGAACCATAAGTGATCCAATTGTCCGCCTGCCATGTTGGCTCATTCTGTCATGGTCTGAGCAGACAGCAGAATTAAATTCATATTAAAATGCTGGCAGAAATGAAATGCTTTTAGAAAAGATTCTAAACCTAGACCTATCCAATGCTGCCTGCCATCTAAAATAAAGGGAAAAGCTAAAAAGAAAAAAAGCTTGGTTTTGCTTCTGATATTTTAACTCTCACATTTCTCTTTGGAATAAGAAATGTTGCCTATGGGGCTTCCCTGGTGGCGCAGTGGTTGGGAATCTGCCTGCCGGTGCAGGGGACACGGGTTTGAGCCCTGGGCCAGGAGGATCCCACATGCCACGGAGCAGCTGGGCCCACGCTCCACAAGTACTGAGCCTGCGCTCTTCAGCCTGCAAGCCACATCTACTGAAGCCTGCTGCACGCCTAGAGCCTATGCTTCTCAATAAAGACAAGCCATCGCAATGAGAAGCCTGTGCACTGCAACAAAGAGTAGCTCCCGCTCGCTGCAACTAGAGAAAGCCCGCTTGCAGCAACAAAGACCCAACGCAGCCAAAAATAATAAATTAATTTTAAAAATATATTAAGAGAAAAATTTAAAGAACCTCATTTAATTTCGATTGGTACAGTCTCACTAGCACAGAGGGTGTTATATTTAGTCTCTGGCAGACTGCTAATTAGAAATAAGTTTTTCCTAATATTTAGGACAAAGTTGGAAACAGTCACTTTTGTTCCTTTTGGGGGCCTTCCTCAGGAAGTAAAATAGATAATTTCATTTGATTTTAAATTTTCACAATGGTTTTGATAAATGTTACTTATCCTAGAAAATTATGCTTTTTCTTTGGGTTCTTTTCACCATTCCACCTTTGTGTGATCTGACTAAAACTCAGAAGTCGAGCACTGGCTCTCCTGCTTATTTCCAGAGTTTTACAGATTTTACAGGAGGAAAGTTTTCTTTAAAATATACCAAAAGATACTGTATTGACTATTTCCAATATTGCATGTTATGGTAGGAAGCCTTCAACTATGTGTCCAGGATGAGCTATCTCCACTTATTAATGTGTGAAAAGACTGTCATTAGATAAGTCAGGAAAGACAGATAATGTGGAATTACAAGTCCCTTTTGCTGTTTGTAGATTTATCAGTCAGGAGAGGCTGGGCTATGCTGTGATAGCACAACCTCCCAAATCTTGGAGACCTAGTAAATAAAAGTTTAATTCTCGCTTATGCTGAATGTCCAACAAAAGTTGGTAAGGGACTCTGTCTTAATCACTTCAGGCCCCATCTTTTTTTTTTTTTTTTAACATCTTTATTGGAGTATAACTGTTTTACAATAGTGTGTTAGTTTCTCCTTTACAACAAAGTGAATCAGTTATACATATACATATGTTCCCATATCTCTTCCCTCTTGCGTCACCCTCTCTCCCACCCTCCCTATCCCATCCCTCTAGGTGGTCACAAAACAGGCCCCATCTTGAGACATGCTTCCAGAATCATGCAGGTGGGGAAAAGTGAAATCTGGAGAGTCTTGCACCAGCAATTAAATGCTGTGACCCAGAAGTGACCTGTGCCATTTCCTCTCACATCTCATTGGCCAGAAATAGTCATATGGCCTCACTGAAACATAAGGGGGCTAGGAAATTCCCTGGCGGTCCAGTGGTTAGGACTCCTCGCTTCCACAGCAGGGGGCATGGGTCAGGTCTCACTCAGGCTGGGGGGAGGGAGGGGTACAGAATGTGGGGCGAGCCTGCGGCTGCAGAGGCCAGTGTGACATGACAACAGTCTGAGGCGTGCCGTGTGTTCTTCCAGGGAAGTTGTCCCTGGATCACAGGACCCTGGCAGTGGCGGGCTGCACAGGCTCCCAGGAGGTGAGGTGTGGATAGTGACGTGTGCTTGCACACAGGCTTCCTGGTGGCTGCAGCAGCCGCCTTAGCGTTTCATGCCCGTCTCTGGTGTTCGCGCTGATAGCTGTGGCTCGCGCTCATCACTGGAGCTTGTTTAGGCCATGCTCTGAATCCCCTCTCCTCATGCACCCTGAAACAATAGTCTTTTGCCTCTTAGGCAGGTCCAGACTTTTTCCCGGACTCCCTTCCGGCTAGCTGTGGCGCACTAGCCCCCTTCAGGCTGTGTTCACGCCGCCAACCCCAGTCGTCTCCCGGCTTCCAACCGAAGCCCGAAGCCCGAGCCTCAGCTCCCAGCCCCCGCCCGTCCCAGCGGGTGAACAGACAAGCCTCTCTGGCTGGTGAGTGCTGGTCGGCACCGATCCTCCATGCGGGAATCTCTCTGCTTTGCCCTTCGCACCCCTGTTGCTGCGCTCTCTTCCGTGGCTCTGAAGCTTCCCCACTCCACCACCTGCAGTCTCCGCCCGCGAAGGGGCTTCTAGTGTGTGGAAACCTGTCCTCCTTCACAGCTCCCTCCCACTGGTGAAGGTCCCATCCCTATTCTTTTGTCTCTGTTTTTTCTTTTTTCTTTTGCCCTACCCAGGTATGTGGGAAGTTTCTTGCCTTTTGGGAAGTCTGAGGTCTTCTGCCAGGGTTCAGTAGGTGTTCTGTAGGAGTTGTTCCACATGTAGTTGTATTTTTAAAAATTTCTTTATTTTTATTTATTTATTATTTTTGGCTGTGTTGGGTCTCTGTTGCTGTGCGTGGGCTTTCTCTAGTTGCGGCAAGCGGGGGCTACTCTTCGTTATGGTGTGCGGGCTTCTCATTGTGGTGGCTTCTCTTCTTGCGAAGCACAGGCCCTAGAGCACAGGGGCATTAGTAGATGCGGCGCATGGGCTCTAGAGCGCAGGCTCAGTAGCGCATGGGCTTAGTTGCTCCGTGGCATGTGGGATCTTCACAGACCAGAGCTTGAATCCGTGTCCCTTGCATTGGCAGGCGGATTCTTAACCACTGCACCACCAGGGAAGCCCTGTAGTTGTATTTTTCATGTACTTGTGGAAAGGAAGGTGATCTCCATGTCTTCTCCCCCATCTTGAAGGTCCTTCCTGGTCATCAATATTTGGATCACTCTTCTTCACACGCAAAATACACTCACACTCACCCCATCCCCAAGGGAGAAAACCCCCAAATTTCACCCAGTCATAACAACATACTCAAAGTGCAAGAAGCCTAGGTGATATGTGGCAGTTTCGGTATCAGGGCTGAATGTTACTTCTCTTTATCTAAAGTCCCCCAATATACAGTGGTGGGACCAGAACAAGATAACTGCAATCAACTCTCTCACATTTGAAAAAGGAAAGAATGGGAGACACATAGCTGTCACTAGGCCAAAGCCA
Source organism: Kogia breviceps (assembly GCF_026419965.1). Taxonomy (NCBI): domain Eukaryota; kingdom Metazoa; phylum Chordata; class Mammalia; order Artiodactyla; family Physeteridae; genus Kogia; species Kogia breviceps. The sequence goes on along the minus strand of NC_081311.1, from coordinate 122,612,387 downwards.
TTTTGAAATCCCATGGAGTTATTGGGTAGGCTGTGATTCCACTCTGGAAATTCTTCTTTAGCTCACTGTCCTCATAGCTCCTGGACATTCTTCGTTTTCCATGATTTTCCTGGGCCATATCTAGAATGGAGATTCATAATATATTTTTCTTGGAGGCTGAAAAGCTTCCTCACTTGGCACACTTCCTACGATTAATGTTTGGGACCAAGTTTTTAAAGTTTTGAACAGTCATAGTCTCTTTACCTGGGCCAGTGGCAAGTTAGGTGGTGTAATTTAAAAACTTAACAGGCTTCTTATCTATTAAAATAGACTAAAGTCTGGTCAGCTTACATATGCCAATAGCCACACCTAAAGTTTTTTTGTTTTTTTTCTAGACTTCTCTTTCTAGAGTAGCTGTAATTCTCTGATTTCTTGGCCCCCTTCTCTCCCTCTCTTCACTTGATTTGAGTCTATCAGGACACTTATAATTTCTTTTCACTGAATTAGTCTAGTTGAAAGGGTTTATTGAATTCTGCAATCTTATTTGCTGTTTTTGCTCTGAGGGACCTTAGCTTGTTCAGAGATTTAAACCTTGATTTGATCATTGATTTGATCCTTGCTGTAAAGCAAAGTTCTAATCAGTCTTTTTTACTCAAAGGTCTTCTCAGTTTTATCATTTGAGAATGAAAAGGGTTGTTTACATCCAACCCTGCAAGTTCCCATATTTCTGGACTTTATCTGTTCCCTGTTATTCCTGCTTTCAAACTGGCCAAATTCTTTTCGAAGCTTATTTCTTTCTTATATTACTTTGTTAAATGCACCAAGACCTATGCTACTAATTTTGGTTTTCACACTTTTTAAAAAAAACCTACAAGCTAATTAGGTATATTATTTGCCTTCCAAGCTATCATGTGTGACAGTTTTACCAAATGTTTTTCCACTACATAATATGGATCAGCATCCTAATCTCTGATAACTATTTTCTAATCACCTGCCATTTGGTCTCTGAGCCAAACCCTGTATTTTAGGTTGTGTTGTGGATTTTCTTTTCTTTTCTTTTCTTTTCCTTTTCTTTTCTTCCCTTCCCTTCCCTTCTCTTCTCCCTTCCCTTTCCTTTGCTTTCCTTTTCTTTTCACTACAACAATATTCCACTTCAGAATACCAATTTCTGTATCAGTTGGGATAGACTATGTGATGCTGATGTGACAAATTATCTCTAAATTTCAGAGACCTAAAACAACAAAAGTTTACTCATTGCTCATTCTACATGTCCATGTTGGGTCAACGAAAGGAATGCTCATGGAAGACACTCAGTGAACCAGGGTAACAGCAGCCACCAATTTTATTGCTAGATGCCATGCCAGAGGAAAAGAGTTTTGAAGGGTCTTGAACTGGCAATAAAATTCTTGGTACAAAAACGTTCCTTCCATTCACAACTCAACCAGAACTAAATATACAGCTCCACCCAACTATAAAAGAACTTGGATGTTCAATCCTATCATATGCTTGGAAGGCAGAAAGCCAAAACTGTATAGTGAATAGCTGTGAATACCTGTTGGTATTTGCAAAGAAAAAGATGCTTATTCTTGAAAAATACACAAAGTATATTGAAGATAATAAAAATCACCAAAAATTCACCCCCACAGATAATTGTAAACATTTTTATGTCCTCCTTTCCAGTCTTTTTATTTTTTAATCATGTTACATTTCACCTTGTGAAAGTATCCCATGTTATTTTTTCCTATTGTTGGACATTAAGATTGTTTCCAATTTTTCGTACTTATAAGTGCTAAGGTGTACATAAACCTTTATATATCTTGTTATACAGATCTTTTTTCTGCAGTTCTGACCTTATTTCAAGGTGACACTTACTAGTGTGACAGGTTGAAGGATATAAATTCTTTTAAGGATCTTGATACATATGGCTACAATTGCTTTCCAGAAAGGTAGTCATCAGTCTGTACTTTTATAAATAGTGCAAGAAAGGACTATTTTACTGCTCCCTTTCAGCATTGACTGCTACACCTTTAAAAATAACTTTCTTTTTATCCTATTTTTAGAAATCTTCCCAATGAATGCCACATCTTATGAAAATAAGTAATTATCAAGATACAGGTGAAACATCTAGTAATAGGTTTTGGTTTTGTTTTTTCGGTATCACAAATTAAAAATATTCAGGAAAATGTTGACCAATATGATTTTACTTAAGCTGTGAGACAGAAAAAAAGTATAGTGAGATAGGAGACCTTCTAATTGGGGCTGTGAGAGATTAACATTTTTTCTTTTGGATGTAGTTTTAGTAATAAGTTGCTAGAATTATTTTGGCCACATTTGGACTCATGCTTCCTCAGACACAGTTTGGCACTGGGTGGGGGAAGTTTTCTTCAAGCCTCTTAGGGTCCCTGTTTGGATCTGGAAATTAAACTGAAAAAGACAGATTAATGGGAGAAAAGCATACAAATTTATTTAATATAAAATTTTTGTGACATGGGAAGCTTCACAAGGAAATTAAGAAGGGAAGAAATGGTTAAACCCGAGTGTTTCTATGCTAGGGTTGTTGAAGAGTAATGTGGTAGAAAGTAGAAAATGATAGGACCTAGAGTATCAGCTAAGCCTAGTAAACTTAGGGAAGCTTAGTAAGGCCTAGTCACTCAGATTCCTCTCTGTGTCCCTCTGTCTTTGGAGATAAGGATGTTCCTTTTCTGTGGGTATAGGGAGGGCACCTCTCACATGAGGGTTTTATGACCTGCTTCGGGGGGAAATTCAGAAAGCCCTTCTAGTACATGCCATTTCCTTTAGTTTGAAATAGTCAATATGCCAAGGAGCCATATTTTGGGGTAGCATGTCCTGAATGCTGTCAGCACATACAAGTTGGAATAGTTGGCACATACAAGGTTAAGGGTCACCCTGGGTCAGATTTGATCTCACAGATGAGTAGACCTGCATTGTCGACTCTAATCTGGGATCTCTCATTATTCCCTGGAGAGGATCCCAGTTTGGATTATGGTGCTCATGTCCATTTACAGTTAATCTTTGTTTCCACCTCCAGCCCAAGGCATCACTTTTCTACTTTCTCTCTTCACATATTTGTCTTTTCTGGTTAAATGTGGCCACTATATGGCCTTTTGTGTCTAGATTTTTTTGTACTTAGTGTGATTTTTTTGAGCTTCATCCTTGTCATAGCATGTATGAGTATTTCATTCCTTTTTATTGCCAAGTAATATTACATTGTGTATAAATGTGTGTATATGTGTATATATATATATATATATATATATATATATATATATACATTATGTACATAGTATATATGTATAATGCATTTTATTTATCCTTTAAGCAATTGATGGCCATTTGGGTTATTTCTACTTCTTGGCTATTACTATAATGTTATGAACATTTGCTTATAAGTCTTTGTTTGCATGCATGTTTTCATTTCTCTTGGGTAGTTATCTAGGAGTGAATTTTCTTGGTCATACGGTAAATTTATGCTTAACTTTTGATAAACTGCTCAACTGTTTTCAAAGGTGGCTGTAACATTTTGCTTTCCCACCAGCGATGCATGAGAGTTCTCATTTCTCCACATTCTTGACATTTGCTGTTATCTGTCTTTTTGATTACAACCATTTTAGTCAGTATGGAGTGGTATTTCATTGTTTTAATTTGCATTTCTTTAACAACTAATGATGTTGAGCATATTTTCATGTGCATGTTATGAATTCATGTATCTGCTTTGATAAAATATCTATTCAATTTTTGTCCATTTTTAAGTGGGTTATCTTATTTTTGAGTTGTAAGAGTTCTTTGTGTATTCTGAACACAAACCCCTTATCAGATGTGTGATTTGCAAATATTTTCATGGTGTTCTTTTTTTCTAACGGCTTGGATATATTAGTCAGAGTAGGCTAGGTGATATTGCTGAAAAAAAGTTCAGTGGTTTTAAACAGCAAAGTTATTTCTCATTCACGTAAATTTTGTTATGGGTCCAGGCAACTCCCTCTTGCAGCTGTGTTGGCTCACTGATGCATGTTGCCTTTAATACATGCTTCTATGTGCACCAAGGCAAAGAGAGAGTTGCAGACTCTTGCACTGGCAATGAAATGCTTCCATCCAAATATGAGACATGTCAATTCTCCTCACATTTCATTGGCTGAATGAATCATATGGCCATGCCTAACAGCAAAGGGAGAAGGGCGATCCCTCCACATGGGACTGAATTGACAACAAGGAATGTTGGTGAGCAGCACTACTGTTAGGGGAACCACTGACCAAAACCACCCGCCGTGGCCAGGCCCTACTGCAACCACTTGCATGAGTTATCTTAGGACAAGAGGTCCTGGTAAGGAACATGGAACTAACAAGCTACCACCAACCAGAAGAATTCGGGAAAGGTCAAAAGGAGAGAGGAGACACCAGTCCATATGTCCTACAAACCTCCCAGGATCCTTCTCGCTGGAATCCATCTTGGCTGAGCCATGCACCCGCCACTGGGAAGGACCCTGAGTCAGAGTGATTGGCCAGAGACCAGCCGGAAACTAACCCCATCACCATAAAACCCGAGACTGCGAGCCACGTGGCAGAGCAGTTCTCCTGGTTCCCTTACCCTGCTGCTTTCTGCCTGAGCGCCTCTTCCCAATTAAGTCTCTTGCTTTGTCAGCACATGTGTCTCCTCAGACAATTCATTTTTGAGAGTTAGACAAGAGCCCACTCTCGGGCCCTGGAATGGGTCCCCCTTCTTGCAACACTACTGTCTATTGTGTTGGGGGGGCGGTGACAGGTAAGAAAAAATAAACAAATGTATCTTCATATTTTTAGAAAGGTATGAGTGCTATTAAGATGGAATAACAGAGTGATAGAATAATAACTGGGGGGACAAATTTAGACTGGGTGATCAGAAACAGTCTCCCTGAAGAGGGCTCATTTGAGCTAAGGCTCCAATGACAGCAATGAGCCAGTTAAGTGAATATCAGGGAGGAGCCATCCAGGCCACGATGTAGTAACAGGGTCAGGAAAAGCCCCCTTGGTGGGGAAGTAAATTTTATTCAAAGTGCAATGGGAAAACAATGAAGTGTTCAGACAGGGATCAAACCTGATTTACATTTAAAAAACATCATCCTGGGTGTGGTATCCAGAATGAATTGAACAGGGCTGAAGGCAGAGGACACAGTTGATCTGGGTGGTAGAGATAGAGCTGGAGATAGTGTGCAGTTTATGGAATGTACTAACGGAGCTAAGGAAAAGAGGAATTAAGGAAGACAAGTGAGTTCTGAGTTTAAGTTCCTCAGTGGGTGGTAGTGCTATTTACTGAGAGGGAAGAATGGGAAGAAGGTCCTTTTAGGCTTCACATGCTTATCAGACATTCAAGTGGGCATTTAAGTGTAGGAATCTGAATATAAAATATAAATTGGGGAATTACATATTGATCTACCTCATTGTCTTAAAATCTTCATAGCCTTAGGCCTTACAGATGTGCCATCGACCATATAATAAATAGTTCTATTTCATGGTTTACCTGGGTGGATCCCAGACTTTCTGAAAAAAATTACTGTATTACAAGCAATGCACAATTAAAATATCTGTACAATATTTTAGTTCTACTCGTGCACTGTAACTTCAGTTCATTTCTGAAAGTGGAGTTGCTAATTCTAAGGATATATATGCATTTTTACTTTTCTTTTTGTTTTTTGCACTTTACATTTTTGAGAGGGGCCCAAATCCTTAGAAATGCTTACACCTATCTATGCTTGCAGCAACATTGATGTTTCCTCACATTCTGGCTGACACTGGGTATTACCAGCACTTAAAAATTTTTGCCACTCTAAGGGGATACTGTTATGATTTCAGTTTGTATTTCTTAGGAGTGGAATTGAACTTCTGCATACTAGCCAGCTATTTGCTTTTCTTACTCATGCTCTCTTTGACTCTGAAGCTATGTATGACTCAGGAATCTGAGCACGGGATGGCCAGGATGGTGAGCTCTCTTTTAGCAGGGACCTTTCATCCTGTGCCCTGCGCACCTGGCCACTGGTCCTGGGCAGGGGACGAGAGGAGAAACAGGCGTGGTGAGGTGAGAATAAAACTAGGGAGATAAAGATGGCGTAGTTAGGACGATCCAGATTCCACTGCCCACAGGACAGACACAGCACCCGGAAAACCCCCGCATTCCTGCCGGGGAATCCCCCCGACCTCTCTCCAGCTTGATTTCAAAAGTTGCGAAACTACCGAGGGCGTCCGGACAGCAGCCGCCCCAGGTCCGGGCTCTCATCCCGAGGCCCCGAGGCCCCGAGGCCCCGAGGCCGCAGAACCGCAGGGTGGGGTGGAGGGGCTGTCTCCAAACGAGCGGGAACAGAAAACCGAAAGCAAAACCCGTCAGCCAGCTCCCGCCGCCCCGCCCGCGCTACGCTAGCTCTGGGCCCCGCTGGCCGCCGAGGGCGCGTCTCAACTCCGCCATGGCAAGTTGCTTTTGCTTTGGGTTTTGCAGGGCGGAGTGGTCCTCGTCCCGTCACCACGGTCCCCCAGGAGGACGCGGAACCGGGCAGGACGGGCGAGGGTGCGGGGTGACCGGGGAGGCATGGGGAGGGACCCCGAAGGCAAACCTAGCCGGGTCTTTCTTCACCTGTACGGGTGGCGCTTCCGCGCGCTCCTGAAATTCACCGCAGGCCAGCTGGAAAGGCACGCATCGCTGCGGCCTACTCCGGTACCTAGTGCCTGGTTGTCAAGGACACAGCTGTTTGGTCGACGAGTGGCCTCGCAGCCTGTGTTAAGGCTTAACTCTTGTCCTGCCACACTTAGGGAGCAGGAGAGGAGAGGATTGCCCAGAAATGGAGGCCACCGTTTCCTTTTGTAAAGGGCCAGCAAAAAGGATTCGAGCCAAGGACACAAGTTGGGAAAGCAGCCTGACGTCTTAGCGGGAATTCTTTTCTCTTGTGGCCTTAGTTCTTTCTCCAGACACAAAGGGTTCTGTGTTGTCACCATCTTTTCTGCCTAGCAAGAACAGTTAGCAAATTTAAGATTTAAGCTTCCGTGTACTTTGTATCAAGCGCTTAACAGCAGTGGCAGGGCCTTCAATTCCCAGTCAGAAGTGCCCAAGCAGTTGTGAAGTGCAAGTGCGATTTTGTTTACCGGTGGCGGTAAAGGCAACGTGAATGAAAATAGACGCCTAATTTTGAGAAAAGGAATGTAAGCGAACGCAGTGAATAAATTTAATTATCTCTCCCAAGTGCTTCACTTACAAAAATAAACTCACAGTTTATCTTTTTATCTTTTTGTTTTCTGATACTATGGTCAAAAGTCTCTTACATGTATCATTGATGCAGGGAAATTGCCATCATTTTAATACCTGCTGACCAAAATGCTGCTCATTTTCAAAATTCTGTATCTCCATATGGTAACTCTTGAAAGGGCTATCTCCAAGACCTCTCTTTTTCTTCTTATCGGTGGGTAGAAGAGATTAATAGCCATCAAGGAGAAGTTTCTTTGATTACAAAGATAAATGTAGACATTTGAATAAAGAAATATGGCATTAGTATTGATGAGGGCAGAGGCGGAGTAATATTTTCCAAATTTAAATTGATTTAAAGATTTTCTTTGACACTGATGAAGAAAAGGAAGCTAATTCACCAGCCACTTATCCGTAGAGGTTGGTGTGGACTGTTAGAGCCAGATGTATAGTAAATCAAGATATCTCATGTGAAACAAAAATCCCCTTAAAAGTCTCAAAAATCTGTCATTTTTTTTTTTTTTCCTTTTCTAGAAAGAACTATTTTGGGATAATTACATCTTACCACTTGGGGCTAGGATGGAAGAACACATTTTTATATTTTTATTGTTTCCTGTGCAATTTATTTGTCCCTGAATATTTTAAGAAACTGTTTTCCTCCATTAAAAGTACCCCCCGGGCTTCCCTGGTGGCGCAGTGGTTGAGAATCCGCCTGCCGATGCAGGAGACACGGGTTCGTGCCCTGGTCCGGGAAGATCCCACATGCCGCGGAGCAACTAAGCCCGTGAGCCATGGCCGCTAGGCCTGCGCGTCCGGAGCCTGTGCTCCGCAACGGGAGAGGCCACAACAGTGAGAGGCCCGCATACCGCAAAAAAAAAAAAAAAAAAAAAAAAAAAAAAAAAAAAAAAAAAAAAAAAAGTACCTCCCACAACAAAGAGTCCATAATTATTACGAGTTTCCTTTTCAGGAGACACTACCTTTGCTTTATATGTCTCAATATGAGCCATTTTCACTCTCCATTCCTCTGTCCCTTTGCTTTTGCTGTGAACTCTTTTGCATTTTTAATTGAATTTGACCATTAGTTAAAATTCGACCTCAGCCTTCAAGGTCTCTCTTTCATGAAGCCTTCTTTGACTGCTTTAGCCAGAATTAATCTTGCTTCCTAATTCTAAATGACCTTTATTGTGAATGGTCCTGTATCCTTCTCAGATTTTGGGGTGTTGATCTGTTCTTCTTGTAGAGGAGTAGACCTCCCTCTTTTTTGTGCCTACCAAGCTCTGTTGAAATGATTTATGTATGTGCCTGCCTCCTTCTCATCCGTAACTTACAGTCTCTTTTTGTGTGTGTGTTAGTAATCTTAAGGCCCATTCAGGTGCCCTGCACATGATAAATGCTCAGTAAATTTTTATGGTGGAACAATTTCAGGGTGAGGGGTGTGCTTTATGTCTTCGTATGTGTCATCTTTGGTACCCAGCATATTGCCAGATATAGAACACCTGCTTCATTAATACTGTATTTGTTAATTGATTGACTAATTGACAAGACACTCTATATTCTAAGAAATGCAGGTACATTTTTGCTGCCTTATTTTAATAACCATGAGCTGAAAAGTCAAAGGAGATGCTGAGAGAGTGCATATCCTGGGGGTGGTAGTCATTGACTTCAGGCATTTTCTATTATTGAATTCCTGCTATGATAAATGAGGATTTCACTCAAGTAACCTCTGACTTCTCTCACTTTTCAAGCTTGAAAGTTTTAGAATTATTAAAATTCTCCTGTGGACTATTTTTGTAACTTTCATAATATACTTAAAAATTTTGATGGTATTACATGATTTTCAGTAATACAAGTATAGATTTTTCTTTCTATCTTTTTTTTCGTAGCTTCTGTTAGTTTTGCCTTTATTCTTACATTGACAGGGTTGAATGTTTCCATTTTATTCGGTAATCATATTTAAGTCTTTGGTATTTTGAAGATTTAACAGAATTCGTCTAAAAGATAAAAACCAATGAGAGTGTCTATATTATTATGCAAACAGTAAATACTGTTTACAGCAGGGCCTAATAATAGTGTGCTGTGGGCCTTCCCTGGTGGCGCAGTGGTTGGGAGTCCGCCTGCCGATGCGGAGGACACGGGTTCGTGCTCCGATCCGGGAAGATCCCGAATGCCGCGGAGCGGCTGGGCCCGTGAGCCATGGCCGCTGAGCCTGCGCGTCCGGAGCCTGTGCTCCGCAATGGGTGAGGCCACAGCAGTGAGAGGCCCGCGTATCACAAAAAAAAAAAAAAAAAAAAAAAATAGTGTGCTGTGAATACTTTTTCTCCTTTTGGTCCAATGTCATGTGTATTTTTACTTTTTCCACTTACTGAAAAATGTTCCTTGCAGCTGTGTCAAATAGATTCTCTTTTTTTGGTGTTCTATAATTTACTGAAAACATGCACACTTTAATTTACTTATGATCTTTAGGCTTGGGCCCTTTCAAATGCCAGAAAGTGGAGGGGGAGGGGGGTTGCTCTGGAGTGCCAGCACCCATACTAGCAGGTCAGATTCTCCCTAGAGTGTCCATTCAGTTTTGTTTTGCTGCTGGCTTTTCAACTAATCTTTCTGGTTTTGGTCCCTTTTTTCATTTCTGAGGTTCTGCCATGAAAGTTGTCACCTTTCCATTGCAAGCCCCTTTTCTTTATTCTGGATTCCCTCTGTCTTATCCTTCCACATACTTCTGTATCTTTTCCGTCTTCAAGAAATTGTTGAAATCTCCCCTGTGCTGCTGATTGCTCCCCTTAATTGTGTTTATTCTCTTTTTTATTCTTCTACTTTCATTTTTAGATGCTCCTGAGTTAGATTGGACTCTTTGTGTGTGCTTAGACTGTTTTCTTGATCGGGGAGGTCAGAAGCTGTTTGCCTATCCCCAGTGAAGTCTTACTCTGAGTATATAGAGTCCGCTGAACTGAAAACCGAAACATCTTTATGGTCTATTAACCATTACTTGGACCTGTGAGACATCCTGTCCTTCCTGGGGGTAATTTAGGATAGATTATGTCTGAGCTCTGGTGTAATCAGGCTGGACTACCTATAAAAGCATTGGGAGAAGTTTATAGGTCCACTCCCCTAAATGAGCTGGGGAACAAATTAAAACCTTAATACATGAGGTTCACAGAGAGTGAGCCCAGGGAAGGATCTACTTGCACTTGGTCATCTCTTCCCAGGGTGGTACAATCTACAATAGCATGTGCTCTTAGTGGTTGAATTCTATTTCAGATACGTTCTGGAAGGCAGGGTTTACTTCACTGTAGGTCCAATGTTATTGCCAGGGTTTTATTTTTTTATGGTGACTTTTTCCTAATTATACCAAAAAAAACCAAGAATGTGTTTTTTATTACCTTATGTACTTTCAACTCTACAATCAAGAAAACATACAGCCAACTCCAAACTACAAAATTTTGTGGTTAGCTTGACTATTTTTTTCTTTTTTAACATCTTTATTGGAGTATAATTGCTTTACAATGGTGTATTAGTTTCTGCTGTATAACAAAGTGAATCAGCTATACATATACATATATCCCCATATCTCCTCCCTCTTGCTTCTCCCTCCCACCCTCCCTATCCCACCCAGCTCGGTCACAAAGCACCGAGCTGATCTCCCTGTGCCATGCAGCTGCTTCCCACTAGCTATCTATTTTACATTTGGTAGTGTATATATGTCCATGCCACTCTCTCACTTCATTACAGCTTACCCTTCCCCCTCCCCATATCCTCAAGTCCATGTTCTAGTAGGCATGACTCTCTTTGAATTATGGTTTTCTCAGGGTATATGCCCAGTAGTGGGATTGCTGGGTCGTATGGTAGTTCTATGTGTAGTTTTTTAAGGAACCTCCATACTGTTCCCAATAGTGGCTGTATTAATTTACATTCCCACCAACATTATAGGAGGGTTCCCTTTTCTCCACACCCTCTCCAGCATTTATTGTTTGTAGATTTTTTTTGATGATGGCCATTCTGACAGTGTGTGGTGATACCTCATTGTAGTTATGATTTGCATTTCTCTAATGATTAGTGATATTGAGCAGACTCTCATGTGTTTGCTGGCAATCTGTATCTTATTTGAAGAAATGTCTGTTTAGGTTTTCTGCCAATTTTTGGATTGGGTTTTTTTTTTTTAGGTACGCAGGCCTCTCACTGTTGTGGCCTCTCCTGTTGCGGAGCATAGGATCCGGACACGCAGGCTCAGTGGCCATGACTCACGGGCCCAGTTGCTTCGCGGCATGTGGGATCTTCCTGGACCAGGGCACGAACCCGTGTCCCCTGCATCAGCAGGCGGACTCTCAACCACTGCGCCACCAGGGAAGCCCTGTTTGTTTTTTTGATATTGAGCTGCATGAGTTGTAAGTTTTGGAGATTAATCCTTTTTCAGTTGCTTCATTTGCAGATATTTTCTCTCATTCTGCGGGTTGTCATTTCATCTTGTTTAAGGTTTGCTTTGCTGTGCAAAAGCCTTTAAGTTTCATTTTGTCCCATTTGTTTTTATTTCCATTTCTCTAGGAGGTGGGTCAAAAAGGATCTTGCTGTGATTTATGTCATAGAGTGTTCTGCCTACATTTTCCTCTAAGAGTTTTTTTTTTTTTCTTTTTTTTTTTTGCGGTACGCAGGCCTCTTACTGTTGTGGCCTCTCCCGTTGTGGAGCACAGGCTCCAGACGCGCAGGCTCAGTGGCCATGGCTCATGGGCCTAGCCGCTCCGTGGCATGTGGGATCTTCATGGACTGGGGCACAAACCCATGTCCCCTGCATTGGCAGGCGGACTCTCAACCACTGTGGCACCAGGAGAGCCCCCTCTAAGAGTTTTATAGTGTCTGGCCTTACATTTAGGTCTTTAGTCCATTTGAGTTTATTTTTGTGTATGGTGTTAGGGAGTGTTCTAATTTCATCCTTTTACATGTAGCTGTCCAGTTTTCCCAGCACCACTTATTGAAGAGGCTGTCTTTTCTCCACTGTATATTCTTGCCTCCTTTATCAAAGATAAGGTGACCATATGTGCGTAGGTTTATCTCTGGGCTTTCTATCCTGTTCCATTGATCTGTATTTCTGTTTTTGTGCCAGTACCATACTGTCTTGATTACTGTAGCTTTGTAGTATAATCTGAAGTCAGGGAGCCTGATTCCTCCAGCTCCGTTTTTCTTTCTCAAGATTGCTTTGGCTATTCGGGGCCTTTTGTGTTTTCATACAAATTGTGAAATTTTTTGTTCTAGTTCTTTGAAAAATGCCAGTGGTAGTTTGATAGGGATTGCATTGAATCTGTAGATTGCTTTGGGTAGTATAGTCATTTTCACAATGTTGATTCTTCCAATCCAAGAACACGGTATATCTCTCCATCTGTTTGTATCATCTTTAATTTCTTTCATCAGTGTCATAGATTTCTGCATACAGGTCTTTTGTCTCCCTAGGTAGGTTTATTTCTAGGTATTTTATTCTTTTTTTTTCATTGGTTAGCTTGACTTTTAAAAAAATTTTGATTTAAAAAATTTATATCTTAGGACTTCCCTGGCAGTCCAGTGGTTAAGACTTCCCCTTCCCATGCAGGTGGTCCCTTGTCAGGGAGCTAAGATCCCACATGCCTCTGGGCCAAAAAACCAAAACATAAAGCAGAAGCAATATTATAACAAATTCAACAAAGACTTTAAAAATGGTCCACAAAGGGCTTCCCTGGTGGCGCAGTGGTTGAGAGCCCGCCTGCCGATGCAGGGGACACGGGTTCATGCCCTGGTCTAGGAAGATCCCACATGCCGCGGAGCGGCTGGGCCCGTGAGCCATGGCCGCTGAGCCTGTGCGTCTGGAGCCTGTGCTCCGCAACGGGAGAGGCCACAACAGTGAGAGGCCTGCGTACCACAGAAAAAAAAAAAAAAAGGTCCACATAAAAAAAAATCTTAAAAAAAAATTTATATCTCAGTCTTTTCCTTGTGATTACAATTATTTTTAGGTCTTTCTAAAATCTGACAAATGTTAACCAGTGTTTTCCATTCATTAAAAAAAGGGGTTTCCTTTTTACATTTTAACTCTCAAATTTATAGAGTTTATGCTGGCATATGGTATGAGGCCAGGCTCTAACCTTAATATTTTTTTCAAGTATCTAATCAACTGCAAGAGTGCCTTAATTGAGTAAAATAGCTTTTCCCACTGGTGTGTAACATCGCCTATATTAAGTAGAATCCTATATATTTGAAGAGTATCCTACTGTTGTTTTGCAGGCATCAGTTTTGAAGGTCAAGGAATCCGAAGCTTCTGAAAGAACAATTGTAGTTGCTGGTCTTCCAGTTGGTTCCGTTAATGATCAGTTGCTGACCGTATTAGTGAAGAGTCACTTTCAAGATATTGAGAATGAGGGTGGAGTTGTTGAAGATGTGATATATCCAACAAGAACAAAGGGAGTTGCATATGTAACATTCAAAGAAAAAAAAGGTATTTCCAAATCAAATTTTTGTAATCTTAGAAATACTTCTGTAATGAAATTAAAAATTGAATTTCATTAAAATAATTCATGGGATTGGTAAAGTTTAAAGTGTTTTTTAAAAATAATAATTCTATATTTTTGTAAACATCTTTATTGGCGTATAATTGCTTTACAATTGTGTGTTAGTTTCTGCTTTATAACAAAGTGAATCAGTTATACATATACATATGTTCCCATATCTCTTCCCTCTTGTGTCTCCCTCCCTCCCACCCTCCCTATCTCACCCCTCTAGGTGGTCACAAAGCACTGAGCTGATCTCCTTGTGCTATGTGGCTGCTTCCCACTAGCTATCTATTTTACGTTTGGTAGTGTATATATGTCCATGCCACTCTCTCACTTTGTTACAACTTACCCTTCCCCCTCCCCATATCCTCAAGTCCATTCTCAAGTAGGTCTGTGTCTTTATTCTCATCTTGCCCCTAGGTTCTTCATGACAATTTTTTTTTTTTTAGATTCCATATATATGTGTTAGCATACGGTATTTGTTTTTCTCCTTCTGACTTACTTCACTCTGTATGACAGACTCCAGGTCCATCCACCTCATTACAAATAACTCAGTTTCATTTCTTTTTATGGCTGAGTAATATTCCATTGTATATATGTGCCACATCTTCTTTATCCATTCATCTGTTGATGGACACTTAGGTTGCTTCCATGTCCTGGCTATTGTAAATAGAGCTGCAATGAACATTTTGGTACATGACTTTTTGAATTATTATTTTCTCAGGGTATATGCCCAGTAGTGGGATTGCGGGGTCGTATGGTATTTCTATTTGTAGTTTTTTAAGGAACCCCCATACTGTTCTCCATAGTGGCTGTATCAATTTACATTCCCACCAGCAGTGCAAGAGTGTTCTCTTTTCTCCACACCCTCTCCAGCATTTATTGGTTCTAGAGTTTTTTTTTTTCTTTTTTTTTTTTTCTTTTTTTTTTTTTGCGATATGCGGGCCTCTCACTGCTGTGGCCTCTCCCGTTGCGGAGCACAGGCTCCGGACGCGCAGGCCTGGCGGCCATGGCTCACGGGCTTAGTTGCTCCGCGGCACGTGGGATCTTCCCGGACCAGGGCACGAACCCGTGTCTCCTGCATCGGCAGGCGGATTCTCAACCACTGCGCCACCAGGGAAGCCCTGTTCTAGAGTTTTTGATGAAGGCCATTCTGACCAGTGTGAGATGATATCTCATTGTAGTTTTGATTTGCATTTCTCTAATGATTAATGATGTTGAGCATTCTTTCATGTGTTTGTTGGCAATCTGTATATCTTCTTTGGAGAAATGTCTATTTAGTTCTTCTGCCCATTTTTGGATTGGGTTGTTTTTTTTTTTTTTTATTGAGCTGCATGAGTTGCTTATAAATTTTGGATATTTATCCTTTGTCAGTTGCTTCATTTGCAAATATTTTCTCCCATTCTGAGGGTTGTCTTTTGGTCTTGTTTATGGTATCCTTTGCTGTGCAAAAGCTTTGAAGTTTCATTAGGTCCCATTTGTTTATTTTTGTTTTTATTTCCATTTCTCTAGGAGATGGGTCAAAAAGGATCGTGCTGTGATTTATGTCATAGAGTGTTCTGCCTATGTTTTCCTCTAAGAGTTTGATAGTGTCTGGCCTTACATTTCGCTCTTTAACCCATTTTGAGTTTATTTTTGTGTGTGGTGTTAGGGAGTGTTCTAATTTTATACTTTTACATATACCTGTCCAGTTTTCCCAGCACCACTTACTGAAGAGGCTGTCTTTTCTCCACTGTACATTCTTGTCTCCTTTATCAAAGATAAGGTGACCATATGTGTGTGGGTTTATCTCTGGGCTTTCTATCCTGTTCTATTGATCTATATTTCTGTTTGTGTGACTGTAGCATACTGTCTTGATTACTGTAGCCTTGTAGTATAGTCTGAAGTCAGGGAACCTGATTCCTCCAGCTCCGTTTTTCTTTCTCAAGATTGCTTTGGCTATTCGGGGTCTTTTGTGTTTCCATACAAATTGTGAAATGTTTTGTTCTAGTTCTGTAAATAATGCCAGTGGTAATTTGATAGGGATTGCATTGAATCTGTAGATTGCTTTGGGTAGTAGAGTCATTTTCACAGTGTTGATTCTTCCAATCCAAGAACATGGTATATTTCTCCACCTAGTTGTATCATCTTTAATTTCTTTCATCAGTGTCTTATAGTTTTCTGCATACAAGTCTTTTGTCTTTTTAGGTAGGTTTATTCCTAGATATTTTATTCTTTTTGTTGCAATGGTAAATGGGAGTGTTTTCTTAATTTCACTCTCAGATTTTTCATCATTAGTGTATAAGAATGCCAGAGATTTCTGTGCATTAATTTTGTATCCTGCAACTTTACCAAATTCATTGATTAGCTCTAGTAGTTTTCTGGTAGCATCCTTAGGATTCTCTATGTATAGTATCATGTCATCTGCAAACAGTGACAGCTTTACTTCTTCTTTTGCTATTTGGATTCCTTTTATTTCTTTTTCTACTCTGATTGCTGTGGCTAAAACTTCCAAAACTATGTTGAATAAGAGTGGTGAGAGTGGGCAACCTTGTCTTGTTCCTGATCTTAGTGGAAATGATTTCAGTTTTTCATCATTGAGGACAATGCTGGCTGTGGGTTTGTCGTATATGGCCTTTATTATGTTGAGGAAAGTTCCCTCTATGTCTACTTTCTGCAGGGTTTTTATCATAAATGGGTGTTGAATTTTGTCAAAAGCTTTCTCTGCATCTATTGAGATGATCATATGGTTTTTCTTCTTCAGTTTGTTGATATGGTGTATCACGTTGATTGATTTGCGTATATTGAAGAATCCTTGCATTCCTGGAATAAACCCCACTTGATCATGGTGTATGATCCTTTTAATGTGCTGTTGGATTCTGTTTGCTAGTATTTTGTTGAGGATTTTTGCATCTATGTTCATCAATGATATTGGCCTGTAGTTTTCTCTTTGTGACATCTTTGTCTGGTTTTGGTATAAGGGTGATGGTGGCCATATAGAATGAGTTTGGGAGTGTTCCTCCCTCTGCTATCTTTTGGAAGAGTTTGAGAAGGATAGGTGTTAGCTTTTCTCTAAATGTTTGATAGAATTCACCTGTGAAGCCATCTGGTCCTGGGCTTTTGTTTGTTGGAAGATTTTTAATCACAGTTTCCATTTCAGTGCTTGTGATTGGTCTGTTCATATTTTCTATTTCTTCCTGGTTCAGTCTCAGGCAGCTTCTGCATTTCTAAGAATTTGTCCATTTCTTCCAGGTTGTCCATTTTATTGGCATAGAGTTGCTTGTAGCAATCTCTAATAATCTTTTGTATTTCTGCAGTGTCAGTTGTTACATCTCCTTTTTCATTTCTAATGCTATTGATTTGAGTCTTCTCCCTTTTTTTCTTGATGAGTCTGGCTAACGGTTTATCAATTTTATTTATCTTCTCAAAGAACCAGCTTTTACTTGTATTGATCTTTGCTATTGTTTCCTTCATTTCTTTTTCATTTATTTCTGATCTGATCTTTATGATTTCTTTCCTTTTGCTAAATTTGGGGTTTTTTATTTTAAGGTGTTTTTTTTTTTTTTTTTTTTTTTTTTTTTTTGCAGTACACGGGCCTCTCACTGTTGTGGCCTCTCCCGTGGCAGAGCACAGGCTCTGGATGAGCAGGCTCAGCGGCCATGGCTCACAGGCCTAGCCGCTCTGTGACATGTGGGATCTTCCCAGACCGGGGCACGAACCCGTATCCCCTGCATCGGCAGGCGGACTCTCAACCACGGGGCCACCAGGGAAGCCCTGAGGTGTTTTTGTTCTTCTTTCTCTAATTGCTTTAGGTGTAAGGTTAGTTTGTTTATTTGAGATGTTCTTGTTTCTTATCATAGGATTGTATTGTTATAAACTTCCCTCTTAGAACTGCTTTTGCTGCATCGCATAGGTTTTCGGTTGTCATGTCTCCATTGTCATTTGTTTCTAGGTATTTTTTGATTTCCTCTTTGATTTCTTCAGTGATCTCTTGGTTATTAAGTAGTGTATTGTTTAGCCTCCATGTGTTTGTATTTTTTCAGATCTTTTCCTGTAATTGTTATCCATAGCATTGTGTTTGGAATAGATACTTGATATGACTTCAATTTTCTTAAATTTTCCAAGGATTGATTTGTGATCCAAGATATGATCTATCCTGGAGAATGTTCAATGAGCACTTGAGAAGGAAGTGTATTCTGTTGTTTTTGGATGGAATGTCCTGTAAATATTAATTAAGTCCATCTTGTTTAATGTATTATTTAAAGCTTGTGTTTCCTTATTTATATTCATTTTGGATGATCTGTCCATTGCTTAAAGTGGGGTGTTAAAGTCCCCTACTATGATTGTGTTCCTTTGATTTCCCTTTTATGGTGTTAGTATTTGACTTATGTATTGAGGTGCTCTTATGTTGGGTGCATAAATATTTACAATTTTTATATCTTCTTCTTGGATTGATCCCTTAATCATTATGTAGTGTACTTCTTTGTCTCATAATATTCTTTGTTTTAACCTCTATTATGTCTGATATGAGAATTGCTACTCCAGCTTTCTTTTGATTTCCATTTGCATAGAATATCTTTTTCCATCCCCTCACTTTCAGCCTGTATGTGTCCTTAGGTCTGAAGTGGGTCTTTTGTAGACAGCATATATACGAGCCTTGTTTTCGTATCCATTCAACCAGTCTATATCTTTTGGTTGGAGCATTTAATACATTTACATTTAAGGTAGTTATTGATATGTATGTTCCTATTCCCATTTTCTTAATTGTTTTGGGTTTGTTATTGTAGGTCTTTCGCTTCTCTTGTGTTTCCTGCCTAGAGAAGTTCCTGTAGCATTTGTTGTAAAGCTGTTTTGGTGGTGCTGAATTCACTTAGCTTTTGCTAAGGTTTTAATTTCTCTGTCAAATCTGAATGAGATCCTTGCTGGGTAGAGTAATCTTGGTTGTAGGTTTTTCTCCTTCATCACTAAATATGTCCTGCCACTCCCTTCTGGCTTGCCGAATTTCTGCTGAAAGGTCAGCTGTTAACCTTATGGGGATTCCCTTGTGTGTTATTTGTTGTTTTTCTCTTGCTGCTTTTAATATTTTTTCTTTGTATTTAATTTTTGATAGTTTGATTAATATGTGTCTTGGCATGTTTCTCCTTGGGTTTATCCTGTATGGGACTCTGTGCTTCCTGGACTTGATTAACTATTTCCTTTCCCATATTAGGGAAGTTTTCAACTATAATTTCTTCAAATATTTTCTCAGACCCTTTCTTTTTCTCTTCTTTTTCTGGGACCCCTATAATTCGAATGTTGGTGCGTTTAATGGTGTCCCAGAAGTCTCTGAGACTGTCCTCAGTTCTTTTCATTCTTTTTTCTTTATTCTGCTCTGCAGTAGTTATTTCCCCTATTTTATCTTCCAGGTCACTTATCTGTTTTTCTGCCTTAGTTATTCTGCTATTGATCCCTTCTAGAGAATTTTAAATTTCATTTATTGTGTTGTTTATCTCTGTTTGTTTGCTCTTTTGGTCTTCTAGGGCCTTGTTAAACATTTCTTGTAATTTCTCCATTCTATTTCCAAGATTTGGATCATCTTTACTATCATTATTCTGAATTCTTTTTCGGGTAGACTGACTGCCTATTTCCTCTTCATTTGTTTGGTCTGGTGGGTTTCTGCCTTGCTCTTCATCTGCTGTGTTTCTCTGTCTTCTCATTTTGCTTAACTTACTGTGTTTGGGGGTCTCCTTTTTGCAGGCTGCAGGTTCGTAGTTCCCGTTGTTTTTGGTGTCTGTCCCCAGTGGCTAAGGTTTGTTCAGTGGGTTGTGTAGGCTTCCTGGTGGAGGAGACTAGTGCCTGTGTTCTGGTGGATGAGGCTGGATCTTGTCTTTCTGGTGGGGAGGTCCACATCTGGTGGTGTGTTTTGGGGTGTCTGTGGCCTTTTTATGATTTTAGGCAGCCTCTCTGCTGATGGATGGGGTTGTTTTCCTGTCTTGCTAGTTGTTTGGCATAGGGTGTCCAGCACTGTAGCTTGCTGGTCGTTGAGTCGAGCTGAGTCTTGGCATTGAGGTGGAGATCTCTGGGAGATTTTTCGCTGTTTGATATTATGTGTCGCTGGGAGGTCTCTTGTGGACCAGTGTCCTGAACTTGGCTCTCCCACCTCAGAGACACAGCCCTGATGCCTGGCTGGAGCACCAAGAGCCTGTCATCCACACGGCTCAGAATAAAAGGGAGAAAGAAAAAGAAAGAAAGAAAGAAGAAGATAAAGTAAAATAAAATAAAGTTATTAAAATTAAAAAATAATTATTAAGAAAAAATTATTAAAAATTAAAAAAAACAAAAAACCGGACAGACAGAACCCTAGGACAAATGGTAAAAGCAAAGTTATATAGGCAATATCACACACAGAAGCATAGACATATACACTCACAAAAAGAGAAAAACGGAAATATATATATATATATCGTTGCTGCCAAAGTCCACCTCCTCAATTTGGGATGATTCATTGTCTATTCATGTATTCCACAGATGCAGCATACATCGAGTTGATTGTTGAGATTTAATACACTGCTCCTGAGGCTGTTGGGAGAGATTTCCCTTTCTCCTCTTTGTTCGCAGAGCTCCCGGGGTTCAGCTTTGGATTTGGCCCCGCCTCTGCGTGTAGGTCACCTGAGGGCGTCTGTTCTTCACTCAGGCAGGACGGGGTTAAAGGAGCAGCTGATTCGGGGGCCCTGGCTCACTCAGGCCCGGGGGAGGGAGGGGTACAGATGTGGGGCGAGCCTGCGGCAGCAGAGGCCAACGTGACGTTGCACCAGCCTGAGGCATGCCATGTGTTCTCCCGTGGAAGTTGTCCCTGGATCATGGGACCCTGGCAGTGGCGGGCTGCACAGGCTCTGGGAGGGGAGGTGTGGATAGTGACCTGTGCTTGCACACAGGCTTCTTGGTGGCGGCAGCAGCAGCCTTAGCGTCCCATACCCGTCTCTGGGGTCCGCCCTGATAGCCGCGGCTCGTGCCCATAGCTGGAGCTCCTTTAAGCAGTCCTCTGAATCCCCTCTCCCCGCGCACCAGGAAACAAAGAGGCAAGAAAAAGTCTCTTGCCTCTTCGGCAGGTCCAGACTTTTTCCCGGACTCCTTCCCGGCTAGCTGTGGCGCACTAATCCCTTCAGGCTGTGTTCACGCCGCCAACCCCAGTCGTCTCCCTGGGATCCGACCTCCCAAGCCCGAGCCTCAGCTCCCAGCCCTCGCCTGCCCCAGCGGGTGAGCAGACGAGCCTCTCGGGCTGGTGAGTGCTGGTCGGCATCGATCCTCTGTGCGGGAATGTCTCCGCTTTGCCCTCTGCACCCTGTTACTGCGCTCTCCTCCACGGCTCCGAAGCTTCCCCCGCTCTGCCACCCGCAGTCTCCTCCCGTGAAGGGGCTTCTAGTGTGTGGAAACCTTTCCTCCTTCACGGCTCCCTCCCACTGGTGCAGGTCCCGTCCCTATTGTTTTGTCTCTGTTTATTCTTTTTTCTTTTGCCCTACCCAGGTACGTGGGGAGTTTCTTGCCTTTTGGGAAGTCTGAGGTCTTCTGCCAGCATTCAGTAGGTGTTCTGTAGGAGCTGTTCCACGTGTAGATGTATTTCTGATGTATTTGTGGGGAGGAAGGTGATCTTCGCATCTTACTCTTCCACCATCTTGAAGCTCCTCAATAATTCTATTCTTGAATATAATAGTGGCACAATAGTGTGTTAAGCAAAAATAAATGTGAAAATGTC
Source organism: Kogia breviceps (assembly GCF_026419965.1). NCBI lineage: Eukaryota > Metazoa > Chordata > Mammalia > Artiodactyla > Physeteridae > Kogia > Kogia breviceps. The sequence goes on along the minus strand of NC_081311.1, from coordinate 122,590,975 downwards.
TCATGATAGTGTTGTCAATAACTGGCAGTCTTAAAGCCTTCTTTTTTTTCTATATTTTAAATCTATATCTTGGGATAAAGGTGATATGTTTTATTGTAGAAAATTTGTAAAATACAGAAAAAAAACCCACAAAGGTATCTATAATCTCACAAAAAAGATAAATACTTGGAGAATTTTAAGGTGGCTTCAGCAATATAATTATACCATTTGCTTCTCTTTGATCAAACCAACAAATGGATATTCTCATATAGTATCTGCTTTATTACTGGGAAAATTGGACTGAAGAAATATGGCTTGGATCTGAGGTCACAGTGAGACATTCTGTTCCCCACCTCCAACCTGACATAAGTGAGGAAGTTGGGTCTTCAGCGCTATTCACCCCTCCAGCCTCATGGATGGGGCAGCCTTCTGTACAGCACAGTGGCTGGTAGAATAAATTGCCAAAGAAAGGTGAGACTCCATGCCACCCTTTTGGAGGTAAAAGTACTACGTAAGAGTTGGAGCAGGGCTTCCCTGGTCGCGCAGTGGTTGGGAGTCCTCCTGCCGATGCAGGGGACACAGGTTCGTGCCCCGGTCGAAGAGCGGCTGGGCCCGTGAGCCGTGAGCCGTGGCCGCTGAGCGTGCGCGTCCGGAGCCTGTGCCCCGCAACGGGAGAGGCCACACAGTGAGAGGTCCGTGTACCGCAAAAAAAAAAAAAAAAAAAAAAAAAAAAAAAGAGTAGTAGGAGCAGAAGAGACCTTGCTCTGCTTGAGGGAAGATAGGGTCCAGAGAGAGATCCAAAAGACTGTGGGTTATCAGTACCTTTATCTCTCACCATTAGTTATGTAATTCCTTCTCAATGGGGATGTTCAGGTAAGGGATGGCGGGAAGGGCTCCTTATTATTTCTCTAAGGGGAACGTAGAAGTTAATAATTTTTTATTATTTAGGGAAATTATTAATTTTGTGTATTGCATTGGTTAACTCAGAGAGAGAAAGAGAGGGCTCATTCATTCATTTATTGAGTGCCTATTACTTTTCAGGCACCATTCTAGTCCTTGAGGTTATACATCAATGAATGAAATAGGCAAAATGTTTTTTTTTCATGAAGCATACATCTGTGGAGAGATAATAAACAAGCCAATAAATGAATATATAATTGTTGTGTGCTTTATTTATTTGCATATTTATATATACTTATATATTTATACATATTAATATATAATATGGTGCTGTAAAAAATATAAAGAAGAATAAAGGGATAGAATGTGATGGATAGTGCTCCTTTAGATAGAGTGGGTAGGAAAATACTCTGTTTAGGTGACATTTGAACAGAGACTTGAATGAAGTAAGGGAATGACTCATGCAGATAAGGAGGAAGAAAATTCTAGGCACAGGGAAGGACTGGGAAACATTCTCTGTGGGGCAGCCCGCTGGGCATTTTGAAGAGCAGTGGGGAGGTTCGTGTGACTGGAGTGGAATGAGGAGGAGGAGAGAATAGGAGATGTGGTTAGATGGGCAGCTGGGACCAGGTTATGTTTAGGAGAACATGGGACAAAGCAAGGTGTCTGGATTTTATTCTATGTGACATGGGAAGCCATTGGAGGGTTTTAAGCAGAGAACTGACAGAATGTGATGGCCTTTTTTAACGTGATCCATCTGGCAGCCATGTGGAGAATAGGAGCTACTAGTCGGTGCTGGTTTTGACTAGGGTGGTAGCAGGGCAGGTGATTGAGAACTGATGGGTGTTCAGAATTTGTAGATGGACTAAGTGTCATTTTCTGAGATGCTGAACACGGGAGGAAGAGTACTTTTGGAAGGGAGCTAGTTATTAAGAGTTGAATTTTGGTCGTTGAGACATCTATTCAGATAATGAAGTAGAAATTTCCACAGGCAGAAGGAAGAAAGGTCGATGTTGAAGAGAGGATTTTCGAGGTGATACATAGAGAGATGATGTCTAAAGCTGTGGAAATTGTTGGCATCACCCAGGGGGTGGGTGTAAGGTTAGCAAAGAGGTGTGAGGCCTGAGGCGGCGGGACAGAGGGGTGAGAGGGGGCATGCGAAAGCCTAGAGAATGGGAAGAGAAGGATAATTAGCGAAGGAGACTGAGCAGGTCAGCCAGTGAATTAGAGGAAAACAAACCAGGACGGTGTGATATCCTGGATTCAGAGAGGTAAAGTCTCCTCATGACCATAATTAACAGAGTGGTGGGGGATTTACTTTTAGGTGTTTGTTATGTATTATATATAACATACAAAACATGCAAGTGTTTTACATATGTATGTATACATATATATGTATAACTTTTTTTTTTTTTTTTTTTTTTTTTTTTTTTTTGCCGTATGCGGGCCTCTCACTGTTGTGGCCTCTCCCGTTGCGGAGCACAGGCTCCGGACGCACAGGCTCAGCGGCCATGGCTCACGGGCTTAGTTGCTCCGCGGCATGTGGGATCTTCCCGGACCAGGGCACGAACCCGTGTCTCCTGCATCGGCAGGCGGATTCTCAACCACTGCGCCACCAGGGAAGCCCCTGTATAACTTTTAATGTGTTAAAGTAGAAGGAAGAACTATGTAAATGCTGAATTTAGAGGAAACAAAAAATCTTAGGTATTTTAAAAGAATTGAACATCTCTATTATTATTAATTAAAAGAATTATTAGTGTATTGTGCCATAAACACTTCTGGTGGCCCTTTTTCCACTTAGTTGCGGAGAATGTCATCAGAAAAAAGAAACACTGTCTAGCAGAGATGGTCAGACCCGCTCAACTCACCGTCTCCCATTTTAGTGAAAAGGTAAGTGTAATGCTGATTATCTGGATCCCATTTCTTCTGCAGAGTATCTCCTCTACGTAGGAGGCACAAACATCCTCATCCCATGACTTCTAGAAAAGAAAGTGCAAACTCTTATTAACCTGAGTCGGTGTTAAAGGTCAAACCTGTGTCTTGAAATTTTTTGTTTATTTCTTGGTCATTTTTATGTTTCTCTCTGACCCTCAATGCTTTTAAAGTGACAGTGAACTTTTATGCTGTCATGGATGATGTCAGGCATCTACCTAAAGACTTCTTTTGTGGGGGAAAAAACAATTAGGATGAACATTAAAAAGGAGCTTTGAAGACACAGTAATGGTGGAAGTAAGAGGAAAAGGTAAAATTCAAAGCATTGGTTTAAAACTTTATTCTGTAAGAAACCTAGGGTTCTGTGCAGCCATCTGAGGAACTTCTAACTTGGAGGGTTCTCTACGGGGACCCCATCCACAGAGCAGAACCAGAACAGTGTATTTCTCTGGGTTCTGCTTAAGACTTTGTTTCAAAAAAGCATTCTGCCTCTGAAAAAATATCTGACCACCTCTATTTAGGGTAATCCAGTGAGAAATGTGAATCCCAAATCGAAAACTGTGGGCTTGATAGGGTTGTGGGATCCGTCTGATGGGCAGCTATGGTGCAAGAAGCCAGCTGTGCTAGGCGGTTGTTGAGGCCTGGTTTAGGGGCTGCTGCAGGGGAGACCGAGAAAGTGGCAGGAAAAGAATGTGTTTATGTAGTCTGCTCCACTAGGTGGTGCTGTTTTAATTTCTCTGTTTAATTTTAGGTCTTCAGCTCTGTGAATGCTGTCCTTGATCTTTCTGTTTTTCGGAGTCAAATTGGTCTGAGAAGTCTGGTAATGGACCTGAAAAGGGAAATCCCAGCTTTATGCTTCAGTCCTTTGGAAGCTAATGGAAGAATCTCTGTTCAAGGATCATTTCTGGCTATCAAGAAGCTCAAAGAATCTTTGCTATTAAAAGCAAGTTCTCTTTTAGAAAAAAACAGGAATAGACAGAGCCCCAGAGGGAGTACATGGAAAAGTAGTCACTCATTAAAGCCACCCAGGTCCTCAACACCTGAGACTATGAGAGGAGAAAGGCTTGTTCTTGACACAGATATTTTCCTTTACCTGAAAAAGAGGAGCAGATTTTATGAAAGCACATTGAAAAAATTTCATGCACTATGTCAAGAGACAGTGGATGGTGAAATTACCACACTTTGTATAAGGAATGCTCAGGGTGGTACTCAGCCAAACAATGAAAAACAGGTAAAAGAGCTCATTGAGAAATATTCACATGCTCTTCACTTCGAGCTTAGAAAGGAGACATTTATTTTGGAAGGAAAGGAAAATAGAGAGAAAAGAAATATTAAGCTGGCATGTGAGCAACTAAGTTCAAGGTACCTTCAGGTTCTGGTTAATTTTTATTATACGCACATTGACATTATAGGATCTTCTTCTGACACGCACTTGTTTAAAAAAGAGGTCATGAAATTAATAAGGCAGAAAGTTAGGTAATAAAATCCTCAGCAATAGTAACAAGAATGGCTGTTGCCTTCCCTTACTGAGCAGTGGTGATGTCATGAGTGATCCCAGCTTTACAGACATTATCTCCTTTAATTCTTTTTTTTTTTTTTTTGGCTGCACCGCACAGCTTGCGGGATCTTAGTTTCCCAACCAGGGATCAAACCTGGGCCCCCTGCCGTGGAAGCGTGGAGTCCTAACCACTGGATGCTAGGGAATTCCCTATCTCATTTAATTCTTGTGACCATCTTTCATCACAGGCATTTCCATCCTCATGTTATAGGGGAAGAAACCAGGATTTGAAGAGGTGAAAACACTTGTCTGAAGTTATCTACCTGGCCATCAGCAAGAGTTAAACCCAAAGATAATATCTAAGGTATAAAACTTTGAAAATTATAAAACTAAATTTAAAGAAACTTCAATTTCTCTGCAACCCCGAATTCTTAGGAAAAAGAGGTAGCTTTCATTCTAACATATAAGAAGTTTGGATGATTGTTATGCCACTGGCAATTTCTTAACATTTACAAAATTTGTGTTTACTCCAAGTAGAATTAGAATCCTAGCAAAACTCACTTGAGAAGCTACTTAGATGGTATTTCCGATGCAGGTAGTCATTACTTGACCAAATCCCATATTAGTATAAGGCTTTTGGACATATAGAACATTTTTACTGCTGCTTACTTAGCCTAAGTGCTTACATAAAATGTTGGTTCTCCTGTTGGAATTATGAAGGGAGTATAGTGTCTATTTTATAATTGTAGTGTAAAATTAATAGCATTTCAGGAATAAGATCATGGATGATAATAACATCAAACACTTACTTGCTAGGCATAATTTTAAGTGCATTACATATCTTTACTCATTCAGTCCTGACAGCAGCCCTGTGAGGTAGGTGCTATCTTTATCCCCCTTTCACCCATGAGGAAACTGGTGCCTAGTGATGAAATGTAACTTGCCCATGGCTCTGATTAGCGAACGGTTCTTCTCCCTTTTGTAGTCTCTCACAATTCTACTTAAACAGTTGAGAAATGTTTCCTTAAAGATGACAGAAGGATTTGAAAATTCTTTACTGAAGGGCAGCCAGAGCTTGTAAGTCATTTGGTTTTCTGCGACTGACCTGCATTTAACTTAGCATTAAGCCAATTTTAAGTACTGGGGACACTGCAGAGACCCTCCCAGGAAAATAAAATGATACATCTTGCTCATCTCAAAGTAAACAAACATGGTTATGATTTGAACTGTTTATATCAGTAGAAAAGCATAAGAAAAATCTATATGCTTTCATTTTTCTTAGCTACCTAAATCCCAAATATGTAAATGATTTCTATTTCTTTAAATATGTTATTTCATTTCTGTATGACTTAACTTTTTGCATGGGAAAATTCTCTTTATATGAAGTGTCCAATAAGGTATCTTTAAAAAGGTGTTTGACTTTCATTTTGCTTCTAGGGGTTTGTCTCAGTCTGGGTCCAGTTGGGAGAGAGAAGGCACCCAGTAATTTGAACAGGGAAAGTTTAATATAAAGAATTGTTAACTGTGACGGGATTGGAATAATGAGGGATTGGCTAGTGAGAAACAGAGAAAACTCTACCAGATATAGGAGTAACAGATATAAGGAGTAGTTTAGACAGAGCACCCAGGGAAAACCTCCCCTGCCCACCCTACAGCCCTGAACTTAGATCCAGACTTTGCCGTAGGGTTTGTGCCAGGGAATCTTGCTGGAAATTCATCCTCTAGGGTACTGGAGGAATCTGTTTAGAAGGTGTTTCTCCAGCGACCCTCCATTACAACATGCCTGAGGGGATTACTGGGGGGAGCTGCTGGTGGCGGGGTGCTGCTGGCCATTTGGTACTACGGACGCTCAGTGCTGGGGAGGCCTTGGGTGTGGATGTTGGACACTAGAGCAGCTGCCCGTGCTGCACGAGCCTAATGCTGGAGAAGCTGCGTGCGCTGCAGAAGCTGCGTATGGGGGAACCTTCCTCTGCCGGGGACCTGGATTCTGAGGACACTGCCAGTTGAACACACTGAAGGAGGAACAAGGCTCTTTCCTCCTTCAGTGCCTCTCCAGCGCCCTCTACTGAGAAAGCTTAATGTCTTGCCAGCTACAAAGGAAGGATAAAGGGCCCAAATTTGTTTTTCCTGAGTAGGCATACAGGATGAATTTAAAGCTGAGTCAATAAATTGATAACTGGCAGTTATATTTGATACCTACCAAGGCTTTCATTATTACCACAAATTTAATACCAATAGAATAGTCTTTCAGGGACTTCCTTGGTGGCACAGTGGTTAAGAATCCATCTGCCAATGCCGGGGACACGGGTTCGACCCCTGGTCGGGAAGATCCCACATGCTGCAGAGCAACTAAGCCTGTGCGCCACAAATACTGAGCCTGCGCTCTAGAGCTCACGTGCCACAGCTATTGAAGCCCGCGCGCCTAGAGCCCGTGCTCCGCAACAAGAGAAGCCACCGCAATGAGAAGCCCTCACACTGCAACAGAGTAGCCCCTGCTCGCCGCAACTAGAGAAAGCCCGCGCACAGCAACGAAGACCCAACACAGGCAAAAATAAATAAATAAATAAAGGGAAAAAAATCCTATTAAAAAAATAGTCTTTCAACAAAGAGCTGGATCAGAATAGTGAGGCTCATTCCTTGACTGGATAGACACTGAATGCTAATTGGTTTATGGGTATGAATGTAGCATCTTCTGCTTGAGAAAATTATGTATTTCAGGTGTTTTACATATTGCTGTTCATTTTAGAGTTCATTTAACAGCACTGTCCTTATAGTATGCTAGTCGTGTAACCAATTTCTATCCTTAATAAAAACTGACATTTTAATTTTCAAAATGGTAGTAATGATTTTTATTACAATTTATTTTTGAAGGTTACTGATGCTCAGGAAGATGATGTGAATTCTATCCTGTTCTAGCCTAAACCCTGTTGTGTGTCTGCCATTGGGAGAAAAACTTATCATTTAACTAGATAATAAGTTTGTACTTTTCAAAGAGGTTGCAGATGGTTAAGAAAGCAATTCTCAAGTTAAAAGAGAAGATGTGGGAGTTTCAGCTTATGATGAAAAAGAAGAGTGGGAGAAAGGTGAGGCATTTTGAGTATGAAACTCATTCAGGGATTTTTGTTGAGCTCATCCTCTGGGTTCTGGAGACAACAGTGGGATGTAAGATAGAAATGTTCAGTGACTCCTTAGAAGTTACTGCCTAGTCTGGCAGAGAAGGCAGGCAAATAAGCCATTACAATAGTGCTTGCTATAGAAGTACTTGGGGGTAGGGTTGGAGGGTCAATTCTTAACCTGGGATATATTAGTCATTTCAATATTGTCAGCATGAGCCTCAGAAAAAGATGGTAAGCATGAATTAAAGTTTTATTTACCTTATTATTAAGGAGTAAACTAGCAGAACAACAAAACTAGTTCAAAAAGAAAGTAAGGAGTGAAATTAAGTCAATAGGAAAATGCATGTTAGTAAAAATTGCTAAATTAGAAACAAAACTTGTCGGTGTTATAAAACTGATTTGGAAGGTTATTTTCTCTACTAGACAGAAAAGAAAATAATCACACTTTATCGTTTTCTTAAGAAGTTAAACTTATAATTTTACAGAGTTGTAAAATGTCATTGCCTTTATCAACTGTGATATTAAGTGAAATGAACTTACATTCCTCAAAAGAGATGACCCACAAGTAGGCTTATTAGAGCTTGTCCAGCAGGGCATTAAAAGGTCACAAAATTATTTTTTGCCTTACTTCTGTGTTTTGAGTAATTTTCTTTAACAAGCGCCAGAAGCAGCTCCCAGAGGCTGAGAGCCTGTGGATGGGTTAGTCCAATGATGGGATGAAAAGGCAGGACAGCTCTTGGTTTGGCAGATGAATGCCAAGTTTAGGGATGGCTGAATTTTGATAGCTTAGTTTTTACAACTTTTAACTGAGGGACAAGATTCCTTGATTCCTCAATAGAAGACTCACACATATAAAGGTATAAAGGGAAGGGAATGTCAAATTTGCCTTGTGAATTTCTCCATATAAACCATGTTAGCGACAATGTACGGAGTTTCCCAAAGATAGTAACTTAAGGAATGTAACTATCCTGCCAAGATTTCGTTACTCTAGGATCATTTCCTGCTATAAATACTGGCCTAGGAACCTCTTGTAGGCGCTCTTCCATATTCTCCACTCACCCCTTCTCTCCCATCTTTTACCTCTTCCAAATGGATTCTGAGAAAGTTCTTCACTCCTCTAGCTTCAGTGTTCTCAGCTGTAACCTGAAAATAATACCTATTTTGCAGGGTTCTTGTGAGTTTTAGAAAACATGTTACACAACAGATGTTCAGGAATAGTAGCTATAGGGCTTCCCTGGTGGCGCAGTGGTTGAGAGTCCGCCTGCAGATGCAGGGGACATGGGTTTGATCCCTGGTCCGGGAGGATCCCACATGCCGCAGAGTGGCTAGGCCCGTGAGCCATGGCTGCTGGGCCTGCGCGTCTGGAGCCTGTGCTTCTCAACGGGAGAGGCCACAGCAGTGAGAGGCCCGTGTACCACACACACACAAAAAAAGAATAGTAGCTATAATCTTAAGAATTTGGTAATACCAACACCCCAAAGAAAACTCCCTCTGCTTGGAATGCCTCATCTCAGAGCTGGCACCAATATGTCATCCATGCTGGAGAACAGAGTCGTTCTGGGTTCCTTCCTCTCCTCTCCATTTATATGGCCATAACCTTAGATCAGGCCTCTGTAATTTCTTGTCCGGTGTAGTGGGTTGAATAATATTCCCTCAAAATTCATGTCTTCTTGGAACCTCAGAATGTGACTTTATTTGGAAAAAGGGCTTTGCAGATGTGGTTAGTTAAGAGTGACGCCCTAATCCAATGACTGGTGTCCTTATAAGAAAGGGAGAGGATGCAGAAACTCAGAGAAAATGGGGAGTGAGTTCATGTGATGACAAAAGGCAGAGGGTGGAGTGATACAGCTACAAGCCTAGGAAGGCCAAGGGTGGCAGGAAGCCACTAGGAACTGGAAGAGGCAAGGAAGAATTCTTCTCTGGAGTCTTCAGATGGAGTGTGATCCTGTCAACACCTTGATCTTAGACTTCCAGCCTCCAGAACAGTGAGAGAATAAACTTCTGTTGTTTTAAGCCACCACCAACTTTGTGGTAGTTTGTGATGGCAGCCCTAGGAAACCAATACACGTGGCTTTCCTTCAAAAAATTCCTGCGACCCCCTGATCCTTGCAGCTGGCTCTGTGTGTGGGATCCTGTTGTATGCTCTATAACACCCTCTCTGTGACAGCATTTCACAGAACTTTTTGTTTGTTGGTTTCTTGTCTTCCTTTCCCACTACATAGTGGTTTCCATTAGGACAGGTATTTTGTCTTTTTTCTACTGTATTTATCCCATTTATAACAGAGTGCCTGGCACAAAGTAGGCATTCCATAAATATTTATGAAATATATGAACAATTTTTGTGTTAGCCACAGAATTTAGTACAGGATTTTATACTGAAATAAGTGTCTTATAAATGTGTGTTCATTGGAATTTTCTGTCTTTTGATACAGTCTTCCCACTTGCCAACATCATAAAACTAATACTAATCTCTTACCATCTCTTCAGGATATGTCCTCATTTCTTACTTGGTACCATTTCCTCCAATGTAGGAAATTCTGGCAAGACCAACTCAAGCAATTTGGCCAATTACTGCCCTGGCAAGAAGGCCCTGGGCATGTTCCCTGAATTCCATCCATTTGCCTAGTTCCTGACTAGGTTTCACCAGTGAGGCAAAAGTCTCTTGTGACTTAATTTGATAGTTATGAAGATTCATGGGGTCTGTCCATGCTGGTATCTGGTTGTTGTCAGCTTTAGCAGCTCACTGGAGAATTCTCAATGTCTATAAGCTGTCTACCCATTAATGCTTGAGATAGTAAAGCATTTAATTAGAAGAAAATACTATATAGCATGCATAAATTTGTTAAGACCATCCTTCAGTTAACAAATTTCTGAGAAAAGCAATAGGAGTAGAATATACCTCCTTTTGATTATCTATGAAATTTAGTGCTAGAGGAAATTAGTCTAACAAATATTTTACTGATTCAGATATTATAAGAGGATTAACTTAAAAAGTAGGAACTTTCAGGGAGTGGGTGGGAAGACGGATATAGAATATAAAGGTTCTTTTTGTTGTTGGAGAAACTTGTTTAAAATAAGTGACTTCATGAGGGGAATAAAAAGATAAAATGTAAAAATGGTAGCGTTTTCAAGGGATGTGTATGAAGATTGGGAGGAACAGCTTGCTCCTGTTGAAGATAGATGTTTATGGGCTAACTGTTTAAGGTTTATCAAAAATGTCAGCCAAAGTACACAGCTCACTCCCCTTCTTTCTCCCTGGCAAGGTTCCTCTTAGACTGAAAACCTCACCGTTTCCTTCCCTCACCAAGCATTTTGGATTCTATCTCCATATCATCCTTTGTATTTGTTTCCTCTTTTCCATTCTCAATGACACTACTGTAATGAGCTCATACCTAAGCTGTTGCAATATTCTCCTAACGTGCCTTCCTGGCTCTGCCCTTCCCACCCCCATGCCCTCAATCCGCCTTATATGTCACCACCAGATTAATGTGTCTATAATGATTAGTGAGATTTGGGAGGCTTCTGCTGTCTGGCTGGCGTTAATTGTCCTACCCTGAAATTTCATTGCAACATTTAATCCTATGTTCTTCTTATCCCTTTATAGCATGTGTTTTCTGATACATATATTACTACTCATGCTCATAAAAGATGAGTGTTTTGTCATATACTAACTCATATTCTTTTTTAATTTTTTTTGCGGTACACGGGCCTCTCACTGCTGTGGCCTCTCGCGTTGCAGAGCACAGGCTCCGGACGCACAGGCTCAGCGGCCATGGCTCACGGGCCCAGCCGCTCTGTGGCATGTGGGATCCTCTCGGACCGGGGCACTAACCTGTGTCCCTTGCATCGGCAGGCAGACTCTCAACCACTGCGCCACCAGGGAAGCCCAACTCATATTCTTTTAATGTCTAATATTCAAAAGTGAATAAGTTTTTCTTTTCTTTTTTTCAAGCTAGAGCTAGTAAGCATAACTTACTTATAGGTAGTGTTAGGGGAACCACTGACTGAAACCATCTGCCCTGGCCAGGCACCATGGTAACCACTTGCATGAGTTATCTTACAATAGGAGGTCCTGGTAAGGAACAGGAACTAGCAAGCTACCACCAACCAGAAGAATTCGGGAAAGGTCAAAAGGAGAGAGGAGACGCCAGTCCATATGTCCTACCAACCTCCCAGAATCCTTCTCGCTGGAATCCATCTTGGCTGTGTGATGCATGCACCACCAGGAAGGACCCTGAGTCCGAGTGATCGGCCAGAGATAATCCAGAAACTAAGGCAGTTACCATAAAACCTGAGACTGCGAGCCACGTGGCAGAGCATTTCTCCTGGCTCCCTTACCCGGCTGCTCTCCACCGGGTGCCCCTTCCCCATAAAGCCCCTTGCTTTGTCAGCACGTGTGTCTCCTTGGACAATTCATTTCCGAGTGTCAGACAACAGCCCGCTCTCAGGCCCTGGAAGGGGTCTCCCTTCTTGCAACAGTAGCGCTATGTCAGAAGAACACTGCCTATGTGGTAGTCAAATGGCATAGAGATTGAGAGCATGGGTTTTGCAGCTTGATGGGTCTAAGGTTGAATTTTAGCAACACTACTTACTGACTTGTGACTCTGGGCCTTCAGTTTCCACATCTATAAAATGGGAATAATAACTGACCCAGTAAGATTTTGTGATGATACAATGAAGTTCCCAGCCCAGGGCTCAGCTCCCCGCAGCAAATTGAAGCCATTTCTGTCACTCCTGTCAATCAGAGGAGAGAACTTGCAGTGGTTCAGACTAAACACAGTAAGATGACTTAAAAAGTATTCCTTATATTTGCTCTTGTTTCAGGCCTTTATCTATAATAGGAGGAACATGGGAAGGAAGACAGTGCTTGATGTTAAAAAACATCTCTTATAAAAGAGAATGCCCTCCAAAGTGGTCTCCCCATAGGTACGGAGGTATAAGTGAAGCAGGCTTCATTGTTTCACAGCGGAATCTTGGGAGGGAATATCAGAATGTCTCAATATTTTTCATGTCCTGGGGGTGGGGGTGGGGGGAAGAGGAAGTGGCTTCTGTTCAGGCAGATGACAATAGGTGACTCGACCTCTCACCCACTTAGAGGGCTGAGCTCTGGCTTTATTATGTTAAGGGATGAGACTTTCAGTAGCTTTTAGCCTCCAGGAGCCTAGACCAGCTAATAGATTCCTGTAGTTTTCAAATTTCCCCCTTGATTTTTTTGCAAGGGTGGGGGTGGAGGGGGGTGGAGGTGTGGGAGATGTGGGTGTGGGCAGGGGTTGGGGGGCACTGGGAGAGAGAGTACTGGAGTGTACACCTGCAGTTAATTGTATGTCATCAACCACTACACCTGGGAAACTGCTTTAAACCCTTTTAACTGATCTATTCTGTTTCATCACATCGGGGTATAAAATTAGACTCTTAAAATATTTAAATGAATGACTCCAAGCCTTATTTTTTTTCCCACAGTGAGAAGGCCTTTCTTCTTTTTCTGGGGTCCTCTCTGTCTCTGACTCTAAAATGCCAGGAGGGTCAGACTTGAAGGAAAGACAACTGGTAAGCCCGCCCAGTTTGCCAGAGGAATTCATTCTGGTTAACAAGTTGTCCCAAGTGGTCTGTCATTTCAGTGTGTCATCCTAAATAAAGAGGTAAACTGAGGCAAGCTCACATCACCAGAAACTGAATTTTTACAGGAATAACCGAGAGAAATTGCAATTCAGGAAATGCATTTTTATATAGCAAGTACGTTGAGGGTTTAGGGCTGGCTGTTATCTGTGGGCAAGTAATCAGAGTCCAAGCAGGGAATTAGTTGGCCTGAATCTGGGGAGAGATTCTTGGGGGATGCTCACTGGTCAGCAGGTAACTCCCCGTCTCCTGTCAATCAGGCATTGATGGGAAATCAGTCTCAGTTGGTTGGTTCCGTTCTTCTGAGGGCGCATGCGTGAGAGCCGCCATTTCTTCTCTTCCGGGGACGTTTTTGACCGACATCGTTTCACAAGTGCGGTCCTGGGCTTCCCTGGTGGCACGGTGGTTGAGAGTCCGCCTAACGATGCAGGGGACACGGGCTCGTGCCCCGGTCCGGGAAGATGCCACACGCCGCGGAGCGGCTGGGCCCGTGAGCCACGGCCGCTGGGCCTGTGCGTCCGGAGCCTGCGCTCCGCAACGGGAGAGACCACAACAGTGAGAGGCCCGCGTACCGCAAAAACAACAACAACAAAAAACAACAAAGAAGTGCGGTCCTTGTCCTCAAGGTGGTCACGCCCAGTACCCATCACTGTTCCGGAAGTAGTTTCTGCAGGTGAAGAAAACAGCCTGACAGGTGTCTTAACTCGGTCTTCACCAAGGCCTTCAGGACGCGCAGAGGTAGGCCACCTCCTGGGGAGTTGCTTCTTTAGGGATGGAGCTCGCTCCTCTCACACAGAGTTGGTTGTCATTATTCTTGGATTCTGTATTTACAAATTCATCTACGCTGTAAAATTTATCTGTAAGCCCCATTCCCAGACATGCGCGAAAGCTCACAAAAGTCACCTGACAGGCATGTACCCAGCTGAGGGGGAACAAGGTGACACGCTAGCTTCCTATTTCAGTTCTGTCACTGTCGACACGTGTTGTTTACACGGTACTTAGTGCCATGTTTTCCACATGTCTGTGCTTTTTGGGGGGGCGATTTTGCCTTTTAAAGTGGCCTCGGTGGAGAGCTGCAGTACTGTCTAGTGTGGGTTAAGTTTGAGAAGGCTGCCGTGGGCTTTACCAGAAGAGACGTGTAATAAACTTATTTCAGGCAGGACTTAGAGAGCTGTTGGACATGAGTTTGGTGTTAATCAATCACCAACAGGTATTAAATAAGGCACCTTTCAGCAGAAGCACACATAAAACAAGGTTATGTATTGATGGGTTGACGAAAATGCTGAGACCAGAGGCTTGCAGGAATCTAACTCTGTATTTGCCTAGAAGTGATGGCTCAGTCCCATCATCTGTTTCAGTGTTCACCAAAACTTGATAGGACAAAACTACCCTCGATAATGAGAATCGGTGTTCTGGACAGCTATTTCTCTAAGATGTGCCCATGGTGCCAGAAGGATGAGTCAGAAGTGGTCCTTCTGTAAGACCTGTGGAAGGAACAGACCCTCCTAGGTTCCACAGGGGTCAGCCCTGGTCCTCTTGCTGTTCTCCATTTTGGGGTGGAACCCACACGGGGGCTGTGTCTTCCTTGTCACTGCCACTAGCTGGGGTGGGGTAGTGAGGGTGTGGCCTAGGGCAGGAGGGTAATCCAGAGGTGTGACAGTGCAACTCACCTTCGCCTCTGTGGGGAGCCCTCCACCAGCCCCACTCCCATGTCTCTCCTTTGAACTCAGCTATGGAGAAAATTCCTCTTTCTGGCCTCAGAATGAATTGTAATGGGAATATCTACTGTCTTTGCTCTCATTCCCCCAACATGTAATTGCAAAAATAAAACAGACACTCATCCATTTCCCAAGATCTGAGCTATCCAATTGAAGCCAAGGTCACCCTGATAGAGAGTGATGTAAACACTAAAAACAGTTATCCATCGGTCCTGTTTCTATCATTGCTAGAATAAAACCTGAGGCTTCAGTGGAGAGTGAGAAATAAATCAACATTGCCTGCAGTCAAGTCAGGTTTGAGCTGGGCTGGAGATTGAATTCATGTTTAATCAAAATTATATTGGATTTTGTTGTTGAACCTTAGCTTTTTGTGAAGAATTTGAAGGTGGCAATGTTTTCCTAAATTTGGCATTTTCTTGACACAGTTGAAAAGATTTCTCACATGTGTAAGAGACCAGTCTTGAATAGCTAAGTTACTACTACCCTGAGAATTTCTATATGAGGGTCTTTTGGGGTGTTCGCCTGGTGTTCAAGAGATGGGGTATAATTTTTACCCGGCCTCCTTTTCACTTTAATTCAGCTTTACTTTCTTCTTTCAGGAATGCATTTTAAAAAATGGCTTGTGGCAGAACAATGACAATTTTTAAACATAAATTAAAAAAATATCTTTAAAGCTTAGCATTTTGGCAGATGAATGCATGCCTATCCATATACTTACTCATAGGTGTGAAAATTATTCAAGGCAAACAAGTCTTACTTGATTAGGTGTATCTTTTCTTACCCTTTTTTTTTTCTGAGACTTGCAGATCTTTTAGTGTTATTCTTCTGTTGTTGTTTTTTTCTCCTTTATTTTATTTTATTTTAACATGTTTATTGGAGTATAATTGCTTTACAATGGTATGTTAGTTTCTGTTGTATAACAAAGTGAATCCACTATACATAAACATATATCCCCATATCTCCTCCCTCTTGCATCTCCCTCCCACCCTCCCTATCCCACCCCCCCATCCCACCCCTCTAGGTGGACACAAAGCACCAAGCTGATCTCCCTGTGCTACGTGGCTGCTTCCCACTAGCTATCTGTTTTACATTTGGTAGTGTATATATATCCATGCCACTCTCTCACTTCATTTGTTTTTTTTCTAATATCAATTATAACACTTTGTATAATCAATTATTATTTTAAAATATATTAACTTATCATATGTTGATTATATATAATAATGTCTATGCCTCTCTCTTCTGGTGCTGCCTGGTGCTATCTCCCAGTTTTAAGGATTGTTATAGTCTGTTTTTCTTTCATTGTATCTCTCTCTTCTGTTCTATCTTTCATCATCCTATGCAGTGACAAAAAGAACTGTAAGACATCAGGATTGCTTTTAGAGAAACCCCTGTGTACCCTCCAAATATAGTAATGTATAGAAAGAAACAATAGCAATTTGAAATAAAGGTGTTATTAAAACAATAGGGGGATCTGGGAGGAGTGGGAGAGAAGCGGAGGGAGATTGCCCTGCCCACTCGAGCCCAGGAAGCCTGCTGAGCTCCCAGGCTGGTGTCCAGCCCTCCAAGGCCACTCCCCCCAGCCACATTGGTCTGGGGGGCATAGGAGAGAAGAGGGGGAGATTAGGAGGGGCCCTCCCAGACTGGAGGGGCAAGAGAGGAGACGAGGGAGGGTGTTTGCCCTCCCCACTTGAGCCCAGGAAGCCTTCTGGGCTCCCAGGTGAGATACCCTGCCCTCTGAGACAGGGGTGGGGGGCATGCCTGGGCCCCTCTGTTCCTTGAGCCTAAGCCCCACCCCCCACAGCCCCAGGCCCTTTTCCAGCCCTGTGAGTCCTGAGCATAGGCACCGCCCACTGCCCAAACCTAGCCCTTGCTTAGGTCCCAGCCTCCACAGCCATGGCCTTTCCCCCACCCCCTTTTAAAAAGTTTTTCTTTTCCCTCCTCTTCTCTTTTACCGTTGTGGTACTGATGTACCTTCCAGTGGTTGATTCATCTATATTTTTATTTTTACATTCTTTCTAACATATCTGTTAGTTTCCTAGTCTAATTTTATATTTTACTTTGTTATTGTTCTTTTTTTTTTTTTTTTTTTTTGCTGCCACATGTGGCTTGCGGCATCTTGGTTCACAAGCCCAGGGTCGGGCTGAAGCTCCTGCCATGGGAACTCTGAGTCTGAACCACTGGACTAACAGAGAACCTCAAACCCTAAGGAATACTCATTGGAGTGAGGTCTCATGGAGTTCTTCATCTCAGCACCAAGACCCAGCTCTATCCAATAGCCTACAAATTCCAGGGTTGGAAGCCTCAGGCCAAACGACCAGTAAGACAAGAACACAGTCCCACTCATAAAAAGATGAACAACCCAATACCTGAAATGAAAAATACACTAGAAGGAATCAGTAACAGAATAAGTGAGGCAGAAGAACAAATAAGTGAGCTGGAAGACAAAATGGTGGAAATAACTGCTGAGGGCAGAATAAAGAAAAAAGAATGAAAAGGATTGAAGACGATCTCAGAGACCTCTGGGACAACACTGAATGCACCAATATTCGGATTATAGGGGTCCCAGGAGAAGAAGAGAAGAAGAAAGGGTCTGAGAAAATATTTGAAGAGATTATAGTTGAGAACTTCCCTAACATGGGAAAGGAAATAGTCACCCAAGTCCAGGAAGCACAGAGAGTCCCATACAGGATAAACCGTAGGAAAAGCATACCAAGACACATATTAATCAAACTAACAAAAATTAAATTCAAAGAAAAAATATTAAAAGCAGGGAGGGAAAAACAAAAAGTGACATACAAAGGAATCCCCATAAGCTTATCAGCTGATTTTTTCAGCAGAAACTCTGCAGGCCAGAAGGGAGTGGCAGGATATACTTTGAGTGATGAAAGAGAAAAACCTACAACTAAGATTATTCTACCCAGCAAGGATCTCATTCAGATTCAGTGGAGAAGTCAAAAGCTTTACAGACAAGCAAAAGGTAAGAGAATTCAGCACCACCTAACCAGCTTTACAACAAATGCTAAAGAAACCTCTCTAAGGGGGAAACACAAGAGAAGAAAAAGACCCACAAAACAAACCCAAAACAATTAAGAAAATGGTAATAGGAACACACATATTGATAATAACCTTGAATGTAAATAGATTAAATGCCCCAACCAAAAGACACAGACTGGCTGAATGGATTAAAAAAACAAGACCCAGGACTTCCCTGGTGGCACAGTGGTTAAGAATCTGCCTGCCAGCGCAGGGGACATGGGTTCAATCCCTGGTCAGGGAGGATCCCACATGCTGCGGAGCAACTAAGCCCATGCACCACAACTACTGAAGCCGGTGCACCTAGAGCCTGTGCTTCCCAACAAGAGAAGCCGCTGCAATGAGAAGCCTGAGCACTGCAATGAAGAGTAGGCCCTGCTCACCGCAACTAGAGGAAGCTGGTGTGCAGCAACAAAGACCAATGCAGCCAAAAATAAAAAATAAATAAATTAAAAAAAAAAAAGACCCATATATATGCTGTCTACAAGAGACCCACTTCAGACCTAGGGACACATACAGACTGAAAGTGAAGGGATGGAAAAAGATATTCCATGCAAGTGGAAGTCAAAAGAAAGCTGGAGTAGCAATACTCGTATCAGATAAAATAGACTTTAAGATAAAGACTGTTACAAGAGATAAAGAGGGGCACTACATAATGATCAGAGGATCAATCCAAGAAGAAGATATAAGAATTACAAATGTTTATGCACCCAACATAGGAGCACCTCAATTCATAAGGCAAATGGTAACAAGGAGAAATCAACAGTAACACAATAATAGTAGGAGACTTTAACACCCTACTTACACCAATGGATAGATCATCCAAACAAAATTAATAAGGAAACAAAAACTTTAAGTGACACAATAGACCAGATAGATTTAATTGATATTTATGGAACAACATCCCACCCAAAAGTGGCAGAATACACTTTCTTCTCAAGTGCACATGGAACATTCTCCAGGATAGATCATATCTTGGGTCACATATCAAGCCTTGGAAAATTTAAGAAAATTGAAATCATACCAAGCATCTTTTCTGACCACATTGCTATGAGATTGAAAATCAGTTACAGGAAAAAAACTGTAAAAAGTACAAATACATGGAGGCTAAACAGTGCGCTACCAAATAACCAAGAGATCACTGAAGAAATCAAAGAAGAAATAAAAGAATACATAGAAAAAAATGACAACGAAAACACAATGAATCCAAAACCTATGGGACACAACAAAGCAGTTCTAAGAGGGAAGTTTAGAGCAATTCAGTCTCACCTCAAGAAGCAAGAAAAATCTCAAACAATCTAACTCTACACTTAAAACAACTAGAGAAAGAGGAACAAAGAAAACCCAAAGTCAGTAGAAGGAAGGAAATCATAAAGATCAGAGCAGAAATAAATGAAATAGAAATGAAGAAAACAATAGCAAACATCAATAAAACTATCTTCTTTGAGAAGATAAACAAAATTGATAAACCCTTAGCCAGACTTATCAAGAAAAAAAGGGAGAAGACTCAAATCAACAGAATTGGAAATGAAAAAGGAGAAATCACAACTGACACTGTAGAAATACAAAGGATTATAAGAGACTACTACAAACAACTGTATGCGAATAAAATGGATAACCACAAAGCAATGGACAAATTCCTGGAAAGGTACAATTTCCAAGACTGAACAGGAAGAATTAGAAAATATAAACAGACCTATCATAAGTAATGAAATTGAAACTGTAATTAAAAATCTTCCAACAAACAAAAGTCCAGGACCAGATGGCTTCACTGGCAAATTCTATCAAACATTTAGGGAAGAGTTAACACTGATCCTTCTCATACTCTTCCAAAAAATTTCAGAGGGAGAAACATTCCCAAATTCATTCTACGAAGCCACCATCATCACCCTGATACCAAAACCAGAGAAAGATACCACAAAAAAAGAAAATTATAGACCAATATCACTGATGAACATAGATGCAAAAATGCTCAACAAAATATAAGCAAACAGAATCCAACAGCACAATAAAAGGATCATACCCCATGATCAAGTGGGATTTACCCCAGGAATGCAAGGATTCTTCAGTATACACAAATCAATCAATGTGATACACCACATTAACAAATTAGGGAACAAAGGAATAAAAACCATATGATATCTCAATAGATGCAGAAAAACCTTTTGACAAAATTCAACACCCATTTATGATAAAAAAAAACTTTGCAGAAAATGGGCATAGAGGGAAACTACCTCAACACAATAAAGGCCATATATGAAACCCACAGCAAGCATCATACTCAGTGGTGAAAAACTGAAAGCATTTCCACTAAGATCAGGAACAAGACAACGATGTCCACTCTCACCAGTGTTATTCAATATAGTTTTGGAAGTCCTAGCCACAGCAATCAGAGAAGAAAAAGAAATAAAAGGAATACAGACTGGAAAAGAAGTAAAATTGCCATTGTTTGCTGATGACATGATATTATACATAGAAAATCCTAAAGATGCCACTAGAAAGCTACTAGAACTAAACAATGAATTTGGTAAGGTTATAGGATACAAAGTTAATGCACAGGAATCTCTGGCATTCCTATACACCACCAATGAAAAATCAGAAAGAGAAATTAAGGAAACACTCCCATTTACCACTGCAACAAAAAGAATAAAATACCTAGGTATAAACCTGCCTAAGGAGGTGAAAGACCTGTACTCAGAAAACTGTAAAACACTGTTTAAAGAAATCAAAGATGACATAAACAGATGGAGAACTATACCATGTTTTTGGATAGGAAGAATCAGTATTGTGAAAATGACTCTACTACCCAAAGCAATCTACATATTCAGTGCAATCCCTATCAAACTGCAAATAGCATTCTTCATAGAATTAGAACAAAAAATTTTTACAGTTTATGTGGAAACACAGAAGATCCCGAATAGCCAAAGCAATCTTGAGAAAGAAAAATGGAGTTGGAGGAATCAGGCTCCCTGACTTCAAAGTGTACCACAAAGCTGCAGTAATCAAGACAGTATGATACTGGTGCAAAAATAGAAATATAGATCAATGGTACAGGGCAGAATGCCCAGAGGTGAACCCATGCATATATGGGCACCTATTTTATGACAAAGGTAGCAAGAACATACAATGGAGAAAAGACAGCTTCTTTAATAAGTGGTGCTGGGAAAATTGGACAGCTACATGTAGAAGAATGAAAGTAGAACACTTCCTAACACCATACACAAAAATAAACTCCAAATGGATTAAAGACTTAAATGTAAGACCAGACACTATAAAACTCTTAGAGGAAAACATAGGAAAATCACTCTTTGACATAAACCACAGCAAGATCGTTTTTGACCCACCTCCTAGAGTAATGGAAATAAAAACAAAAATAAACAAATGGGACTTAATTAAACTTAACAGCTTTTGCACAGCAAAGGAAATCATAAACAAGACAAAAAGACAACTCTCAGAATGGGAGAAAATATTTGCAAATGAAAAAACAGACAAAGGTTACTCTCCAAAATACATAAACAGCTCATGGAGCTCAATATCAGAAAAACAAACAATCTTGTTAAAAAATGGGTGGAAGACCGAAGTAGACATTTCACCAAGGAAGACATACAGATGGCTAAGAGGCACATGAAAAGATGCTCAACATCACTAATTATTAGGGAAATGCAAATCAAAACTACAATGAGGTATCATCTCATGCCAGTCAGTATGTCCATTATCAAAAACCTAGAAACAATAAATGCTGGAAAGGATGTGGGGAAAAGGGAACCCTCCTGCACTGTTGGTGAGAATGTAAATTGATACAACCACTATGGAAAACAGTATGGAGGTTCCTTAAAAAACTAAAAATAGAACTACCGTATGACCCAGCAATCCCACTACTGGGCATATACCTTGAGAAAACCATAATTCAAAAAGAGACATGTACCGCAATGTTCATTGCAGCACTATTTACAATAGCCAGGACATGGAACCAACCTAAATGCCCATCAACAGATGAATGGATAAAGAAGATGTGGCACATATATACAATAGAATATTAACTCAGCCATAAAAAGAAACAAAACTGAGTTATTTGTAGTGAGGCGGATGGACCTAAAATCTGTCATACAGAGTGAAGTAATTCAGAAAGAGAAAAACAAATACCATACGCTAACACATATATATGAAATCTAAAAAAAAAAAGGTACTGATGAACCTAGTTGCAGGGCAGGAGTAAAGAGGTAGACATAGAGAATGGACTTCAGGACATGGGGTGGGAGGGGGAAGCTGTGGCGAAGCGAGAGTAACATCGACATATACAGACCACCGAATGTAAAATAGTTGGCTGGTGGGAAACAGCAGCATAGTACAGGGAGATCTGCTTGGTGCTTTGAGATGACCTAGATGGGTGGAATAGGGAGGATGGGAGGGAGACTAAAGAGGGAGGGGATATGGGGACATTTGTACGCATATGGCTGATTAGCTTTGTTGTGCAACAGAAACTAACACAGTATTGTGAAGCAATTACACTGCAATAAAGATCTATTAAAAAAAAAAAAACAGTAGTGGTATCTCAGGAACAGCAGCGCGACATTCTGGTGTGAACAATCGTAATGTTACTTTGAATGATGAACTGTGACATCTTCCATGATAGAAAATATGAGGAATTGACTCTCTTTCATTATTAAAAAGAAGAAATAATTCCTTTCTTATAGTAGTATGATGTAAGAAATACGCAGCTACAAGCACGGAACTGTTTTTTACAGCATGGAACTATTTACATCGGATTACTTTTCTGTTTCTTAATTGGTTTGAGAATCAGTTACAATTTGAAAAAAGCACTAGAGGGAGACAGACCCCTTTCTGATGAATTCTTCTTTGTTCTGGAGTTGGAGCACAACATTTAGATCAGCTTGTAAGCCTGTGAATTTAGTGCTCATCTCCGTCCAAAGACGTGATTACATGTGTATTTGAAATTTAAAAATCACAGATTTTAGAGAGTAAACTTTTATACATTAAAAGGGACTTAAAGAGACTTATCTAAATTCAATCTGTGGACATTGTTTGGGTCCTGATTCAAATAACCCAACCTAAAAAAGATGTTTTTGGGACAGCTAGAGAAATTTGAACAGGCATAAATATTACATGAGGGAACTATTGTTAATTTTATTAGGTGTGATAATGGTATCTTGGTAATGCCAAAAAATTTCTATTAAATCCTATTAAAGATACATGCAGAAGAATTTTTGCTTGAAATTATATGATGCCTATAATTCATTATAAAATATTCTGCAATGTAAAAGTGTGTGTGTGGGGGATACATGTGTGTGCATGTGCATTTGTGTGCATGTATGTGATAGCTGATGAAACAAGACTGACAATATCTTGATAATTTCTGGAACTGGGGTTCATTATATTATTCTCCTTTTGTGAGTGCTTGACATTTTTTCATTAAAAGTAAAAATTAGAAAGCACAGACATTATTTTCTCACAATTTATATTTATGATCTAGTTTATGATCATTTATGGCTAATGCATCTTTCTTACAAGCTCAAGTATTCAAGAAAATCTTTTCCCCGGAAGTGTGGCAGAATATGACACTCCAAACTGTGACTGTAGGAGTTTAGGACATTCTACCCCAAAATATGCTGCTTTGGCTTATTGATTATTTTGAGCTCTAGGCACTTGACAAACAGCAAATGCAGGGAGGGGCTTTCTCCTAACTCCCCTTTTCTGCTTAAAGACAGATCCTCCCAAAGGAACTCAATTGTCATAAATCCCCTTACCAGGAAGGAGTTTCATCAACCAGGGATGATTGACTCTTATCACAGGAGAAGAGGCCAGAAGTCAGCACCACACCCAGACAAATGTTGTCTTGAACTTTTATACCTCCCATCTATTCTTCAAGGGCCCATTCATCTTTCCTAAAAATCATTTACTCTGCCCCAAGAGGCTTACGTGCCCCCTCCCCTTTCCCTATTAAGATGGGCTTTAACCTTGAATTCTAAGCCATCTTGGGGAGTTACTCATTTTTCCCTGGTATCACCCAGGTATATATGAGTATATCTGTTAATAAATGTCTTTGTTTTTCTCTTGTTAATCTGTCTTTTATTACAGGGGTCTCAGCCAAGAACTCAGAAGGGTAGAGGGAGAATTATTTTTTCCCTCCCTATACCCCTCATAATTTAATGTATCTTTTGAATTTCCATTCTACTAGATATCAGAAACTAAATATCATTTAACTCAGCAAAATCTCACATTGCACTGAGTCAAAAACTTAATTCAAGGTGAACTTAGTCAATTTTGGATTTTCCCTCCTCCATCTGCACGGCAGGGTCTAAATCTAGTAGAATTGCTTGGTGAAAGCCAGTGAGTGGGAGGTGGTGATGGTGAGGGGGGGCTGGTCCTTGGTTGTCACCTCTGTAGTCAGACATCCTGAAAGACAACTTCTATCTCCTCTCCTGTCAGTTTGTCCTGCAGATGACAGTCATGTTGTTGGACAAACTTCTGCAAGGGCCTCTCCACAGCTGCTTCTCCTCAGGGTGGCCAAACCTCTTGGAATGCAGGAAAGACCCAGAGGTTGTCCTACTTGACTCTGGCTTTCTCACCCTGCTTGGCCATTTCAGCTCTACTTCTCCTATACCATGTTTGTCATGGAAGGTTCTGAAAGACTCCCCTGGGACCCTTGACACTTTCACAGGTTCTGTTTGGGAACAAAAGCACAGGTACTTTCTGCTTTTAAAACCCTTTACAAATCTGGGGGTTTGGGGACATACTCAGAAGAGAGGGATGCACACAGGCCACCTTCTTAAGGAAATATCACAATATCTAATATCTCTCCCTGAAGCCCGTAGTGTCTGTCTAGTCTGATGGGAAGGCCAGCACATAACTTTCTGTAATGATTGCTTATAGCATAAACATGCCCAAGTCCTTCAGAGCTCTGGATGCAGAGAAGAGTCAGGGATTAACAGGAATTAGGAAGAACATTTTTGATCAAATTAATATAATAAAATGTCATTCTGCTGAATAATCTTAATTCTAAATTTACTGCTTGCTTCTCATACAGAAGTGAGGGGAAGCAGTAGGTAAATAGTGGTTAAGCATGTGGGTCCTGGGCTTAGATAGACCAGTGTTCTAATCCTGCCTCTGTGTCTTTTTAGTAGGGATCAGCACGAATTTGTTAAGGTTTTTAAACTTCAGTTTCTTATGTATAGAGCAGAGGCAGTTAATATCTAAAATGTTTTGGGGAGAGTTAAGTAAGAATAGAGAGAGTGCACAAAGAGAATTTGGCCCTTTGTTTAAAACCTGTAAATGACAACCATTTTTATTAAGAATAACATAAGAACAAAAAGCCCCATATGGAGTTCCCAAGTTATTAGATCAGGTCTTTCAGGACCACATGGGAATTTGGGTGCTGCCCCAGAAAACTGAAACTACTACAACTTAGAAAAAAATTATCTTGTATACAGAGCCTACATTCTCTTGGTATTTTAAGAGTAACTGCTTAGCTTTCATTCCCAGTGTGGCCCATCCTTTATGAACTGTCAGTGGAAATGAAGCAGATGAAAGGAGGAATTCCAAGTGTCTAATATCACCATGGCCTCATGAAACAGGGGAAAAGAAACCAAACAGTTTATAGTGGGCAAGCTTCCAGATGTTTATTGCCAGGACCTTCTGCTCAGAGTGAAAAGAAAATTCATACAGATGCCAGGTCCCTCTCCTGTAGTATAAGAAAAAGCAAAGTTACTTTACTCACACTTTTTTTTAAAAAAATTTCTCCCCCCCCCCCATTCGATTTGGTGTTCTGGATAGGAAGGGAAGGTAAATCACTCCTCTGTTTTCCTGGAGGGACTTGACAGTGATTCTGTGTTGAATAGATTTCTGATTCCTCTTTGCTCTTGGACATTGGATTCCACCCCCCTTGGTAGAGATGTCCAGCTCTGTAGTTGGCCTCCTTCTAGAGGTAGTATGGTGATGGTAGGGTGCCAAGAATTGGCTTGGAGTCAGAAACTGCAGTCTCAGATAGATACAGTCTCTTTATTCAAATACAATCTATTAATTAATATTCACTGAGTGTTACATTAAATTTTAATGCTTTACTGATTAAAGTCAGTTCTGTGAAAAAATGTGACTCATATTCAGAAATCAATTGATCTCACACTACTATTTAACACAAAGCTCTTAGATCCAGTGTATTTTAAAAAAGTGTCCTTGGTGGGCACTTATAGTAGTTTCTATTGCCACTGTAAACCCTGTGAAGGGTCCATCCTGATAATTCCTCCATTTCAAGATCCTTAACATAATCATATCTATAAAGTTGCTTTTTTCTTATATTCACAGGTTTTGGGGACTAGGAGGGATATCTTTGGGGACCATTATTCTACCTATCATGGTCCACCTTCTATCCCTTCCAAATTTACTTCTGTCCCACATGTAAAATACATTCACCTCCATCCCAATATCTCCAGGAGTGTCAACCCATTGCAACATTAACTCAAAGTCCAAAAATCTCATCTAAATCTCATCAGCTCAGAAGTTCTAAATCTCATCAGATATGGGTGAGGTTCTGGGTAGTCATGAGGCACAATTCATCTCCATCTGTGAATCTGTGAAACTGAAAAAGCAAATTACCTGTTCCCCAAATACAATGGTGGGATAGGCCTAGGGCAGATATAAATATTCCAGTTGAAAATATTCCAGTTCCAAATATTTTCTCTACCCATGTTCAGGTAGAGAAATTTGCTCAGGTAGAGAAAATGGAAGGAATAAAGCAGTCACTGGTCCCAGGCAACTTTGAAATACATCCATGCAAATTTCATCCATCCATGAAATTAGGTTTCAAAGCCTGGGAATAATTTTCTGTGCTTCACAACTCCACCCTCTGGGCTTGAGGCTCTCCCTTTGGAGTCATCCGTCTTCATGAAGGATAGCATGTATTTGCAGTTGAGTAGTTTTATTGGCCTGTTTCTTGCCTATACATTTTTGGGAATCAGACAGTCTTCTTGTATTTCATCCTCTCTGTCCCCTTTAGGGTGACTTTTAGACACTGAAAGTCAGTTTGGGCTGCAAAAAACATATTAGGGATTAATACCTGAGGAAGGAAATGAGCATGGGTAGAGAAAATATTTGGACTTTGATGCAGGCCTGATAAAACCTTGGCCAACTCAAGGCTAATTGCTATCAGAGTTGTTCTGTGTTGGGCCAGAATGGTCAAGCTTTCATACCCCCACCTTGCTCAGCCGCAGAATAGGTGTTACCTACAGTCAGGCAGCTTTCTGCAGCTGAGGCAGACTGTGAAAGAGCCAACAGTTGGAGGCTGTCTGCTGATCACCCTTGAAGGGTTATCTGGATCATGCATCTTTGTATTTATCACACATATTGGGTCATGGTGAGTATGAAAGAGATTAGAAAGTAGGCTTATTAATTCCTGCAGCCTTTGAGTGTTGAATTGGAAGCTTCTCCTGCACCACCTCTTAAGTCCTGAAACAGTAGTGGCAGAACTATCATGGTATTTAGGGCAGCCAGTTAGCTTAGGAAAGAGCTCAGTTGTGTTCCAGGGACCAAGGGCCATTATGGAAGTTTTTCCTCTAGGCTTAGCCCCTTCCACTTGGAGGTAGGTTGTTGGGGGGAGTCTAGTTTATTCAGGCTCAGACATAAACCTCTATCTTCATGCCAATAATTACTGTCATCATTAAATTCCACATTGCTATTATTTATTGAACACTTACTCTGTATCAAGCACTGTGCTAAGGATTTTATATGTAACATGTCATTGAATCATTTCAATATGCCTCTGAACATTTCAAGGAGTAGTTGTAGGTTAAGTAAAGGAGCATAAAAATGTTCAGTTCTGTGCTCAACGATCCTTCCTGAGATGTTGTATCACAGCTCAGCAACAGTAACCTCCTCCTGGTCAGCATTTACTTTTGCCCAAGTCCTGACATTTAACTGCAACATATAACATAGTGGCGTGGGGGTCAGTGAGATAAGTTGTTTGAGTTCTAGAACACTTAGGAACCTTGCCATTCAAACAACTGACTCTATCCTGGTGAGTTCCAGATGTATTATAATTCTGGAGGCCAGAAATCCAAAGTGTGTCTTACGAGGATAAAATCAAGGCCTTGGAAAGGCTGGTTCCTCTGGAGAGAGTAGAGGAGAATCCATTCCTTGCCATTCCAGCTTCTAGGGACTTCCTGCATTCCCTAGCCCATGGTGCCATGTCACTCTGACCACTCTTTCCTTTGTCATATCTGTTTCTCTGGCTCTGACCCTCTTGCTTTCCTCTTATAAGAACCCCATGATTACACTGGGCCCAGCTGGATAATTCAGGATAATCTCCCCACCTCAAGTTCCTTAACATAATCATACATGCAAAGTCCCTTTTGTGATGTATGGTGATATGTGCCAGGTTTGAGGGATTAGGTGATGGTCTTCTTTGGTGAGCCATACTTACCTTGTATCCATTCATATTGAATCTCCCAACTAAAATGAGTCCAGCTAGACAGCTTCAATGGCTTCCTACTTCTTCCCACATCAAATGCATATTTGGGAATGCCTGCTCTTCAATCCTTCTAAATCCTCCTATTGTTTAAGATTCATGCTCAAAGGTTCTTGCATTTTATCTGAGACTTCTCTTGAAAACCTCACCTTCTTTGGTTTCTCTCTTCATGGTCTTCTAAAGCATTTGTAGATCTTGCACACAAATTGTGTATATATGTTTATAGATACAATATTAGTCTTTTGCTGTTACTTCACTTGTGTTTTCCTTGCCTCATTTTGATTATAAGCTCTTTGAAAGTAGGAAAAATATCATATTTCTTTTGCATATTGAATCACTCTTAGCATGGTGTTAAGGACATGGTAGTGTCAAATAAATATTTACTCTGCCTCATTTGGAGTTCTCTTTTGGTAGGTCCATGACTTTCAGAAACTTCCATTTAGAATATAAGAAAATATATAAGAAAATATATAAGAAAAAATATAAGATCTCAACTTAATATCTACTGAATAAGCAACAGAGGATTCTGTACGTATCCATTCCATAACCTACTGTAAAGCTATTTTTCTTCATTTGCATTTTAAGATCTTTGATTTATAATCTTTATAACTGAACTTTCTCCACATTGCGATAAAATGGCATACAGTGCAGAGTGCATACTCTGTCCCAAGGTGACTTAGCTTTGTGTGTTATTGTAGTACCCCTTTGGTTTATGGAGGACTGTGTTGCCTTTCCTGAGCAGATTGTGTCCTGCCATCAGAAATTTGTTGTATTGGCCTCAGAGTGAGTCTTTCATGCAAGGGGAATTTTGGAGGGCTCGAACACAGAGAGTGGGGCTTTTTCAAGCTGAAAACAATAGATCATGTGGCTTCCCTTGTGTTTGCTTGTTAGTAATTGATGGTGCATTTGGTAGAATTTTGCCGAAGACTTGTTTTCATTTTAATACTCTACCAAGAAGGAAATTGTGGAGAAGGGGGAGATGCTCCCCTTTATTTCTAATTGTGGAGTCTGTTATCAAGGAGGATTTCATCATTTACCAAAAGAACCTGACGATTGTTGAATGGCCAATTTGGCTTGGGTCAGTTTGCAATAACAAACCTAGGAGAAAGATATTATTATTAATTATTATTATTGCCTTCATTTTATTGATGACTGTACTAAAGCATGTGAAATTAAGTGACTGGACAGTGATGGAGCTAGGATTTGAATCTAGGCAGTCTAACTTGAAGGTATTTGCTTTTGTCTTTACGCTAAACAACTGGGGTATGTTTATGTTCCCCCAGGGTAATTGGCGAACCTGATATATGAAGAATATAAACTGACATATAGAGTAGGGCCAGAAAATGTTCAAAGACTTGAAAGTGCTAAAAATAAAAATGACTTCTCTTCTAGACTAGAAACATTTAAAAGCAAGGTACATCTTTTGCATGTTAAATAGGCTTATTTGTTTCTTGCTTCTGTTGCTATGGAAGAGAGGGTAAGTAGAAAGGAACTTATTGATTTTCTCCAAGGCAAACTTGCTGGTTGCACTTTGCCTGCCCAGATTTCCCAAGGTGGTGTAAAGGACTGTTGGCACGTATAGACAGTGTAGTTGTTTACATAGTAATCGATTCCTGAATATATAAAGCATATATATAGAGTATATGTATATGGAATATATATAAATGGGATATATATATATATATATATATAGAGAGAGAATATGTATATTCTATAAAGCTGTTTTGATTAATTTCAGTCAGTTCATTTTTCTCTATCTTGAAGTCTCAAATTATAGAACTGTTTCACATATTTTTTTAGCTAGAAATACTTAAGCCTTCAAGGAATATAAATATTGACTATAGTGAAATACCAGCATGTTGCTTCTACGTCTGTAATAATTAGGATGGATATTAAACAAAAATTAATTTTAACCAAAGCCATTTACATTGGGGTATCATTTTCAGTAAAATATATGAAACACTTGACAGAGCAAAATAAAGAATTTGGCTCTTAGCAGTAACTACTGATGTCTGATTTAGGCCCTGTGAACAAAATATGAAGCACTAACTGCATCTCTATAGTTTATGGAAGATTAGAATAATAATAAAAAAACCTACTTTTTAGAAAAGATGCAACAATACAAAGTGTCTGTCTTTGAAATTTTTTTTTTTTTTTTTACTAGCTGGTAGACTTATCTCCACTAGGGAACATCTTTAATCATCATCAAATAAATAAATTCCTGCTGTTACTCATCTTGGAGCAAATTCACAGGGTTTGCCCACATGAGAAGCAGCTCTATCACAAACCAATGCTTATGTTATGTATATTATTTGTCTTTATAACTTTTGATTTATGGTTCGTGTTTGAAGCTACAGTTTATTTTCTCTATTCAAAGAATTTTCATATGTATATGATGTTTTTTCAGACCATTACTGAACTTACTATCTTATGCTTCAGTTCCAGCTGTTTTTAAGCATTGTAGTCTGTATTTTTGCCGTGTTCTGTGGGTTCTTCCCAAGCACATTTGATTAACACTATCATATAGCTTCTTTTTTTATGTCCAGGTGAGTCCAGGCATAGCTCCAAATTTGATAAGAGCCTGATCAGGTCTTTTTTGCTTAACAGAGTTATAAAAAAACAGATAAAAATTTAACTATATAAAGTAGAAAGCGAGAAATAGGGACTGACATACAAAGACAAAGCAATAGTAATAATAATATTAATAATTAATTCCCAAGTTTGCTGGTCTTTTCACTTTCTTAATGGTGCCCTTTAATGAACAGAAATTATAAAATAAAATTAAGTCTAATTTATTGATCTTTTCCTTTATACATAGTGCTTTTTCTGTCCCTTTGAAAATTATCTTTGCCTGACCTAAGATCAGGAACACATTTTCCTATGTAATCTTCTGGTGATTTAGTGCTTTGCCTTTCACATTTAGGTCTGCAGTTCATTTGGAATGGATATTTATATATAGGGTGTGTGGTAGACATTAACATTTTCCCCCTCCATCAATTGATCTAGAACCATTTATTGATAATATCACTTGTTCTCCACAGTATTACAAATGTCTAGGTCTATTTCTGGACTCAATTTTTTCCATTGGTCTATTTATCTGTTCTTGTACTAGTAGCATATTTTAGTTTCTGAAGCTTTGTAATATGTCTTGATATCTGGTAGAGAAGACCTTCAATTTTGTTCCTTTTCTTAAATATGATCTTGGCTATTTTATAATCAGATTGTTAATTACACCTCCACCCCACCCCTAAGTGGTAGCACTTTGATTGGGGTTACATTGAATCTATAGATCAATTTGGAGAGAATTGACATCTTTATAATATCAAATCCTCTAAAGCATGCACATGGTACTTTTTGCATGGAGGTGTTGCCTATCTGTTATTAGATTTATTTTTAGGCATTTGATGTTTTTTGATGCTAGTGGAATGATATTTTTAAAAAGTTTTTTTTCTAATTTTTTTATTGCTCTATAAAAATACAATTGATTTAAAAATATTGACCTTGTATCTTGTGACCTTGCTAAATTCTTTTTAAAATTTCTTATCACTTTTAGATATGTATCAGTATTTTGGGATATTCTGTGCAGTAGACTTATTTTCAATTATTCTGTTGTGATATTTCTCCAATCTAAGGAAACATGCCTTTCATTAGTTCTGGAAATTTTTCTGCTTTTGTTTTAGTTGAATATAAGCGCCTCCATTTTCCTAATTTTTAAATTTCTCTCTTTCATCTCGAGTTATTATTGTAAATTTGCACATTGCCAAAGACAAAGAGAAAAATCTGCAAAGCAACCTGAAAGAAAAAAGATTACTTACAAAGGTACAATAGATAGACTGGCAACAGATTTTACATTACCAGAAACAGAAGCCAGACAGTGAGCAATATATTTAAAGGGCTGAAACTATCAGTGTAGAATTCTATATCAAGCTAAATTTTCATTCAAGAGAGAGGGTGAAATAACCTTTTCAGAGAAGGACTCATAATTTAATTCTCCTATAACACTGCTAAGAATTACTAAATGATATATGTCACTAAGAAGAGAGAATGCAGAATAAAACAATATTAGAGAGACGGCAGGAGATATAACTACTGATGGTGAAAAGATTTAAACAAGTATTAGAGATTATCATGAACAATTTTCTACCAATGCATTTGAAGCCTTATAATAAAGGAACAGTTTTCTACAAAAGAAAATAGACGTTTTCAAATTGGATTACAGAAGAAATAGAATACTGAAACAGACCTAGATTCATTAACAACATTGAGTAAAATAAAATCACCCCATATAAAAAAGTACAAAATACAGACACAGATGGCTTAAGGGTAAATTCTAACAACCCTCAAGAAACAGATTACCTGTATACAAATTATTGCAATGAAAAAAGAGGAATTTTCTACTCTCAAACACATTTTATGATAACTTGTATAACTGATTATAAGACAAAATGTACAAGGACAATATAAGAAAAGAAAATTATGAACATAGATATAAAAAAATGTCAGCAAACAAAATTTGTAAGTACTTGTCATGATCAAATGCATCATGTCTAAGTTAATTTTACTCCAAGAATAAAAGATATTAACATCAGATAAAATGTAATTGCAAACCAGGAGCTCTTCCTAAGCTGAAAAAGAATATCTTTCAAACGCACAGCAAGTATCATGCTTTAGTGGTGAATACAGACTGTACTCTGCTTGGCAGACATGTTGTTTATTTGGGGTTTATTTAAGATGATTGAAGAATGTTCTCTTTTGTATGTCGAAGAACTACATATTTGAAAACTTTTATACTAAGTGATAAACTGCAGTTCATGTCAGAAGAGCAGTGATCTACAAATAGTTGATTCTTAGGTGTCAAGCAGCTCATTCAGACACTTCTAGATATTAGTGCTAGATGTTTGGTTTTGACATTTCGACAATGACAGGCTGCTTATATTTTAGAGCATTCCAACTTAAACTCATCCTTAAATCTGATTGTATATACATTTCATATAATATCTTATTCATATGTAAATAAAATACAAATGCATTGGAAAAACCCATAACAGAGGTATTGCTATTAACTTAGGTAATAACAATGACTGCTATATAAACATAACACTGAGACTCCTGTTATTGCATGCCGTCAGAAGGACATATAACAGGTATAAGGACTGGAAAACAAGAAATGAACTGGTTGGCATTCATAGGCTATATGATTGTCTATGTAGATAATCCGAGAAAATTAGAACCAATAAGAAAATTCAATAAGTTACTAGATACAATAAAATTATAGAACAGCTAATGGCATTTTATTTGGAGACAAAAAGCAATTAGAAAATGTAATTAGAAAAGCGGTCTCATATACAATGGCAACAACAATGATAAGGAACCAAGAATAACTAATAGAAAATATGCAAGACCTTATTTCTAAGATTATAAAATTTTATTGAAAAATATGAAAGAAGATCGAAATAAATGAGAACGATTCTCTAGAGTTTATGGTTGAGGTTACCCAATGCCATATGGCAACTGTCCTGTTTAATTTATAAACAATGAAATTCAAATGAAAATATCAGTAGTGGTTTTTTTTTTCATGAAACTTGTGATCCTGAGTCAAGAAAATTTTGAGGAAGAATAAGGACACCAGTCCTGCTACTAGATATCAAGTTAATTACCTTAAATAATTATTAATATAGCAATTAAAGCAAATTATTGGTGAAGGGATAGATAGACCATTGGAATAAAATTAAAAGCCCAGAAATATATCCATACAAATATGAAAACCTGGTGCATTTATTCATTCAGTAATTATTAAGCACTCTCCTTTTTGCCAGTAGGAGCTTCTTCAAATTGTCTTCCACGTTCTTTTGACATGATACTGGGAGTCACTGATAGCTTCCTTACTGCTGGTGTGACAAAATTTTCAGCCTCACCTGGTACATTTCCTGTTCCTAACCTGGAGTCAACCATTTCTCCACGAAGCCTTGATTTCTCTTGTGGAAAATAGAATTTCAAGACCACATCTGTGTTATTAGGGATGCTCATTGTTGCTGGATTGGTCAGTATTTTTAGGCCTTTTCAGTTAACAGAGCTAAAAAATTAAATGTATATAATATATATATATATACACACATAATTCATGTATAAATATATATTTAATCTATATTATCTACATATTAATATATTATATATTAATATATAGTTAAGTGTATATATATTTAAAGATAAAAACCTCAAGACCCTATTGGGCTTCCCTGGTGGCGCAGTGGTTGAGAATCCGCCTGCCGATGCAGGGGACACGTGTTCGTGCCCCGGTCCGGGAAGATCCCACATTCCGCGGAGCGGCTGGGCCCGTGAGCCATGGCCGCTGAGCCTGCGCGTCCGGAGCCTGTGCTCCGCAACGGGAGAGGCCACAACAGTGAGAGACCCGCATACTGCAAAAAAAAAAAAAAAAAAAAAAAAAAAAATACCCTATTGTCTGCTTTCAACCAGATTGCTACTTCTACGTAGAAATTCTGGAGCGGGCATTAATGGTAGTAGACATGTACTGTGATTTGGTTACCCATCATCCATTTCCCCTACTTCAGCATAAGCACAATAATTGCCTTTTAAAAATTTTAATTAAAGCTTTATTTCTTACAGCAGTTTTAGGCTGTTAGCAGAAATAAGGGGAAGGTACAGAGATTTCCTATATACTCCCTGCCCCCACATGTGCACAGCCTTCCTCATTACCAGCAACCCCCACCAGAGTGGTATTTTTATTACATTTAATCAACCTACATTGACACATCATGATTACCCGAAGTCCAGTTACACATTACTGTTAACTCTGGGTATTGTACACTCAGTGCGTTTGGACAAATGTATGATGACATGCATACATCATTATTGTATCATAGTATTTTCACTGCCCTAAAAATTTTTGTGCTCCATCTCTTCATCCCTCCCTCTCCTCCTCCCACCGAGCCCTGGCAACCACTGATCTTTTTACTGTTTCCATAGTTTTGCTTTTTTCCAGAATGTCATATAGTTGGAATCTTAGAGTATGTAGCTAATTTCCTTTTGAAGAATTACCTCTCCCTCTAGAAATTTCCTACCTTTGGGAAGTTATCTACCCACTAGGAGTAGGCATGTGATACTAGCTAGATTAATCAGACTCCTATGAAGCTTCCAGTATTGATTGGACTAATGCAGAAAGGTTACAAGATGGTAGATCATTCATTTCAGTGATGGTATTATGGTAAGAATGTTGATTAAATCCACTTGCTTTGGAGCTGCCCTGATTCTTAACCTTTTCCAGCTTGTTTCTCCAGTCTTACTGTCAATTTTGTGCATTCTCAGATACACACTTAATACATTTTCTGTTTAGAGCTGGTTTCTGTTACTTGTAGCCAAACAACTACAACTGATTTGGTGGTGATAGCCAGAATATATGAGAAATGTTCAATCTATAGTCCTACCTTGGAGGTATTGCAGGTTCGGTTCCAGACCACCGTAATAAAGTGAGTCACACAAATTTTTTGGATTCCTAGTGCATATAGAAGTTATATTTATGCTATACTGTAGTCTATTGAGTGTGCAATAGCATTATGTCTAAAAAACTATGTACATACCTTAATTAAAAAGTACTTTATTACTAAAAAATGCTAATCATCATCTGAGCCTTTAGCAAGTTATCTTTCTGCAATAGTAATGTTAAAGATCACTGATCACAGGTCACCATAACAAATATAATAGTAATTAAAATGTTTGAAAAATTGTGAGAATTACTAAAATGTGACACAGAGACACGAAGTGAGCAAATGCTTTTGGAAAAATGGTGCCAATGGACTTGCTTGATGCAGGGTTGCCACAAACTTTCAATTTGTAGAAAATGCAATATCTGAGAAGTACAATAAAGCAAAGTGCAATAAAATGAGGTATGCCTGTATTTAAATTGCAACCTCTCTTCCAATAGCTCTTCTGATCCTCCTTTCCTTGTTCTATTTAAAAAAATACACTTTATAATTTACTTATTAACTGTGTTTTGTCTCTGTACCTTACTAGAATATAAGCTCTATGAGG
The DNA here is from genome assembly GCF_026419965.1 of Kogia breviceps. Lineage (NCBI taxonomy): Eukaryota > Metazoa > Chordata > Mammalia > Artiodactyla > Physeteridae > Kogia > Kogia breviceps. The sequence continues at coordinate 122,554,657 of NC_081311.1, read as the reverse complement.
GCAAGACTTCTTTATTTAAATCTGTTTCTATGAATCCTATATCCCAAGTACCTAGGAAAATTCCTGGAACACAACAGATACTGAAGAAATATTTGTAAATTTAATTAATAATTAAATCTAAGCCACTGTTTTTTGAATCTCTTGAGTGTCTGTATGGAGTAGTGCTTAGTCCCAGTTCATTGTAAAATGTTGGCATGCTTTTGCTACAGATGGTTTTGTTTTGTTATCACTGTGTGGGTTGGGAGAAAATGTAATTACATGGAGGACAGTAACCAGCTGCTCTCCACCCCCAAAGAAATGAACAATACTATGGGCTCCATAGACGGTTAAAGTTCTACATGGTCTTCCTGATCTTGATATCTAACCTAAGCTCATTTTATTTTTTAAGGGAAAATTTGAAAATATCAGTCATAATAAGGTAAAAGCAGATTTGATTGAAGGACTAAAAAATAATGCATTCATTTTTATAAAAAATACAAAAATTAAAAATTTGCACTATTCCAATTAAATGGCATAGCATTCAAATGAGACATAGATCCAACTGAGACTGAATTGGGGGAGGACCTCAGGTTGGAGAGGATGGCTGGTAAGTGATTGGAGGCATCATTATAGAAACTAAGCCCAGAATGAGGTTATTACCAGAATGTTACAGTTGCTCAGGGAAGGTCAATTGAACAACAAATCTTGGACAAGGAAGGGGAATTAATATTTATAAGCAAGTTTGTTTCACATAAGCATTGTTTCACATAAGCATTACATATATTATTTTACATATGCTTTTCACATGTTTTTCACATTATCCTCAAAATAAGCCCATAACTTAACCACCTTCATATTATAAACAGAAAAACTGAGAATAAAAAAAGTTAGTTAACTTACACGCATATAACAAGAAAGTGTCAGACTCAAAATCTGGCTAAGGTAAATCTAAATCTTCTATTCTTTCCACTACATCACTGCTAACACAGGAAATTGAGTCTGAAACTGTAGAAAACAAACCACTTTTTTCTAGGTAAAGGTGGTGGATTGAATATATGCAATAGCCACCACTTGCTTGTCAAACACCAGACCTCTCTAAAACAACAGTAACTTTTTTTTAAGGCATAAACACACAAGAACAAGAGAACAGGAGAGGAAATGAACAACAAAATTTGAGAAATTGATAAGTAGAAGGAAAAGTGGGAATTAACTATGCAGACCTGAGATAACTGAATCTTACGCTATCAGTAGGGAAATTTGAGTAACAGATTGATTTGCCCTATTTTACCTCCAAGGCTCAAGAATTAGAGCTAATACCCGTGTAAGGGCAAGGAAAGTAGTCTGATTTTGAAGCAGTTTGGTTCCCCAGATCCATATCCCAACTCCATAGACCTGTATGATGGTTTGCTTTTCTCACATCCTGGAAGATTAAAGATATATTCTCTGGAGAGGGTAATGCAGAAAGTCACTGGAGAATCCCAAGTGCAACTGAGAACAGGGGACCGACCGTACTGAAAGCAGGAGGAAAGAGTTAAAGTTTGCACACTGAACGCTGAAATCATTGACTGTCTTTCCCTACACACCTCACAGAAAGCTGGCAGCCAGGCCCATACCTTGTAGAAGTGGAATTTGGGTAATCATTCTCTGGGCATCTGAGCATCCCATGGCTCTCTAAGAGGAAAGCTCTTATGACATTAACACCAGGGATTCTTTACTGAAATAACTCATCTTACCACTTGGAACTGAAGCCCATGACAAACCAGTCCCACCTTTGTGCTCAGAGCTTCTAACCAACATTTTTAAAAAGTTATTTTAAATTGTGGTAAAAAATGCATGACATAAAATTTGCCATCTTAGTCATTTTTTAACTGTACAGCTTAGTAGCGTTAATAAGTACCTTGACATTGGTGTACAATTGACCTCCAGAACTTTTTCATCTCGCAAAACTGAAACTCTCTACCCACTGAACAACAACTCCTCACTTCTCCCTCCTCTCAGCCCATAGCAACCATCATTCTTCTGTTTCTATGAGTTTGACCACTTTATATACCTCCTATTAGTGGAATCATGTAGTTATTTTTGTGACTAGCTTAATTCACTTACCATAATGTCCTCAAGCTTCTTCCATGTTGCAGCATGTGATAGGATTTCCTTCTTTTTTTTTTTTTTTTTCCGGTATGCAGGCCTCTCACTGTTGTGGCCCCTCCCGTTGCGGAGCACAGGCTCCGGACGCACAGGCTCAGCGGCCATGGCTCATGGGCCCAGCCGCTCCAAGGCATGTGGGATCTTCCCAGACTGGGGCACGAACCTGTGTCCCCTGCATCGGCAGGCGGGCTCTCAACCACTGTGCCACCAGGGAAGCCCTCCTTCTTTTTTAAGTTTGAATAATATTCCAGTTTCTAATCAGCTTCTAATGCTCCAGTCTCGAATATGTGCAGACAATGTGCAATTACCAGGCATCAGAGGAAGGCCTCTTTCATGAAAGACAGAGAGACACAAACAAACATGAGACACCAGACTATTTAGGGATTAGATAACTTTTCAAAAACCATCAATTAAAATGTCAGAGAAGATATCATACAGGAAGCAAGAATAGGATAACTAGTTTAAAAAAGGAAACTGTAAAAACAAAACAAAAATTTCTTGGAAAAATTCAAAAAATGGTGGGAATATGAAGTTGGGGAAATTTCTCAGAAAGTTGAGAAAAAGGAAAAAAACAGATGGAAAATGAGAAAAATAAGGTAAAACTAGGGCAATAGGTCAGAAAATCCAAAACCAAAATAATAGGTGTTCTAAGAGAGAGAGAACAGAGAAAATGGATGGGAGGAAATCAACAGAATAATAGGCAACCTAGAATGGAAAGGGATGAATTTTTCATTTGAAGGATCCATTATAGTTCCTAGCAAAATGGCACAGCATCATGAAATCTCTGGATTCCAGGGACAATAAGAGCACTCTACAAATGTTAGAGAGATATAAAAAAAAGATTTAGAAATTGGAACGACATCAGTATTACAATAGCAATGCTGGCAGCTAGAAGATAGGGGAGACATGTCTTTAAAACTGAGATGGAAAGTCATTTCTAAAGTAAAATTCTCTACCCAGCTAATTTATTAATCAGGGTATTTAATGTATATTAATTTTGTGAGTGCTGAGGCTCTACTTTATCACTTCACTTGCTGGGTGCCGTTGGAGAAATAAATAAAAAAGACAGGTCACTTCTCTGTATTTTATTGTTGTTTTTAAATAAACATTTAATTTTAGAATAGTTTCAGATGTACAGAAAACTGTGAAGAGAGTAGAGTTCCCATTTCTCCACATCCAGTTTGTCCTATTATTAACACCCTACATTAATTAGTATTGTAGATCTGTCACAATTTATGAATTAATATTGATACATTATTATCATCTAAAGTCCATACTTTATTCACATCTCCTTAGTTTTCACCTAATGTCCTTTTTCTATTCTAGGATCCCGTCCAGGACCCCACATTACTTTTATTTCTTTATATAAATTTATTTAATTAATTTATTTATTTTTGGCTGCGTTGGATCTTTGTTGCTGCGCGCAGGCTTTCTCTAGTTGCAGTGAGCAGGGGTTACTCTCATTGCGTTGTGCAGGCTTCTCATTGCGGTGGCTTCTCTTGTTGCAGAGCATGGGCTCTAGGCGTGCGGGCTTCACTAGTTGTGGCATGAGGGCTCAGTAGTTGTGGCTTGTGGGCTCTAGAGCACAGGCTGAGTAGTTGTGGCGCATGGGCTTAGTTGCTCCGTGGTGTGTGGGATCTTCCCGGACCAGGGCTCGAACCCACGTTCCCTGAATTGGCTGGCGGATTCTTTAACCACTGCACCACCAGGGAAGCCCCATGTTACTTTTAGACGTCACATCTCAGGCTCCTGTTGGCTATGACAGTTTTACAAATTTTCTTATTTTTGATGACCTTGACAGTTTTGAGGAGTACTATTTAGGTATTTTGTAGAATGCTCCTCAACTGGGATTTGTCTGATGTTTTTATTATGATTAGATTGGGGTTTCAGGTTTTGGGGAGGAAGACCACATAGGTAAAGTATTATTCTCATCATATCAAGGGTACATGCTGTCAATCTGACATCACTGTTAATGTTGACCTTGATCACCTGGCTGAAGTACTGTTTATCAGGTTTCTCCACTGTAGAGTTACTCTTTCCCCCTTTTCTTACTGTACTCGTTGCAAAGAAGTCACTGTGTGCAGCTCACGCTTATGGGGTAGGAGTTATGCTCCACCTCCCTACAGGTAGAGTATCTACATAGATTATTTGGAATTCTTCTCTATGGTAGATTTGTCTTTTCTCTCCTCATTTATTTTTTCAATAATTTTTTTCAATTATTTATATCAGTATTGACTCATGGATAATAATTTTATACTTTGGGTCATAATTCAATATTACTAACATTTATCTTGTATATTTCTTTTTGTAATACTTATTTCAGATGTGCTGTGTCACAAAGGCCCAGAATAGTCTAGTTGTCTTTCTTCTAACCTATAGCCTTTAGTTTAGATTCCAAGAAGATAAAATTGATACACTGAAGAAATGCTCTTCTACTTGTACACAGTTACAGACTTTAATTAAAATAAATGCAGTCAACATTCTCTGTTAGCAATGAAACCTACTCCATGGGAGGCACAGTGCTTGTGGAGCTTATGATCCATTCACTTATTGTAATGCCATTTCTCCTGAATTAGGTCTGTTGAGATGAATTTATGATGTAGTTAACATGAGCTGCTATGGAACTTGAGGCATTAAAATGCTTCTTACTGTACTGATTATCATTTGACTCATATTCCTGTCAAGCAGTAAATGTAATAAAATGTATTTTCTTTAATTTTTAGATGACTTTATAGCAGAGAATTCTGTTTAGAGAAGTTGGAGCTTCTTCAGCAGGCTTATAAAGAGAAAACAATCCTCAAAAGGTTTAGATACTAAATTTTGAGTTTTAAAAATATATATTTGTTGTTTGAATTTTCTAACAAGTTTCTCCATCTATGGTCCTCATGACCTTAGACTGTACACCTTCAATCATATGAATTATTATGTGTTCAAAACAAGGACTAATGGGCTTCCCTGGTGGCACAGTGGTTGAGAGTCCACCTGCCGATGTAGGGGATACGGGTTCGTGCCCCGGTCTGGAAAGATCCCACATGCCACATAGCGGCTGGGCCCGTGAGCCATGGCCGCTGAGCCTGCGCGTCCGGAGCCTGTGCTCGCAACGGGAGAGGCCGCAACAGTGAGAGGCCTGAGTAACGCAAAAACAAAAATCCCCCAAACCCCCCCCCCCCAAACAACAAAAAACCCCACAAAGACTGGTGATAAGTCATTAATCTTAAACAGAAACAATGTAGAAGAAAATCAGTGATAGAAGCACTTGTCTTATTCTTAACTATTAAATTTCATAATTAAGTATGAGATTTTCTGTAGGTTGCTGGTAGAAGTCCTTTATCAAATTTAAGTCATTTCCTTCTATTGCTTGCTTAATACGATTTTTTAAAAATTGAGAATTAATGGTAAATTTGTCAAATGCTTTTAAAGAAATTCCTATATATTTTTCCCCCTCTGTTAATTCAGTAGATTTTTTATTTCAGTACGCGGGGCCTCTCACCGTTGTGGCCTCTCCCATTGCGGAGCACAGGCTCCAAACACGCAGGCTCAGCGGCCATGGCTCACGGGCCCAGCCACTCTGTGGCATGTGTGATCTTCCCGGACCGGGGCACGAACCCGCATCCCCTGCATCGGCAGGCGGACTCTCAACCACTGCGCCACCAGGGAAGCCTAGTAGTTTTTCTAATATTGACTATTCTTGTATTCCTGGGAAGAATGCTACTTGGTTCATTTGGCATAGAAATTATTTGTTCCTTGAGGATTTGGTAATGCTTTCTTATAAAAACATCTTGGTACCTTATGGGGGCAGAGATTTTAGTACTTAAAATGTTTTCTTCTATGTTTATGGATCCATCTAAATTTAAGAAGTCTTCTTAAGCCAATTTTGTTAATTTGTATTTTCCTAGGTAATCACCCATTTTATCAGGAATTTCAAGTTTACTGCTATGAAGTTGTACCACATTATCTTAAAATTAATGTTTTTTATATACATTTAATATTATCTTTCTTGATGCTGTATTAATGTTGTTATTTGTGTTTTCTTTAGTCATTTTTTGGGTCTACTCCAATAATCAGTTTTGTATTTACTTGATGGATTTATTCATTTCTATTATTTTTTATAGACAAAGTAACACCAAATATTTAAAAAGTTAACTTTTTGTGGAAAAAATTTTGACTAGAAATGTATTGTGATGGAAAAAGAAGAGCAAACAAGTCCTGCTTCCCTCCATTCCCACAAAGATAGAAGTTTTGGGTTGCTTTAATTTTTCTATTCTCTTTTTTCAGTAGGAGAGAAACTTTATAGTGGTATTCACAGATTTGCAGATTTTCAAGCGTCTTAGGATCCATTCCATGAGAAGAATGTCATTGGTGTTTGTCTTAACAAGCTGACTTGGATGGGACTGGAATAACCCTATGCACGAAGGATGCCTGCTGTATTAGTTGTTACTGTAGACCTCTCCATAATGCATACAGTTATAAGTTGATAAGGAGACTATGTAATGAACAGGGGAGAAGCCTGGGTAAACTAACTTATATAGCAAGAGAGGCAAATAGTTTTGCACAAAAATTATGCATCCATTTTGAGCTTGTATCTAAAATGCATAGAAGACTGGCTTCTTAGTAATACTTGAAAAAAGCTGTATCAGTTCTATTCTGCCCTTGGGGTCCTTTTATGACTATCCCTGCAGGAAAACTTCAATAATGAGGGAGAAAATGAAAAATATTTGCATTTTGAATTAAGTTTTGCCATCGTTTTCTGTCTGTCTCGCTTCTTTATCCTTACTTATATGCATTTTTTGCAAACATTAAAGCCAGCATTGATGAGAACAAGAATTCTGTGGCCCACACAACACATGCTAAATCAACACTCTTGTCTGGAAGTTGGACATTTATCTTTCCAGGCCAGGCTAACACCTAATTCTCTCCACATTGTGAGAAGTATAAAGGCTATCATGACAATGGGGCAGAAAGTTTAGCCAGTTCAATTTATTTAACACCTTATAACACTCTAGAGTTTTCTTCACTGCCCAAGCTTGTAAAATTTATTATGAACCCTAATCCCTCCTCTGGCTTTCCTTGGAGTTTTAAAGTAAATGTAAAACAACAACAAACAGAGTGTATGAAAACATTTCCACGGCAGCAGCACATGTGGCAGTGCACATGTTATGACTACAGCTTTAAAAATCTGTTCCAAATATGTTAGGCTTTTCAGACTTTCTTACACAAACTTTGGGTCTTTCTCTTATGTGAAAGATGTGGACAGTAAGTAACATTTTTCAGATCCTTTTCCATTATAGGTTATTACAAGACATTGAAAATTGTTCCCTGTGCTTTGCAGTCCTTGTTGTTTATCTATTTTATATCCAGTGGTATGTATCTGTTAATCCCATACTTCTAATTTATACCCACCCCCCTTTCCTCTTTGGTAACCATATGTTTGTTTTCTATGTCTGTGAGTCTGTTTCTGTTTTGTAAATGAGTTCATTTGTATTATTTTTTTATATTCCACATATAAGTGATATCATATAATATTTGTCTTTCTCTGTCTGATTTACTTTGCTTAGTGTGATAATCTCTAGGTCCATGTTGCTGCAAATTACTTTGTTTCTTAGATGAAGTCTTGTTCCACATTTTAATTCTCAGTTACTTATTGGCAAGCACCTTGACATTTACCTGTTTTTTTAGATTCCAAGAAACATCCAGTAGAATGATTAGTAAGAATTGACATGTATTAATAAGAATTGAATGCTTAATAAGAAATGATAGTGAGAATTTGATAAATGTTTTTCTTTCTCGATTGATTAACAAAGACCTTACTGACTTCAAAGATTTGTCCATCCCTGCCTCCTACCTGTGTTTCTGTGGGTTGTTGGGTTTTGTAGGCTTTTTTCAAAGCCTCTGAAATTGCTTTGAGACACACACAGCAGGCCTCCCTGCCTGATTCTGGGAGGTCTGGACTGGCTACTGATTCTGTGACCCAGAATGCCCAGTAGCCTGTACCACCGAGTTAATTGATGGTCTCACCGTATTTTCAAAGTGGCTGGTTCTATTCTTTTTTTTTTTTTTTTTTTTGGTGGTACGCGGGCCTCTCACTGCTGTGGCCTCTCCCATTGCGGAGCACAGGCTCTGGACGCGCAGGCTCAGTGGCCATGGCTCATGGGCCCAGCCGCTCTGCGGCATGTGGGATCTTCCCGGATCGGGGCACGAACCCGTGTCCCCTGCATCGGCAGGCGGATTCTCAACCACTGTGCCACCAGGGAAGCCCTGGTTCTATTCTTGAGCTTCGATTCTCTTTCTCTTCGAGTATAGTTATAGTATCTAACATTGTTTGCTTGACATTTAGCAGATATTCAATCCCAAACAAATTAATGAAAAAAACAGATTTAAAAGGAGGCAGGGCAAGAGGGAGCAGTGATGACTGTTGGAGAGAAGACCTCATTAAAAGTTTCCTTTCTGATGGCAATGCTCTTTTTCACTGGAATTTCTTTATTTGCCTTATTAGGTTTGGAAATGATTCTGTACTCACTCTCCCATCCCCTTCAAAGATGTTTAAGACAGAGTCCCAGGCTGCTGGGAAGACTGTTGGGAAGACAGGTGCTTGAGCAAATAAATTACCATACAGTATTGTAGAAGCAACAATAGACGGACTTATGATCAGTCCTGGAGAGTGTGACAAGCTCTATTAGGGTGGGAGTAGTGAATGGGGTGTGATGTTAGGGTAGATCCTGATCTGGGTTTTGAGAGACTAATAAATCCATTATGAAGCATGGGCACAAAAGGATCATGAAAGACTTGTATGAGTTAAAAAAAATCCCATAATTGAAGTGTTGGGTGATAGAAAGTACTGTTAAAATTGATTTCTGTGGCTGGTTAAGTTCTTTCACAGGAAGTATGAAACTATGGGTGATCTCTTTATATACCACGTATTTGTATAGAAGCTGATCCAAATAGTATTTGAGTGATTTTGTTATCTTAATAATTATAGTTAATTTGAGTGATTTTGTTTTCTTAATAATTATAATATAGTTTAATAAGATACTATATATATAATTTATATAATTAAAAATACATACATATAATTATACAAAATATACATTTTTATGACCGACAGATTCTCTTTCTCCTAGTCATCTGTTTATTTTCAAAAACCACAGTTTAGATCTTCATAGAATTGCCATATTTTGCATGCTTAGATCTCCATAGAAGTGTCATATTTTGCAACAGGGAAAGGTCTTTGAGTTGCCCCCAATTCATGAACCTGTGTCTAGAGATTATAACTTCCTCAGTGAACCATAAAATACATATGCTCAAGTAATTAAGGGTACTTATGGGGTTAAAACATGCCTGAAATTCCCAAACAAATTTGTAAGTACTTTTCCAGAGAACTACTTGCCTAAAAAAGGTTACACCAGTTCTCAACACAGCAGTGATTTGTACCACTGAACTCACAGTACCTAATGACTAGGTTTCCTCAACGCATAGGTTTGATTTTTTGTTTCTTTGTTTCTCTGTGCCGAGAATGTATTGTTGTACTGTGGCTTGGGGATATGGTGAGTTAGTAAATGATGGAAAAAGGGTTTTAATTTCTCTCATTAGGATTTCTCACTATTGCTTGATGTTGCTATAACTAAATCTGGGTGTTTTCCCATAATGGTTTGATTTTTGTTTGTTCTCAATGATCTAGGCCCAGTGGTGGTCTGCATAGATGATTGACAGGTATAGCAAATCCATTTTGCTTGGTGGATGTCATGGTTCTGGTCCATGGCAGGAAGTGACTCTAGTCACCTTGGCCCAGCCCTTGGACTAAGGGCTTATTCCTTTTGCTCAGTTTTTCTAGCTTCACTGTCTATAATGACTTTCTCACAAGTCTTCCAGGCCCTTTCCTTTCTTTACTCTTTACCAAGGGGAAACAGAAGAGATGTAGTGTAGCACCACCCTGTGGGACCAATGCAAGAAAATGTTGATATTCTGGCTACAACAGTTGTTGGCAGTAATGAAGTCCTTTATCACTGATCCAGGAGTCTCCTGTGTTCTGCCAGCACCCATGAAACAGGTTAGCCTGCACGTTGGGTAAAATCTAACTCTTCACAGTTCTTGACATTTCTGTTATAAGCCTTTCTGTGGTTTACTTTCCTTGCCCACTGATTAAACATGGATGTTTCTCAAAGTTCTGCCTCTGGTTCACTGCTTTTTTCTTCCTTCATCCTTAGTCTCATGTTTGTAGTTCTAAATAATGGAGGATGCCTTCCAAATTTGCATTAACCTTAATCTGTCCTCTGAGCTGTGGACTCATATATCTAACTCGGGTGCTCAGGGGACCTCAAAACTTAACACGTCTCATGGTAACTGCTTGTATTGTAAACTCTTGCCTGCGCCCTCATTTCCAGGGTCTCTGCCTCCATTGGTGATATAATCAATGTCTGAATAGTGTCTGATATAGTTTTGCTCAATAAATCTTGACTGATCAACTGACTGATTGTAAGTCCACAAAAACTCCATCTTGGAGTGGGATTGAGGAAGTAAAGGAAGAGAAAACAGAGATCTGCTTTAGTGAAAAAAACAATTTAAATCCACCATGAAGTTTGAGATTCTTTTGGGAAAGTAACTTTAAGCAACTTCTAAGCAAATCGACGGTTTCTTATTGAGTGTTGATTAACTGTAGAATCAGAGGCTGGCTGGACTTTCTTTATCATTAGCATGAGGCCATTTAGTTCTCTGCTAGACATCTGTGGAGGGTTTGGGTTTTAGTTCAAGGATAAGCCTGAGAACCCAGGACAGGGGTGAGTAATTGCTGTCACATTAACAGGTGAGATAAGCTGACACTTCAAAAGAATTATTATTAAGCATTATTGTTATTTTGGAAAGATTACAAATGCCTGAGAACACTATAATTATGTTTTTTTTTCCTTTCTTTTTTTTTTTTTTTTTTGAGGCTTGTACTTAATACACGGGCATTTTTGCTGCAAGGCAGTATTTAGTCTATACACCATGTTCTGGGCACCTGAAACCATGGCAACCATGATTTCTGATCATTTGTAAGCAATTTAATTTGGCTTAAACATTTAGCATTATTTTGCCAGTTATTTCTGGAACTGATTGAAAAAACACTTTAACAGGCATAAATTTTTATTTTATTTTAGTGCTTCTGAACCGTTGTCTTCCCTTTTTTCAGGTTTCAGGGGTAGAAAGTGATTTACAGCCATAAGCCTGTACATATGCTCATGTATCATTTACTTAGTTTTCGAAATTGGGCTCAAAGAATTCAGTGTAGGACAAAGACAGGTATTAATTATTATCCTTTAAAGAAAGTCATAATGCCCCTTTTTTATTTCTCTCCAAGTTAACACTGTGAGGGGGTTCAAGTAATTTTAAATCCTAAAATGCAAACTGAGGTAAAGAAAGATAATTATTGATGCTTTTATGTGTGTGTCAGGGAGTAGGATGGTATGATTGTTTTTTAAAGCTATTAATTATAGGAGGAAAATACATCTAATTTCTAACAGACTTTTTTTTTTTTTGCGGTACGCGGGCCTCTCACTGTTGTGGCCTCTCCCGTTTCGGAGCATAGGCTCCGGACGCGCAGGCTCAGCGGCCACGGCTCACGGGCCCAGCCGCTCTGCGGCATGTGGGATCTTCCCAGACCGGGACACGAACCCATGTCCCCTGCATCGGCAGGCGGATTCTCAACCACTACGCCGCTAGGGAAGACCCAGACTTTTTATCTAATCTCACATTAGCTTTTCCATGTACATTAGCTGAATCATCTATAGATTATAAAGATTGTTATCACAAAAAAACAGGCTGAGTTTTCATTCTAAAAGCTCAATAACTAATGTTCTTCACAGGTCTCTCACAACTGTAATTTAGAAGCTTCCATTCAGAATGACTCAAGATAAATTCCTCACATTTGTCAAAATTTGTGGATATATATGGAAATTTTCCTTCTACCCAACTGGAGGAAGACAGTTTTAGTTTTGTTTTTTCTCATAGTCAGTGGGTGGGGGAGTACTAAAACTTCTTGTTGATAAAATATTTATAAGGCAATATTTTCAAAGTTATAATCATGATGGTAAATACATTTATACAAAATTAAATGAGGCCAAGTGGGAGTGTAGTTTAATATCTTCTTAGAAATTTTAGCAAGTTACAATGGAGATTAAGATTCTAAGTCATTTAAAAACAGGATTCAATAATTTGTTATCTTTCATTCCTTTTGTAATTGTAATTAGGGAGCCATACAAATAATTCAGATAATTAAGATTATTTATGCAGATATTTGTTTGACTTGCCATAATCTTTACAGCTTCTTTTTTTTGTTCAGACCACAAGCTTGACTAAATGTTAACATTTGCATTTTGATATATAAACTGGGGTTTGCTAGTGGCAGAAATATTTTTGTAAATAAATTAGAAGAAATTTAAAAATGTTTTACTTCTGTATATAAACATCTATTGACACAAATAGTCCTATTTCCTCAACAGTACTTTGGTACTATGATATTAAAAAATTAAGCAGACAGTGCAAGCAGTCTTGGTTAGGGACAATCCTCCATGGGGTTGAGGCCCTTCCAAGCAAATTCTACTAATTATTGAGATTTCCTTTTTCTGATTTCCAGATCATTCCCTACATTGTAAGAGTCGCGGAGCACAGGCTCCGGACGCGCAGGCCCAGGGGCCATGGCTCACGGGCCCAGCCGCTCCGCGGCATGCGCGATCCTCCCGGACCGGGGCACGAACCCGTGTCCCCTGCATCAGCAGGCGGACCCTCAACCACTGCGCCACCAGGGAAGCCCCATGATGGACTTTTAATTGTGTATTTAAAAACTTTGCCTGGCCACTCCTGATTTTAAAAAATGTAAAATTTGCCTGGCCACTCCTGATAAGTCAGACTAAACTCAGCCGCCTTATTGCCAGGGTGCCTGATGTTCTCTCTCTCAGCCGAGTCAGACAGTATGATGCATAGCTGACCAACGCTGCTGCCTTGCGTCTGCTGGGTCCTGCTGATGGAAGGACTTTTTTTGGCTGGACTGATGATAAAGAACCCAGTTTCCTGAGGACTTGTGGCTGCCAAACTGCACCTAAACTTCCCCTATTTGACTTCTCAACCGTGGTGATGTCCTGCCTGGAGTGTTGAGAAAGAGCTGTTCCCCCATTTGGCTAGAGGTACTCCCTTCCTTTCCCATTGGATTTGAGAAGTTGGGTGGAGGCATTAAACCCTGCTTGTCCTTTTACCATGTTCTGTAAGTGTGTTCCTATGTAAGGGTATACTTCCCTAGTCATAAAAGAATCTGCTCTTGGCCTCACCTTGGACCTGGAATATCAGTCTCAAACCAGGCGAATACCCTCTGCTTGATATGGTCATTGTGATCTCATTTTATTCATCATCTAACTTCTCAGTCCTCTTCATAATGGGTCAGCTCTCTTTCTTCTGATTTCTATGTATACATGACATCAGAAGTTATATAAATAATTACAAATTAGGTTGGAAAAATCAAAGCTCTATATCTTTAATAGAACTTGATTGCTTTTTAAGCCACTATTCTCACTTGGCAGTGGAAAAACAATCTGTCATGTTCATGTATTCTTGTCAACTAAATTTTAAATCTTGCTTTAGTGTAAATATTCAGTCGAATTTACATGATATTATCTCTCACATAGCTCTTCACATCTCCCCCTCCCCATCTTCTCTTTCTCTGACTCACAGTCCTGTTTCTGTTTCTCTGGGCTCAAGATTCCATCACCTGGCAGTAGAAGGAAGAGAGGGAGTTTGTTTATGGAGATGGTGTATGGTGAGGCAACATAAAGGCTGTCCACTCCCTTAATCTCATTTTTTACCCAGATGTTAATGCTTACTGATGTTCATGGTTGACTCTGGAGATGTGGATGACATCCAACATTGACTCTTGTGTGTTGCATTAGATGATCTTTGGTGACCAACTGGTGCCGTTTACAGCATATTGCAGGGGATCCTATGGAGGCAGCATTGCTTTCCCTCCCCTCCTTTAAAATTTTCTTCATTGTTCTGGCAGGCCTCATCTGGGCCTAGCAAGCTAAATCATTTCGCCAGATACTTTCAGGTGCCTACTCTAAGCAGATGGCGTGTGGACTCAGGATAAGAATATAAGACCAGAAGGGTCAAAGTCAGAACAAGGTGAAAGTGTCCTATTGAAAATTATGTTATTTCTAAGTCCAGTGAGTTCTCATAACATATTGACACTGAAGAGTATGATCACAACTGCCTGAACTTGTAAATCACACAGTAGTCTTTCCTATCTGGGATGAACATGATAAGTTATGTGCATCTGTGGTTTTCTTTACAACTGCATAAAATTTAGCATAATTGATCATTCAGGTAACTGCTTTAAAATACTGGTCTACAGAAATGATTTCATGTTGATCTTAGGAAAGAAGGGGTAAGAAATCTCCGCAGGCTTCAAATATTAAATAAACAGAGTACTTAATGGGCTGTCTACACATATCAAGAGTCAGAAGTGGGTTTCTTTTAGTGAAGGGATGTGTCAGACCAATAGGGCTGACACCAGAAGGTTAGGTCACCCATCATGGAAGGTCCAACAAAGAAGACTGCAGTGTTGGGAGATCTAGCAAGAGACAGAGCTGTGCATGTGGAAAGAAAGAATGTAGGCAGGAAACCTGGTGGTGCTGGAGCTTGGAGACCAGAGGGGAGGGTGGATAGAAGGCAGAGGCTGCTATCAGAAGGGCCTGCCTTGTAGGGCCAAGTGTCCAGCAGGGCAGGCAAGCCCAGCAGCACTCACAGATGGAAACAAAGTGTTAGCTAGAAGTCTGGAGGGGGTGAGAAGTAAAGGGGACAGAATCCAGGCAAGAAGTTCAGTAACAGTTGATGGCCAGGAGAAGCAGTGAAGATCATGGCTCAAAACTTAGGATTCTAAGCTCAAAACTTTCTGAGATAGAGACCGGATATGGTCTTAGTGTGATGGAGATAAATGAATACATGTGGCTAAAGCAAGTAATGTGGGCAAGGTAGTCCAAGACTCAGATCTCTCGAATATTACACACACACACACACACACACACACACACACACACACACACTCTCACACATACACACACAGGGCTGAAAAATTACAGAGCAAAACGTTCACAAAATCTCTCTTAGAAGTAGAAGGAAAATATGGGTGACTTCATTTTATTTTTGCTTGTTTATGCTTTGTGACTTGTCTACAGTGAACATGTATTATTAAAAAAATATATAAAAACGTTCTGTAAAAAAATCTACCCAAATGAACTTTAGTGTATTTGCAGATAGTTTGAGAATTTGGTATTTTGTGCAGTGACTGGATGACTGATCCTGCCTAGATGGGGCACAGATGTAAGACCAAATTATCACAGGATACAACAAATTCTCTTGGAATTGGGTAAATTTCCATATTCAATCCACTTGCCTTTTATCTTCTAGTGGAAATTTCTTGATCTACTGGTAAAACAGTTACTTTCTTCCAAAACAGTCATTTAAGCTGGGTCTGTCTGGGACAAAATGAACTAAGAGTTGGAACTTGTTGAGCTGAGATGATTAATTGGAAGAATTTGAACAGAATAAATTACTATTGGAGCCTAGTCCATGTACCCAGCTGGATACTTTTTATTGGGTGATTGAGCCCATAATGGGATAATGGAATAAGGTGAATGTTGGGCTTTATTTTTTAGTTCATTTTGTAAATGACAAAAGCCTTAGGCAAAATTCCTTTTGTTCTTAATGCCGAAATATTTCACCATTGACCCAACACAAAATGTATTAGATAATAATTTTTAAAAAACACTGGACCAATAAATCTCATAAAATTTAAAAATGTTTCCTGTCTTAAATATTTTCATTAACCCCAGTGATGTAAATGGAGCCAAAGCTATCAAAAATGAGAAGATAAACAAGTTCTATTCTCAGTTAAGCTTTTATTCATACCTCAGGAATTGGGTTATAAGAAACGAAATGTTTGATTACATGAATGAAATTGAATATTTAAATTAGTTACCCACACATACATATCTAATTGTTTGGCTCAGTGGGAAAATCAGTTTAAATAGCAGTCATGATTTTAACCTATCCTTGTTCATGTGTATCCTCTGAATTTTGGAAAGCCACAGTGGCTTTAGGACAAAATAGGATGATTTGGCTCTAGACTGAATGCTAGATAACTCACATGCTGTGTCATTAATTAATGCAAGACCAGTAATGTTTAGCAAGGGATAACAAATGGGCCATTGTCAGGTTCAGTTGGTTCATATCACCCTTACCCATGGCTTGAGTGCATAAAGATCACAAAGGAGCCCATGGGGAATATAATGATGCTAAATGGACCCTAAAAGTGCTATTCCCCACATAAAGCACCAATTGAGGTTGTAGTATTGAATTTATCAGGACTCTGCTAATTATAAATACTTTACTCTTTGCTAGAGTGACATAATGTACCTCATTTAGTATTGTCATTAACATTCTGTGAGCCTGGTGATTACTCCCATACACAAATAGTCTCAGTAACTAGTGACCCCTAGGTGGGTGGTGGACATGCATGTTTTTTGATTGACTATTTGCTCTGTCATTAAGGCTTCGGATGAAATAATTCAGGTTGAACGGAATTTGGATGTTAGAGGACAGGTCTGGGACAATTAGGCCAAAGCAGCAGCTTTCATTTAGTGTTTTCCTATCCTGTATGCTCCACTTAACAGACACCAGCCAAGAGGTACAGATGTGACATCTTTTCTTAGTTGATCCAACCAATTGTCCTCTGCCACATATTCCCCCCACACTTTCTTGCATTTGGGTGAGAGTGGTGAGACTGCCTTAGTCACCCCTCTTTTATGGCTATGCTTGGGGTCACTAAGCCCAGCCATCCCCTGCCCAATGCAGTCTTGGCTGCCCTGTTTCACTGTCACTGCACTGTTGGTAGTGGCACATTGTGTGGGCCATGGTTTCTGTGCCTGGCATAGAACTTGAGGCATTGGGATGGCTTCCCTGAATTTCTATTCCAAACTGGGGTGTCCTTTCCTTTTCTTTTTCTTCGCAGGGAGTTAAGCTGCTCAGGCCTTAGGCTCCAGGTTACATGAAATCCCACCAGGGCCCTGGGCCTTTTCTGTATGATTTAAAATTCTACCTTCTAAGCAACTGGTGGAACCTATACAAACTTGTCTTCATGCCTTCTCTATGCCCCCCTATGTGGTCCACTCAGTATCATCTGTCCTATTCCTTAACCACTGAATGCAGAGTTGGAAAGAGGTGCCCACAACAGCTTCTTATGAGCTGCTGTGAGCTGGTGTCAGCTCACTGTGGTCTTGATATCTCACACTTTGTGTTTTGCTCCCAATTACAATCAGAAAATAAGTTAAGACAAGCCTCTTAGATAGCCTCATCCACCAGAGGGCAGACAGCAGAAATAAGAAGAACTACAATCCTACAGCCTGTGGAACAAAAACCACTTTCACAGAAAGATAGACAAGATGAAAAGGCAGAGAGCTATGTACCAGATGAAGGAACAAGATAAAACCTCAGAAAAACAACTAAATGAAGTGGAGATAGGCAAACTTCCAGAAAAAGAATTCAGAATAATGATAGTGAAGATGATCCAGGACCTTGGAAAAAGAATGGAGGCAAAGATGGAGAAGATGCAAGAAATGTTTAACAAACACCTAGAAGAATTAAAGAACAAACAAACAGACATGAACACTATAATAACTGAAATGAAAAATACACTAGAAGGAATCAATAGCAGAATAACTGAGGCAGAAGAATGGATAAGTGACCTGGAAGACAGAATGATGGAATTCACTGCCATGGAACAGAATAAAGAATAAAGAATGAAAAGAAATGAAGACAGCCTAAGGGACCTCTGGGACAACATTAAATGCAACAACGTTCTCATTATAAGGGACCCAGAAGGAGAAGAGAGAGAGAAAGTACCCTAGAAAACATTTGAAGAGATTATAGTTGAAAACTTCCCTAACATGGGAAAGGAAATAGCCACCCAAATCCAGGAAGTGCAGAGAGTCCCAGGCAGGAAAAACCCAAGGAGAAACACACCGAGACACACAGTAATCAAACTGACAAAGACAAAGAAAAACTATTGAAAGCAACAAGGGAAAAAATGACAAATAACATACAAGGGAACTCCCATAAGGTTAACAGCTGATTTCTCAGCAGAAACTGTACAAGCCAGAAGGGAGTGGCATGATATATTTAAAGTGATGAAAGGGAAGACACTACGACCAAGATTGCTCTACCTGGCAAGGATCTCATTCAGATTTGACGGAGAAATCAAAAGCTTTACAGACAAGCAAATCTAAGAGAATTCAGCACCACCAAACCAGCTCTACAACAAATGCTAAAGGAACTTCTCTAAGTGGGAGACACAAAAGAAGAAAAGGACTGACAAAAACAAACCCATAACAATTAAGAAAACGGTTATAGGAATATACATATCGATAATTACCTTAAATGTGAATGGATTAAATGCTCCAAACAAAAGGCACAGGCTTGCTGAATGGATACAAAAATAAGACCCATATATATGCTGTCTACAAGAGACCCACTTCAGAACTAGGGACACATACAGACTGAAAGTAAGGGGATGGAAAAAGATACTCCATGCAAATGGAAATCAAGAAAGCTGGAGTAGCAATACTCATATCAGATAAAATAGACTTTAAAATAAAGAATGTTACAAGAGACAAGGAAGGACACTGCATAATGATCAAGGGATCAATCCAAGAAGAAGATGGAACAATTATAAATATACATGCACCCAACATAGGAGCACCTCAATACAAAAGGCAACTGCTAACAGCTCTAAAAGAGGAAATCAACAGTACCACAATAATAGTGGGGGACTTTAACACCTCATTTACACCAACAGACAGATCATCCAAACAGAAAATTAATATGGAAATGCAAGCTTTAAATGACACAATAGACCAGATAGATTTAATTGATATTTATAGGACGTTCCATCCAAAAACAGTAGATTACACTTTCTTCTCAAGTGCACATGGAACAAACTCCAGGATAGCTCACATCTTGGGTCACAAATCAAGCCTCGGAAAATTTAAGAAAATTGAAATTGCATCAAGCATCTTTTCTGACCACAACATTATGGGTTTGGAAATCAACTACAGGAAAAAAACTGTAAAAAACACAAATACATGGAGGCTAAACAGTGTGCTACTAAATAACCAAGAGATCACTGAAGAAATAAAAAAAAAAAAATACGTAGAAACAAATGACAATGAAAACAACGATCCAAAACCTGTGGGATGCAGCAAAAGCAGTTCTAAGAGGGAAGTTTATAGCAATACAAGCCTACTTCAAGAAATAAGAAAAATCTCAAACAATCTAACCTTACACCTGAAGGAACGAGACACCTAAAGGAACTAGAGAAAGAAAAACAAAACCCAAACCTAGCAGAAGGAAAGAAATCATAAAGATCAGAGCAGAAATAAATGAAATAGAAACAAAGAAAACAATGGCAAAGATCAGTAACACTAAAAGCTGGTTCTTTGAGAGGATAAACAAAATAGCTAAAACATTAGCCAGACTCATCTAGAAAGAGGGAGAGAACTCAAAATAAAATTAGAAATGAAACAGGAGAAGTTACAACAGACACCGCAGAAATACAAAGCATCCTAAGAGAATACTGCAAGCAACTCTATACCAATAAAATGGACAACCTGGAAGAAATGGACAAATTCTTAGAAAGGTATAACCTTCCAAGACTGAACCAGGAAGAAATAGAAAACATGAACAGACCAGTCACAATTAATGAAATTGAAACTTCGAACAAACAGAAGTCCAGGACCAGATGGCTTCACAGGTGAATTCTGTCAAACATTTAGAGAAGAGCTAACACCCATCCTTCCCAAACTCTTCCAAAATATTGCAGAGGAAGGTACACTCCCAAACTCATTCTATGAGGCCACCATCACCCTGATACCAAAACCAGACAAAGACACTACAAAAAAAGAAAATTGCAGACCAATATCACTGATGAATATAGATGCAAAAATCCTCAAAAAAATACTAACAAACAGAATCCAACAATACATTAAAAGGATCATATACCATGATCAAGTGGGATTTATCCCAGGGAAGCAAGGATTTTTCAATATATGCAAATCAATCAATGTGATACACCATGTTAACAAATTGAAGATTAAAAGCCATATGATTGGGGCTTCCTTGGTGGCGCAGTGGTTGAGAATCTGCCTGCCAGTGCGGGGAACATGAATTTGAGCCCTGGTCTGGGAAGATCCCACATGCCACGGAGCAACCAGGCCCGTGAGCCACACCTACTGAGCCTGTGCATCTGGAGCCCATGCTCCGCAACAAGAGAGGCCACGATAGTGAGAGGCCCGCACACCATGATGAAGTGTGGCCCACGCTTGCTGCAACTAGAGAAAGCCCTCGCACAGAAACGAAGACCCAACACAGCCAAAAATAAATAAATAAATAAAAATTAAAACAAACCATATGATCATCTCAATAGGTGCAGAAAAATCTTTTGACAAAATTCAACACCCATTTATGATAAAAAAACTCTCCAGAAAGTGGGCATAGAGGGAACCTACCTCAACATAATAAAGGCCATATATGACAAACCCACAGCCAACATCGTTCTCAATGATGAAAAACTGAAACCATTTCCTCTAAGATCAGGAACAATACAAGGATGCCCACTCTCGCCACTATTATTCAACATAGTTTTGGAAGTCCTAGCCACGGCAACCAGAGAAGAAAAAGGAATACAATTTGGAAAAGAAGAAGTAAAGCTGTCACTGTTTGCAGATGACATGATACTATACATAGAGAATCTGAAAGATGCCACCAGAAAACTAGTAGAGCTAATCAATGAATTTGTTAAAGTTGCAGGATACAAAATTAATGCACAGAAATCTCTTGCATTCCTATACACTAATGATGAAAAATCTGAAAGAGAAATTAAGGAAACACTCCCATTCACCATTGCAACAAAAAGAATAAATACCTAGGAATAAACCTACCTAGGGAGACAAAAGACCTGTAGGCAGAAAACTATAAGACACTGGTGAAAGAAATTAAAGATGATACAAACAGGTAGAGAGATACACCATGTTCTTGGATTGGAAGAATCAACATTGTGAAAAGGACTATACTACTTAAAGCAATCTACAGATTCAGTGCAATCCCTATCAAGTTACCAATGGCATTTTTTACAGAACTAGAACAAAAAATGTTAAAATATGTATGGAGACACAAAAGACCCCCGAATAGCCAAAGCAGTCTTGAGGGAAAAAAACGGAGCTGGATGAATCAGGCTCCCTTACTTCAGACTATACTACATGGCTACTGTAATCAAGACAGTATAGTACTGGCACAAAACCAGAAATATAAATCAATGGAACAGGATAGGAAGCCCAGAGGTAAACCCATGCACCTATGGTCAACTAATCTATGACAAAGGAGGCAAGGATATACCATGGAGAAAAGACAGTCTCTTCAATAAATGGTGCTGGGAAAACTGGACAGCTACATGTAAAAGAATGAAATTAGAACACTCCCTAACACCATACATAAACTCAAAATGGATTAGAGACCTAAATGTAAGGATCCTATAAAACTCTTAGAGGAAAACATAGGCAGAACACTGTGACATACATCACAGCAAGATCTTTTTTTATCCACCTCTTAGAATAATGGAAATAAAAACAAAAATAAACAAATGGGAGCTAATGAAACTTAAAAGCTTTTGCAAAAGCAAAGGAAACTACAAACAAGAGGAAAAGACAACCCTCAGAATGGGAGAAAATATTTGCAAATGAATCAACGGACAAAGGATTAATCTCCAAAATATATGAACATCTCATGCAGCTCAATATTAAAAAAATAAACAACCCAATCCAAAAATGGGCAGAATATCTAAATTGACTTTTCTCCAAAGAAGACATACAGATGGCCAAGAAGCACATGAAAAGCTGCTCAACATCACTAATGATAAGAGAAATGCGAATCAAAACTACAATGAGGTATCACCTCACACCAGTTAGAATGGGCATCCTCAGAAAATCTACAAACAACAAATGCTGGAGAGGGTGTGGAGAAAAGGGAATCCTCTTGCACTGTTGGTGGGAATGTAAATTGATACAGCCACTATGGAGATCAGTATGGAGGTTTCTTAAAAAACTAAAAATAGAAGTACCATATAACCCAGCAATCCCATTCCTGGGCATATAACCAGAGAAAACCATAATTCAAAAGGGCACATCCACCTCAGTGTTCATTGCGGCACTATTTACAATGGCAAGGTCATGGAAGCAACCTAAATGCCCATCGACAGATGAATGGGTAAAGAAGATGTGGTACATATGTACAATGGAATGTTACTCAGTCATAAAAAGGAATGCAGTTGGGTCATTTGTAGAGACGTGGATGGATCTAGAGACTGTAATACAGAGTGAAGTAAGAAAGAGAAAAAAAAAATCATATACTAACTCATATATGTGGAACCGAGAAAAATGGTAGAGATGAACTGGTTTGCAGGGCAGAAATAGAGATACATGTAGAGAACAAACGTATGGACACTAAGGGGGAAGTGATGGGGGCTGGTGGTGGGATGAATTGGGAGATTGGGATTGACATGTATACACTAATATGTATAAAATGGATAACTAATAAGAATCTGTTGTATACAAAAATAAATAGAATTTAAAAAATCCCCCCAAAAAACAAACAAAAAAGAAAGTAAGTTAAAATTCAGTGGAGTAAACCATACAGAGACATACCTTGCTCAATGTGATAGAAATGGCCCTGAAGGTTGCACCTGAATAGAATATTTATTAATCATAAGGAGGTCATTATTTTAGAGAAAACATAGTAAAGAGCTTAGTAAAGCAAAGATTCCGTTTTTGCAAAATAAACCATGCCTCCTGATTTATCTGATTTACACATTTGGATTTTATGTTACAGATTTTCTTTTAAGTAATATATGCCTATAAAACTGAAAAGACCTTAACAGTTTTATGGGAGGCTGGAGCTTGAGCAGAGATCCTTCATGATTTTTCCATTTTTTAGGCTTCCTCCTTCCCTTCAGATGGAAAAGTGACTGGAATCTTTTGCAGCTTTTGACAGGCCCCTAGGAGCCACCTGCAAGAACATATCATCTTCTGTGGGAGAATCTGCATATTTTAGACTTCCTGTTTTTTCATGTACTTTTTTTGTTCCTTTGAACAGAGGCACAAGGAAGCAGGAAAGCTGGATTTGGGCTCTGGTTCTACCCTACATGACTGCATGATTTGAATAAATCTGTTGGCCTCTCTGGGTCTCCATTTTTCCAATCAGTAAAATGAGCAGAGTAGACTTCATGATTGCTAAATTCTCATCTGGCGGTACAATCTTGAAAAACAAAAATAAATTTTAGAGTCCGTCTTTGAAAACACCACCAAATCATGAATTTCTTTATTCATACTCAAATGCTAACTACCAAGGACACATGTGTTGTGCTTTTCTGAAGGCAAAAACGACACAGAACTTTTGGGAAACCTGTATATTTAACAGAGCTAAACGGTTCCTGTGGGACTTCCTGGTGGCACAGGGGTTAGGAGTCTGCCTGCCAATGCAGTGGACACAGGTTCGAGCCCTGGTCCGGGAGGATTCCACATGCTGTGGAGCGACTAAGCCCGTGTGCCGCAACTACTGAGCCTGTGCTCTAGAGCCCATGAGCCACAACTACTGAGCCTGTGTGCCACAACTACTGAAGCTCACGTGCCTAGAGCTCATGCTCCGGAACAAGAGAAGCCACTGCAATGAGAAGCCTGTGCACTGCAACCAAGAATAGCCCCGTGCTCGCTGCAACTAGAGAAAGCCTGTGCGGAGCAATGAAGACCCAACGCAGCCGTACATACATACATACATAATAAATAAATAAATAAATAAATAAATAAATAAATAAATAAATAAATAAATAAATAAATAAATAAAAACGGTTCATGTAGTGGCAAACTGTATTCTTGAGCAATGGTGGATATATTTTCTCAGGTGAGAGCTTAAATTTAGTTCTACTGGGGCTTAATTAAGGAATGCTGTCTGTAGTTATGAGCAATTCTGTGGAATAAATTCACTGACGAAATAGAAATACCCGAAAAAGCAATGCCGGTCTTTGGCATTTGAGGCATAATCTGGTTTAGTTAGTTTGGGTTTTTAAATATGAAGGGGATTCAAGGCTCTGTTGAACGGACTAGGGGTGAATCCCACTGGCCTTGACCAGTTGCAAAGAACCAGGGAAGTTTATTTTGTGTTTGGGTTGTTGGGTGAGTTCCTGAAACCAATTTTCTGCTGGAAATGGTGTGTATCCTTCTGGCAATAAGCTGCTTGAGCAATGAGCTGTCACATTTCAATGCAGAAGCCTCTTGTTTGGCAGTGAGATAATTTTAGTTCTTAGTCTATCAGGAATCTATTTAGAAATTCAGTATAAATGCATTTGGAGTACACTGGGCTCTTCACAGGAGAGCTGAGGTCCAGGGAAAATCATAATATGTGTTTTCCTTACTTTCTCATCTTTCTCTCCTTCTTCGTGCCATGTTTTGATACAGGAAAAAGAACGCCAGAGGCAACCTTGAAAGGTGGTTCCCAAAGCACAGTATGTGTGGAGTGCAGGGAAGTATGTACATAGCAGCATCCTATCCCCACCTTACCAACGGCGGTCAGAGACCGATTTAGACTGAAGCTGTGTATATCAGTTGCTGAGGTTTTGTTGGCACCTTCTGGCTTTTGCACGTGATAAGCTTCATCAGCTTTCTCAGCTTTAAACATCTATGATACTAAGACAAAACTGGAAGCATTGTAAAGAATGTACTCAGATTCAAATTGCTCACAGGTCCGTGAGGGTAAATTATCCAATCTTGTTTATGTTTACCTTTAATTTTTATAGTATAAATTGTTCATTTGTTCTTATATGCTATTAGAATGGTATTCAAGCAGATTTTCTTTTCTTTCTTTCTTTTCTTTTTTTTTTTTTTTTTGCGGTACGCGGGCCTCTCACCGCTGTGGCCTCTCCCATTGCGGAACACAGGCTCCAGACGCGCAGGCTCAGTGGCCATGGCTCACGGGCCCAGCCGCTCTGCGGCATGTGGGATCTTCCTGGACCAGGGCACGAACCCGTGTCCCCTGCATCAGCAGGCGGATTCTCAACCACTGCGCCACCAGGGAAGCCCAAGCAGATTTTCTTATTATCATTTTGTGATTCTTTGTTGCTTATGTAAGGAAAAAGAGACATGAGAAAATTACACTTTTAAGGTGGCTTAGTGTGTGTTTTCCAATGGAGAGCTTCGTGTAAAATGTAACCTGAACAGAATCTTGATGTCTTCCTTCCTTTCCATGAAATTCCTATTCACTTATCTTTATTTATGTACCAACAGGGACCAAACTGCAGCTTTTCCTTTACATTTCCTTATATTTGCTCTTTCAATAACCCTTTTGAATTCAACAGAGCATGTAATTATTGCACCATATAGAAACAGTTGGGGGAAACAAATGGCATAGTGCAAAAGGTATAATTTATGGAGGTAAGTCATCCAGAAAAACGTGGAAAGGATGTTCAATTTATTTTAAATATCTTAATACCATGGCCTTTCCCCCCTTTCAGTTGTGCACATTAAATTCTTTGTGTGACACATGGAAAATTATTAAACATATGCCTTTATAAAAATCTACATAAGTTGCTGTAAAAATCAAAATGTTCCAATTTAAATGACAATAGAAAACCAGCAGAGTTTAAGCCATTTTTTTCCTTGGTTCAAATGTGACTATAACTAGAGACAAGACATTTTCATTTGTCAGCAGCTCAAATAACTTAGGTTCTTCATTCTTAGAAAGATGTGAAGGTGAGGTTCCAGCCTTACAGAGCACTAGCATGAAGTGTGTGTATGTGTGTGTATGTGTATGGTGGTAGAATGGAAGTACTACTGACATTTTGATGTTAATATTACCTGAAAACCTGATGCATAGAATACTCTGGGACTGTAGTAGTGTAACAATTATGCACTCACACAGTCATACTCATTACATATATGTTTGTGTATATGTATGTGTATACATGTATATATGTCTATCTTGTAGATTTATGAATAATACACTAACATATTTAATCTTGGAGTTAGGATTTTCCAAATAAGAAGTAGGGTACAGTATATGGGGAAACACTGTTTTGGAGTGTTTACTTCAATATTTAGGTTATTTTACTTCTATTAAATCTCCATGCTAACTGTGGATGTCTCCCATCTTTTAGCTTAGCAGATCTCAACACCGGATTCAGTAGAATCATCTAGGAAACTTAAAAAAAATTCCACTGCCTGGGGCTTCCCTGGTGGCACAGTGGTTGGGAGTCCGCCTGCTGATGCAGGGGACACGGGTTCGTGCTCTGGTCTGGGTGGATCCCACATGCTGTGGAGTGGCTGGGCCTGCTCAACCAGAGCTTGTGCTCCACGGAGGGAGAGGCCACAGCAGTGAGAGGCCCACATACTGCAAAAAAAAAAAAAAAAAAAAAAAATTCCACTGCCCGGACTCCATCTCTGGAGATTCTTTTTTAAAAATAATTAATTATTTAATTATTTATTTATTTATGTTTGGCTGTATTGGGTCTTCATTGCTGCGCGTGGGCTTTCTCTAGTCGTGTTGAGTGGGGGCTACTTTTCGTTGCAGTACATGGGCTTCTCATTGCGGTGGCTTCTCTTGTTATGGAGCACAGGCTCTAGGCACGTGGGCTTCAGTAGTTTTGGCATGCAGGCTCAGTAATTGTGGCTCGCGGGCTCTAGAGTGCAGGCTCAGTAGTTGTGGCTCACGGGCTTAGTTGCTCTGCAGCATGTGAGATCTTCCTGGACCAGGCCTTGAACCCATGTCCCCTGCATTGGCAGGCAGATTCTTAACCACTGTGCCACCAGGGAAATCCCTGGAGATTCTGATTTAATTGATGTGGGAGTAGGGCTGGGCACTGGTAATTTTTAAAAGCTATTGATGAATCTAATGTATCGTCAGGGTTGACAGTTTAGCTGTGTGTTGACGAGCAATCACTGGCAATATCTAGCAACCACATGGTGATCTGGGCTTTGCTGAGATCTTTCCTGCCTCCTTGTGACTTGTTAAAACTCAGGGCTGCCGAGGTCTGCAAAAGGGCACCATCTATCGCTTCAGACAGAAAGAACAAGGAAAGGTGAAGCAGTAGAAATGACTTCGGACAGGTTAAAAGTGAGGCGACTTGCACCAGAGTATAAGCTGAGGTGGTCAGGACTTGAACCTAGGTTTTCTGTAGTGATGTGGTTGTGAGTGAGGGCTCTAGAGTCAGCCTGCTGCTGGCTTGAATGTGTCGGCTCCTGCGTTAACTAGCTGGTTGAGTGATGATGGGCATTCCTTTATTTGACAGCCTGGTAAATACTTTGGAACTTCTCAGTTCCTGAGCCAGTTATGTTTGGGGAAGAAAAATATTGCATTCGCAGACTTATGTGACAGGTCTTAGTTATCCTCTTTTGGCCAAAGTTTTCATACCTATGAAATGGAGATAATTAATGGTTGGGAGGATTAAATGATGAAATAAATGCAAAACCACTTATGACAGTACCTCACACATAATATCTCCTCAATACATGAGAGCTAGTATTGTTATTATTACTGCTATTTTTATTTGATTTTACATCCTATTCTCTTTTACTTTTTTTGTGGTACGCGGGCCTCCCACTGCCGTGGCCTCTCCCATTGGGGAGCACAGGCTCCGGACGCACAGGCTCAGGGGCCATGGCTCACGGGCCCAGCGGCTCCGCGGCATGTGGGATCCTCCCGGACCGGGGCATGAACCCGTGTCCCCTGCATCAGCAGGCGGACTCTCAACCACTGCACCACCAGGGAAGCCCCCTATTATCTTTTTTACTATACGATGCTACTTAACTCACATTGTGTATAGACGTCTCCATCTTAACTTTTTTTCTTATGACTTGGAATCTTTTACTCTTAGGAGCTGGGCACTAAATCAGATTTGTCACTCTTAACACTTATCTGAATGATGGACTGTTTTTCCTTTTTTTTGATAACAATTCCTTAGATGGCTTCATTTGCCTTTTCTTCTAAGCCAACTAGAGATATAGAAGAACATTTTATTACTTACTTTTCCTTATGTACTAGAAATTAAAAAAAGAGGCTAAATGTAAATAGAATTAAAATAAATTTATATAAGTGCTTTGAAAATGCACTTCTTGCTGTAATAATACCAACTTGTATATAGTTTTTACTCTGTGCCAGGTTTAATTTTAAATATTTTACATAAAATATTTAAAAAAACTTTTTATTATGGAAAATTCCAAACACAAACAGGAGTACCTGTATATTTAGAATATATGAACCTCCACATACTCATATTTCATTTTTAACTATTACTCCCTCATGGTCAGTTTTGTTTTATCTATAGCCTTCCAACCCCACTATCTTAATCCCATAAATATTTTTCTCTGAATAGTTCAGTATGCTATGCATCTTGAAAAGACGTTTTAAGAAAGATTCTCACAATGCCAGTATCACACATAAATGTAACCCTGATAAAGAGACATTATATGTTAGGTAGTGTTATCCCCATTTTACAAAAGAAGAAGCCAAGGCACAGACAAGTTAAGTAACTTTCCCAAGGTCACATAGCTAGTAAGTGACAGAGATGGAATTTGAAACCAGGTGGTCTGGCTACATAGTCTGTGTTTTTAACCAGTTTGACGTACCAACTTCTCTAATGAACAAATGCTCTTGTCCAAGAAAACTTAATCAGTCGATCTAAGAAAGATGGAAAATTTTATTCGAGCCAAATTGAGGTTATAACCAAGAACAGCGTCTCAGAAGGCTCTAAGAACTGTTCCACCTGTTAGAAGTTAACGCACAGTTAAAGAAGTTTTTTTGAGACAGAAGGCTGTACGTTAAATGACGTATTATTGACAGTTTACACAATCCAGATCTAAGCGTCATCGCAGCCCCTTACAAGATCAAGAAGGAATGTTTTCTTTAGTGAGTTGTCTTGTTGATGCTAGGAAAATGTTGCTCTTTATGGTTGCTTGAGCAGATATTTCTGCTGGTGGGGGAGGTTGGTCGATGCATAATGCAGATACACAGTGCACAGTGAGAGGAGAGAGGAGGCCAAAGGGCAGAGAAAAGTTTTCATGTTTAAATTTTTCTTGTCTTGCCATACAATGTGAATTTTATTTCACACTATAAAGAGTAATTTCTTCTCAGTGCATGTGAGGTTTCAGCTTTTGATGCTCTTATTATCCTAATTAGTTGGGTGTCATGTTGAGCACCACAAGCCAGTGCTGCTCTCTGCAGCTGCATGGACTTAGGTTTCTGATAGACCTAAGTTTGAACCCTGGCTCCGTCACTTATTAGCCATGTGACTTTGAGCCCATTGCTTATCCTCTATAAACCACAGTTCCTTTGTTTGTTATATGATGATATAACAATACCTACTTCATGGAACTGTTGTGAGTTGATGTGTACAGAATACTTTGTACCATGCCTGGTTCATATTGGTATTTATGCATTATAATATGGGTACATAAATTAGGCAGCTAAGTGTTTCTAGGAAGACAGGTGTATATTTGCACATGTTTGGGGTATTTAAGTAATTTTTAAATGCTAACATTCAGAAGTGTAGATTTTTTAAACAAATCATTGAAAGGACACAGTGTACTTGATTAGATTTATTCTCATGACTTGATTGGTTAGGCAGCAGTCCCTCTGAACGGTCAAGAAATGCCGTGTTGAAGACTTAGTGCAATTCATTTAGAAATACCTCCTAATTTACAGCTGGGAAGCTGCCAGCTTGTTAAATAGAAATAAATGTTACAATATTTTAGCTCGTATGAGCAAAGGAGCAGCATCTTCAAGGAATAATGTCTTTGTCTTTGAGCTACTTTAAAGTTATTTGTCAACATCCATCCTAAGAACATAGTGAAATTCTCATGGAACACGTACACGTCTTTTGTTACCTGGCTTCCTCCACTTCAGCTGGAATGCACACTGTGAATGATACCATGGAGTGTGAAGAATGTTAAAAATATACAAAAATATACAGTGGAGAAAAGACAGCCTCTTCAATAAGTGGTGCTGGGAAAACTGGACAGCTACATGGAAAAGTATGAATTTAGAACACTCCCTAACACCACACACAAAAATAAACTCAAAATGGGTTAAAGACCTAAATGTAAGGCCAGACACTATCAAACTCTTAGAGGAAAACATAGGCAGAACACTCTATGACATCAATCACAGCAAGATCCTTTTTGACCCATCTCCTAGAGAAATGGAAATAAAAACAAAAATAAACAAATGGGACCTAATGAAACTTAAAAGCTTTTGCACAGCAAAGGATACCATAAACAAGACCAAAAGACAACCCTCAGAATGGGAGAAAATATTTGCAAATGAAGCAACTGACAAAGGATTAATTTCCAAAATTTATAAGCAACTCATGCAGCTCAATAACAAAAAAACAAACAACCCAATCCAAAAATGGGCAGAAGAACTAAATAGACATTTCTCCAAAGAAGATATACAGATTGCTAACAAACACATGAAAGAATGCTCAACCTCATTAATCATTAGAGAAATGCAAATCAAAACTACAATGAGATATCATCTCACACCGGTCAGATTGGCCATCATCAAAAACTCTAGAAACAATAAATGCTGGAGAGGGTGTGGAGAAAAGGGAACCCTCTTGCACTGCTGGTGGGAATGTAAATTGATACAGCCGCTATGGAGAACAGTATGGAGGTTCCTTAAAAAACTACAAACAGACCTACCATACGACCCAGCAATCCCACTACTGGGCATATACCCTGAGAAAACCATAATTCAGAAAGACTCATGTACCAAAATGTTCATTGCAGCTCTATTTACAATAGCCAGGACATGGAAGCAACCTAAGTGTCCATCAACAGATGAATGGATAAAGAAGATGTGGCACATATATACAATGGAATATTACTCAGCCATAAAAAGAAATGAAACTGAGTTATTTGTAATGAAGTGGATAGACCTGGAGTCTGTCATACAGAGTGAAGGAAGTCAGAAGGAGAAAAACAAATACCATTTGCTAACACATACATATGGACTCTAAGGAAAAAAAAATGTCATGAAGAGATTAGTGGTAGGACGGGAATAAAACACAGACCTACTAGAGCACGGACTTGAGGATATGGGGAGGGGGAAGGGTAAGCTATGACGAAGTGAGAGAGTGGCAGGGACATATATACACTACCAAATGTAAATTAGATAGCTAGTGGGAAGCTGCCGCATGGCACAGGGAGATCACCTCTGTGCTTTGTGACCACCTAGAGGGGTGGGATAGGGAGGGTGGGAGAGAGGATGACGCAAGAGGGAAGAGATATGGGAACATATGTATATGTATAACTGATTCAATTTGTTGTAAAGGAAAAACTAACACTATTGTAAAACAGTTATACTCCAATAAAGATGTAAAAAAAAAAAAGTCTAATTTTTCAACATTAAAAAAAAAAAGGGGCTTCCCTGGTGGCGCAGTGGTTGAGAATCCGCCTGCCGATGCAGGGGACACGGGTTCGTGCCCCGGTCCGGGAAGATCCCACATGCCGCGGAGCGGCTGGGCCCGTGAGCCATGGCCGCTGAGCCTGCGCGTCCGGAGCCTGTGCTCCGCAACGGGAGAGGCCACAACAGTGAGAGGCCCGCGTATCGCAAAAAAAAAAAAAAAAAAAAAAAAAGACCAGGGGAGTGTAAGTGTGTATGTGTGTGTGTGTGTGTGTGTGTGTGTGTGTGTGTGTAGGAGTCTCTGTGTGTGACTGCCATCCAAAATTAAATATAAATTGTTTCTTAATCATCCGCTCTTTTGGAATTTATGTGCATTCCTATATACTACTAATTTGGATAATCAGGGGTTGACCACACACAGAATATTTTATGGTATTATTCCTTTGGTCTGTAACATCTTATATTCAGAAACTATCACATTCCAGATCTTCTTTATTTTTTCCTCATTCATATTGGTTCTTCCCAGGATTTATATTGAACAATTCAACCTTGTCAAAGAAGAATCCTGCCTCCCCAATATTACACTTAATTGTGCGCCCTGTTACTTCTAACCCATGTGATTTATATACCTTGCACATTTTGTCAACAATACCATTCCTTTTAGTATTCCCACTAGGTAAGAACACTTTGTAGCCTTGTTCTTTCTCCTTTCTCTGCTTTGTTAGGTAAAAATGAAAAGGGTATTTTGATTTATGAGGAGCAGCTGAGCTTGGCTCTCACCTTGGATGTCCTTACACAATGAAGAAAACATGTTATTTTCCTCTATAAACGTTATATTTGAGAATTTTCTTCACGTGTCTTTTGACTTCCTGCCCCTTGGTTTAGAATCCCTCCCTAGCCACCAAAAGTGAGAATTGTGGAGGATGCTGATTCTGGGAAATTCTCATGTGAAACCAAGTTTCTTGCCTCCAGCAGTGTATATATAGGGGAAATTAGGTTGCTTGCTTTTCCTATAGTTGTGTCAAGGTAATAACTCATGCTGTCTAATCAAACACTTGGCAGGATTTAGATGACTTGCTGGCCTGTTAGAGTTTTGCATTAACAATTTCTGAATGAAATAAAAACTCCAAACTATATTCAGTTTAGGAAATTAGATCCTGGATATACAATTAGAAAATTGGGAATGGTTTGTCACTCGGATGAGTTCAGTTTTGCTTCATTTTATCTATCTATCTATCACCTACTTACCTACTATCTGTTTATAGGGTTTTTTTTTACAATCCTCTTTTTGAAGTATACTTTTTGTACAATAAAATGTGTCAATTTTAAGTAGAATTTGTTGACAAATGTATATATTCAGGTAACCACTACCCTAACCAATTTATAGAACATTTTTGTCACCCCCAATCTTTCCTCATGCCCCTTCCAAGGTTGATAAGAACACCCTTCAGAGACTGTCATTCTTAGATGAAGACCCATCATCAAAGCCTAGTTTTAACTCTGTGGCTAAGGCTGGCTTTTAACAAAAGCAACATTCACTCTGATTACTTTATTGTAAGTAGAAACATGCAGGCACTAAAAGAGTTCCTACTCTTAACTGAAAGCTCAGAGAGGAGGAAGTGGGATGGGTGGAAATGAGTGGCTGCTGGGTAGCAGTTTATATAACTGCAGTCAGCTCAAGATACTGGCTTCAGCTTTTGAAGGACCTGGCTTTCTGTGGCTTTAGCAGAAGGGATGAATGATAGTCGACATGTGCAATGAAGGCAGCAAGGTGACCCAGAGGAAAAAATGTCAGATGTGGTAGAGGTCAGAGAGCCTTGCTGAATTGTCATTCAACAAATGTAGGTTTGGTATAGAGACCAAAGGCAGCTGCCAGAGAGTCAAAAGATGTTAGAAGTATGTGTTCAAGAATAGAAAGTATCCAGAGTATATACAGAGCACACTGGTCAAAGTATTGGCCCTTTATTAAATCAAACAATTCTGTATACAGTGGAATATTACTCAGCCATAAAAAGAAACAATTGAGTTATTTGTAGTGAGGTGGATAGACCCAGAGTCTGTCATACAGAGTGAAGTAAGTCAGAAGGAGAAAAACAAATACTGTGTGCTAATACATATATATGGAATCTAAGAAAAAAAAATGTCATGAAGAACCTAGGGGTAAGATGGGAATAAAGACACAGACCTCCTAGAGCACGGACTTGAGGATATGGGGAGGGGGAAGGGTAAGCTGTGACAAAGTGAGAAGAGTGGCATGGACATATATACACTACCAAACGTAAAATAGATAGCTAGTGGGAAGCTGCCGCATGGCACAGGGAGATCAGCTAGGTGGTTTGTGACCACCTAGAGGGGTGGGATAGGGAGGGTGGGAGGGAGGGAGACGCAAGAGGGAGGAGATATGGGAACTTATGTATATGTATAACTGATTCACTTTGTTGTAAAGCAGAAACTAACACACCATTGTAAAGCAGTTATACTCCAATAAAGATGTTAAAAAAAAATAAAAAATAAAAAAATAAAAATAAACAATTCCACCTGGGCAAGGCAAAGGTGGGACTTTATAGTGGTTGATGTAGTAGGTGAGAGCGTGAGGCAAAGGCAAGGAGACTGGTGATTCCAGTTAAACTGGGTTTATTTTTGTTGAGATAGGTCTGAGTTCTTTCCACGGCACATCTCTATGGGCGTTTGATATTGTTCAGACAGCTCTATTATAGGATTTCGATGCCTTTAGTGGCTCAATCAATCATCTGCAGTAAGGTTCAGGTTGTTTTCACGCTGTAATGTGCTGATGAAGATGGCAGTTAGCTCTTTCATTATAAGAATGGAGGGACTGCAGCAGGGGAAACACAAATGCTATTTCTGATTTAAATTGCCTGCATACAATTAGATCTGAAAAGAATAGTTTGAAAGATGGAATAAGATAGAAGCCTCAGTTTTGCCCATATGCCAGGCCTGATTTATTTTTTATTATTCCATTTATGCAGCATTTAAATCGAAGGTCCTGCAACTTGGTCCAAAAGACATCTAACAAATAGTGACTTCTCTGGAGAGTGGATTCAGAGCAGTTAAAACAGACTCACATAAGGAAGGAGAGTGCCGTGGTTATTGTGGTCAAATTTCATGTCCAAGTTCAGGATAATTTTCCAAAGCCAGAGGATTCTGGTGATGCCAGGACATCAGGCAAGGACTCCAGCAGAAGTGGCACACAGTGTTTTTTTGCCCTCCTGACAAGGAAAAATGCCAGAGATTTAGTTGATCCTATAGGCTCTTCACGGGATGCCTGAATTTCCCTTTGAGATTGTATTTCACCAGAATTCAATCAGTTGATTTTTTTGTATGGTATTTCCCCACCCTCCTCAGAAACAGAGTGAGGTGTACCTTACAATGTACTAAAATATCCTTTAATCCATGCCATGTGGCAGCTTATTGCTATTTAAATAAAATAAATAATTCTTAAATATGCATGCACTTTTTGTATAGACATGTACTTGAATTACCAACTGTTTGTTGTGTTTTTGTTAATTTGCAGCAAACCAGTGTGTTTGATGGTGATATTCCTCCTATGAACAAGCCTATTATTTTACTTCTAGTACATGCTAATTCTCCTAAGAGTAGAGTCTTCAATTCATTTCCTTGGAGACAGGGTAAGAAAATCCCAAATGTATCAGGATCTGACTATCGTTCACCTTGGTAAATTTTAGTTATAATTTGTTTCCCCCACCAAAGGATATTTTATTTAAACAAAAAAAGCACATACAACTTCCTTTCTATTTCTCTAAATCGCATTTTAAATACAATCCCTCCTCTTGCCCTAGCTTTGGAGAGACTAGTTTTCTTCTTTCTCAGTTTCCTCTGTTTTCATTCTCTAAATGTGGTTGGATAACAGTGATTTTAACTTTCCATCTTACAGCTATTGAAGACCCTGACCTGTTGGTCCTAATAAAAGAGTTATGAACCATGCCCTGCTAAAATGACTCCATTCCCCCCCTCTCTCCCTTCACTCTGATAAATTCCCTTCGTCGGTGATAAAATACTGGATTGAAGTGGACACATTTGGTCTCTGTTAAAGCTATTTACGGTGATTTCTCTGCCACAAGCATTATACTTAGGGCAACCAGATGCTCCTCTTTCAGGGTCCATCTTGTAACATATTCTCTCAGTATTCCAAGAACTCCTTTGGGTCCAGCAAATTATCCCCTCTCTGCAAGTGCAGTTACATAACATAGCTCCATCCAGAGAAGCTGTGCATATAGGGAGGAATAATAGCACAATAGGAAAGCCACCTTTAATTTTTTAAAAAAATCATTCAGCTAAATGTCATTTGCTTTCTCTTTGTCCATATTCTTAGCTTCCTATAGTGAGGGACATTAGAGATGGCCTGGCAGTTGTCCGGAGGACATGAATGAGTTTTATTCTTTGTTCTTTTGTTTCTGAAAGGATACAAACTGGATGAGACGTATTAAGACTCAGGTAAACAGACATCCATGTTAGAGTTTATTGTGAGACCCAGTATTTTTGGTTTTTCTAATAAATATATTACACTTTTCTCCATTTATCTTCTTGACGATTATTATATCAATTAAAGAAACAAAATCCCCACAGCACCACAGTCATCTCCCTGGGCCTTAGGCCTTAATGCTGCTAGGGCTACATAAATATCTGTTTGAAGAAGACATTCTTTTTTTTTTAATTAAAAAATTTTTTAACATCTTTATTGGAGTATAATTGCTTTATGATGGTGTGTTAGTTTCTGCTGTACAACAAAGTGAATCAGCGATACATATACATATATCCCCATATCTCCTCCCTCTTGCGTCTCCCTCCCACCCTCCCTATCCCACCCATCTAGGTGGTCACAAAGCACAGAGCTGATCTCCCTGTGCTATGCAGCTGCTTCCCACTAGCTATCTATTTTACATTTGGTAGTGTATATATGTCCATGCCACTCTCTCACTTCGTCCCAGCTTACCCTTCCCCCTCCCTGTGTCCTCAAGTCCATTTTCTGTGTCTGCGTCTTTATTCCTGGAAGAAGGCATTCTTGAAGATCTGTGTCTTATTTACATTTATGGAAGATCTAGTTGATCTACTCTAGGTTACAGTTTGTCAGTTGGATGTTTGGTGTTGTATCACCTCCTTTAAGTTTCAGCACCACTCTCCAAGGCCTACCCTTTTTTTTTTTCTTCTAAGACTAACATTAAGAATAATAGCACTAATAGTATTGTTAAAACTGCAGTTTGCTTTACTTATTACGGCATAGATGAGTCCTTCTCTGTAAGTTCCCAGGAATGTGGAGAAGTTTGTCTTTATTCCTCCAGGTGAGTTGCCTGGGAGCCCAAAAAGGGCAGGAAGGCTGTGGTAGACCAGAACCTTCTCCTTTTCAGCCTCGCCGGACACTTTTTCTTCAGTTCCACAAGCAAATGGCACAGTTACCAGGTCTAGAAAACAACATCCCCAGAAGAGAGTATCAGATTTCATGGAGACTATCAGATTTCATTTTCTTCTACTGTTTCCAGAAAATAATTTCCTTTTAGGTGTGGCAGGGAAACAAGTACTCAGAATTACATGGCAACTTTCTTCTCACAAGCCGTGAAAAGTTGTCTGTAGAAATAGATTTTAAAAAGTGTATATTTCTTCAGGGGAGAAATCATTGTGAAAACTGGATGATGCTATATCCTATATGGAGTCTCTAACACAATGCCTGGCAAAAAAGTAGGCATTCAAATATTTGCTGAATCAAAATTTCTGTATTAAAAATATCTATGAACTGGAAAAAAATAGCATTTTAAATATTAAGTATCAATAGTGGTTGTTGTGGGAAAAAGACAAAATGACTAATGTGGATGCATGCACATACACTCAGCATGTTTATATACAGCTTGTGAAGATTTAACATTCATTCCTCTTATGCCCCGACTGGATGAAATTCCTTTGTTATAGATCTTGATCTTGACTGTTTCCATTGCTTACTTTGGAACTGGCTCTCAGGATCTAAGTTTCCTGTATGTAAACATGCCATATTTAAAAACTGTTTTGGAAGCCCTGATGTAATCTTTTGAAATACAATTTGCTGAAGTGAAGTCTGCTTTTGGAAAAAAAAAAAAAATCCTCCTTGGGCAATAGGATTGTCTTTGTGCAGTTGAGGCATAATTCAAACAAGGTTGTTATATCATTCAAATTGAATTTGGAGAAATAGAGAACAGTCCAAAGTTCTAATATGATAGAAAAATAACTACCAAGTTTGGTGAGATCTTACTCTCAGAAAATTAGCTTCAATTTGATTCAGTTTTACTTAATTCAACTCACTGAACATTTAATTTGTGCAGACATTGTGCTAAGTGCTAGAAATACAAGGATGATTTAGATGCAATTTGTACCCTCTAGGAACTCACAGACTGGTGGGGAGGAGAAATGATTCCATTAGAATCTAACCTCCATGAGAGCAGAACTTTGGTTTGTTCACTCTTGCATCCCTAATGTCTAGAATAGTTTTTGGCACATAGTAGGTGTTTTAGTTTGCTCAGGCTGCTATAACAAAATACCATAGACTGGGTGGCTTAAACAACAGAAATTGATTTCTCATAGTTCTGGAGGCTGAAAAGTACAAGATTAAGCTGTCCACAGATCCAGTGTCTGGTGAGGAATTACTCCCCAGCTTGCAGACAGCTGCCTTCTCACTGTGTACTCACATGGCATTTCCTTGGTGTGTGCTCATGGAGAGAGAGAGGGCTGTTACATCTCTTTGTCTTCTTATAAGGGCACTAATACCATTATGGGGGCTCCACCCTCATGACATAGTTTAAACCTAATTACCTCTCAAAGGTCCCCCCTCCAAATACCATCACATTAGGGTTTAGCATTTCAACTTGTGAGTTTAGGGGAGGACACAAACATTCAATCCATAACAGTAGATGCTTAATTAATAACTTCTGAATAAGAAAAAGAGGGATGGATTATTATGTTGGAAGAAGATTCTGATTATCATGTACTTCCATGACCAATGTTCACTAGTAGGAAAATTGAGCATGCTCCTACCCAATCCCTCTTATCATCTATAGAGGATCACAAAAATTGCCACCCTTTTCAAATTCTGGATTATAACCTGGTATATTTGGATGTAAACTTCGCATCACCCACTGTTGTCTCAGGGCTATCTTCCTGCATAGGACAAAGCGTAACTTAATAATTTCTTTAAGACAGTTAAGTCCAAGGGAAAAATCCTGCAAGCATTTTCCCCCCTTTTAGTTTATCTCAGAATATTTTTAAAAATAGATCTTTAAAGGAGTATAATTGCTTTACAATACTGTGTTAGTTTCTGTTGCACAACAAACCGAATCAGCCATATGCATACACATGTCCCCATATCCCCTCCCTCTTGAGCCTCCCTTCCATCCTCCCTATCCCACCCCTCTAGGTCATCGCAAAGCACTGAGCCAATCTCCCTGTGCTATGCTGCTGCTTCCCACCAGCCAAATATTTTATATTTGGTAGTGTATACATGTTGGTGCTACTCTCACTTTGCCCCCAGTTTCGCCCTCCCACCCCATGTCATCAAGTCCAACTCTATGTCTACCTCTTTTTTTTTTTTTTTTTGGCAGTACGTGGGCCTCTCACTGCTGTGGCCTCTCCCGTTGCAGAGCATAGGCTCCGGACGTGCAGGCTCAGTGGCTATGGCTCACGGGCCTAGCTGCTCCATGGCATGTGGGATCCTCCTGTAACGGGGCACAAACTCGTGTCCCCTGCGTTGGCAGGCAAACTCCCAACTGCTGCGCCACCAGGGAAGCCCCCTCATGTAATTTTGATTTTCATTTCTCTAATAATTAGTGATGTTGAGCATCTTTTCATGTGCCTCTTGGCCATCTGTATGTCTTCTTTGGTGAAATGTCTATTTAGGTCTTCTGCCCATTTTTTAACTGGATTGTTTGTTTTTTTGATATTGAGCTCCATGAACTGTTTGTATATTTTGGAGATTGATCCTTTGTCCATTGTTTCATTTGCAAATATTTTCTCCCATTCTGAGGGTTGTCTTTTCATCTTGTTTGTGGTTTCCTTTGTTGTGCAAAAGCTTTTAAGTTTCATTAGGTCCCATTTGTTTATTTTTGTTTTTATTTCTGTTACTCTAGGAGGTGGGTCAAAAAAGGTCTTGCTGTGGTTTATGTCAAGGAGTGATTTTCTTATGTTTTCCTCTAAGAGTTTTATAGTGTCAAGTCTTACATGTAAGTCTTTAATCCATTTGGAGTTTATTTTTGTGTATGGTGTTAGGTAATGTTCTACTTTCATTCTTTTACATGTAGCTGTCCAGTTTTCCCAGCACCACTTATTGAAGAGGCTGTCTTTTCTCCATTGTATGTTCTTGCCACCTTTGTCATAAATTAGGCACCCACATGTGCGTGGGTTTATCTCTGTGCATTCTATACTGTACCATTGATCTATATTTCTGTTTTTGTGCCAGTACCATACTGTCTTGATTACTGTAGCTTTGTGGTATAGTTTGAAGTCGGGGAGCCTGATTCCTCCAATTCCGTTTTTCTTTCACAAGATTGCTTTGGCTATTTGGGGTCTTTTGTGTTTCAATACGAATTGTAAGTTTTTTTGTTCTAATTCTGTGAAGAATGGCATTGGTAGTTTGATAGGGATTACATTGAATCTGTAAATTACTTTGGGGAGTATAGTCATTTTCACAATATTGATTCTTCCAATCCAAAAGCATGGTATACTTCTCCATCTGTTTATGTCATCTATGATTTCTTTCATCAGTGTTTTTTAGTTTTCTGAGTACAAGTCTCTTGCCTTCTTAGGCAGGTTTATTCCTAGGTATTTTCTTTTTGTGGCAATGATAAATGTGAGTGTTTCCTTAATTTCTCTTTCTGATTTTTTGTTGGTGTATAGGAATGCCAGAGATTTCTGTGCATTAATATTGTATCCTGCAACCTTACCAAGTTCATTGATTAGTTCTAGTTATTTTCTGGTGGCATCTTTAGGATTTTCTATGTATAGTATCATGTCATCGGCAAACAGGGACATTTTTACTTCTTCTTTTCCAATTTGTATTCCTTTTATTTCTTTGTCTTCTCTGATTTCCGTGGCTAGGACTTCCAAAACTATGTTGGATAAGAGTGGCGAGAGTGGACATCCCTGTCTGTTCCTGATCTTAGTGGAAATGCTTTCAGTTTTTCACCATTGAGTACGATGTGGTTTTGTCATATATGGCCTTTATTATGTTGAGGTGGGTTCCCTCTATGCCCATTTTCTGGAGAGTTTTTTTTTTTTTTTATCATAAATGGGTGTTGAATTTTGTCAAAAGCTTTTTCTGCATGTATTGAGGTGATCATATGGTTTTTATTTCTTAATTTGTTAATATGGTGTATCACATTGATTGATTTGCATATATTGAAGAATCCTTGCTTCCCTGGAATAATCCCACTTGATCATGGTGTATAATCCTTTTAATGTTCTGTTGGATTGTGTTTGCTGGTATTTTTGTTCACGATTTTTGCATCTATGTTCATCAGTGATATTGGTCTATAATTTTCTTTTTTTGTGATATATTTTTCTGGTTTTGGTATCTGGGGTATGGTGGCTTCGTAGAATGAATTTGGGAGTGTTTCTCCCTCTGCAATTTTTTGGAAGAGTTTGAGAAGGATCGGTGTTAGCTCTTCTCTAAATGTTTGATAGAATTTGCCAGTGAAGCCATCTGGTCCTCGACTTTTGTTTGTTGGAAGATTTTAAATTACAGTTTCAATTATATTACTTGTGATAGGTCTGTTTGTATTTTCTAATTCTTTCTGGTTCAGTCTAGGAAAATTGTACCTTTCCAAGAATTTGTCCATTTCTTCATGGTTGTCCATTTTATTGGCATAGAGTTGTTTGTAGTAATCTCTTGTAATCCTTTGTACTTCTGCAGTGTCAATTGTAATTTCTTGTTTTTCATTTCTAATTTTATTGATTTGCATCCTTTCCTTTTTTTTCTTGATGAGTCTGGCTAAGGGTTTATCAATTTTGTTTATCTTCTCAAAGAACCAGCTTTCAGTTTTATTGATGTTTGCTATTGTTTTCTTCATTTCTATTTCATTTATTTCTGCTCTGATCTTTATGATTTCTTTCCTTCTACTGACTTTGGGTTTTCTTTGTTCTTCTTTCTCTAGTTGTTTTAAGTGTAGAGTTAGATTGTTTATTTCTGTTTCTTGAGGTGAGAGTGAATTGCTATAAACTTCCCTCTTAGAACTGCTTTTGCTGTGTCCCATAGGTTTTGGGTCATCGTGTTTTCATTGTCATTTGTTTCTATGTATTTTTTTATTTCTTTGATTTCTTCAGTGATCTCTTGGTTATTTAGTAGCACACTGTTTAGCCTCCATGTATTTGTGTTTTTTACAGTTTTTTTTCCTGTAATTGATTTCCAAACTCAATTGTGGT
This sequence comes from Kogia breviceps, assembly GCF_026419965.1. Classification (NCBI taxonomy): domain Eukaryota; kingdom Metazoa; phylum Chordata; class Mammalia; order Artiodactyla; family Physeteridae; genus Kogia; species Kogia breviceps. The sequence continues at coordinate 122,512,609 of NC_081311.1, read as the reverse complement.
CAGAAAAGATGCTTGATGCGATTTCAATTTTCTTAAATTTTCCAAGGCTTGATTTGTGACCCAAGATGTGATCTATCCTGGAGAATGTTCCGTGTGCACTTGAGAAGAAAGTGTATTCTGCCACTTTTGGGTGGAATGTTTTATAAATATCAATTAGATCTATCTGGTCTATTGTGTCATTTAAAGCTTGTGTTTTCTTATTTATTTTCTGTTTGGATGATCTGTCCATTGGTGTAAGTGGGGTGTTAAAGTCCCCTACTGTTATTGTGTTACTGTTGATTTCCCCTTTCATGGTTGTTAGCATTTGCCTTATGTATGCTCCTATGTTTGCTCCTATTTTGGGTACATAAACATTTATAATTGTTATATTTTCTTGGATTGATCCTTTGATCATTGTGTAGTGTCCCTCCTTGTCTCTTGTAACAGTCTTTATTTTAAAGTCTGTTTTATCTGATATGAGTATTGCTATTCCAGCTTTCTTTTGATTTCCACTTGCATGGAATATCTTTTTCCATCCCTTCACTTTCAGTCTGTATGTGTCCCTAGGTCTGAAGTGGGTCTCTTATAGACATCATTTGTATGGGTCTTGTTTTTGTATCCATTCAGCTAGTCTGTGTCTTTTGGTTGGGGCATTTAATCCATTTACATTCAAGGTTATTATCAATATGTGTGTTCCTATTACCATTTTCTTATTTGTTTTGGGTTTGTTTTTGTGGGCCTTTTTCTTTACTTGTGTTTCCTGCTTAAAGAATTTTGTTTAGCATTTGTTGTGAAGCTGGTTTGGTGGTGCTGAATTCTCTCAGGTTTTGCTTGTCTGTAAAGCTTTTGACTTCTCCATTGAATCTGAATGAGATCCTTGCTGGGTGGAGTAATCTTAGTTGTAGGTTTTTCTCTTTCATCACTTTAAGTATATCCTGCCACTCCCTTCTGGCCTGCAGAGTTTCTGCTGAAAAAATCAGCTGATAAGTTTATGGGGATTCCTTTGTATGTCACTTTTTGTTTTTCCCTTCCTGCTTTTAATATTTTTTCTTTGAATTTAATTTTTGTTAGTTTGATTAATATGTGTCTTGGTATGTTTTTCCTAGGGTTTATCCTGTATGGGACTCTCTGTGCTTCCTGGACTTGGGTGACTATTTCCTTTCCCATGTTAGGGAAGTTTTCAACTATAATTGCTTCAAATATTTTCTCAGACCCTTTCTTTTTCTCTTCTTCTTCTTCTGGGACCCCTATAATTTGAATGTTTGTGTGTTTAGTTTTGTCCCAGAGGTCTCTTAGACTGTCCTCAATTCTTTTCATTCTTTATTCTGCTCTGCAGTAGTTATTTCCACTATTTTATCTTCCAGGTCACTTATCCGTTCTTCTGCCTCAGTTATTCTGTTATTGATTCCTTCTAATGTATTTTTCATTTCAGTTATTGTGTTGTTCATCTCTGTTTATTCTTTAGTTCTTTTTGGCCTTTCTTAAACATTTCTTGTATTTTCTCAATCCATGCTTCCATTCTGTTTCTGAGATTCTGGCTCATCTTTACTTTCATTACTCTGAATTCTTTTTCAGGTAGATTGCCTATTTCCTCTTCATTTATTTGGTCTTGTAGGTTTTACCTTGCTCCTTCATCTGTGACATATATTTTTGCCATCTCATTTTTTTTTTTTTTTTTTTTTTATGAGTGGGATTGTATTCCTGTTTTACTGCTTGTTTGGCCTGAGACTTCCAACATTGGAGTTTGTAGGCTATTGGGTAGAGCTTTGTCTTGGTGCTTAGATGAGGACCTCCATGAGACCTCACTGATGAATATTCCCCGGGGTGTGAGGTTCTCTGTTTGGAAACTCTAGATCAACAGCATCCTGGCATAGGCAACAGAGAATCAAGCCTGTCCCATAACTGCATCATCCAGAACAGGCAGGTTCATCTGCTAGGAGAGGAACCACAAATAGAATTACAATAGCTGGTCTCCTATCTGATGTGACTGGACCCAGGAGCTAGTTATTTAATCAACATAGTCAGCCAAAAGTGGAAAGTCATAAAAGAAGATGTATGATAACTTACACAATTTATTTAAATGTACTTTAAAACAAGGGCATGCATATTCATTATTCAGTTTTTTTTTTTTTTTGTGGTACGCGGGCCTCTCACTATTGTGGCCTCTCCCGTTGCGGAGCACAGGCTCTGGACGCACAGGCTCAGCAGCCATGGCTCACGGGCCCAGCCGCTCTGCGGCATGTGGGATCTTCCCGGACCGGGGCACGAACCCATATCCCCTGCATCAGCAGGCGGATTCTCAACCACTGCGCCACCAGGGAAGCCCTATTCAGTATTTTGATATGGGGTCAGGGCATTTGTTAAGTACTGTTCTGCTGATTGGAATACCTGTTTTTCTCTCTTACATAAACGTTGTCCATAATGCATCTTCCATGATTCCCGATGTCAGTGTCTTTAAATTAGGTTGAGAACTTCAATATAGTTGGAAAGAATTCTGAGAACAAAATCTTTCTATACCTATATGATTTTCTGTAGTTTTATGGTTGGTTATAAACCTCCTAAATCCTCACCAGTTTCCCTCTATTGAATCCTTTCAAAATAATAAATTCTTTTTAGATGAGTATTTTTTGAGTTTTTCCCAGTACTTTATTAAATTATGAAATTGCAATAACAAGTACAATTTTCATAAATAGGTTTCAGAACAGACACAACTGATTTAAAAAAAAATAGATTTATTTATTTAATTAATTTATTTTTTTGGCTGCGTTGGGTCTTCATTGCTGCACAAGGGCTTTCTGTAGTTGTGGCAAGTGGGGGGTACTCTGTTGTGGTGCACGGGCTTTTCATTGCAGTGGCTTCTCTTGTTGCGGAGCACGGGATCTAAGTGCATGGGCTTCAGTAGTTGTGGCTCATGGGCTCTAGAGCACAGGCTCAGTAGTTGTGGCACATGGGCTTAGTTGCTCTGTGGCATGTGTGATCTTCCCAGACTAGAGCTTGAACTCGTGTCCCCTGCATGGGCAGGCGGATTCTTAACCACTGTGTCACCAGGGAAGCCCCACAACTGATTCTTGGTAAGAGTACAACTCCATGGTTGGGAGCAAAAATGCACACTGCCGAGTAGGCAGTTAGCTGTGAGTGGGAAAAAGGTTTTGTAGAGTTAGCACAAGCTTTGCCTTGAGTGGCCTGAAAGCTGTGTTATTAGCAGTTATCTACGTTGTGACAATGAGAATCAACAATCTGGCTTTCTATGGGCAAGGATGAGTAGCTCAGCTCATACTTTTAATATTAAAGTTGTTTCAAAAAAATGTAAAATACAGCACTTACTTGAGCTGGCTTGCCAACTCAAGAGGTGTGTGTTTGTGCCAAGAGAAACAGAATTGTATAAAAAGTACTTGTTTGGTGTCAGAAAATCCAGATGCAAGTCTCAGCTCCAGCTCTTCTACTCACTAGCTGCATGAGCTTGGGCTCCACCTGAACCATGTCAGTGTGCCCACATGGGTGTCTGAAAGTTGAACCCTGAATCAAGATTTAGACTCAGCCCACTGGGGTCCAAAATGATCACTACTATGAGAGGAGATTTTGGAGAAAAGCATCAGTTTAAGAAATTTATTGTATTAGTCAGAGCTCTCAGTTGCAAACAATAGAGATTGAGTGATTAATCAGAAAAAGAGTTTATCAAGAGGAGGTGGGGCAAATGATAGAATCCTTGGGAAGGCTATAGTGCCAAGCCAGAGGCAAATCTGCCAGAATCAACATCCCAGACTTTGCATCAGAACTGGTCTTCAGCTGCTACCAAGATACAGATGCAAACATTTGTACCACTTCTGCACTAGGAAATTGCTTCTACCACAACCAGTGCTGACCTCACTGTTGTCAAGGACTCAACCTTGTAGCCACTGAGAGAGAGAGAGAGAGAGAGAGAGAGAGAGAGAGAGAGAGAGAGAGAGAGAGTGTGTGTGTGTGTGTGTGTGTGTGTGTGTGTGTCTGGGAGGGAGGGAGGGAGAGAGGGAGGGAGAGAGAGAGAGAGAAAAACGCTCTGTCCTTTCCTGCTGAAGTCCCTAGATCCTAAGTCTAGTCTGGTGTGAATGGATCTCTTTGGTTGGTTACAAGCTTGAGCCTAGTTATAGATAATGCTAGGAAAGCAAGTACCTAGAATTTTTATCTTCAGATAGAAATGCACCAAACATAGAAAGGGTTTAGATTCTGAGCTGCTGAATGAATACCAAATGTCTGTCTAGGCACAAAACAGCCATGTGGAGGCCACCATGAAGTGCAGGAATGCTGAAAGGATATGTGCCTAAGTGAATATAAAGTGTCCAGAAAAGAGAATCAAGAAGACCACTGTCCTCATTTTGGAAGGAGGCAAGACACTGAACCCTCCAAAGCTTGAGGGAATTCTGTCAAGGTGATAGCTAGAAATTGCAGTTTTATAGCTGTTCTCAAGGTAAAGAGAAGAATTGAGATGAGTGTCCAGGTCTTAATTAGCACATTTTAAGGGTGATGAATGAGCGTTTCTCTCTGCCTGCTGGAATGGAAATAGGAATAGGATGTATCCCTAATGGGATAATGGAGAAGTGCTACAGTGCTTTAATTTCCCAATTTTAGTAGGATCTAGGCAGCTGTGATTAACCTGACAAATCAAGGAAGGCGTGGTTTCATGGGATGCACAGCTGAGCCAACCTGGCACTCCTCCCTTCTGCATCCTTGAGAGCCTCATCAGACAATGGCTTGGTTCCACTTTCTGTGGGGATTCTCTGTCGGGCTTCCAAGGCGAGGTCCCAGCAATGCTGAACGCTGAAGTCTGGGCCAAGATTCCCCTGGTTGTGGTCCTCTATGTGCCCACGGAGGCTGTTTCTAATCCTGTTTTGGAACGGACTGCAGTAGGGGAGATCTCATTCAGAGATAAGCAGCCAGCAGTTATGGCACTGAGGTGACCTTTGGATTATTGGCCATTTATATATATGGCAGATATTTGTTGAGCACCCACAGTGTTCAAGATGCAGGGTTAGTCCTGTGGGGGTTAGAGAGAGAAGAGGAAAAGCATCACCCTGGCCTAAGGAAGGTGAAAGGAAAGGACTAACATACTGCATGGAACACTGACAGGCAGGGACTCACATGTTAGTAAAACAGAAAATCATCTCTGTTTGCATCTTGGACTGTCCTGGACTGTGCAAATCATTCCTCCTCAGGGAGCTGGTGATGTCTGAGTGACTGATGAACACTGGACCTGCTTGGCACCAGTTTGTGAGGGTAGATGAGGCTCCCTAACCTCAGCTCAGCCTTCTGGAATTAGCTGCAGCCAAATCCCAAGTCTCTGGGTATGAATGCCGGATCCAGCTGGGACAGCCTGGTTGAGGGGTCTTTTAGTTGCCAGTTTAAGATGAAAATAATACTCTTTATGGTTCAACTTCTGCCAGTCTGACTCCTTTGTGGCTTATTTTGCCTTGTTTGAGCACATGGAGGAATGAGCTCAGGTGGTCAAAAGGATTCTAATGAAGTCAAGTTTCTACTTCAATTGCTTTGTATCTGAGACTCTCCCGTAAAGAGAGGAACTGTTTTCCCTGGGTCATGCCAACTCTTTTATTGTAAAAACAAGAAAACTCATCCTCTGGCTTTCTCTTGTGGAAAACAAAAGCTTTGATGCCATCGGGACTGATTTTAGACACAGGCCTTAGGATAGGGTACAGATCCTTCAACAGGGAAAATTCTTGAGCAAAAATCTGGGAGGCTTTTATGAAAAAGGTCCAGGCACTGCCTGAGGCAGAGTATGAGTATAGAGTGCTGTGTGTGATGAAAGTCCCGGCTTCTCCCACATGATGCTGTTTACAAGTACCAGTTAATGCTCCTCTAGTGCTTCTCTGTTGAGCACAGCTCTTTTTGTTGTTTGTTTTAAGTGAGTTTAGCTAGACATAAATCAGGATTTTTTGTTTTTTTTTAATCTGGGCCTTGGAAAATGTTAACATCAGTCAACCAATTTGAGAGATTTTCTTTTTGTTACCTTTTTATTTTATATTGGAGTATAGCCAATTAACAATGTTGTGATAGTTTCAGGTGCACAGCAAAGTGACTCAGCCATACATATACATGTATCCATTTCTCCCCCAGACTCCCTTCCCATCCAGGATGCCACATAACATTGAGAGTTTGAGCACAGTTCTGTTTCCGTACATTTGAAATCTATGACAGATTCTGTGAGATTGATTCCATTATCATCCCTCTCGTATTCAGATGAAGAGACTAAGGTGCAGAGAGGTTAAGCACTTGCTCAAGGTTCACGCATTAAGTGTACGAGCTGTGCATTTACCCCAGGGCTTGTACCTTGAACCACTGTGCCAGATTGGGTTTGGAGGATAGTTTTTCTTGGGAATAAAGGAGACACAACAATTGGACAGTGAATCTCTGCTGCCATGAGCCAGGAATGCTGTTCCATCATGACCCAGATGCATCACCTTTTGGTTCCTTTATACAGAGATTAGCTGCCCTACGTAGTGGGAGAAGAAATGAATGTAAAAGGAATAAAATCCAGCATGTCCTTCCCCTTCTTTCCTACCCTGGTCATTCTCAAATTAGGCTTAAGTTCCTTGAGGTCAGGGATGATGTCTTATTCAGTTTTGCAACCCTTTATTATCTAGTGCAATACCTTGGCACACAGTGCATCATGGGAATACTGAAACTCCCTCCCTGGAGTCCTGCCTGCTGTGGAGGGTGAGCCCCTGGGCTGCTATAGAAATATTTGATGGGAAAATACTTTTATTCATATATATGTTCACAAATCTCTAGCACTTTGGGCATCAGTGGTGACGCTGATATTTCATGCTAATGATTTGGTGGAATTTACAGTTCTTACAAAAGAAAAAAATGGTGCTTGCTTGCTTTCTTTATCACCTGGTCTGGTGATTCTGTGCTTAGGTTGAAGATTCCCAGGACTGTTCTGACATCCTGAGAGCTGAGGTCTGTGATGGGGATTCAAATACAGCAGTGGAGCATACATTGGTAAATGAGCTCTTCCTTTCATCTTTCCTAATGGAATGCCAGTTTTACGGGGAAAGGGACAGTTATGTATCCAGCTACAATTAACACCTTTTGAACAACTAGAGTTGGTCATTTTTCATAGTGCCAGCTAATGAAATTTAAATTGGGTTTCATGGCAAGCTTTTCAGTTTCTGATACAGGTACTCTCCTTTCTTCCTTACTTTGTTATTCTTTCGAACCTGGAATAATGGCATGAGGCTGAGGGTGCAGCCTCCATCTTTTTACAATGAAGCAACAAGCAGGTGGACAAAATCCAACACGCAAGGGATGGCAGAGTAGGAAGCACAAGTCTGGGTCATTGGCAGCATACTCGAAAAGCTGCAGCAGCCCTGGACTGCTTCCATTCAAATTTCTTATTATGTGAAAAAATAAACCTGAGGTCAAGGCTTCTGTAAATCACGTTTCTTGTTACTTTTAGATGAATGTAATCCTTGCTGTCTGGGTGGCATCTTCAGACCTTGAAATTAGTAAAATGTTGCAGATTGAAGTAGAAGCTAACAATAATCATTGCTCAATGCATGGAATTAACTGGCCCAAGCAGCACATTTAACAGGTCTGCTGTAAACATGCTATTTAAATGAGAGAATAGCATGTTTCCAAATGATTTCATCAGGAAGGCTTTAACATAAAGCACAAGTAGCACACACTAAGTTTTTGAGAATTGTAACATGGGCTATAGCTGTCCCATAGTTGACTGATAAAGAATTCCTTATCTATAGAGTAAAAAATTTGTGAATTAACCATTGCTCAGGAGAGGATGGGCTTTAGTTCTAAATACCAGTGCTGGATATACAGACAGATATATCCATCAGTGGACAAGGCTGATTCATCTAGTTCCTTGACTGTGGGCCTGGGAGCAGTATCACCTGGGAAGTTGTAAAAATGCAGATTCCTGGGTCCTATTACAGACCCACTGATTTGGAAATGCTGGGGGATGATATCCAGCAATCTGTGTTTTAATAAACCCTCTAGGTGATTCTGATGCAAGCTAAAGGTTGAGAATCCCTGCCTTAGATTAATTTTCATACTTTAGCTTAACTTCCACATATTAGGCTAACTAGGACTGCTCCTTTCCCCCGTGCCCAGTTCTAGGGTCATGAACATCTTTCTGATTTGTGACTTGTTCTCCTGGTGACCATCTCTTGAGGGAATATCCTGTGATGGTAAATTAAGAAGTTGGCATTCTGCTTTCTAAATCAGTGTCCTGTAAGATGTAGTCCTTTTCTCCCAGGAGCCCTAAGAGAAACCTCTAATATCGTGTTTCTAAACCTGAGTTAATCTTTACTAAGAGGAGACTCACTCTGAAGCAACTGACCCCTTTTTATGCATCTTTACTATGACAGGAGCACTCAAAGTCATACTAAAGTTTATGTTTTTTTAATCTAAAAGGATTTCTCAAAGCTAAAAAAAGGGATTTGCCACTAATAATCCAGAATGTGAACAATTAGCTAATTGACTAGTGGCTCTAAGTAAACAAGAGGAAAAGCATAGAAAATAGGTCCTTCGGGCTAGCTAAGATGATTTGCTGGTTTAAACACTTTACAAAAGTTTAACTCTACAATTAAATTCAACATATACTCAAAAGGGAAAAAAAATTGAGGGGAGCTTTGTTTGTATATTTACTTCTACTAAAACCTATCAAAATTAACGACCTATTTCTTCCTTCATAAAAAAGTCCTAAAAATGAAATATCCTTTAAAATAAGTCTGATTTGATTTATTCTGGAAGGGAATTTCTTAAATCTTCCCTTCTTCATGACGAAATTATAATTCTTTGTTTCAGAAGATGAAAGCAGGTACATGCAAAAGAGGAATCTGGTGGTAGTACAGCTTCTGTTAGAAAAGAGTAAGTGCCTTAGTGAGACAGATGGTCCATGGAAGTTGGTGAACCTTTTGATTAGGATATTTGACTTTTAGGAATAAAATTAATTTCTGATTTTGTAATAGGAATTTTCTGGGTGTGTATTTATGGGTATTTGTAGGTGTTGTGACATGTATGGGAATAATATGACTCAGCTAAAAATAGAGAGTAGTGAACACTAATTAATATATATTGAATCCTATTATAATGTAATCTTCTATAACAGTGTATTTAAGGATCTCTTTAACTGTGGCATATCTACAAATACATTAGTAAACTTTCATTTTACCCTATTTCCTGGAATCTGGAATACTGTTATTTTATTGAGGATTCAAAGTGTTTGTGTCAAAGACTGCAGTAGTGTGTGTCATAAATGATGTACTGGCATTCAGTAGGGCCATGGGTGCCCTTACTATTCCCTTCATTAAATATTTTAACTATTACTAGTGAGGAAGCACAATGCTGAGTAGTATATAGCAGGGAAAGCATGGCCAAGAAAAGTGAGTGAGGGGGTTTGCTCCAACTTGCCCAGGATCTGGAAATGTTTTCACTATTGGACTCGCCTAGTTAGGACACAACATTTTGAAACTGTGCTGGTAGTCTGGATAATGGAAAGTGGTGTTTGGAGTAGAGAGAAGATGAAAACATTAAGTGGGGAACATGGGTAGAGATAGACTAAAGATTTAATTTAATAAACATTAGAGAAGGGAAGGGAAGCAGGGATGTTCAGGGTATCAAGATAAAACCAGATGGGCATCTCCAGTTGAGATTTGACCCGTCTGCTGGGCCAGATGCACCATCTGCATATATTCCTATTCCCAGGTGTCTTCCTTCATTGCTACGCCTCCTATTTTATAGAGACCTTCTGTCAGTTGGTGATACGAGGTTTTTAAATCTAATAATAAAACTACCCAGCTATAAAAGAGTTTATGCCACAGGACCTGGTTCCAGGCAGGTTGACTTTGACGTTCAGGCATAAAGGTACTTGTGAATTTACCTTCTTTGACCTTAAGAAAATACAAAGAGAGGAAAAGGATAAGGTGGTAATTTACTTGACCTCTGTAGACTTGTGCAACAAAGACACATTGACTGGCTTGCTGACCAAGGGAACTCTACTAGACCTCATCTGCAGAACTGGTCTCTGAGCTGGGCTGAACTCTGCTGGTAGTTCTTCCTCTGGCACCTCTCATAACTTAGAAACCAAAGAATAGTCTAACCTCTTATTTGCCAGGGTTCAATGAAAATACCACAGTTCCCTTTTTATCTTGTATAAAAATCAGTTTTCTGAGTGAAAAATTCAGATTCACAATACCAAATGTGTTATCCAGCGATTTTCAAACTATGATGTGCAGGGCTTCTCAGGGACTGCAGTAGGGAGTAAGGTGACCCCCAGTTTGGGGACGGGGCTTGCCACTCTTCCCTGTGGAGCAGTTCTGTCTTTTTCTGCTTTATAACCTTGTTTCTGATATGCTTTTGCTTGTTGACAGTGTTCCTATGCTAAAAATAATGTGTGAAAATCTTGATGCAATGATTATTTGCTTTACAAAAGTGCCTATAAAGTGATTCATATAAAGCCTCCTATGACACCTGGAACCACTACTTTTCCCAGATGCCTCCGTTCTTCTGTGAAGTCTGTCTGTGCTGGCCAGGTGTCTCCTCTCACCCCGCCTCCATTATTTTTTTCCTCAAGGGCTCTGGTCCATAGAGATCCACATAATTTAGCCAACTTGAGTTCTCTTACCAAAGTGGGTACACAAGTCTATGAGTTTGGACCTTCAAGTGTGCATACACTGTATGTTCTTTACAGGAGGTTCATGGGCTCCATGCATATCAAAGGTTGTGACCAGATGGAAGGGGGAGGTGCCATCTAATTTCTCAAGTTAAATGTCCTTAGCCTTAGCTCCAAGTCTTCTGGGACACTTACAGACCCACAATCACACACGCACAAATACATGTGTGTGCAATACCCCCCACTCCATTCCTTCCCCACCACACACATAATTATTAGCCCCTTTGAATCTTCAGTTGTCTTCTCCCCATTGTGTTTATATCTCTTCAGCTCCCACTTTTCAATTTGTATGCATGGTGTTAGGATGATGGTTGTTACTACTATGTATAGAGTTAGCTAAAGAGATTAGATTGATAAGCTTCTTTTTCGTGTGGTTCTAATGCAAAGACTTGTAAACTACTCCATGTGTAGTTGATACTGTAGGTATATGTAGATGGTATAGATGTTATTTCCAAAGCTTTTCCTAGGTTTTCTATTCTTATTTTGACCCATGTTAATCTCCAGGCTTTTCTGTAGAAGAGACTCTTCCGCCTTTGACTGCCTGCTACCCTTGTGCCTTTGAGTGAGAAGCTGTAGTATGGTTCTTTAAATGCTGCCTCTCTTTGCACTTGGGGTTGTCCATTTAAGCCACTGTGTCCTATTGTCCATTCTCCACATCAGAGTTCCATATGCCAGAAAGCACAACTTCTGCTATCTAGGACTCTGCCTTTGATTGTTACCTTGTGGTGGTGCCTCCTAATCCTGGCATTACAGTCTGGAGAGCTTTTAAAAAATATCAAGGCCTAGTTTCCCACCTCTAAGAATTCTGACTTAACTAGTAGGGTGGGCCTAGGCATTAATAGTTTAAAATATCTCCCCATGTGATACTAACATGAATCCAGAACTAAGAATCACTGCCTTATAGTTAGTAGGGCTTTCAGGCCTCCTGCCATCTCTAGAGCTAGAGAGAATTGTTCTCAAAGAGTGGTCCCCATTCTAGGAGCATCAGCATCACCTGGGAACTTGGTAGAAATATAAATTTCGGGGCCAGCCCAGACCTACTGAATGAAAACCTCAGGGGTGCGCATAGAGATTTGTTTTAACAAGTCCTCCAGGTGATTCTGATGCAAGTTAAAGTTTGAGAGCCACTGCTTAAACCGCCATTTCCGTGGCTTGATTATGTGATTATGATTGATTATTGATTATGTTGCAGCTCTTAGATGCCACATGTTCTTATGACCTGTTGTTTGCACTGAGCCCTCTGCTTCTAGGCTCCAAGTTCTTATGCTGATTCTTTGCTGCACCACATTGACTCAGAAATCTAAACACTCCTTCTAAGAATCCACTCACACAAAAAGCACTTATGAACATGCAGACTTTACTGAAGATAAGATGAAGAGTGGCGAGGAGGTATTTATATTGTATACCCCACAAGAAACAAGTTAACAATGGCCTGTTGGAAATTCCTGTTTTCTCTTTTCAGCTGTGCTGGCCTTTGGGCTGTTCTGACCCTCGCATCCTACAGTGCTCAGCTTCTTCCCTTCTCATTAGCTCCTTTGGGTCTTCAGAATATCATCCTTCTGTTGTGTGGATCTCTCATCAGCTCCCACTTGCCAGCTTGCATTCACAAACTCATGAAGGCATTGGTAGAACAGAAAAACTGCCCTTTAATTGGAGTTACCCTGTCAGACAGCAGTTGTAAATCACATATTTTTTTCCTGTTGTTTCCTCTGCTACATAATCCAAAGCCAAGTGGACTGTCTGAGGCAGATTCAGTTCTCACTGTCGTAGAGGGTGTAAAACATCATCAGAGTGGCTCTGCTCACCGATTTTTTTTTTTTTTTTTTTTTTTTTTTTTTGTGGTACGCGGGCCTCTCACTGTTGTGGCCTCTCCCATTGCGGAGCACAGGCTCCGGACGCGCAGGCTCAGCGGCCATGGCTCACGGGCCCAGCCGCTCTGTGGCATGTGGGATCTTCCCGGACCGGGGCATGAACCCGTGTCCCCTGCATCGGCAGGCAGATTCTCAACCACTGCGCCACCAGGGAAGCCCCTGCTCACCGTTTTGACTTGTCACTTGATCCCATACACTAACTGGATCAAGATAGTGCCAAATAAATGACTGAAAAAGTGAAAATTCCAATCAGTTGGTTGCTTTGCCTAACTAATACCAAGTCACCAATTTGACTGTTCTTTTATATTTTCCCTTTTCTTATAGAACTGAGTTTTGGGGGATGAGGGATGGTGTCATGCAGATATAGCTTTTCTTTGTCAGTCTTTAAAATGATGAGCTTGGTCCACTGCATTTCCAAGTGGGTGATAAGAGAAACACAGTACTTCAAAATTAACAAAGATGAGAAAAATTCTTTAAGGGAATAGAGCCTCCAAATGCCAAAGGACAACTTGAAATTTGTACTAGACTTCTCTAGAAATAAGAACTGCTAATGAATAAATCAGCTTGGTAGTGATTTTGAATGTGTCCAAGATGAGGAAGTTTTTACTTTACTTGACGGGGAAATAAAGACAGTGAATAGATTATTCAGTGGACTGCTGATGTGGCTTCACATCCATTCTGGCAGGTGCACTGTGCTCAAATATACATGATAATAGTTTAAATGTAAATAAGGTTAATGAATTTTAATATTCCTCTGAATCATGTATTCATACTTCCATTTGCATAGTGACTTATTTCTCAAGTCCTTTTGTAAATATTGTAATGAAATAAACATAAGAGGCGAGCACAAAGGGGTACATACAATTAGCTCAGCAGACAGCCCTCCATGAAGGCAGATTGGAATCATATCACAGGATCACAGACATCAGGGATGGATGAGTCGCATAAGTAAACCAGCTGATCCTTCTTTTCTAGTGGGGAATTATTCTGTTTGGGAGGATTTCAAAAAAGTAGCTTGGTTTAACTTTCTGTGCCTCAAGTCACAAGGTTTCTGAACTTGGCTTCAATAGAATATTTATTTACTGTGCTTCCCTCTGAAGTGATTGTGGTCCTAGGGATGCGGTGTGAGGGATGAAGGAGAAAAGAGGTGCCTACCCTGGCCACCTTGGGCGTAAACACTGTCAGAGGGGGAGTGCAGCCTCTTGTCACCGGGCACAACCAGGCACCAAAGTTAAGCTGGGAAGCATAGCAGCACAGAGCAAGACTCACTTTCTTTAGCACAGCTTTCACTTTTTCTACTACCAATTTTGAAAAATAATTAAAAAAAAAAAGCTTACCCTTCCCACTCACCACTGTTGTCCTGGCAAAGATTAGCCACTCTGATCTTAACTCTTGCTGCTGAAGAAAGGTATTTAAATTTAAGGCAGTAAAGGGTGACTTTATCTTTCAGCCTTCTCTTTAGTACTAAACCATTATATACAGTGACAGCACTTAAAAGTTTCAGCTCTACATGGAATGCACTGTACTCTTTCACACCTCAGTATCTGTACCTTTGCTACTGCAGGAGGGCAGCATGGATGCTGGGATCATGGTGACAGCTCAGATGTTAGAATCAGGACACCCACATTCAATTCTTGTGTGAAACAGGAATATTAAGAGTAGCTACATTGTAGTTTTGTTGAGTGGGTTAAATGAGTTACTACATGTAAAATGCTTGGAAACATGCCTGGTATTGCTAAGTGCTTAGAAGCTTTAGCTGTCACTAAGTCCTCTGCTTGAAATGTCCTTTCTCCTCATCTGTAAAACTCTTTTGCACTTGGGTCCAAAGGTTGCTACCCCACTTCCCCAGCTTTCCAGTTCAAGGTAGAGTTAGTTAGTTGTTTCCTTGATACATTTCATGTACTTATTTTATTGCATGGTATTTGTCAAGGTGTATTACATTTAGTCCCCCAATATTTCTCCTATTCCCAAGCTATAAATTCCTTGAGGGCTGGACCATATTTTACTCATCTGTTTATCATCCCTCAGCACCCAGAACAAGCTCTGGATATAGCACGTGCTTGATATTTATTTGTTGCATTGAACATAAGCAACGTATAAGCATTCATTTTGGAGGGAATTAGTCTAACTGAGGACTTACTGCATCCCATTATTGCTCTGGATGTGTGTGTGTGTGTGTGTGTGTGTGTGTGTGTGTGTGTGTGTGTGTGTATAAAGAGAATGTTTATTTCTCTCTGTTCACTGCAGGAATGAGTCATTTGTGAATGTAATTGTGCTGTAATAAAATGGGCAAGACCAGGGGGATGGAGCCGGAGGAGGCTGGAATTCTGCTTTTCATTTAGCAACTGAAGTCCACACTTGTTAGATCTTTGGCTACTCATTTACTTTTGAATAGCCTTTGTGTATTTGGGGAAATTCCCACATTATGAGTCTCAGTGGCCTTTGCACTTGAAATAAATGTGGGATGCTGGGCTTGTGTCCGTGTGAGGCGTTGATTTGCAAGAGCAGGAGGAAACAGGGCAGCGCTGACTTCCATTCTCTGGTTTGCCTGGCTATTGAGGCAGCTGACTTTCAGGTATGGCATAGGTGGTAAGAAGTAGTATTTGTACTGGAGGTGGTGGCAGGGACAGTAAAGTCAGGTCCTCAGGTTCCTGGAACCTGAGCCTCTAGTCTCTCTATGATTTTGTAAGTTACCTAATATCCTTTAGTAAATCTCCTTTCTGCTTAAATTAGCCAGAGGGGATTCTGTTGTTTCCACTAGAAACCCCGACTAATAGAGCTGCTGTTGAACCAGCTCCTCTTATGGTAATGATGATAATAATAACGCAATTTGTTTGGAGCTTCGGACTTAAAATCAGAGCAAGTAGTCAGCAGGTCCCTCCATATGTCATGTGACAATGGTTAGTTGTGGAAGCAGTGTTAAAATCATATAGTACAGTTACTTTAGTGGAGTCTTTAAAAATCTCAGTTTTCTTATTTATAAAGGGCTGAACCATATAGCCTGAAAAATGCCTCCATGTTTGACCAAGAAACGTATTCTTTTCTTTCATCATTGGAGGTTACAGAGCAGGAGTGTGAGTTAGTGCTTTCCTTTGATGGCTGCCTAGACCTTTGGAAACAAATTGGTTGCAATCAGTAGAGGGAGCTAGAGTGAGGAAACTAAGGGCTGAGATGAAAAGAAGCCCGTGTTTCTAGGGGGAAAATTATCCATCATAAAAGAAGGTCAGGAATAGTTCAGTTAGGATTTTCTGAAGGAGAAAAAGATTGCGAGAAAGTAAAGAGATCAGAAAATTGTTATAAGAGTAATAATAACAGATTAAAAAATAGAGAAGAATTAAAAGATTTTATTAACAGCTGTCACTACTTCAATTGACAGAGGTGGTTAATTGCCTGTGTAATCCTAGCATATAATTTCCCACCTAGTATATTTCACTCCTGAGAATCAGAAATGAATTGCCTGTTACTTCTGTTAGGAGGCTGAGGACATGCATACAAGCAGTGGTTTTGACTTAGAAGGAAAAACAATAGTAAAAACTAGACTTGTATGTACATATGAAAGGGTCTTTCCTGTTTACAGATTGAAGGGCTTTTAGAGCTGGGATTGAAGACAGGAATGGTCTCTCCTTAAACAGATGCAAAGCTAAGGCTCAGGTAGCTGAACTGACGGGCCCCAAGATCAGTCCTTGGATGGTATGTACTGTGACATAAATATCAGGAAATTCAATATTAGACTCCTTGCTTTATAACAACTAAACAACCATCACACAAAAGTCCCCACGTCGAAAAAAAATCCTCCTTTAAGTGCATGTTCAAATCCCTCTCTTCCCATTTATTTACTCAATTCCCACCACATGGAAAAAGACAGTGATCTCTGTGCATATTCTGATCCATTTAAAAGCTTGGGCACCCTTAGATATTTCTTCAAAATATTCTAGTCTGTAAACACTGGCAAAGGAAAGCTTCCCTTCTGTTGCATTTCAAACATACAGATTTTTATTTTCAATCTACACTAGAAGACTGATTTTTCCTTTATGTCTTTGGATTTTTAAAGATTTAATGCATTCTAGGTGGAAAACAAGTTTGTCAGATTCAGACATTTGGCTGAGTCTTTGAGCCAGTGAGGAAAGCCTGTCTAATACTACCTGTTAGCAGTTCCTATATTGTTGCAATCTATAGGACTAGAATTTTATTTTATTGTATTCTTGGTGCTGGTATTACTGTGCTGTAATCCTATAACTGTCATTTGCCACCCATTTGCTTCTGTGATTTACCTGGATTATGCAAGTGATCCTTTAGAAATCTTAAAGGAATAGGAAAAGTTATTTAAAAATTTAAAGCATTTTACTTGGTCATTACTCGGGCTTTTTCCTGGCTTAAATTCTGATTTTGGCTGTGGAAACCAAAGCTTACTTATTGGTGTAATAAATGATAATTGTCACATCTCTGTGCCTTTCTATTTGAGTTTCTTTTATGACCTTTGAAAAAATGGACAACACCCAAATTTTTTGGGTGTTGTAGTAATAAAATGATCTTGAAAGCACTTAAGATGTCATACTTAGAAAAATATTTACTTAAGGAAATAAGTCTCCTATAGATGTGGGTAGAATAAAAGGGGCACTTGCTCTTATGTGTTACAAGTATACTAATGTGAAAGAGACCACGTACCTCCAGCGATCCCTTGAAGATGCACTCAGCACAGGGAAGAGTCTATTTGATTTAGACCCTATAAGGCTTGTTTAGTTGATCCTCTACACTTGTACCAGCTATTTTTTAAAGTGAACCTATTGGTATTTCCATGATGTTGTTTTCTGAATGTTAACTTTTTCCATTTTACACTATCAGAGTCCTTTGATATCTTTTTAAACCTTCCAAGAATTTTTATATACCACACTGGGAACTTTGCATCATTATCAGATAGTCAATACCAGTTGATCTTTGTCCTTCAAGGATTTGATATGTGCAGTTTTCAGTGATTTCTCTTGGATCTCAAGGTCCATGATATGTACTTTATATTGCAGTTTTGAAAAGGTGTGAATTGAGGTTGGGTAAAGGATAGTAGGTGACAGCTCAATATTTGCTTTCCTATGAGCCTAGATGGCTCCCTGGCTCCTGTATTTTAATATAGTTTTAAAGCTTTGTTTTTCTCTGCTAATTTTCATACACATTAGTTGTGTGTGTGTGTGTGTGTGTGTCTGTGTGTGAAAATGGTCACTGAGTGAGAGGGTAAAACTTGAGTGATGTGAAGATCTGCCTAAGAAACGTGTGGCTCTTTATTTATGTATTTATTTATTTATTTGTGGTACGCGGGCCTCTCACTGTTGTGGCCTTTCCCATTGCGGGGCACAGGCTCCGGACGCGCAGGCTCAGCGGCCATGGCTCACGGGACCAGCTGCTCCGTGGCATGTGGGATCTTCCCAGACCGGGGCACGAACCCGTGTCCCCTGCATCGGCAGGAGGATTCTCAACCACTGTGCCACCAGGGAAGCCCAAACATGTGGCTCTTGATGAAACATGATTTGGAAGAGAACCAGTAGGTATCAGAAACAATTCTGATTTGGGAATTTTTGAATATCTGGGTACATGTACTTGTTAGTGTCAAAGGGCTGCTTTACATGCATTTTAAAGAAATCTAGGAGTTGTACCAAAAAAGAGTAAAAAATGTTACTTCCCTGCCAACATAGTCCTCTGTGACTTACCTGAAACATCTCCCAGCTTCATGTTAAATTATTTATTTGTCTTTATGGGCTTGTTCATTTGTTTATGTTAGATATAATGGATATTATAAAACTCAAAGTATTATTAATAGTATTTTCTTTGAAACATAAACTTCATATCACACCCTGCTTTATTTACAAAGAAATTTCAAGTTGGGTATGCAAATAGAAAAAGCCAAGTCACTTTATTCAGGAGAATGAATAATATTTTTTTCATAATTTTATACTCTACTTTTGAGAGAAATCCTTAGATTCATACATACTAGTCAGGTTTAATACCCATGATGTGTTTCACAGATTTGTTGGCTAAGCAGTACCTGAAGGGGGAGACCCCTCTAAAGACAGCTGCCCATCAGGTCTGGCTGCAAAAGAATAGGAAATGTCATGAGCCCTTCCTGGTCCTCTTTGGAGGACTTTGACTTGTAAGGCATCATGCTGGCCTGCATCAATGCCAGGACAAGCATGTATCTAAAACCTAAGAGGGAAGATTGACACTACAAAGTGCTGACTCAGTTGGTCTGGAAAAAAAATCTATTATACCACAAATAATTTCTTCTGCAACATAGATGTGGAAAATCCCTACTGTGAAATTCTATCCTTAGCACATTGGCTTCACAGGATAACAGCTCATCAGAAGCAGGCGTTGTGGTCAGCTTAGTACCTTGGTGGCTTGATCTTAAATGAACTAGATATATCAGTCAGCCAAGAGCTGGCTGGCTGGCTCACAAGCACATATAGAGTATTTACTACTGGGAGGATATAATAAATGAAAGATGGAGGAAAGTAATTTTTATAGATTTTTTTTTTTAAAGAAAGGAAGCTTAAGCAGAAGTCCTGAAAGATTCTTTTCTTTTTTTAAAATTTGTCCTGTGATGTTAATTTTGTCCAGTTATTCAGTTTTTAGGTTTAAAGTTTCCTTGGCCATTTGTTTATGAAAAAATGAAAATAATTTTATTATTTGTTGCTAAGTCAAGAAGTTAGAGAATACCTCTCATCACTGAGTTGAAAAACCTTTAAGAGTTATGCATTTTTTTGGTCTCCTTAAACAAATCATAAGCTCTTTGGTGCCATAGATTACATCTATTTGAATCCTCACATCACTTACTAAAGAGTTCTAAAGGGATTTACACTTTAAAATTTTGTACACCTTTCCTTAGAGTTCTTACTAGGATATAAAGTTGTATTTACACTATTATTAGGATGACGTAAAAAGGCATAGGAGAATATAATTTAAAAATATACCAAAATACTAAATTGATTATATTAAGATGATAGGATTATGGGTGAGCCATTTCCTTTTGTCTTTTTCAGTTTTATTATGCTTGTTTTGTACCATCCAATAGTGGAATAATTAATTTATTGAAAATAAATCATCCTTCTGCTTCTGGCTGTAATAGAAAACTCGTATCAGATCAGTCCTCTCACCAGTACACACACACACACACACACACACACACACACATGTGCACACATACACACATATATACACAAACAGCTGTTGAAATCATCAGAAAACAACCAAGGCAGCCAGGACTTGAAGAGCCAAGACAGAGAAAAGGGAAACACATTGAAGTAACCCTGAAATTCTCTGTTACTTCACCACTCTAGGTTTTTGCTGATTTGTAAGCAGGGATGAGAGGCTGGGTAAAAAGTGGAGGCCTAGGGTTTTTGGATTTCTCTTAGAGCTTGGGAGACCAAAAAACCCCAAAACCCTCCCCCAAACACCCCACCCCCGAAAACCAACCAGCCAATCAAACAAACAAACAAAAATGGCGTTCAGAACTCCAAGGAGGAGTGTCCATGGTAAATGCCTGAGTTGAGACTGTTGAAAGATTGGATTCTAGGATAAACCAGAAGTAGACCAGCCCTCTCAAAGGCTAAAAACTAGTCTCAAAGCATCTCAGCTCCTAATTGGCTCTGCCTTTGGTCTAATAGCTTTTGGGAGAAAAATTAAATGGTCTCTGGAGGGTACTAGCATATCCTTTTTAACTTTTCATATACAATACATGACAATTAAGAGTTAACTAGGATGCCAGGAGACAGGACCACATGACTAAAAACCAAAGGAAAACCAGGTAGATCCATGGATTGTCCTGATAGTAGAGCTATTAGATGTAAACTCTAAAATGATATGATCGGGCTTCCCTGGTGGCACAGTGGTTGGGAGTCCGCCTGCCGATGCGGGGGACATGGGTTCGTGCCCTGGTCTGGGAGGATCCGACATGGTGCGGAGCGGCTGGGCCCGTGAGCCATGGCCGCTGAGTCTGCGCATCCGGAGCCTGTGCTCTGCAAAGGGAGAGCCACAACAGTAAGAGGCCCGCGTACCGCAAAATAAAATAAAATAAAATGATATGATTAATGTGCACAAGAACAGGGATGACAAGGTAGACAATTTCTGTAAAAAAAGAATCATGAGAAAACAAAAGAAATATGTTGGATTGGAATTTTCTCAGATCTCTTTGGCTTCTTACAAAGCTTATCTTGTTATGAATGTTTTTTCTCTTACTAGCCTTCTTTTTTATTTCCTGGTGGTGGCCTTATGCCTCTGTGATTCTCTACTGTCTCCTTTCTGGTGAGTCATTCATATCCAGAGGCCCATCTCACTTATGAAAATTCTAGTTATATTGAAGCAGGTATTCCCAAACTCCCCCCTTCTCTCCTCCCACCCCCAAGTCATTTCCTATTCTGTGGACTGGAACTTGGAAGTGATATGTAAAGCAAATTCCATTTTATGGCTTACCAACTTGCTTCTTCATCCATGAGAAGTTGCTCTTCAACAGAACAGACTCTGGACAGGTAGTTTTATTCCCAATTCTGTTTCAATCTCTCTGAATGATCTGGGCTAGACATAACCAAGTCATCAAGTCATGGTTTCCCACTGAGCCCAGATGTAGCCTTAGAATCTTTCTCAGCATCACATTCAAGGCAGCTAATACCAAATGATCAGGGTGGCCTTGAGACAGATTATATCTAGAAGCTCTTCTGGCTCTAGAACTACACAGTTGTATCCAGTAGTTGGTTTTCAGATGCTGTTCAGTAAATCTGTGGGTAAGGACGGTGAGGGATGGGTGAAAGGCAGGAAGGGGTGATCCAATTGCAATTATTGTTGCATTTGTTTAGCCTAAAATTGTGTCCATACATTCATATTTTCCTGCCCTGAGTGGTACATTCGATAGATGGACCTTGCTATAGTATGCATTAGTAGCCAAGATAGTTGAAAGCTCTGATTTGGACTTTTTCAATGTGGTGCCTTTTATGGCATTGGACATGGCCTGACTCAACCTCCCTGCCCCTCAAAGTCTCTTCTCATCAAGCTCTATCAGCCATGATGTCTCCTCTGCCATCTGCAGCCATGCTCTGGTGCTTCCAGTTGATTTACACTAGATCCTTGGAGCAATTCATCTGAATGCTGTAAGTGTCAGAGCATGGCTGCCTGTATATCCAGTGTCAGTAACGATTTCAAGACTCCAGAGAACAGGCGGAGAAAGGCTTTGTTCCACCAGATAGACAAAAGCCTTTTTTTTCTTGACTTAAAAAATTGTGGTAGAATGCATACAACATAAAATTGACCGTCTCAACCATTTTAAAGCATACAGTTCAGTAGTTAAGTGTATTCACGTTGTTGTGCAACAAGTCTCCAGAACTCTTTCCATTTTAAAACTGAAACTCTGCACCCACTAAACAACAACTCCCCACTCCCCCAGCCTCTGGCAGTTGCATTCTACTTTCTCTCTCTATAAATTTGACTACTCTATGTACCCCATATAAGTAGAATCATAAATTATTATTATTGTTATTGTGACTGGCTTAATTCACGTAATATACTGTCCTCAAGATTCATTTGTGTTGTACCATGTGTTGGAATTTCCTTCCTTTTTAAGTCCAAATAATATTCCATTGCATGTATATACTACATTTTATTTATCCATTCATCTGTTGGTGAACACTTGGGTTGCTTCTACCTTTTGGCTATTGTGAATAATGCTGTTATGAACATGAGTGTATAAATATGTCTTTGAGACTGTGCTTTCAGTTCTTTTCGGCATGTAATACATGATCCAGCAATTGTTTGGTAATTCTGTTCTTAATTTTTTGAAGAACCACCATACTGTTTTCCATAGTGGCTGCTTTACTTTACACTCTCACCAACAATGCAGAAGTGTTCCAGTTTCTCCATATTGTCACCAAAACTTGTTATTTTTCTGTTTTTTGTATAGTAGTCATCCTAATGGGTATTAGGTGGTGACAAAAACTTTTTTATTGAGATAATGTCTTCTTGAATTTTAAAATTATTTTTCTGCAACTGTTTGTAATAAATATGTAATGTGGACAACAGACATAACCAAACTCATTACACTGTTGCCAGTCACCAGTCTTTAAAACCTCTGCTTTAGTTTCTTTTGAAAATTTCATGTCAGTTATCTGCTAGGTAATAACTGGCCCAGCAGTCAGGGGCTTAAATGAACCTAAGGATGGTATTCTGTTTTTACTCAAGCTAGGGCTTCAATGAATTAGTGGACTGTGGCAGGCAAATGGATTAAAGGTCAGAGTAGAGTAGAGTCATTAAACTCTAATATCTCTTCCAAATGCAATTGGTCATATTCAGGGAGATGAGGGTAGTAGTATATTCTTCCAGGCTGTTCTGGAAGGTGTAGGTCTTTCTCTAACCATGAGGCTAGAACTTGCCCCAGCCCTTGAAAGAATATTCCATATGCTGAATAAATTAAAAAAGCACATCAACAAGGCTGCATGATCACCATGCTGTAAGACACACATAATTTTTGTATAAAATCATGTGTCTTTTGAATTTTGAGGGTTGTAGACATCTAAAAAGGGATATAAAAATGCAGAACTGACTTTTATTTGTTTCAGGACTATTTTAGCATTCAAAAAAGTTTTTTTAACCCCAGAATCTATCATTATTTGTAAAGGATTTTAGCTATTCCTGGAGTCATAGATTGGCTGTATTTTAGAGAGATGAGTCAGGAGGAGGGAGGACTGGCTTGCCACAGCTGGGTTTGTAATCAGGCCTATTGTCCCCTTCTAGGCAGCATGGGAGGTTGATGCAGGTGTGTACAGTGCGCCTTTACCTGCTTTCACCCCTACTGGGACGAGCATCCATTTACTGACTCCAAAGGCTGTGATCACATTCTCCCTTCCAAACATGGTGTTCTGCACAGTTTGGCCTCATACTTGGATAGCTCCACGACCTCGATCAAGATAGGAAAGCCAACAAAGTTTACTTGGGGGAATTCTGACTTCTAGTGGCTATGTTTCCAAGCAAACTTCCTGGGGAAAGCTCAGAGTTTTAAAAATGTGAACGTAGAGAAATAGCCCACAGGCTACCATGAAAATTGATAAACTTCTTTTTCCCTATTTCCCAGTTCAATTTGGAAAGAAACTTCAATGTAGGTTTTTTTAAAAAAATTGTGGTATAGCTGATTTACAGTGTTATATAAATTTCAGGTGTACAACATAGTGATTCACAATTTTTAAAGGTTATATTCCATTTATAGTTATTATAAAATATTGGCTATATTCCCTGTTCTGTACAATAAATCCTTGTAGCTTATTTATTTTATGTGTAGTAGTTTGTACCTCATAATCTTCAATATACGTTTTTTAAAGATCTTAATATATGGAACATTTCAAACCTATACAACATAAATACTATAATGGGCTTCCATGTACCTACCATGCAGTTTCAACCACTGTCACCATCTGCCACTCTTATTTCATCTATACTTCG
Source organism: Kogia breviceps (assembly GCF_026419965.1). NCBI lineage: Eukaryota > Metazoa > Chordata > Mammalia > Artiodactyla > Physeteridae > Kogia > Kogia breviceps. The sequence goes on along the minus strand of NC_081311.1, from coordinate 122,488,615 downwards.
TCCCCCTTCCTGCCCACCACTCAATAATTTTGACAAATGGATAAAGTGGACATCAATTAAAAAAAAAAACTTTTATCAGGGAATTCCCTGGCAGTCCAGTGGTTAGGACTTGGTGCTTTCACTACCGTGGCTCGGGTTCAATCCCTGGTCAGGGAACTGAGATCCCGTGAACCAAAACCAAAAAAACCTTTGATCAGTGAGACATTGACAGTTGCCATTATGGTTCAAGAGGTTTGATCTACATTTTGTCTTGGCACTGTTATCTAAAACCATGTGAAAGCAAACTGTTTCATATGTTATCAGTTGGTATTTAAAGTAAATCGATTAACCTCACAGTAGCATCCAGTCCTCCATTCATTCGTTCAATAAACATTTAGTGAGAGCCTACTATGTTCCGAGTAGTTTTCTAGGTGCTGGGAAGGCAGTAGTGAACAAAACCACCAGAAACACTTGCTTTAACGAGGCTTATATCCAAATTAGTGTGTGTGTATTTGTGTGTGTTTGAAGCTGCGGTACTAAATAGGGGTATTAGTTAGGGTGGGTCTACAGGGAGGAAGCTATCTGAGCAGGGGGTGAGGAGCAAGCCACAAGGAAATAACACAGTTACTGTTCTCGTCAGAGGGAATAGCAAGCACGGGGTCCCAGAGGTGGGTGGGGCCCTGGTTGGGTCGAAGAGCAGCAAGGAGGCCAGGAAGGCAGAGAGGGTTAATGTGGGGGTGGACGAGGGAGAGGGGATTGGAAGATGAGGTCTGAGAGCGAAGAGGTGGGCTGGCAAATATGTAGGGGCATGGACAGGACTTAACGCCTTCCCGGGGAAGCTGAGCATGAGCAGGGGCATGGCTGGCCAGCATAATAAGACTGAGGCACAAAGCACTGGTCTGATGAAAACACATGGGACCAAAGACAGACAGTTTATAGTTTCCATGTAAGCTGAATTTCCTGCAGTAATTTGGACAGTACCCAAATTTTGTTCCCCAAATCTAAAAGGAATGCCAGTATCCTGGGCACATTTATTTTTCCACCAAGTTGTTTTATTCAAGTCTTCCTGTCCAACTGGATTGTTTTATATATGCTCCCTTCTTTGCAAGTTCTGCCTAATAGAATTTGCAAAGAACCAAGTTTCCTTAGACAAACCAAATTCCCAATCCCATTTCCTAATAATGGGTAATATTTGCCCAGGATCTTCAGTACAGCCTTGATGACTGAGTTATTTAGCTTGTCAGTTTTCTCACAGAGCCCTGAGAAATTATCTGCTGCTCTGAATGACTGTGTAAGTTACTTGAATGTGTTATACTGTATTTATATGGGGCCATATTTATTGCATGACTACTCTCTTATAGGAACAGTTGCTTTGGGAGGTGTCAGACATACTTTAAATGGCTGTATAATCTGCTTTGTTTTACCACCATATTTTCCAAAAAAATCAGATTTTGAAAAGCAGTTGCCTTGCTTCTAGTCAAATACCAGTGCAAAGTGATTATTGATTTTTCAGCTGTGTCCATGGTGGTTCGATATTGTCTTGGGGCTAATGCATTTCCTTTCAGGGGTGGTAGGGTGCATTTATTACACTAAGTGAGGTTGCACAAAGAGGGGTACAGGAGGGGCTCATTATGAGTCATAATTTTCAATCATTCACATCCCTGTTCAAATTCAATTTAGGCTGGTATAAGTGGAGAGTAACAGTATATGATTAAATTTTAAAAGGGGGAGAAAGATTGGATATCTATGAGGCAATTGGACATCAGAGGAATGTGGAGATGAAAAGACAAATTTATTCTTAGGTACCCTGCCTAAAACTTGCTTAGCAGGTTTTATGTGTTTGCTCATAATATCAATTTGGGGGGGTTTATTTGCCTAAAATTTTGATTGACTACCTATTATGAACCCATGACGGTAGTGTGTGCTGGAAGAGACAAAAGATTTATAAGTCGTGGTTCTTGCATATGAAATGATTTTAGAACAATAGAAGATAGCTTTCATCAACTCACCAAATGTTCTTTTGAGCACTCATGTTGTCGGGCACTATATGAAGAGGTAATGAAACATTCCTTGATAGGGAATATCTATTAGTTCTTCCTTTGTGTCAATTGTCTGCATGCTCAGAGGTTCTAACCAAATGAAAAGCACTGTAACTTCTGAATTACAGAATAATGCTTTTTAATGACATAGATAAGGGCTTTCTGGGTCAGAAACACAGAAGCAAACAAAAAACAGGGTCAACCTGATATCTATACCCTGGTTTTACAGTTAGCATTTTTGAGCAGATGAAATGACCCCAAACCAAAGGAAACTAATTATAGTCTGATATGCTCTGAGAGAGGCTATATTTTGATGGTATAACTTGGCCTCACAGGACTTTTCCATTTGCCACAATTAAGCTTCTCTGTTAAAAAAAATTTTAACCAAACTAATCCCCTACCACTTAGTATTTTCAGCCTTTTAAAATAGTCACTAATTTTGATGTTCAGATTGTGGCTAAGCAGGCCTTCTTTCACTAGAAAAAGATGAAATTGAGTTTTTCTTTCATCTATTCATCCACATAAACTTTCTTAATCATTATTCAAAGAAACTGCTCATGTCACTCTTGGCTCTTGGCTGACCCTCCAGCTTTGCTAGTGTACCCTGAAACTGCATAGCCCGCCCACCTGAAGTTTTAGTATCCATGAGTGGAGGAAAAAAGAAAATGCGTGTCACTGTGGATTTGCTGATAAACTGAGGAGCATGCACGGCCTCCTTGTTTAAACCACTCTGCCAACTAAGCTTTGACTGCTAGCCTGCCCTGAATGATGATGAGCCTCATACAGAGAGCTGTGGCAGGCCCCTCATTAGAAGTAGGAAAACCCAATGGCTGGATCAACATTGCAGTACTATATTTAGCTGGTAGGAGAAAGAAAATAATCGCTTTCTCTCTTTACTGCCTTCTTTGGGCTTTATCCTCATTTAACATTTTTGTGGAGTATATTCTGGTTTATATAAAAATAAAATTTATCAGATTTTTTCTTGCAAAAAGTAACATATCCTTCATAGATGATTAAATACAGAAAAGTAGAAGGTGTTGTCCCACCACTGAAAGAAAAACCAGTGTGCACACATTTTGCTTTTCACCTAGGTAGAGTTTTAGCCTGTTTGACATAGTTTGATCATACTGTATTTTCACTCAACATAAACATTTTCCCCCTTTTTTTTGTTTTTGCAAGAGTTTTTCACTTTAAATGGCTATATTCCTTTGGGAAGAGTAATTTATTTAATGGTTCTGCTAATAGTGTGTTATTCTTTTATTTATTGTAAACAGTCAATCCCTAAACGACATCTTTGTGCATGTTGTTGTTTCCCTTATTTAGAAATATTCCCTGAAGATAGTTTTTTTTAGAATTGATTCAGTAAGGATCACAGTTTTTTTTTTAAACAGTTCTAAGGTTCTTAATAACAGTCATTTTCTAAAAATATTGTACCCATTTGCACTCCCACCAGCAGTGTGAGAGAGCATTCACTGGAAGTTTGACAGAGAGGTTGGCTTCAATCTGTGATTTTGGACAAAAAGTCCTCAGAGAAGCTAGAAGAATGGCTCTATATCTGCTTGCTGTGTTTTAAATTTTGCTTTCCTTACTCCTACCCCCATCTTTATCTGTTTTGCATTTTATAGTTAGTGGCTTTGGACTTGTTTCCCCATGGTGGACCTATTCTTCGGTTCTGCTGCAGGTTCTCCATATCACTTAGACTTTTTTTTCCTTCAAATTTAAAAGACTTTATTTGTAGACTTTTGGCAAGGAACTCATCTACTATTGCTTTAGGGTCAGCAGGGGTTCAAAGGTGTTAGCAAAGAGAGTAAGCTTTTTTTTTTTCCTTTCAGTTTTATTGAGTTATTAAAAAAAAAGTAAGCTTTTTTTTTTCTTTCAGTTTTATTGAGTTATATGGCACTATATAAGTTTAAGGTGTGCAGCATAATGATTTGGCTTACATACATCATGAAATGATGACCACAGTAAGTTTAGTGAACATCCATCATCTCATAATAGATACAAAATTAAAGAAGAGAAAAAATTTTTTTTCCTGTGATGAGAGCTCTTAGGATTCACTCTCTTAACTTTTATATATAACACACAGCAGTGTTAATTATATTTATCATGTTGTACAATGCACCCAGTATTATTTATCTTATAAATACATTTTGACTACTTTCATCCAGTTCCCCTCCCATCACCCTCTGTCACTGGTACCAAAATTCTATGAGTTTCTTTGCTTGTTTATTTTTGAAGTATGACTGACCTACAACACTGTGTTAGTTCCTGGTATACAACATAGTGATTTGAAATTTCTAAATTTTTCAGAATGATCACAATGATAAGTCTAGTTACCATCTGTCATTATATAAAGATATTACATAACTATTGACTATATTCTGCACACTGTATATTTCATACCTGTGATTCATTTATTTTGTGACTGGAAGTTTTTACCTCTTAACCTCCCCCACCTAATTCTTTGCTCTGCGCAACCTCCTCCCCTCTGTCAACCACCTGTTTGTTCTTTGTATCTATGACTCTGTTTCTGTTTCATTATGTTTGTTCATTTGTTTTGTTTTTTAGATTTCATGTGTAAGTGAAATCATACAGTATTAGTTTCTCTGTCTGACTTATTTCACTTAGCATGTTACCCTCAAGGTCCATCCATGTTGTTTTGCAGATGGCATGACTTCATTCTTTTCATGGCTGAGTAGTATTTCATTGTATATATGTACCACATGTTCTGTATCCATTCATGTATTGATGGGCACTTAGGTTGCTTCCATATCTTGGCTGTTGTAAATGATGCTGCAGTGAACATAGGAGTACATTTACTTTCACTATTCCATTTCCCCAACTATAGGACTTGGCATTAGATAGTTTTGTATTGTAACCTTTGTCAACTGTGGGCCATTTCCAGTAATTTCTTATAGTTTTAAAAATTGTTGTAGATACTAAGTTCATATTCAGATAAAATATAAATGTGCTCTGCAGTCTGATGTATTTGTAGAAGTCCTTCATTGAACATGCATGGCTTTAAAGAAGAAAAATGAGGAAATTTTCTAATTTCAATCAGCTGTTTGATTCACTGAAGCCTCTCAGTGCCAGACAATTGCAGGTTTACTTCTTATGGGTAGAAACTCTGTAATTATTGTTCTCTAAAGAAGCATATAATGTATATTGTGTCTGGGATATTACACAGAATTACATTTGCTCATTCAGATGAAAGCATGAACACTACAAATTCTACAGTCATTTCTACCACTGATGAGAAAACAAAAGTTAGGAACCACAGCGAAGCATTCTATTAGATAGATCTAGCTTGTTTTCCCAAATATTTTAACATTTATGTTGTGTTGCTAAATGAACGTACATGGGAGTAATAGGCTGTTTGCAAAGCATATTAATCCATAGTTAAATAAGATAATTGAGATGTTCAAATGAGTATGATATAAAATATATATTTGAAATGTAAGCATATTACCTTCCTAAATCTAAAGACATGCTTCATTTAGGATACATTGCACTTATTTTCTACATTGATGGAGAGGAATAGTAGAAATAGTAGCATAAATAATTTTAAAATGCACATAATCTAAAAATATTTTTACTTGACTTTGGAAAGTATTATGAGATTTTTATTTTGGTTGCAAATATATCCCTATAATTGTGTTCTTTTAGAGTCAATATTAAATTTAGATTTGATTCAGAGAGCATTCACCAATCCATGGGAGAAGGTTTTAGTGTTTCCCTAAAATAAATTTGGGGAGGCTGAGTCAAGATGGTGCACTAGGAGGACACGGAATTCGTGTCTCCTCACAACTAGGGCACCTACCAGGCACTGGTGGGGGACCACGGACACCTAAGGGGATGGGACGAACCCCCAGTGATTGGGTAGGACGTGTGGTGTGGGGGGAGTGAAGGGGGAGGAGAAGTGGAGGCAGGACAGGACTGGTGCCCCTGAGGGGTGGCTGGGGGAGGGGAAGGGATCCCACGCCCGAATGGAGAAATTGGGGAACCATTGGGAGGGCAGAGGATCAAAAGGGAGTGTGGCCAGGTTTCCTCTGCCCACTTGGACCCCCAGGAACCTGTTGAGATCCTGGGCCTGATCCTCTGCCCACCTAGGCCCCCTCCAGCTGTGCAGGTCTTGAGGGAATGGGATGGAGGGAATGGGGAGCAAAAGTAAAGGCTGGACCTATGGGACTGGCACCCCTGAGGGATGGCTGGGGGAGGGGAGGAATTCCTACACCCAACGGGACCCACCCATGGTTAGGGGTCCAGTGGCGATGGGGGAGACCTTGGGAGAGACGGTAGGGGAGGGGCATGAAGGAACAGAAGGGAACGGAGCCAGTGCTTTCCCTGTCCACTTAGGCACTGCGAAGTGTGTTTGGCTCCTGGGCCTAGTCCTTTGCCCTTGGAGCCTCCCTCCTGCTGTGCAGAGCCCAAGCCCTGCCCCTACACCCCCACCCAGGGCCCCACCTCTACACTCGGAGACTCCCCTCCAATGAGCTGGGCCTAAACCTCACCCACACACTCTCACTCAGGGCCCTACCTCCGAACTCCCAAACTCCACCCTCATGATTTGCTGCCTCTCCCTTTCCGTGCAGGACCTAAACAGAGGCCTCGCCCCATGCTTGAATGTTGCCTGGCCTAGGCCCTGCCCCAAGCTCAAATGTCACCCCCCCCAACCCACTTAGGTCCCATGCCACCCTAAAACCCTCCCCTGACTAAGTTCCACCCCCGTCTAAACCTTGCCCCCATAGCCAAGGTTTTTTTTTTTTTTCCTTCTCTCTTCTTTTAGATTGGGGTTCTGTTTTACCTTGTTGATTCATTGTTGTTAATTCTTTTATATTTTTATTTTTCCTAATAAATCTTTTATTTTTCTAATTTTATTTTATTCTTTACTTTGTTAGTGATCGCTCCTTTTGGCTTGCTACCCCCCACCCGTTTTTTTTTTTTTTTTCTTTTTTTCTGTTGTGGTTTTATTTTACCTTGTGGCAGTTGTTTCAACTATAGTTTTATTTTTCCTAATATATTTTTTATCTTTCTAATTTTATTTTGTGTTTAATTCTTTGATATTGTACTGCTCCTTTTTTTCTTTTGTTCTTCATTTTTTCTTGTTTTACTGCGCCACAAAGCTTGTGGGATCGTGGTTCCCAGTCTGGAGGTCAGGCCCAAGCTCCTGCGGTGGGAGTTCTGAGTCCAAACACTGGACTAACAGGGAACCTCAGACCCCAGGGAATATTAATCAGATTGAGGCCTCCCAGAGGACCTCATCTCAACACCAAGACCCAGCTCTATCCAACTGCTTGCAAACTGCAATGCTGGACGTCTCAGGCCAAACAACCAGTAAGACAGGAATACAGCACCACCCATCAAAAAAATATGTTAGAGATGAAAGAGCAAGGTAAAAACCTACACGACCAAATAAATGAAGACCAAATAGGCAACATACCTGAAAAAGAATTAAGAGTAATGATAGTAAAGATGATCCAAAATCTAGGAAGCAGAATGGAGAAAATACAAGAAACATTTAACAAGGATCTAGAAGAACTAAAGAGCAAACAGTGATGAAAACTACAATTACTGAAATGAAAAATACTCTAAAAGGAATCAATTACAGAATAACTGAGGCAGAAGAATGGATAAGTGAGCTGGAAGATAAAACGGTGGAAATAACTGCCAGGGAGCAGAATAAAGAAACAAGAATGAAAAGAACTGAGGACAGTCTCAGAGACCTCTGGGACAACATTGAATGCACCAACATTTGAATTATAGGGGTCCCAGGAGAAAAAGAGAAAAAGAAAGGGTATGAGAAAATATTTGAAGAGATTATAGTTGAAAACTTCCCTAACGTGGGAAAGGAAGTAGTCAATCAAGTTCAGGAAGCACAGAGAATCCCATACAGGATAAATCCAAAGAGAAACATGCCAAGACACATATTAATCAAACTATCAAAAATTAAATAAAAAGAAAAAATATTAAAAGCAGCAAGGGAAAAGCAACAAATTACATAAAGGAATCCCAATAAGGTTAACAGCTGATCTTTCAGCAGAAACTCTGCAAGCCAGAGGGGAATGTCACGACATATTTAAAGTAATGAAAGAGAAAAACCTACAACCAAGATTACTTTACCCAGCAAGGATCTCATTCAGATTCGATGGAGAAATTAAAACCTTTACAGATAAGCAAAAGTTAAGAGAATTCAGCACCACCAGACCAGCTTTACAGCAAATGCTAAAGGAACTTCTCTAGGCAGGAAACACAAGAGACGGAAAAGACCTACAAAAGCAAATGCAAAACAATTAAGAAAATTGTAATAGGAACATACATATCAATAACTACCTTAAACGTAAATGGATTAAATGCTCCCACCAAAAGACATAGACTGGTTGAATGGATACAAAAACAAGGCACATACATATGCTATCTATAAGAGACCCACTTCAGACCTAGGGAAACATACAGACTGAAAGTGAGGGGATGGAAAAAGATATTCCATGCAAATGGAAATCAAAAGAAAGCTAGAGTAGCAATTCTCATATCAGACAAAATAGACTTAAAAATAGAGACTATTACAAGGGACAAAGAAGGACACTACATAATGTGAGGGATCAATCCAAGAAGAAGATATAACAGTTGTAAATATTTATTCACCCGACATAGGAGCACCTCAATACATAAGGCAAATGCTAACAGCCATAAAAGGGGAAATCGACAGTAACACAATCATAGTAGGGGAATTTAACACCCCACTTTTACCAATGGACAGATCATCCAAAGTAAAAATAAATAAGGAAACACAAGCTTGAAATGACACAGTAAACAAGATGGGCTTAATATTTACAGGACATTCCATCCAAAAACAAAAGAATACACTTCCTTCTCAAGTGCTCATGGAATATTCTCCAGGATAGACCATATCTTGGGTCACAAATCAAGCCTTGGTAAATTTAAGAAAATTGAAATCGTATCAAGTATCTTTTCTGACCACAATGCTATGAGACTAGGTATCAATTACAGGAAAAAAAAAACGTAAAAAATACAAACACATGGAGGGTAAACAATACGCTACTAAATGACCAAGAGATCACTGAAGAAATCAAAGAGGAAATCAAAAAATATCGAGAAACAAATGACAATGAAAACACGACGACCCCAAACCTATGGGATGCAGCAAAAGCAGTCGTAAGAGGGAAGTTTATAGCAATACAACCCTATCTCAAGAAACGTCTCAAATAAACTACCTAACCTTACACTTAAAGCAATTAGAGAAAGAAGAAGAAAAAAACCTCAAAGTTAGCAGAAAGAAAGCAATGATAAAGATCAGATCAGAAATAAATGAAAAAGAAATGAAGGAAACAATAGCAAAGACCAATACAACTAAAAGCTGGTTCTTTGAGAAGATAAACAAAATTGATAAACCATTGGCCAGACTCATCCAGAAAAAAATGGAGAAGACTCAAATCAACAGAATTAGAAATGAAAAAGGAGAAGTAACAACTGACACTGCAGAAGTACAAAAGATCATGAGAGATTACTACAAGCAACTATATGCCAATGACGTGGACAAACTGGAAGAAATGGACAAATTCTTAGAAAACCACAACCTTTTGAGGCTGAACTAGGAAGAAATAGAAAATATAAACAGACCAATCACAAGCACTGAAATTGAAACTGTGATTAAAAATCTTCCAACAAACAAAAGCCCAGGAACAGATGGCTTCATAGGCGAATTCTATCAAACATTTAAAGAGTGAACACCTATCCTTCTCAAACTCTTCCGAAATATAGCAGAGGGAGGAACACTTCTGAACTCATTCTACGAGGCCACCATCACCCTGATACCAAAACCAGACAAAGGTGTCACAAAAAAAGAAAACTACAGGCCAATATCTCTGATGAACACAGAGGCAAAAATCCTCAACAAAATACTAGCAAACAGAATCCAACAGCACATTAAAAGGAGCATACACCATGATCAAGTGGGGTTTATCCCAGGAATGCAAAGACAACCCACCAAATGGGAGAAAATATTTGCAAACGAAGCAACTGACAAAGGATTAATCTTCAAAATACATGAGCAGCTCATGCAGCTCAATATCAATAAAACAAACAATCCGATCCAAAAATGGGCAGAAGACCTACATAGACAAGAAAAAAAAAATAGGCAAGAAAAAAAAAATCCAGCAACCCGGGGACTTCTCTGGTGGTGCAGTGGTTAAGAATCCACCTGCCAATGCAGGGGACATGGGTTTGATCCCTGGTCTGGGAAGATCCCACATGCTGCAGGACAACTAAGCCTGTGTGCCACAACTACTGAGCCTGCGCTCTAGAGCCCATGAGCCACACTACTGAGCCCACATGCTGCAACTACTGAAGCCCGCATGCCTGTAGCCCGTGCTCTGCAACAAATGTAGCCCCTCCTTGCCACAACTAGACAAAACCCACTCATAACAACGAAGACCAACACAGCCAAAAAAAAAATCTAGCAACCCAATAGAAAAACAGGCAAACTTGCTTTCTGAGTAAGTCAAATAATAAATATACATTTGAAGAGAAACTGAATTTGTTAGTAACCAAAGAAAGAAAAATTAAAACAACAGTGACACACTGCTTTACATTCATCAGACTGGCCAAAAACAAAAAAATTCAAGTGCTGAATAGGATGTAGAGAAAAAATAACCTGATGCCTTGTAAATTAGCAAGTCATTCTGAAGAGTAATTTCAAAGTATGTAGTGAAACCAAATACATTTTAATCTATTATTTTTCAAATTGTGGCCCATCAATATGTTAAATAATCTGTTAAGTAGGTTGTGATCAACATTAAAAAAAGAAAGTGGCTTAAATAGAATAAAATACATCAGAATGCTTTTGTCATGAAAAAAAAAAAAAAAGAATTTGGTTCCAGCAGATTGCCTTTTCAAAAACCATAGGCACATTTCTTCCAGAGTGCCTATGTTTATTTTTACCTTATGTAAAGAGAAGAGCTTCTATAGCAGAGAAACCTGGGTTCACCAGTTACTAGCTGTATAACTTTGAGCAAATTTTTAAACACTTAAAAAAAATATCAGATTCTTTATCTAAAAATGGCAATAATACTGGCATTTTTGGGTTTTTGTAAGAAATGAATAAAATAACATGCTTAGTGCAAGTCCTGGTATAGAGAAAGTGCTCAGAAATTGCAAGTGATTGTTAGGAGATGCTTGACAAATTCAGTTTCCTTTCCTTCCCCCCTTTCTTCTCTTTTACTCTGCTTATCTGGAACTCTCTGGATCCTTTAAGACTTTATTTATTTATTTAACATATTTATTGGCGTATAATTGCTTTACAATGATGTGTTCGTTTCTGCTTTATAACAGAGTGAGTCAGCTATACATATACATATATCCCCATATCGCTTCCCTCTTGCGTCTCCCTCCCTCCCACCCTCCCTATCCCACCCCTCTAGGTGGTCACAAAGCACTGAGCTGATCTCCCTGTGCTATGCGGCTGCTTCCCACTAGCTATCGGTTTTACATTTGGTAGTGTATATATGTACATGCCACTCTCTCACTTCGTCCCAGCTTACCCTTCCCCCTCCCCGTGTCCTCAAGTCCATTCTCTAGTAGGTCTGCGTCTTTATTCCCGTCCTGCCCCTAGGTTCTTCATGACCTTTTTTTTTTTTTTTAGATTCCATTATATGGGTTAGCATATGCTATTTGTTTTTTCTCTTTCTGACTTACTTCACTCTGTATGACAGACACTAGGTCCATCCACCTCACTACAAATAACTCAATTTTGTTTCTTTTTATGGCTGAGTAATATTCCATTGTATATATGTGCCACATCTTCTTTATCTGTTGATGACACTTAGGTTGCTTCCATGTCCTGGCTATTGTAAATAGAGCTGCAATGAACAGTGTGGTATATGACTCTTTTTGAATTATTATTTTCTCAGGGTATATGCCCAGTAGTGGGATTGCTGGGTCGTATGGTAGTTCTGTTTTTAGTTTTCTCAGGACCCTCCATAGTGTTATCCATAGTGGCTTTATCAGTTTACATTCCCACTAACAGTGTAAGAGAGTTCCTTTTTTCCACACCCTCTCCAGCATTTGTTGTTTGTAAAATTTTTGATGGTGGCCATTCTGACTGGTGTGAGGTGATACCTCATTGTAGTTTTGATTTGCATTTCTCTAATGATTACTGATGTTGAGCATCTTTTCATGTGTTTGTTGGCAATCTGTATATCTTCTTTGGAGAAATGTCTATATTTAGGTCTTCTGCCCATTTATTTATTTTCACATTTTTTTTTAATCTTTTTTTTTTAACATCTTTATTGGAGTGTAATTGCTTTACAATGGTGTGTTAGTTTCTGCTTTACAACAAAGTGAATCAGTTATACATATACATATGTTCCCATAGCTCTTCCCTCTTGCGTCTCCCTCCCTCACACCCTCCCTATCCCACCCCTCTAGGTGGTCACAAACCACCTAGCTGATCTCCCTGTGCTATGTGGCTGCTTCCTACTAGCTATCCACTGTACGTTTGGTAGTGTCTATATGTCCATGCCACTCTCTCACTTCGTCATAGCTTACCCTTCCCCCACCATAACCTCAAGTCCATGCTCTAGTAGGTCTGTGTTTTATTCCTGTCCTACCCCTAGTCTCTTCATGACATTTTTTTTTTCTTAGATTCCATATATATGTGTTAGCATATGGTATTTGTTTTTCTCCTTCTGACTTACATCACTCTCTATGACAGACTCCAGGTCCATCCATCTCACTACAAATAACTCAGTTTCATTTCTTTTTATGGCTGAGTAATATTTCGTTGTATATATGTGCCACATCTTCTTTGCCCATTTTTGAATTGGGTTGTTTGTCTTTTTGATATTGAGCTGCATGAACTGCTTGTAAATTTTGGAGATTAATCCTTTGTCAGTTGCTTCATTTGCAAATATTTTCTCCAATTCTGAGGGTTGTCTTTTCGTCTTGTTTACGGTTTCCTTTGCTGTGCAAAAGCTTTTAAGTTTCATTAGGTCCCATTTTTAAATTTTTGTTTTTATTTCCATTTCTCTAGAAGGTGGGTCAAAAAGGATCTTGCTGTGATTTATGTCATAGAGTGTTTGGCGTATCTTTTCCCCTAAGAATTTTATAGTGTCTGGCCTTACATTTAGGTCTTTAATCCATTTTGAGTTTATTTTTGTGTATGTTGTTAAGGAGTGTTCTAATTTCATTCTTTTCCATGTACTTGTCCCGTTTTCCCAGCATCATTTATTGAAGAGGCTGTCTTTTCTCCATTGTATATTCTTGCCTCCTTTATCAAAAATAAGGTGACCATATGTGTGTGGGTTTATCTCTGGGCTTTCTATCCTATTCCATAGATCTATATTTCTGTTTTTGTGCCAGTACCATACTGTTAAGACCCACTTTAATCCAACCTCCTTTAACAATGCTTCCTTGGCCAATTTTTAAAATCTTCTTTTCTTTATTTAAATATTTAAAAATCACATTGAAGTGTACAGTAACAGACAGTGCAAAGGGTTTGTAACAAATAGCAAGAGTGTTCTGCCTCACTAGGCTTCTTCCACCTCTCAGTCTCACCACTCCAGGGTGGCAACTCATGTTCAGAATCCAAGTGGCAACATTGCTGAAAGGCAGTAGTACAAAGGATGGGGTAGAGAACAGGGCAAAGGACACAGTCTACTTTCTCTTGAAGGAGTATCCTGGAACTACCACATTTTACCTCTATTTACTGCCCTTTGGCCAGAATTTAGTCATATGGGCACACTTGGGAGATCATATGCCCAGCTAAAAATTAAGTTATGAGGGAAGAAGGAAGCATGTATATTACAGCCAAAATTGGCAGTCTGAAAGAGTTGGGCATCTTGGCATCCTTTCTTCACAGGTATCTATCTTTTTTCCCTCCCCAGTGGCCTTTGATACTTTTTCAAGTGCCTTGCTCTTTTCTAGGACTCAGTTTCAAAAGGAGATTTCCAAATCCTTCTATATTGTTTATTGTCATAGGTCCTTTAGGTTCATCATGATGAACCCCCTAAAAGACATGGAAACTTAATTTTGCTTAAGTAAGCTACTGTGATGTGCTCCAAGAACAAAAAACAGGATAAACTCAAAGGGCCAATATTGCCAGAACAAAGAGTTACAGGACTCCTGTCACTCTGTCACAGTGTGACTATTGCAATGTCCCAGAGCTCTCCCAAGCAGCATGCCCTTTCCCTTTCCCATCTCATATAAGGAAAGACATTTGCCCTGTTTTTCTCCTGCTCAGCACACTGAAACTATACATACTCTGCCCAGTCAGCAGATGACTTGCAGGTTCCCTGGCTATAAAAACAGACAAGCAACCCATGCTCATTGTCGACTTTTCCTGGCTACCAGGAGGTCAGCCTGCTGTTCTTGCAGCGACCCTTCTCTTTAATAAACTGTCTTCCTTACATTCTGCCTTGTGTCTGGAAATTCTTTTCCAACCCGTGCTCGGACCACGACAGCTACCTTTTATAGAAAGCTTTGGTGCATTATTGTAATGTAAAACAAAAAAAAATTTATTTTAACCAATATCTGCTTTCCCCTCCCCTAGGGAAGAATTACACTTCCCTGCCCCCATTGATTGGCTGTGTAACTTTCTTCATCCAATACAATTTGAAATTAAGGTATTTAACTTTAGCAGAAACTTTAGGAGCTTCAACCACTCTTTTTTTCTCTGCAACTCATTCCACAAGGCACTGCTTTTTTAGCCTGCGTGTCAGAAGATGACATGGAGCAGAGCCTCCTCCAAACGCCTGTGGTCACATAGCATGAGCAGGGAATAAACCTTTGTAGCTCTGAGACTCTCAGATCTTGGGCACATTTATCACCACAGTATGATCTTGTTTATCTCAATGGATACAGTTATTACGCTAAAATTTTTTTAATCGAGTTTTCTTTTTACGTCAGTTATCTTCACTCCCATCTAGAAAGGAGTGAGGAGGTAAGGCAAGAAGGGAATGAGAGGAAAAGGCCATTCTGCCACATTAAGACTGTCACCAGCTGCCTATTTTACATTCTAATTTCCAAAACATACTTGACATTTTATTTTAGCATTTCTAATCATACATAAGGAAAATGTTAAGTGAAGTGATTATGGCAGCAAAAAATGTCCCCTAAATGAATCTATTTATGTCTAATTTATTATTGAAAGTACCTATCTGTCTAGGAGCAATGACAGAATAATGTCTTTAATAAGAAGAAAAATTAGCACATTTCTTAATTGTGTTTTTATTTATGTATTTAACTCTTCAACTAATGGTTTATTTGATTGAGAGACTTTGTGTTTAATATAGCCATTAGTATATCAGGCCATGTGATCATTAGTAAGTAAAAGTGTAGTTTTGTTTCGCAAATGAATGAGAACTTTCCAAGTTGTACATTTCGTACCAGGAAGCTAAGTTTACCAGAACTTGTGTATCCAGCTTCAGGGTTCTGACTGTTTGGATCTTGGCCATCACTACCACTACTCTGTCCCTTCCTAAAAGTTCATTAGCATTTTAAGCAGTGAACTCTGGGCATGGAATTATGGTGGCACTTCTGATTGTATAGTCCTCTTCATAACTTACTATACAAATATTTCTCACATATTCATACCACTTATAAGTTGTCAACCTCTTTTTCTCAACCCTCATCTCTGCGTACATTCAATAGCAAAATTATAGATGAGGCACAGAATCATTTTTCACCAAAGAAGATTGAGAAGCCTCATTTAAAGAAGCTAAAAATTGGGCTTCCCTAGTGGCGCAGTGGTTGGGAGTCTGCCTGCCGATGCAGGGGACACGGGTTCGTGCCCCGGTCTGGGAGGATCCCACATGCCGCGGAGCGGCTGGGCCCGTGAGCCATGGCCGCTGAGCCTGTGCGTCTGGAGCCTGTGCTCCGTAGTGGGAGAGGCCACAACAGTGAGAGGCCCCCATACCGCAAAAAAAAAAAAAGCTAAACATCGGTTCTGAGAGGAGATGTGTTGATAGTTTGCCACAGAACTAGCAGGGTAGTAGTTTGATGGAATATATGTTGTCCATTTATTTACCATTCCATCTCTAACATCAGAACAGTACTTGGCGCATAGTAGGTACTCAATGAGTCTTTGATGAGGGAAAGAATGGTAGATCTTTTGGAGCTCAGAACCAAGACTTCCAGGTGGATTCATTCCTTAGTAAAGAGATAGATGAATTTCTCATTTATATTTCCATCGATATAGACTTTTAACATTATAAGATATATCTGGGAAATAATGAAGTGTGCTTTTAAAACAATGACATCAGTACCTCCAAAAGAAGTTTGACCTTCAGTTTCCTACCCCAGGAAGTTCAATGACATTACCATTGCTCAAAGTACTTTATGAACCCCACTTCTCCCCCAGCAGGTAATCCCTCTGTGGGGCTGGTGTGTGTATATTACAAGTGTTACCAGGTACTGACTGCTGTGCCTGGGTGACATAGAGTCTGGAACCTTCAGTGCCCTTTCTGTTCATCTGACTCCTACCCTAAGGCGGTGATAGCTGGTAGACACAGTAACTGTCTTGTTTTTTTTTCATGGAAAGGCATTTTATTTTAAATACAGCAGTGTGTACATGTCAATCTCAAACTCCCAATCTATCCCCCTTTTCCACCCTTCCCCCCGATTACAATAATTATTGATAGTCTAATTTCTCGCAGTGTCTAGTTGATTGTCTAGTGGTTACTTAGGCAAACAAATGTACTGAGTTTTTCAATTTCCACAGTTATCAACTCTCTCTAAGAGGTGATTTTTTTTCTGTGTTGAGGTGGCATAGGCACTAAGGTAGCAACTTGAGCATAAGGGAGGAATTGGTTCACTTTAACGGAAACTTCTGTAGTCGTTTTTAAAAAAATAGATTTAAGATTTTTGTATTAGCTTTCAATGGCTACATCAGCTAGAAAATCATGGTGTAGCAGTAAAAAAGATGGGCTCTGAGGTCAGACGGACTGGATTCAAATCCCAGTTTGCTGGTAATATGGCATTGAGCAAGTAACATGTTCTCTTTATCTCAGTTTCATTATCTGGACATGGGAAGGGTAATAGTGTCTACCTCATAGCATTAAAAATATTTTAAATTAATAGACATGATGGCAGTATGCATGAGAGGGACTTTTGGGGTCTGAACATTTTCTCTTTCTTGAGCTAGTAAAAGACATGTTTGGCTTGTGAAAATTCATCAAAAGGTATACTATGTGTATTTTTCTCACTATATATTTTTCAACAAAAATTGAAAAAAGATTCTTAACCTTAGGGCCAGAAAATTTCTGCCATAAGATCTCTCTCATTGTCTCTCTCAGTAGAATTTCTTGCTCTTTAGTAGGTAAATAAATGGCAAGCCTCAAGTTATTTTATTTCATAACTTTTATAGACATATTTCTATTTACATAAACTATACTTAGGTTTTGTAGATATATTTTGGGCTAGTTGTCCCCAAAAGATTGACTGCTCTTTGAACTAACCGAAACTTCTTTGGCTCAACCTTTGGTTCTACAAAGTTGATGTATATAGGCATGTTCTAGGCTAGAATTTAAACGTTAGGCTTGACTGCAGCTATTCCTGTTGTGGATGAATGTTAAAGATCTTGAGGTACTTTGTGAGAGAATATTTTGCTCCGATGGTTTGGACCAAAATTTTCACTGTTGGGCAGTGGTGAAATTGGCTTGGGCTCCTGGGGAGATTGTGTTCATATAATTGCATTGGGGCCAGGTAGAGACAAGGTGAAGGCCTCTGGGCCTCTTTGCTCTCCCTGTAGTATCTTTAGAACCTAATTTAAGGTGGATTGGACCTATAGAAAGACAGTCAAAGGTTTTGTTTTTCTCAGGGAAAATAAATGGAGGCAGAATTAATACGACAGAGACTAATTAATTAATTAATATGACTTCTAAGACTGAAAACATTTTAGGTACTTTTTACATGGAGTTGGTCGACTTTGCTAATTTTAGTAGATGAAACTGAGATGGATTTCACAGCACCTGTAGCTTTAGAAAATTTTATTTCTTAGGATAAGTATGTATTAAATAAAATTAATACCACTAGCCCATTCAGACGAAAAACAATTTAGTGAGAACAAAAATTAGAGTCCTTAGACAAAACAACAAGCTGATCAATTTACTCTTCACTCAACTTTTGGTCATATTACAATGATTGAGCCTTAAAATCACATTGCTTAATAGGCATTCTTCAAAATTATCTTAATTAAACACAGATGCACATTTTGCACTTTAGGTTATACTTCTCCCTTCAAGTCCATTGCTTATGCCAAACAAAACAAAACACCCCTAAAAATCCAAACCTTACACTAAGTAGTTTATGTTCTTTAAATGTCTACTATTCCATGATCCCACAAGTTAATTATGGAAGAACAATATATTTGGAGAAGGTCTCTTATGCTTGGTAGTATTATAATTACTTAGAATTACTAATTATTAATGACCTGTATTATAAAGTGCTATCTACCTTTTTAACTCTTTGCTATAACATTTCTGCAAAGCTGTGGCTCTTCTGGGAGGTGGGGTAGGTCTGGGATATGTAATAGATTAGAACCTTATGGGCTAATACCCTTCTGACTGACGGGCGGGAATTCACCCAGGAACGTAGTGGTAATATCTCTGGGTTCCTATAAAAGGGGGGTAGTTATACCAACCTACTTTATGAGACTGTTGGGAGAGATAAATTTGTTAAAAGTAGAATGACAACAAATATGTATGAATTGACCTCCTGAGGCATTGGAGTTTAAATGTATCTATGAATCAGGTACATAACTGGTTATCCAGCAATATAACCAAAGAAAGTGAACGTCCACTTGAATTAAAGATAATGAGAATAACATATGCATTAGACAAACATACCAATCAGGTAGGTAGGATTTGCTTTCGTGTATTTGGAAAGGTTAGCAGGAAATGTTAAATATGTAATTGAATGTATTATGGCAGAAATGAGGTATATAATGCTATTATAATTGATAACAAAATATCCATAGGTGGAAATATGTAAAACCATTCACATGTGGCTTTTCAATCTGCTTCAGAAAGCTTTATGATAATTTATTAAGAGAAAAACCTCTGGTCATTACTTGTTAATAATGCATTTGAAATGTTTCCCTTAAATATTTTTCCACTTTATGTCTGTGAATTTCATCAGTGAATGCAGCTGATGAAAATACATCTGAGAAAAATGTGCATGAGGCCACTCTTGAGGGAGCAGTTAACAATGACTCCAGGCCTGCAGCCTAAAGGGTGGGAACTGTGGCACAGTTATGAGAAAAGCCCCAAATTATATAAATGTTCTCTTCCCATTAGATCTTCTTTTAAATAAACAAAAGAGAATTTGGAAGGAGCTGTGTAGTTCAAATATTCCTTCCTTAACCCCATGTTTGGAAAACGAATACAATATTCCTGAATACAATATTCCTTGTCTTGGGACAGGTAATATGTGCCAATCCACTTAATGGTTGGCAAATTAGTTTACCTTAGAAATAGGAAATCTACAAAACCCAGGGAAGGGCCTTCTTCAAAAATTGAGGATATGATGTTGCTGCCTCTGATGCCCAACAGTATTATTATTATTTTTATGAAAGGCTTAAACAACAGAAATTTATTTCCTCACAATTCTGAAGTCTGGAAATCCAAAATCAAGGCACCATCAGAGTTGTTGTCTGGTGAGGCCTCTCTTCCTGTCTTGCGGGCAGCTGCCTTCTCACTGCGTCCTAATATGGCCTTCTGTGCATATGCAGCGAGGGTGGGGGGTAGTGGGGGTGGGGGTGGGAGAGGAAGAGAGGGAGAGGGAGGGGTCTGGTTTTTCTTGTCTCTTCCTCTTTTTTTAAAAAATTAATTTTTACTGGAGTAGAGTTGCTTTACAATGTTGTGTAAGCTTCTACTGCACAGCAGAATGAATCAACCATACATATACATGTATCCCCTCCCTTTTGGATTTTCCTCCATTTAGGACACCACAGTGCATTAAGTAGAGTTCCCTGTGCTATACATATGTTCCCCTCAGTTGTCTATTTTATACATAGTATCAATAGTGTATATGTGTCAATCTCAAACTCCCAGTTCCTCCCAGCCCACGCCTTTCCCCCTTGGTATTCATACATTTGTTCTCTATGTCTGCCTCTCTATTTCTGCTTTGCAAATAAGGTCATCTATACCATTTTTCTAGATTCCACATATATACGTTAATATACAATATTTGTTTTTCTCTTTCTGACTTCACTCTGAATGACAGTCTCTAGATCCATCCACGTCTCTGCAAATGACCCAACTTCGTTCCTTTTTATGGCTAAGTAATATTCCATTGTATATATATATATACCACATCTTCTTTATCCATTCGTCTGTCGATGGGCATTTAGGTTGCTTCCATGACCTGACTATTGTAAATAGTCCTGCTGTGAATATTGGGGTGCATGTCTCTTTTTGAATTATGCTTCTCTCTGGGTATATGCTCAGTATTATTGCTGGGTCATATGGTACTTCTATTTTTAATTTTTTAAGGAACCTCCATACAATTTTCCATAGTGGCTGTATCAATTTACATTCCTGCCAACAGTGTAAGAGGGTTCCCTTTTCTCCACACCCTCTCCAGCATTTATTGTTTGTAGATTTTTTGATGATGGCCATTCTGACCGGTGTGAGGTGATACCTCATCATGACTTTGATTTGCATTTCTCTAATGATTAGTGATGCTGAGCATCTTTTCATGTGTTTGTTGGCAATCTGTATATCTTCTTTGGAGAAATGTCTATTTAGGTCTTCTGCCCATTTTTGGATTGGGTTTTTTGTCTTTTTGATATTGAGCTTCATGAGCTGCTCATATATTTTGAAGATTAATCCTTTGTCTGTTGCTTTGTTTGCAAATATTTTCTCTCATTTGGTGGATTGTCTTTTTGTCTTGTTTAAGGTTTCCTTTGCTGTGCAAAAGCTTTTAAGTTTAATTATGTCCCATTTGTTTATTTTTGTTTTTATTTCCATTTCTCCAGGAGGTGGGTCAAAAAGGATCTTGCTGTGATTTATGCCATAGAGTGTTCTCCTTATGTTTTGCTCTAAGAGTTTTACAGTGTCTGGCCTTACATTTAGGTCTTTAATCCATTTTTAGTTTATTTTTGTGTATGGTGTTAGGAAGTGTTCTAATTTCATTCTTTTCCATGTAGCTGTCCAGTTTTCCCAGCACCACTTATTGAAGAGGCTGTCTTTTCTCCATTGTATATTCTTGCCTCCTTTATCAAAGATAAGGTGACCATATGTGTGTGGGTTTATCTCTGGGCTTTCTATCCTGTTCCATGGATCTATATTTCCGTTTTTGTGCCAGTACCATACTGTCTTGATTACTGTAGCTTTGTAGTATAGTCTGAGGTCAGGGAACCTGATTCCTCCAGCTCTGTTTTTCTTTCTCAAGATTGCTTTGGTTTTCAGGGTCTTTTGTGTTTCCATTCAAATTGTGAAATTTTTTGTTCTAATTCTCTGAAGAACGCCATTGGTAGTTTGTTAGGGATTGCATTGAATCTGTAGATTGCTTTGGGTAGTTTAGTCATTTTCACAATATTGATTCTTCCAATCCAAGAACATGGTATATCTCTCCATCTGTTTGTGTCATCTTTGATTTCTTTCATCAGTATCTTATAGTTTTTTGTGTACAGGTCTTTTGCTTCCCTAGGTAGGTTTATTCCCAGGTATTTTATTCTTTTTGTTGCAATGGTATATGGGAGTGTTTCCTTAATTTCTCTTTTTGATCTTTCATTGTTAGTGTATGAGATGCAAGAGATTTCTGCGTGTTAATTTTGTATCCTGCAACTTTACCAAATTCATTGATTAGCTCTAGTAGTTTTCTGATGGCATCTTTAGGATTTTCTATGTATAGTGTCATGTCATCTGCAGACAGTGACAGTTTTACTTCTTCTTTTCCAATTTTTATTCCTTTTATTTCCTTTTCTTCTCTGATTGCCATGGCTATGACTTCCAAAACTATGTTGAATAATAGTGGTGAGAATGGACATCCTTGTCTTGTTCCTGATCTTAGAGGAAATGCTTTCAGTTTTTCACCATTGAGAATGTTATTTGCTGTGGGTTTATCATATATGGCCTTTATTATGTTGAGGTAGGTTCCCTCTATGCCCACTTTCTGGAGAGTTTTTATCATAAATGGCTGTTGAATATTGTCAAAACTTTTTTCTGCATCTGTTGAGATGATCATATGGTTTTTATCCTTCAGTTTGTTAATATGGAGTATCGCATTGATTGATTTGTATGTACTGAAGAATCTTTGCATCCCTGGGATAAATCCTACTTGATCATGGTGTATGATCCTTTTAATATGTTGTTGGATTCAGTTTGGTAGTATTTTGTTGAGGACTTTTGCATCTATGTTCATCAGTGATATTGGCCTCTAATTTTCTTTTTTTGTGATTTCCTTGGTTTTGGTATCAGGATGATTGTGGCCTTGTAGAATGAGTTTGGGTGTGTTCCACCCTCTGCAATGTTTTGGAAGAGTTTGAGGAGGATAGGTGTTAGCTCTTCTCTAAAGGTTTGATAGAATTCACTTGCGAAGCCATGTGGTACCAGTATTAATTCTTAGTGCTAAGTGAAACCATTTATGGAGTAGGTTAGTTCAGTCCATCACAGAGGGTGCTGGCTGGTTATGTCAGAATGGTCTATTGGAGACCCCATGACAATCTTTCCTGTTTTCCATGTGACTATAGATACTATAAGCAAGAAACTGTGTTTAAATGAGTGAAATCTAGCAAAAACAGAACAGTATCATTTTGTAGTTTTTAGTGCACCAATCTTACAAATCTCTTCAAAATTATCCTTAAATAGTTTCTAGTCTTGTGCTACTATAAAGGATATTTTTATAATTTTAACTTATTTATTTATTTAGCTGTGTTGGGTCTTAGTTGCAGCACATGGGATCTTCATTGTGGCCTACAGGATTTTTAGTTGAGGCATGTGGGATCTTTTTTTAAGTTGAGGCATGTGGACTTCTTAGTTGCGGCATGCAGACACTTAGTTGCAGCATGCAGACTTCTTAGTTGTGGCATGCATGCGGGATTAGGTCCCTGACCAGGGATTGAAGCCAGGCCCCCTTCATTGGGAGCATGGTGTCTTCACCGCTGGGCCACCAGGAAAGTCCCTAAAATTTAACTTCTGATTATTTCCTATAGTATACAGAAATGCAATTTATTTTTATCCACTGATGTTATATCTTTCAATCTTGCTAAACTCATTGATAGTTCTAGTAGCTTTTTAGTAAATTTTGTAGAATTTTATAGTAGATAATTAATCATGTTATCTGTAAAAAAAAAATATGACTTCCTTTCCAGTCTGGATGCCATTTCTTTATGTATGCCATTTATTGTATTTGTGTGTGTGTGTGTGTGTGTGTGTGTGTGTGTGTGTGTGTGTGTGTGTGCTTTTGCCTTACAGTGCTCTCTGGAACCTTCACTACAATGTTGAATGGAAATGGGTATTCTTTGTGCTAATCTTTACTAGGATTTTAGCTGTAGATGTTTTCATAGATACCCTTTACTAGGTTGAGGAAGTTTCCTTCTATTCCCAGTTTGCTGAGAGTTTTTCATTTATTGGTTTTTAATCAGGGATGGATGTTGGCTTTTGTCAAATACTTTTTATGCATCTATTGAGATGATCATATGGTTTTCCTTTTTTAGTTGGTTGGTATGGTTAATCATATTAATTAACTTTTGAATGTTAAACCAACTTTGCATCCTGGGGATAAGCCCCACTTGGTAATGATATATTATCCTTTTAATATATTTCTTGGGAACTTATACATCCATGTTTATGAGGGATATTGGACTGTAGTTTTCTTTTATTGTAAAGTCTTTGTCTGGTTTTGTTATCAGGGTATAATTGGCCTCATAGATTTAACTAGAAAGTATTCCCTCTTTAATTTTTTAGAAGAGTTTGTATAGAATTGTTACTATTTCTTCCTTAAATGTTTGGTAGCATTTTTCAGTGAACTGTGGGCTACGTGTTTTTTTTTTTTTTTTTTTTTAATGAAACAGTGTTTTACTATGAATTCAGTTTCTTCAATGGATAAATGATGACTTAAGTTATCTTCTTCTTGAGTAAGTTTTGGTAGTTTAAAACTTTCAAGGAATATGCCCATTTAATCTAAGTTTGTCACAATTTTTGGCCTAAAGTTACTGATAATATTCCCTTGTTTTCATTTTAATATATGTAGAATTTATAGTGATATCCCCTCTCTCACTCTTGATATTAATAATTTTTCTTCTTTTTTTCTGATCAGCATGGCTAGTGGTTTATCAATTTTATTGATGTTCTCAAATAATAAACTTTTGACTTCATAGATTTTCTCTTTGTTTTCCTGTTTTGATTTCATTGATTTCTGTCTTTACTATTTCTTTTTTTCTGATCAATTTGTGTTTAATTTTTTTCTAGTTTCTAAGGTAAAAGTTGAGGTCATTGATTTGAGAATAATTTTTTTCCTAATATAGGCATTTTGAACTATAGATATCCCTTCAAATATTGCTTTAGCTGTATCCCATGAATGTTAATATGTTGTATTTTCATTTAGCTTCAAATGCTTTCTAAATTGCATCTTGAATTTTTTTCTTTGACCTATGGTTTGTATAGAAGTTTCCAAATATGTGGAGATTTTCCATACATATCCTCTTATTTATTTTGAATTGAATTCTACTATGGTCAGAGAAAATACTTTGTAAGATTTAAAAACTTTAAAATTTTTGAGACTTGCTTTATGGCCTAGAAGGTAGTCTATCTTGGTACATATTCTGTATGCCCTAAAAAAGAATATGAGGGGATGGTAAAATCTCTAACCAAAATTGTGGATTTACCTATTTCTTCTTGCAGTTTTATCAGTTTTTGCCTCACGCATTTTGAAGATCCATTATTTGGTGCTTAAACCTTTGGGGTCCTTCATAATGAGTTTACATTTTTATCATTATGAAATGACCCTTTTATCCCTGATTAAAGTATTTGCTCTGAAATTTACTTTGATATTAATATAGAAACTTCGGCTTTCTTTTGACTAGTGTTAGTGAGGTCTATCTTTATTCATCACTTTACTTCTAACCTATTGGTGTCTATATTTAAAGTACATTTCTTGTAGACAGCATACAGTTGGGTCTTGTTTCTTTTTAAATGCAATCTGACAATCTGTGCCTTTTAATTGCAGTGCTTAGACTATTTACATCTAATATGATTAGTGAATTGGTTAGTTTTAAATCCATTATCTTGTTATTTGTTTTGTATTTGTCCCTCTATTTTTTCTTCTCTTTTTCTGCCTTCTTTGTGTGTGTGTGGTTTTTTTTAATGATTCCATTTAAAAAATCTCTTGTTTCCTTATTAGGCATAGTGTGTGTGTGTGTGTGTGTGTGTGTGTGGTTGCACTGAGGTTAAGGGTTTAATATATCAAAGCCTAATTTCAAGTAATATCAAAACACTTCATGTACAGTAAAAGATCCTTTAATAGTATACTTTCATTGTCTTCCTCCCAGGCTTTGTGCTAGTTTATATCTTCATATATATAAACCCCATAGTACATGGTTATTATATTTCTCCTTAAGCTGTCAACTGTTGTTTTTTTTTTTTTTTTGGCTGTGTTGGGTCTTTGTTGCTGCATGTGGGCTTTTCTCTACTTGTTGTGGAAAGCAGGACCTACTCTTTGTTGCAGTGCACAGGCTTCTCATTGCCGTGGCTTCTCTTGTTGCAGAGCACGGGCTCTAGGCATGTGGGCTTCAGTATTTGTGACAACTATCTTTTAACGAAATAAAAAAAAACAGTGTCTTATATTTACCAATATTGTTGTCATTCCTACTATCCTTTATTTCTTTGCGTAGCTCAAGATTTCTATCTGGTGTCATCTATGTAGGTGTGCTGCCAATGTATTTTTTTCATCTTTTTATGTTTGAAAAAAAATTTTTTGCATTATTTTTGAAATATATTTTCACTGGGTATAGAATTTTAGGTTGACAGTCAATTTCTTTCATTACTTTGAAGATGTTTCTTCACTATCTTTGGTTTTGCACTGTTTTTAATGAGAAATCTGATGTCATTCTTATATTTGTTTTTCTATGCAATGCGTCTTTTTCTCTGGCTGATTTTAAGATTTTTGTCGTCATAACCAGTTTTAAGCAATTTAATTTTAATGTGGCATGCTAAATTTTTCATTCTAAAAAATTGCTTGGTATTCATTGATCTTACTGAATCTGTGGGCTTCCAGTTTTCTCAAATTAAAAAAAAAGGAAGGGCTTCCCTGGTGGCGCAGTGGTTAAGAATCCGCCTGCCAATGCAGGGGACACAGGTTCGAGCCCTGCTCCGGGAAGATCTCACATGCCACGGAGCAACTAAGCCCGTGAGCCACAACTACTGAGCCTGCGCGTCTGGAGCCTGTGCTCCGCAACGGGAGAGGCCGTGACAGTGAGAGGCCCGCGCACCGCGATGAAGAGTGGACCCCACTCGCCACAACTGGAGAAAGCCCTCGCATAGAAACAAAGACTCAACACAGCCAAAAATAAATAAATAAATTTATTTAAAAAAAAAAAAAAAAAAAAAGGAAGCTAAAAGCCTTCTCACTAAAATCTGGAGCAAGACTAGGATGCCCACTCTCACTACTTCTGTTCAACATAGTATTGGAAGTTCTAGCCACAGCAGTCAGACAAGAAAAATAAATACAAGGTATCCAAATTGGAAGAGAAGAGGTAAAATTGTCATTATATGCAGGTGACATGATATTATATATAAAAATCATAAAGACTCCACACAAAAACTATTAGAACTGATAAACAAATTCAGCAAGGTGTGCAGGTTACAAGATTAACATACAGAAATCTGTTGCATTTCTTTACACTGACAATGAAATATTAGAAACGGGAAGTAAAAAAAAGAATCCCTTTTAAAATCACATCCAAAAAATATATATATACTTAGGAATAAACCTGACCAAGGAGGTGAAAGACCTATATACTAAGAACTACAAAACATTGATAAAGGAAATTGAAGATGATTCAAAAAAATGGAAAGACATTCCATGCTCTTGGATTGGAAGAATTAATATTGTTGAATTGGCCATACTACCCAAAGCAATCTACAGATTTAATGGAAACCCTATCAAATTACCCATGACATTTTTCACAGAACTAGAACAAATAATTTTAACATTTATATGGAATTTATAAAGCAGTCCTGAGGGGAAAGAACAAAGCAAGAGGCATAACCTTTCCAGACTTCAGACTGTTCTACAAAGCTCTAGTTATCAAAACAGCATGGTATTGGCACCAAAACAGACATATGGATCAGTGGAACAGAATAGAGAGCCCAGAAATAAACCCACACACCTACAGTCAATTAATCTTCAACAAAGCAGGCAAGAATATACAATGGAGAAAAGACAGTCTCTTCAGCAAGTGGTGCTGGGAAAGCTGGACAGCCACCTGCCAATCAATGAAGTTAGAACACTCCCTCACAACCTACACAAAATAAACTCAAAATGGCTTAAAGACTTAAATATAAGGAAGAAGAGCAGGTATGGGGAGAAGGGAGAAACCCTTCTTTAAAAGAAGCCTGTAAGCTGATCCTGGGGAGAAAGGAGAAGGTCCTGGAATTGCTGGGTGAGTGAACCTGTAAGACCAGGTATTCATGAAAGTTGTGTCCTCACTTGTCTGTCACTCAGATTTCTTTGAGATGGGATTTTCCCATTGACTCTTGATCTTCTGCCAAGAAGCTCAAAGATCATCAAAATCGGAGAGCATTTTGTTTCATTACCCCTTAGTATTTGCTTGATAGGAATGACACCCATCTATACCACAAAACTTTGGGTGAGCTCCTCACCTCCCTTTAATTATCCTCTGTGTCTACGTCTCTTAAGGCTCCAGGATGTGCATAAGCCCAAATCTAGTGATAGGGAGAGGGCCTGGATACTTGGCAGAGTGCTGGTGAGGAAGTCATTATATGTATGGAGTGGGTGTGAGAGGGCAGAACTAAACAACTACAAGATGCTAGAGCTGAGATGATGGTTAGGGTACCCTATGATATATCATTATATGTATCTTCTTTTGCAGAAATTAAATTTGGTGATAATTTTTCTAATTTACTTCCAGAATTGTGTTCTCTAAACTATTTGTTCAAACATCTGTCAATAAAAATTGAACAGGTGTCCTTAGTATACATATTTATTACCTTACATGTTATTTTGAAGAACTAATTATTAAAATAATATGTAAATTATTAAAAACGAAATAAATTTTATAGGAATAAGATATAAATAATTGGAAGTAGAAATTCTAATACTTCTCTACCACCTAGGGTGAGCACAACCTATTGTGGGGACAACAGCCCTGGATTAAGGGCTTAAGAGAGGCAAGCCTTCCATTTCACCAGTAATCCAGGAAGGAGCCTTTCAAACCCTCCACCGGGCCTTACAGCTGAGGTCTTCACTACCATGTAGGATAAAGATTACAGTGTCATCTAAAGGCAAACAGACAATCAGAGAGAATTTCTAGGAAGCTGTAAATTGTAAAGCAAACCATATTCAAGTTTACTTACTTTGTGCCCAGTATCAGCCATTAAAAAAGACAATGTCTATTCAATCCAAACCCAGCACTGTGGAATAGGTATTATTATCCTCATTTTATAAATAAAAAAGCAGGTGCCTGATTCTGATCTATCTGCTTTCGAAGCCTGCCTTTCTGTTCTCCTTGGCTGCTTAAGGACTGTGGCATGTTCATCTCTGCATGGACCAGGCTTCTCAATTACCTTTCAAGGAAAGACCCTGTTCATGGAAAGTTAACCAAAATCTCCATCAAAATTTTACATTGACTTGCAGAATCATTTTGGAGGAAGAACTTGTTGGGTTATAGTAAACTATTATGATTTTTATTTATTGTAAAAAAGGCATTGCAACAAGGGAAATAACAGAAAAGAATTTGAAAACACCCATAGACACTACTGTAATATATTCTATTTTTACTCTGTTCATGTTTCCTTTAAATTTTCATCCATGTACGTATTTGTTGCTTAATTTTAATCACAGTTTAAATGTAACATTGTTTTCTGATAATTTCTTTTTGCAAAAAATTTCATGAGATTATAGAGATATAGTCCAGTAGCAACATGGAAATGCTTAATGGCTGCATTATATCCTAGCAAACATTAGTATTTTTTTTAACGTTTCACCAATTTTCAGACACATTGTTTCCAAATTGTTTTATAATATGTGATGCTGTAAAGAACATTTTGTTCATTCAACAAATATAAATTTCCTTAGAATAGTAACTAATGATAATATCATGTATTGGGTATTTACTATGAAGTGGGCACAGTTCTATGGAGTGGGATTTCAGGACAAAGGTATGAACATTATTATTATTAACACGTGTTACTAAATTTTTGGAGGTAGTGTAAATTGATACTAAAACTAGGAAAAAAATGAATGCATTTACCACTTTCTCCACTACCTGGCCAGCTTTAGGAATTACTATTGTATTAGAGTAAAACATTTTATAACTTTAATGGTTGATACTAGAATTTCTCTTAAGGAGTGAATAGACTTTGTTTAGGAAAATACCTTGATAAGCCACTTTGGGGTAAAGAAAGAAATTCTAAATTCATGGATTGGTAAAAGCCAAGGTAACAGACTACCCTGAATTTGAAGTAAATGGGAAATGGAGGGCGTAGTGAGGAACAAGAGGGAAGAGAAGAGGGAGTGAGAGGAGAGTTGAATATAATGTAGCAGGAGATTGAAATTCTAGTTGTGCAAATGTCCAAGTGACTTTTGCCCCAGGAATATCTAAACTTGAATTTTGCCTTGTTTGTCTTGTGGCCATACAAATTCCCCCACATCCAAAATTTGCAGTCAAGTCTTTTCCATATGTGTATATGTGTGTATATATATATATGTGTGTGTGTGTGTGTATATTTGTGTATATATATATACATGTATATATACACACACACACATATATATATATATATACATGCACACACACACATATATATATATAATGTACCCATGTAAATGATTGGTTTTGGGGAAATTAAGGAAAACAGTTCCACATTTAGATCAGTGTAGCATGAAATTGAACAGGATGCATGAACAGGATGGTGAGATGTTCTCTAACAGAACTAATTCAGAAATTTTAGGAGCTTAAACTAGAGGTGGCAACCAAGAGAATGTAAAATTCCTAAGAAATTCTATGAAGATTTTGAGAGGGTTTTGTATCTCCACAGGGCATAAAATAAGGGTTTGAATGTTCATATTTAGATCTCAAAAGGCATCTAGACTTCAGTACACATCTGGTTTATGTTTACTTTTCTTACAATGGCTTCAAGTGGCTTTCTTCCATCTCAGAACTTCTGCTGCAGTATATACACCTTTATGTCAGTTATTGGCTATCAGTGCATTGTCAGCTACAATGTCTAAAAAAGGCTTTTGTTCACTTCTGTCATATCAAAGAAACCTTTACCAGAACAATTTTTGAGCTGTCATCACTGCATTTAATCATCATTAAACAAATGGTCAGGCTAGCACAACACAGAGAATACTAGGAGGCTTGGTCAAATGTTGGAGAAGATGATCAGTAAGAAAAGTAGATTATACAGATTCAATGCAATCCCTATCTGATTACCAATAGCATTTTTTATGGAACTAGAACAAAAAATATTAAAATTTGTATGGAGACACAAAAGACCCCGAATAGCCAAAGCAGTCTTTTTTTTTTTTTTTTTTTTTTTTTTTTAACATCTTTATTGGAGTATAATTGTTTTACAATAGTGTGTTAGTTTTCCCTCTACAACAAACTAAATCAGTTATACATACACACATGCTCCCACATCTCCTCCCTCTTGCATCACCCTCTCTCCCACCCTCCCTATCCCACCCCCCCAGGCGGTCACAAAGCACAGAGGTGATCTCCCTGTGCTATGCAGCAGCTTCCCACCAGCTATCTAATTTACATTTGATAGTGTATATATGTCCCTGCCACTCCCCCACTTTGTCACAGCCCACCCCTCCCCCTCCCCATATCCTCAAGTCCATGCTCGAGTAAGTCTGTGTTTTATTCCCGTCCTACCAATAACCTCTTCATGACATTTTTTTCCCTTAGAGTCCATATATATGTGTTAGCATACGGTATTTGTTTTTCTCCTTCTGACTTACTTCACTCTGTATGACAGACTCCAGGTCCATCCACCTCATTATAAATAACTCAGTTTCATTTCTTTTTATGGCTGAGTAATATTCCATTGTATATATGTGCCACATCTTCTTTATCCATTCATCTGTTGATGGACACTTAGGTTGCTTCCATGTCCTAGCTATTGTAAATAGAGCTGCAATGAACATTTTGGTACATGAGTCTTTCTGAATTATGGTTTTCTCAGGGTATATGCCCAGTAGTGGGATTGCTGGGTCGTATGGTAGTTCTATTTGTAGTTTTTTAAGGAACCTCCATGCTGTTCTCCATAGAGGCTGTATCAATTTACATTCCCACCAGCAGTGCAAGAGGGTTCCCTTTTCTCCACACCCTCTCCAGCATTTATTGTTTCTAGAGTTTTTGATGATGGCCAATCTGACCGGTGTGAGATGATATCTCATTGTAGTTTTGATTTGCATTTCTCTAATGATTAATGAGGTTGAGCATTCTTTCATGTGTTTGTTAGCAATCTGTATATCTTCTTTGGAGAAATGTCTATTTAGTTCTTCTGCCCATTTTTGGATTGGGTTGTTTGTTTTTTTGTTATTGAGCTGCATGAGTTGCTTATAAATTTTGGAAATTAATCCTTTGTCAGTTGCTTCATTTGCAAATATTTTCTCCCATTCTGAGGGTTGTCTTTTGGTCTTCTTTATGGTATCCTTTGCTGTGCAAAAGCTTTTAAGTTTCATTAGGTCCCATTTGTTTATTTGTGTTTTTATTTCCATTTCTCTAGGAGATGGGTCAAAAAGGATCTTGCTGTGATTTATGTCGTATAGTGTTCTGCCTATGTTTTCCTCTAAGAGTTTGATAGTGTCTGGCCTTACATTTAGGTCTTTAACCCATTTTGAGTTTATTTTTGTGTGTGGTGTTAGGGATTGTTCTAATTTCATACTTTTACATGTAGCTGTCCAGTTTTCCCAGCACCACTTATTGAAGAGGCTGTCTTTTCTCCACTGTATATCCTTCCCTCCTTTATCAAAGATAAGGTGACCATATGTGTGTGGGTTTATCTCTGGGCTCTCTATCCTGTTCCATTGATCTATATTTCTGTTTTTGTGCCAGTACCATATTGTCTTGATTACTGTAGCCTTGTAGTAGAGTCTGAAGTCAGGGAGCCTAATTCCTCCAGCTCCATTTCTCGTTCTCAAGATTGCTTTGGCCATTCGGGGTCTTTTGTGTTTCCATACAAATTGTGAAATTTTTTGTTCTAGTTCTGTAAAAAATGCCAGTGGTAATTTGATAGGGATTGCATTGAATCGGTAGATTGCTTTGGGTAGTATAGTCATTTTCACAATGTTGATTCTTCCAATCCAAGAACATGGTATATTTCTCCACCTATTTGTATCATCTTTAATTTCTTTCATCAGTGTCTTATAGTTTTCTGCATACAAGTCTTTTGTCTCCTTAGGTAGGTTTATTCCTAGATATTTTATTCTTTTTGTTGCAATGGTAAATGGGAGCGTTTTCTTAATTTCACTCTCAGATTTTTCATCATTAGTGTATAAGAATGCCAGAGATTTCTGTGCATTAATTTTGTATCCTGCAACTTTACCAAATTCATTGATTAGCTCTAGTAGTTTTCTGGTAGCATCCTTAGGATTCTCTATGTATAGTATCATGTCATCTGCAAACAGTGACAGCTTTACTTCTTCTTTTCCTATTTGGATTCCTTTTATTTCTTTTTCTTCTCTGATTGCTGTGGCTAGAACTTCCAAAACTATGTTGAATAAGAGTGGTGAGAGTGGGCAACCTTGTCTTGTTCCTGATCTTAGTGGAAATGGTTTCAGTTTTTCACCATTGAGAACGATGCTAGCTGTGGGTTTGTCATATATGGCCTTTATTATGTTGAGGAAAGTTCCCTCTATGCCCACTTTCTGCAAGGTTTTTATCATAAATGAGTGTTGAATTTTGTCAAAAGCTTTCTCTGCATCTATTGAGATGATCATATGGTTTTTCTCCTTCAGTTTGTTGATATGGTGTATCACATTGATCGATTTGCGTATATTGAAGAATCCTTGCATTCCTGGGATAAACACCACTTGATCATGGTGTATGATCCTTTTAATGTGCTGTTGGATTCTGTTTGCTAATATTTTGTTGAGGATTTTTGCATCTATGTTCATCAGTGATATTGGCCTGTAGTTTTCTTTCTTTGTGACGTCTTTGTCTGGTTTTGGTATCAGGGTGATGTTGGCCTCATAGAATGAGTTTGGGAGTGTTCCTCCCTCTGCTATCTGTTGGAAGAGTTTGAGAAGGATAGGTGTTAGCTCTTCTCTAAATGTTTGATAGAATTCGCCTGTGAAGCCATCTGGTCCTGGACTTTTGTTTGCTGGAAGATTTTTTATCACAGTTTCAATTTCAGTGCTTGTGATTGGTCTGTTCATATTTTCTATTTCTTCCTGGTTCAGTCTCGGCAGGTTGTGCATTTCTAAGAATTTGTCCATTTCTTCCAGGTTGTCCATTTTATTGGCATACAGTTGCTTGTAGTAATCTCTAATAATCTTTTGTATTTCTGCAGTGTCAGTTGTTATATCTCCTTTTTCATTTCTAATTCTATTGATTTGAGTCTTCTCCCTTTTTTTCTTGATGAGTCTGGCTAATGGTTTATCAATTTTATTTATCTTCTCAAAGAACCAGCTTTTAGTTTTATTGATCTTTGCTCTTGTTTCCTTCACTTCTTTTTCATTTATTTCTGATCTGATCTTTATGATTTCTTTCCTTCTGCTAAATTTGGGGGTGTTTTGTTCTTCTTTCTCTAATTGCTTTAAGTGCAAAGTTAGGTTGTTTATTCGAGATGTTTCCTGTTTCTTAAGGTATGATTGTATTGCTATAAACTTGCCTCTTAGAACTGCTTTTGCTGTATCCCATAGGTTTGGGGTCGTTGTGTCTCCATTGTCATTTGTTTCTAAGTATTTTTTGATTTCCTCTTTGATTTCTTCAGTGATCACTTCGTTATTAAGTAGTGTATTGTTTAGCCTCCATGTGTTTGTATTTTTTACAGATCTTTTCCTATAATTGATATCTAGTCTCATAGCATTGTGGTCGGAAAAGATACTTGATACGATTTCAATTTTCTTAAATTTGCCAAGGCTAGATTTGTGACCCAATATATGATCAATCCTGGAGAATGTTCCATGAGCACTTGAGAAAAATGTGTATTCTGTTGTTTTTGGATGGAATGTCCTATAAATATCAATTAAGTCCATCTTGTGTAATGTATCATTTAAAGCTTGTGTTTCCTTATTTATTTTCATTTTGGATGATCTGTCCATTGGTGAAAGTGGGGTGTTAAAGTCCCCCATTATAATTGTGTTGCTGTCGATTTCCCCTTTTAAGGCTGTTAGTATTTGCCTTATGTATTGAGGTGCTCCTATGTTGGGTGCATAAATATTTACAATTGTTATATCTTCTTCATGGATCGATCCCTTGATCATTATGTAGTGTCCTTCTTTGTCTCTTGTAATAGTCTTTATTTTAAAGTCTATTTTGTCTGATATGAGAATTGCTACTCCAGCTTTCTTCTGATTTCCATTTGCATGGAATATCTTTTTCCATCCCCTTACTTTCAGTCTGTATGTGTCCCTAGGTCTGAAGTGGGTCTCTTGTAGACAGCATATATATGGGTCTTGTTTTTGTATCCATTCAGCCAGTCTGTGTCTTTTGGTGGGAACATTTAATCCATTTACATTTAAGGTAATTATCGATATGTATGTTCCTATTACCATTTACTTGTTTCGGGTTGTTCTTGTAGGTCTTTTCCTTCTCTTGTGTTTCTTGCCTAGAGAAGTTCCTTTAGGATTTGTTGTAGAGCTGGTTTGGTGGTGCTGAACTCTCTCAGCTTTTGCTTGTCTGTAAAGGTTTTAATTTCTCCCTCAAATCTGAATGAGATCCTTGCTGGGTAGAGTAGTCTTGGTTGTAGGTTTTTTTCCTTCATCACTTTAAATATGTCCTGCTACTCCCTTCTGGCTTGTAGAGTTTCTGCTGAAAGATCAGATGTTAATCTTATGGGGATTCCCTTGTGTGTTATTTGTTGTTTTTCCCTTGCTGCTTTTAATATGTTTTCTTTGTATTTAATTTTTGACAGTTTGATTATTATGTGTCGTGGCGTGTTTCTCTTTGGGTTTATCCTGTATGGAACTCTCTGTGCTTCCTGGACTTGATTGACTATTTCCTTTCCTATATTAGGGAAGTTTTCAACTAAAATCTCTTCAAATATTTTCTCAGTCCCTTTCTTTTTCTCTTCTTCTTCTGGGACCCCTATAATTCGAATGTTGGTGCGTTTAATGTTGTCCCAGAGGTCTCTGAGACTGTCCTCAGTTCTTTTCATTCTTTTTTCTTTCTTCTGCTCTGCAGTAGTTATTTCCACTATTTTATCTTCCAGGTCACTTATCCGTCCTTCTGCCTCAGTTATTCTGCTATTGATCCCGTCTAGAGTATTTTTAATTTCATTTATTGTGTTGCTCATCATTGCTTGCTTCCTCTTTATTTCTTCTAGGTCCCTGTTAACTGTTTCTTGCAAATTGTCTATTCTATTTCCAAGATTTTGCATCATCTTCACCATCATTATTCTAAATTCTCTTTCAGGTAGATTGGCTATTACCTCTTCATCTGTTAGGTCTGGTGTGTTTTTATCTTGCTCCTTCATCTGTTGTGTGTTTTTCTGTCTTCTCATTTCGCTTATCTTACTGTGTTTGAGGTCTCCTTTTTGCACGCTGCAGGTTCGTAGTTCCTGTTGTTTTTGGTGGCTGTCCCCAGTGGCTAAGGTTGGTTCAGTGGGTTGAGTAGATTCCCTGGTTGGGGGGATTAGTGCCTCTGTTCTGGTGGATGAGGCTGGATCTTGTCTTTCTGGTGGGCAGGTCCTCGTCTGGTGGTGTGTTTGGGGATGTTGGTAACCTTATTATGATTTTAGGCAGCCTCTCTGCTAATGGATGGGGCTGTAGACCTGTCTTACTCTTTGTTGGGGATAGGGTGTCCAGCACTGTTCTTTGCTGGTCCTTGAGTGAAGCTGGGTCTTGGTGTTGAGATGGAGGTCTCTGGGAGATTTTCGCCGTCTGATATTACGTGGAGCTCGGAGGTCTCTTGTGGACTAGTGTCTTGAGGTTGGTTCTCCCACCTCAGGGACACCGCCATGGTGCCTGGCTGGGGCGCCAAGAACCTTTAATCCACACGGCTCAAAATAAAAGGTAGAATAAATAGAGAGGAAAGAAAAGGAAGGAAGGAGGGAGGGAGGGAAGGAAGGAAGAAAGGAAGGAAGAAATGAAGGAAGGAAGCAAGAAAGGAAGGACGGAAGGTGTAGAGGAAGAAAGGGAGGAAGGAAGAGAGGAAGGGAGGAAAGAAGGGGGGAAGGAAGGAAAAAAGGAGGGAAGGAGGGAAGAAAGGAAGAAAGAAAGGGAGAAGACAGAGTAGTATAAAGTATAGTTATTAAAATAAAAAATAATTATTAAGAAGAAAAATTTCCTTTTAAAAAACAAACAAACAAAAAAAAAAAACAGAAAAATGGGTCGGTCTAACCCTAGGACAAATGGTGCAAGCAAAGCTATACAGACAAAATCTCACACAGCAGCACACACATACACACCCACAAAAAGAAAAAAAAGGGGAAAATAATAGTATATCTTGCTCCCAAAGTCCACCTCCTCAACTTGGGATGATTCGTTGTCTATTCAGGTTTTCAACAGATGCAGGGCACTTCAAGTTGATTGTGGAGCTTTAATCCGCCGCTTCTGAGGCTGTTGGGAGAGACCTCCCCCTCTCCTCTCTGTTCGCACAGCTCCTGGGGTTCAGCTTTGGACTTGGTCCCGCCTCTGCGTGTAGGTTATCCGAGGGCGACTGCCCTTCGCTCAGACAGGACGATGTTAAAGGAGCAGTTGATTCGGGGGCTCCAGCTCACTCAGGCTGGGAGGAGGGAGTGGCACGGGGGCGGGGCGAGTCCGCGACGTCAGAGGCCGACGTGATGCTGCACAGGCCCAAGGCGCGCCGTGCGTTCTCCCGGGGTAGCAGTCCCTGGATCCCGGGACCCCGGCAGTGGCGGACTGCACGGGTTCCCGGGATGGCCGGTGTGGAGAGTGACCTGTGCTCACACACAGGCCTCTTGGTGGTGGCAGCAGCAACCTTAGCGTCCGACACCCGTCTCTACTGTCCGTGCCGACAGCCGCGGCTCGCGCCCGTTTCTGGAGCTCCTCTACGCGGTGCTCTTAATCCCCTCACCTCACACCCGAGGAAGCAAAGAGGCAAGAAAAAGTCTCTTGTCTCTTCGGCAGCTCCGCGCCCGGTTCTAGGGCTCCTTTAAGCGGCGCACTTAATCCCCTCTCCTCGCGCCCAGGCAGCAAAGAGGGAGGAAAAGGTCTCTTGCCTCTTCGGCAGCTCCAGACTTCTCCCGAACTCCCTCCCGGCCAGCCGTGGCGCACTAGCCCCCTTCAAGCTGTCTTCACTCTGCCAACTCCAGCCCTTTCCCCGGGATCCGACTGAAACCCGAGCCTCAGCTCCCGGCCCCGCCCGCCCCGGCGGGCGAGCAGACAAGCCTCTCGGGCTGGTGAGCGCCGGTCGGCACCGATCCTCTGCGGGAATCTCTCCGCTTTGCCCTCCGCACCCCTGTGGCTGAGCTGTCCTCCGCGGCTCCGGAGCTTCCCCCTCCGGCGCCCGCAGTCTCCGCTCGCGAAGGGGCCTCTAGTGTGTGGGAGTCTTTCCTCCTTCTCGGCTGCCTCCCACTGGCGTAGGTCCCGTCCCTATTCTTTTGTCCCTGTTTATTCTTTTTTCTTTTGCCCTACCCAGATATGTGGGGAGTTTCTTGCCTTTTTGGAGGTCCGAGGTCCTCTGCCAGCGTTCGGTGGGTGCTCTACAGGAGAAGCTCCACGTGTAGATGTATTTCTGATGTCTCTGTGAGGAGGAAGGAGATCTCCGCATCTTACTCTTCCGCCATCTTTAAGCCGTCTCCGCCAAAGCAGTCTTGAGGGGAAAAAATGGAGCTGGGGGAATCATACTCCCTGACTTCAGACTATACTACAAAGCTACAGTAATCAAGACAATATGGTAGTGGCACAAAAACAGAAGCATAGCTCAATGGAACAAGATAGCCCAGAGGTAAACCCACGCACCTAGGGTCAACTAATCTATGACAAAGGAGGCAAGGACATACAATGGAGAAAAGACAGCCTCTTCAATAAGTGGTGCTGGGAAAACTGGACAGCTACATGGAAAATAATGAAATTAGAACACTCCCTAACACCATACACAAAAATAAACTCAAAATGGATTCGAGACCTAAATGTAAGACTGGATACTGTAACTATCTTAGAGGAAAACATAGGAAGAACACTCTTTAACATAAGTCACAGCAAGATCTTTTTTGATCCACCTCCTAGAGTAATGGAAATAAAAACAAAAATAAACAAATGGGACCTAATGAAACTTCAAAGCGTTTGCACCACAAAGGAAACCATAAACAAGACGAAAAGACAACCCTCAGAATGGGAGAAAATATTTGCAAACGAATCAATGGACAAAGGATTAATTTCCAAAATATATAAACAGCTCATGCAGATCGATATTAAAAAAACAAACAACGAAATCAAAAAATGGGCAGAAGACCTAAATAGACATTTCTCCAAAGACATACAGATGGCCAAGAAGCACATGAAAAGCTGCTCAACATCACTAATTATTAGAGAAATGCAAATCAAAACTACAGTGAGGTATCACCTCACACCAGTTAGAATGGGCATCATCAGAAAATCTACAAACAAAAAATGCTGGAGAGGGTGTGGAGAGAAGGGAACCCTCTTGCACTGTTGGTGGGAATGTAAATTGATATAGCCACTGGGGAGAATAGTATGGAGGTTTCTTAAAAAAACTAAAAATAGAATTACCATATGATCCAGCAATCCCACTACTGGGCATATACCCAGAGAAAACCAGAATTCAAAAAGACACATGCACCCCAATGTTCATTGCAGCACTGTTTACGATAGCCAGGTCGTGGAAGCAACCTAAATGCCCATCGACAGACAAATGGATAAAGAAGATGTGGTACATATATACAATGGAATATTACTCAGCCATAAAAAGGAACGAAATTGGGTCATTTGTTGAGACATGGATGGATCTAGAGACTGTCATACAGAGTGAAGTAAGTCAGAAAGAGAAAAACAAATATCGTATATTAATGCATATATGTGGAACCTAGAAAAATGGTACAGATGAACTGGTTTGTAGGGCAGAAATTGAGACACAGATGTAGAGAACAAACGTATGGACACCAAGAGGGGAAAGCCGTGGGGTGGTGGTGGTGGTGTGATGAATTGGGCGATTGGGGTTGATGTGTATACACTGATGTGTATAAAACTGATGACTAATAAGAATCTGCTCTATAAAAAAATAAATAAAATTCAAAAAAAAAGAATAGTAGATTATTTTTTACTGAAAATAACATCACATTTAGCCAAAGGAACCAGTCTTGCTATTGCAACATTGTTTCATAGCTTCCCTTAATCTTTTTAAGGTAACATTTGACATCAACTTTAAGTAGGCAGTTTTTAATGCCTGTTTTATTTGATATTTGTGATCGTGCCTTTTTTATTGTTATAATTAACATACAATATTATGTTGGTGTCAGGTGTACAACATAGTGATTTGATATTTTTATACATTATGAAGTGAATACCTTAATAAGACCAGTTACCATCAATCACCATACAAAGTTGTCACAGTATTATTGACTGTATTCCCTCTGTGTAAATTATATAACTGAGACTTTTAAATTTTATAGCTAGAAGTTTGTATCTCTTAATCCCTTCACCTATTTCTTCTGTCTCCCCACCCACCTCTCCTCTGGCAACTACCAGTTTGTTCTGTGTATCTATGAGTTTGTTTCTATTTTGTTTTGTTTTAGAGTCCATATATAAGTGAAATCATACAGTATTTGATTTCTCTGTCTGACTTACTTCACTTAGCATAATACCCTCCAGGTCCATCCATGTTGCACAAAAGGCAAGATTTCATTATTTTTATGGCTGAGTAATATTCCATTGTGTATATATCTATATATAGATATCTATATTTATAGATTATATATATCTATATATATAATATCTCTCTATATATCTATACACACATCTTTTTAATCCATTTTTCCACTGATGGACACTTAGGTTGCTTTCATATCTTGGCTATTGTTAATAATGCTGCAGTCAACATAGGGGTACCTATATCTTTTTGAATTAATGTTTTTGTTTTCTTCAGATAAATACCCAGAAGTGGAATTTTTGGATTGTATGGTAGTTTTATTTTTAGTTTTTTGAGGAAACTCTGTACTGTTTTCCATAGTGGCTGTACCAATTTACATTACCACAAACAGTGTACTAGGGTTCCCTTTTCTCCACATACTTACCAATATTTGTTATTGTAGACTTTTGGACAGTAGCCATTCTGACAGCTGTGAGGTGGAATTTCATTGTGGTTTTGATTTGCATTTCCCTGATGATTAGTGATGTTAAACATCTTTTCATGTGCCTGTTGGCCATCTCTGTTCTTCTTTGGAAAATCTATTCATGTCTTCTGCCCATTTTTTAATCAGGTTTTATTTTCATATTGATTTGTATGGTTCTTTATATATTTTGGATATCAATACCTTATCAGAGTTATCATTTGCAAATATCTTCTCCCATTAAGTATGTTGCCTCTTTGTTTTGTTTATTTTCCTTTGCTTGCTAATTTGATGTAGTCCCATTTGTTCATTTTTGCTTTTGTTTCCCTTGCCTGAAGAGACATATCAAAAAAAATATTGCTAAGACTGATGTTGAAGAGCATATGCCTATGTTTTCTTCTAGGCATTTTATGGCTTCAGATCTTACATGTAACTCTTTAATCCATTTTCAGTTTATTTTTGTGTATGATGTAAGAAAGTGGTCCAGCTTTATTTATTTATTTTTTGCATA
Source organism: Kogia breviceps (assembly GCF_026419965.1). Lineage (NCBI taxonomy): Eukaryota > Metazoa > Chordata > Mammalia > Artiodactyla > Physeteridae > Kogia > Kogia breviceps. Next base: position 122,447,465 of record NC_081311.1, on the reverse strand, counting down.
TAGCTGTCCAGTTTTCTCAACACAACTTATTGAAGAGATTGTCTTTTTCCTATGTATATTCTTGCCTCCTTTGTTGTAAATTAATTGACCATATGAGCATGGATTTATTTCTGAACTTTCTCCTGTTTCATTTATCTATGTGTCTATTTTTGTGCCAATATCATACTGTTTTGATTACAACTTTGTAATATAGTTTGAAATCAAGGTGCATGATACCTTCAGCTTTGTTTTTCTTTTCAAAGATTGATTTGACTAGGGTGTTTTTTAAATAATAATTTTAGGATTATTCTAGTTCTATGAAAAATGCTACTGGTATTTTGATAGGGATTACATTGAATCTGAGATTGCTTTGGGTAGTATGGTTATTTTAATGATACTGAGTCTTCCAACCCATGAGCACAATATATATTTCCATTTATTTGTGTCTTTTCAATTTCTTTCTTCAATATCATATGGTTTTCAGAGTATAGGTCTTTCACCCCTTTGGTTAGATATATTCCTAGGTATTTTATTCTTTTTGATGAAGTTGTAAATGGGATTATTTACTTCGTTTCTCTTTCTGATAGATCCTTATTAGTGTGTAGAAATGCAACAGATTTCTGTATATTAATTTTATATCCTGAAATGTTATTGAATTCATTTATTAGTTCTAAGAATTTTTTTTTTTTTTTTTTTTTTGGTGGACTCTCTGGGTTTTTCTCTATATAAAATGTCCTCTGCATGGGGAGCGGGAAGGGTAAGCTGGGACGAAGTGAGAGAGTAGCGTTGACATATATACAGTACCAAACGTAAAATAGATAATTAGTGGGAAGCAGCTGCATAGCACAGGGAGATAAGCTTGGTGCTTTGTGACCACCTAGAAGGGTGGGAGAGGGATGGCGGGAGGGAGATGCAAGCAGGAGGGGATATGGGGATATATGTATAAATATAGTTGATTCACTTTGTTATACAGCAGGAACTAACACAACATGGTAAAGCAATTAAACTCCAACAAAGATGTTTAAAAAAAAGACAAAATAAAATAAATAAAAATTAAAATAAGAGTAAGAGAATAGTGAAAAATAAAAAAAGTCATCTGCAAATAGTGACAGTTTTTCTTTTTCCTTTCCAATTTGGATACCTTTTATTTCTTTTCCTTGTCTAATTGCTGTGGCTAGAACTTCCAATACCATGTTGAATAAAAGTGGTGAGAGTGGGCATCCTTGTCTTGATCTTGATCAACTTTTTATCACTGAGTATGATGTTAGATGTGGGTTTGTCAAATATGGTCTTTAAGATGTTGAGGTATGTTTCCTCTATACCTGCTTTGGTTGAGAGGAAAGAAGTTTCTCTTTGTTGAGAGTTTTAAATCATAAATGGATTTTTTTTTTTTTTTTTTTTTTTTTTTTTGTGGTATGCAGGCCTCTCACTGTTGTGGCCTCTCCCGTTGTGGAGCACAGGCTCCAGATGCCCAGGCTCAGCGGCCATGGCTCACGGGCCCAGCCGCTCTGTGGCATGTGGGATCTTCCCAGACTGGGGCACTAATCCGTGTCCCCTGCATCGGCAGGCGGATTCTCAACCACTGTGCCACCAGGGAAGCCCCCATAAATGGATGTTGAATGTTGTCAAATACTTTTCTGCATCTGTTGAGATGGTCCTAAGATTTTATCTTTTGTTCTGTTAATGTGGTGTATCACATTGATTAATTTAGGAATTTTAAACCATCCTTGCATCCCTGGAATGAATCCCACTTGATCATGTTGTATGGTCCTTTTAATGCATTGTTGAATGTGGTTTGCTAATATTTTGTGGAGGTTTTTTGCATTTATGTTCATCAGGGATATTGGCCTGTAATTTTCTTTTTTTGTGTGGCATCTTTGTGTGGTTTTGTTGTTCTGATGGGATGATTTCCACTAATTGCTTATCCATTCTTCTGTATCATGTAATTTGCTATTGATTCCCTCTAGAGAATTTTAAATTTCAGTTATTGTATCCTTCAGTTCTGATGGTTCTTTCTTATATTTTCTAAGTCTTTGTTCAAATTCTCACTGAGTTCCTCCATTCTTTTTTTTTATTATTTTTTTATTCTCTCACAGTTCTGGAAGACAGATTTTGAAATCAAGGTATTGGCAGGGTTGGTTTCTTTGGGAGGCTCTGTGGAAGAAGGTGTTCCATGTCTTTCTCCTAGTTTCTGGTGGCTTGCTACCTGGTAATCTTTGGCATTCCTTAGTTTACGGCATATCACTCCAATCCCCACCTCCATGTTCATATCTTCTCCTCTTTGTGTCTCTGTGTCTCAGATCCCCCTCTTCTTTCTCTTATAAGGGACACTAGTCATTGGATTTAGGGCCCACTCTAAATCCAGGATAGTCTCATCTCACGATTTTTAATTACATCTCCAAAGACCCTATTTCTAAATAAGGTTATGTTCACAGGTACTGGGGGTTAGTACTTGAACATATCATTTTGAGGCTACAATGCATGAATTTCTCCATTCTTCTCTTGAATTTGGTGAGCATCCTAATGACTACTTCTTTGAATTTTCTTCCATGTGAATTACTTATCTCCATTTCATTAGGGTTTTTTTCTGGAGTTTTATTTTGTTCTTTCATTTGGAACATATCCCTCTGTCTCCTCATTTTGTTTGAGTTTTGTTCTTGGTTTGTAGGAGAATTGGGTGAAACAGCTACCTCTGCTGGTTTTTAAGGAGTGGCCTCCTATGAAAAGCATCCCCTGTGTAGGCTGCTTGTGCCTGGAGGCTTTGGCAGGCTGGCTAGATGGAGTGGGTGGGTTGGATGCCGTGCCTGAGGAGCACTGCCCTGAGACCACTTTGGTGGGAAAGCTGGTGCTTGAGTGGGCGTGGGCTGGGGGCTGTCCCTTGGGAGTGCTGTGCCCACGGCTGTGTTGGTGGCATGGCTAGAGGTGGAATGGGCAAAGGCTGAGCGGAAGTCCTGGGGGAATGCAGACAATGGTGCTCACCAGAGCCTTTGACCTCGGAGAAGGCTCTAGTCGTTCCTTCACTGTCTGGCAGAAACTCTAGGGTTAGTAAATGGATTTCCCACCCAGGTGCTATTTAAACTTTTTTTTTTTTTGGACCGTGTCCTAGGGCAGGAGAGTCTACACTTGGGCTCCTCTGCAACATCCCTCCCTACTGCAGGTCGCTGTGTTGGGGTTGGGGTTCCCATAGATGCTGTGTCCATCTTTCCTACCTGTTTCTAAGTGGTCCTTCTATGTGCAGCAACTGTTCAGTCAGCCTTCAAGTCTTCTTTGGGGGGAATTGCTCTATATATTGTTATAGATTTGGTGTGTCTGTGGGAGGTGGTGAGCTCAGAGTTTTCCTTCACCACCTTGTGATTGTGTCTTATTACAGCTACTAGCATGAAAACTCTTAGAAGGAGGGATCTACATTCTATTCTTCTTTTCTCCACTATTGCCTTTAGCATAGCTTGAAACATGTAGTCCACGTTTAGTAGTATTTGTTGATTAAATAAATGTGGATTCCCCGCCTGCACTCCCAAACAAACAAGTGAACATTATGTTCACTTCTTATTTTGATGTCTTTGTTTTCCTATTTTAAAAAATTTTATTTTCTTTGTATGTTTTCTTCTTTAATTGTCAGTATCATCTAATTTACATTATTACATTACCCATGATGCATAGTGCTTATTGAACCATGAATTATTCTCTGGGTATGTTCTCCTCCTAAATGGTATAGTTATTTTCTCCAATATCTTAAAGTAACTAGTACAATAAAAATATATAGTGGGTATTAAATAAATGTTTCTTGGCTGATGTACTCATTATTTACAGATATTTGTTAGCACAAATTATGAATCAGTCAAGGCACATAATTGACAAAGTCTCCTTTTATTATTTATTAATAAACAAGAACATTAACATTTGAGGGGCAGTCTCTGGACAATTTGGAAGAGCAGATGGAGTAATTTAACTCCTTTAGTTTGTTGGATTGCTGACAGGTACCACACAGAGTTAGAGCAGTCACCTCCATCTGGCACACACACGGGTCGTTACTGAGATATTTAGCATGGCAACATAATGTTAAAACAGATGCTACTGTGAAGGTACAGGATTAAAATGGCAAAAATAGACTTTGCCCACTCATGAACCTTACTTAAAGGGCACACTTTGAGCTGCAATTAATAAAAATAATGAGACTGTTTTTAGGTAATGACTAGCTTTAAAACATTAGTCAGAGGTACAAAATTCTGAATTTACTAGCAGCAAAATGAATATGCTTTTCCCTATTCATTTGGTGCCCTGAGGGCTAGGCAACATTTCATGAGAAAATCAGAGGGCACTGCTAAGTCAGTGACACAAAATGCTCTCACACTCCCTGAGTTAAATCCTTAGGCTTTCCAGTCTCTGATTCTTTCCTGTAAACCTGACAGAAAACTCCTGTAGTAGGCTTTATCACCTTTATATTTCTAAATATGAGTAGCCTCCATTTTATTTGCTAGAGGTGCTTTAACTATTTCAATTATGGAAAAAAGGGAAATAATGTTTTAGAAAAATGAGAAGTATTACCAATCTCCGTCATCATGCAGAGCAATTTGTATCCCTGAAAGTATTCAGGGAAAGTCTTTTAAGGAGACCCCCCATTGTTCTGAATTGCACAAATGTGCATGTTGAAAGGCCACATTTTCTGATGTGGCATTAAGGAGAATGACATTTATAAATATATACTGCTGGAGCTGTGGAATAGGTGACTTAGGAAAGTGGAGGTTCCTATGCACCAAAAGATCTTTGTTGTATATGCAAAACTTTTTCTTAATAAAATGGATCTGTTGAGGCTATCTGAAAATGCAGGTGTGTCCTGTTTGAGATATTGGAATGAAAAGTGTTCATATGAATAAAGGGTCACACACAGAATAATGATGCTTCCCCTACCCAATTTCCAGATGAGTTGGGAATGTAGCAATTAAAGTAAATCAGTAAAGCTTATAGGTTAGAGTACTTTTTTCAAAATGGGGGTATAGTTGCTTTACAGTGTTGTGTTAGTTTCTGCTGTACAGCAAAGTGAATCAGCTATATGTAAACATATATCCCCTCTTTTTCGATTTCCTTTCCAGTTAGGTCACCACAGACCAATGAGTAGAGTACCCTGTGCTGTACAGCAGGTTCTTATTAGTTATCTGTTTTATACATAGTAGTGTATATATGTCAATCCCAATCTCCCAATTCATCCCACCCCCCTTTTTCGCACCTTGGTGTCCATGTGTTTGTTCTCTGCATCTGTGTCTCTATTTCTGCTTTGCAAATAGGTTCATCTGTACCATTTTTCTAGAATCCATATATATGTGTTAACATACGATATTTGTTTTTCTCTTTCTGACTTACTTTGCTCTGTATGACAGACTGTAGGTCCATCCACGTCTCTACAAATGACCCAATTTTGTTCCTTTTTATGGCTGAATAATATTCCATTGTATATATGTACCACATCTTCTTTATCCATTCATCTGTTGATGGACATGAAAAGATGCTCAGAGTCACTAAGTATTAGAGAAATGCAAATCAAAAGTGCAATGAGGTATCACCTCACACCGGTCAGAATGGCCATCACATCAAAAAATCTACAAACAATGCTGGAGAGGGTGTGGAGAAAAGGGAACCCTCTTGCACTGTTGGTGGGAATGTAAACTGATACAGCCACTAGAGAGAACAGTATGGAGTTTCCTTAAAAAACTAAAAATAGAACTACCATATGACCCAGCAATCCCACTACTGGGCATATACCCTGAGAAAACCATAATTCAAAAAGACACATGCACCCCAATATTCACTGCAACACTATTTACAATAGCCAGGACTAGGGTATCTTTTTTTTTAGTGGGTACTTTCCCAGCAAGAAATATTTGCAAAGAGTGAAAATGGAATCTGTATATTTTTAGCTGAGTTAATATGCTTGATTATAATTTAGCAGTTGGGTTATGTAAAAGTATTTTCTTCAGAAGAATGCCCAAATACATATTTGGAAAGGAATGTATACAGAAAATAGGAGTTCCTTTGTTGGAGTAGAATGTTTTTTATTTTCTTTTAGTGGTTGTATGACTGGGATAATGGGGAAGAATGCATGTAAACTAGGAGAGTGGTGAGCAACCTAAAGTTCTGGTTTGGCTGTGCTTGGGCTAGATAATTAGCCCCTCTGGATATGATTTTCTCATTAGGTATGAATGAGGTAGAGTGGGACTAAATAAGTAGTAGGGTTATTTCCATACAATGAAAATGTCACTCCAACTTGTTTGGATTTCATTGTTTCTTTTGTGGCATCATCTGTCAGTTTATTTGCTTCTTTGAATGAAGCATTGTCTTTTTTTTCTCTGGCTGCTTAATAATTTTTTTTTTTTTTTGTCTTTGGTTTTCAGCAGTTGTACAATGATGTACCTAGGTGTTCTTTTATCTGTATCTATCCTATTGGGGGTTGTACAGTAGAACATCTCAAATCTGTGGCTTGGTTTCTTTCATCAGTTTTGGAAAATCATTTCATTAAATATTGCTTCTCTACTTTTTCTCCACTTTTACTTCCTGGGCTCCCATTACACATGTGTGTGTACCACATGTCTCTTGTGCTCTTTTCTGTATTTTCTATTTGTTTCTCCGTGTATCAGTCTGTATACTTGTCCTGACCTTCCTTACAGTTCATGAGTCTTCTCATCAGCTTTATTTAATCTGCTGTTAGACTCACCAATTGCTATTAGACTTTTAAAAAATAATTTTCATTTCTCTGCTGCAGTTCTCCAACTTGCTGCCTCATGTCTTGAAGGTATTACTCATAGTTTTAAAAAGTCATGTCTAATAATGTCAGTAAACTTTCTGTGGATCTGTTTATACTGTTTGTTATTTTCTCGATTTTGATCAAGTGCTTTTGTTTTCTGGTAATTTAGGATTTAATGCCAGATATCATACATGAAAAATTTGGTTCTGAATGATTTTTATTTTTCAGAAAGGAGTTTCTTGTGTTTTAAACAGGCAGTTAAGGTAGGGGGTGCCACCTTAATCTAGCCAGGAATTGAGCTGATTCAAAGCTGGGTTCCAGGACTTGTGAGGCTGATTGAATACTGTCTGTCTGATTCACCCCTATTTGCAGGGATTCACAACAGTCTTTCAGGGGTCCTGACTGAAAGTCTTGGTGACTTATGGAGATTCCTTTTCCTTAGTGTGCTCTGAACTCCAGTTTGTGTCTTCCTCAGCTTCTCAAGATGTTTGGAAGTTCTGTTTAGCTTCTCATCCTCTCAGACACAGCCTTCTATTTGGCTTTTCAGACTTTAAGCCACCACTGGTAAATTGGCAAACACCTTCAGGGTAAAAGCAACACACTGACTGTTGAGCTCATTTTCTCTGTGTTTCTTTCCTCCATGGAGTCCGCTTTTTCAAAATCTCACTGTTTTTGAAATGCTCTGATGCTTCAAATATTTACATTTTTTAAAATATCTTTTTAGTTTTCCATTTATTCTCAGAAGGAAGATTTGTCTGGCAAAAAACAAAGAAAACCAAAAACAAAACTCTAATCTGCCTTTACAGGAAGCAGAAAATCTCTCTCAAGTGTTAAACTGTAACATTCTATATTTTTATGATTTTATTTTAAAAGGGTGAATTATTCTTTCTTAGTAATCAACCTGTAGAGGGTATAAGACAGTAAATATTCAATAGTTGGGTGTTTAGATGCCCCATTTGTTGTTAAATATATTTCTTTCATTTGTTCTGATTGATGGAATTAAAAGGACAAGCTTGTGGAACGACTGACAGTATTACTTTTCCTACGGCACTACATGCGCATGCCCTCTGTCATGCCTCTGCATAAACCAGTGTGACATTTTTGTATTTCTTTAGTGAAAACATTTTTCATTCTGATGAGAAAAATCTTGAACCAGAATAATGATTTAGAAGCTATTGATCTGAAATCACGATGAAACTCTGCTTTTTTAAAGTCTTCTGGGTTATACCAAGACCAAATTATAGGTACCTCCATAAATAATTAGATACACAATATTTCCACAGCTGTGCGATACCAGATGGTTTTGCTTTCTTAGACTTAAAGGAACTTCCTTCCTTAGTAGTTAAAAAGTCAACTATGTCAGATTCTATACACTCATCCTTCTTAAAATGGGGCAGAGGAGTCTGGGAGACTCAGGTTTGAACTCCATGATATTCTGACTTTTAGTGCTTTCACTAAAAGTGGACTCAATTTAGTATGTCACATGTTGGAGTCAAGAGCAGCAAATGTTTTAGCTTTCAACTGAATTATTTAATTTGCAATAATGACACACTAAAAGACAGGTGGAAGTAGTGAAGCTGCATGCCCCACTGACCACAGATTTTAGTTCTCAGCCAAGGATGTCCCTGCAGATTAGCTGAACAGTGCATACTTGGGCCTCCGATCAGCCCCCAGGCTCATGTTTGGCTTGGCTCCTTCTTTGCACTGCTTTTCTGATTTCACTTCTGTAGGTTCATTTAAGACTGAATACCTGATGTCATCTTTGTTTTTACCACAACCTAGTTAGTGATCACATAATAGGGACAGTCTTTTACATAATATTAAGGGACACAAAGTGACCTATTTGAATAAAGTTACTTTGGACTTCGCTGAAGGGATTTCTTCCTTTATGAGGAAGAAGGTAAGACTCTTCACCTTTGTTTACTGATTAACCAAAAATTTTAGAAGGATAAGGACTAAACACAGAAACTAAAACATCTTTATTTGTTATAAATATTTAAAAAAACATGTCTTTTAAAAGGATGTTCTTATTCTTACTTTTGCTGTTATTGTTTTGAAAAGTATAAAGCATTGTAAACAATGTAAAGTTTTCATTGTTGGTGTTATTATTAGTAGTAGTTATGGCCAGCTTATAAATTTAAAGCTTTATTTTTCTTATAAAAATGATATTTGCTTTAGCCAAATGTCTTTTGGTCCAGGTATATACATGTAGACATTTTCTATAACATCCTGTAAATAAGATCTTACTATATACTATAGTCTGGTATTTTTATTCAGCAATAAACTATGGATTACCAGTCTAGGTAAATAAGTATAGATATTTATTATCAAGATATGCAAAATAGAAGATGAACATTTATCACAATTTAATAATTTTATTATTTTTGGCAAATGTAGAAGTTGGTGTAAGTTGTGAGTTGAATTGTGACCTTCAGAAAGATATATTGAAGTCCTGACCTCCAGAACATGTGAATGTGACCTTATTTGGAAATAGGGTCTTTGAAGAAGTAATCAATTTAAGATGAGGTCGTACTGGGTTAGGATGGGCTCTAAATCCAATGACTGGTTTTCTTAGAAAGAGAGAGATTTAGAGACACAGTCACACAGGGAAGAAGGCAGTGTGACTATGGAGGCAGAGATTGGAGTGATACATCTACAAGCCAGTGAATGTCAAGGATTGCCAACAACTACCAGAGCAAGGAAGAGGCAAGGAAGGACTCTTTCCAGAGCTCTTAGAAAGAACATGACCCCACCAAAACCACCTTGATTTCTGACTTCTAACCTCCAGGACAGTAGGAGAATAAATTTCTGTTGTTTTAGCCAGTTTGTGGTAATTTGTTATAGTAGCCCTGGAAAACTAATTCAATATGCTGTGCTGAGTTACTTAATTTTGCATATTTCCCTATAGTTGGAAATTAGTTATTATTAGTATCCTCTGTCCCATGTTTCATGGGTTGGGACTTCAACTCCATAATTAAAGAAGCAAATACGGTGTGTAAGAAGGAATGTAGAATTTAGGAATTATGACATATTAGATCTGATAAGTTTTTCAAGAGATCTTTATCCAATTTTAGTCTCTTCCATTATAAGGGGACATGGAAGACTCAGAGACACTTTAGGGCAACAAAAAAGGCAAATGGTCTGAAAAATAAGGTAGGTTAGTCACAGTATCTGAAAACTAAAAGGGACTATAGTGATTATCCATTCCAGGGCTGGCATCTTAACAGCATGGTGCTGCCCCTTCCACAGCAGACATTGCTATTCAAACAGGATGCTGTTTAGCCCTGAGCCCAGACCTAGATGCGTAATCCTCCTCATACAGTGCACCACCGTTACAGCCAACCAATCAGAGCTGGTCCTAAATAAAGCCTATCCAGCCTATTTGATTGGACTAGGGTCCAATCAAATCTTTTTATTTACAGATGAAAAAACTGAAGCCCAGGCGGAGAAAGGGAGTTGGATTCAAAGTAAGTTAAGGACTGGATATTAATGCCCCAATTCCAGTCTAATGCCTTTCTGTTTCACCACAGTGTCTCCTCAAGCAGCAAGCAAAAAATTGAAATCCATTTTTTTTTCTTTTTTGATTTTTGTTGCTGGGGAAAATGTACTAGGGACATCAAAAGTTCTTTCAAAATTTAAAACAAATTCCATATGACTCCTTAATAGTAAGTATGTCCAGGGGTCCCATAAGCATGTTAAATTCTTTAGGACACAGAAGTCAACGTGAGAGATTGGGTATAATTTTAGTGGGTAATAATTGTGGTGGTGATCAATGAAGGAAAGAAAAAGAATAAACTTTGTTGCTAGAGGGGGCACAGGTTATGCTACTTTGGTTTCCCAATGCCACCATTGCACAATGTTGATTAAGTAAACCTTGTGCTCCATGACAGCATTATCAAAATGAGTTAAAGGAAGACCTTAACCTCAAGGAGATCAAGATGTAAATAATGAATGGCACCATGATGAGATGAGTTTGGCAATGCATTTTTGGTGCTGGGACACAGCTAATAGACAGTACTTTATTATTTATAGAATTAGAATAATGTAAGGGAAGTTGGAAGCTAATTAGAGGTCATCGATCTTTCCTCATAGTCAATGCAAAAATCTTCTTTACACTATATCTTGCAAAAGATCAATTAATCCATTTTCTCTTGACCTGATTGACTTAAAGTTTAAAATATATATACCTCTTAGTTTCATCCTTTGCACGGCAGTCAATGTGATCTATTTTAAAAAAGTATGACCCTAAAATTTTCCATCTAAAATCCTTTAGTGATGTCCTGTTAACTAAAATGAGACTTTGTAATAGCTACACTGGATGCTAGAAGACAGTGGAGCTAAGCTTTCAGTTCTGAGGTAATATATTTCAAACGTAGAATTCTGTACTTACATTAAAACTAAAGTGTGAAGACAAAAATATTTTCAGGAAGCTACTGAATGATGTGCTTCGCCGGTACAAGCAAGTAAATGGAAAGGAAATATATATGGAATCTTGGGAAATATATGGAATCCTAGGTCCCAGGGGACCTACCACAAGAAGTAGCAGTGTGGATTTCCAGTATGATAGTGAAGGGAAACTTCCAGATAACAGCTGTGCAGAAGCCTATAAAGAGGAAAAGGAAGTCAGAGGGCTCTAAGAGCAATGTCTCTCAAGGAGCAATTAAGAAAATGTATCAAACTGATATATTGCCAGGTTTTAAAAACTATAATGAGGGGAGTTTTATATATCTTGGGGACAGTTGTGTGAATTAATGATATGTACATAGATAATGAAGCAAATGAAAAAATGAGGCCATTAATAACTCAAAAGAAAACAAAATATTGTACAAGAGATTACATAATGCAAGCCAAGAAATAAACTTCACATATATAGCCAAATTATTTTTGGCAAGAGTGTCAAGAATGTTCAATGGGGAGAGGATAATCTTTCTAATAATTGGTGTTAGGAAAACTGGATATTCACAAGCAGAAGAATGAAAACAGATCCTTGTCTTAAACCATATAAAAATATTAATGCAGAATGGATCTATGGCCTAAATGAAGAGGTAAAACTATAAAACTCTTAGATGAAAACATAGGGAAAAATCTTTATGACATTGGATTTGGCAGCAATTTCTTAGATGTAACACCAAAAGCACAGGCCAAAATAGATAAGTGGAATTACATCAAAATGAAAAAAAGTTTTGTGCATCAGAAGATACCACCAACAGAGTGAAAATGCAGCCCAGGGAATGGGAGAAAGTATTGAAAATCATAGATATGAAAAGGGATTAATATTCAGAATATATAAAGAACTACAACTCAGCATGAGAAAAGACAGTCTGATTGAAAAATAGGCAAAGACTTGAATAGACATTTCTCCAGAAGAAGATATACAAATGACAAATAAACACATGAAAATATGCTCAGAATCACAAATAATTAGGGAAATGCAAATTAAAACCACGATGAGATATCACTTCACACCCATTATGAAAAAAAAATGTGGAAAAATTGAAACCATTGTATATTGTTGGTGGAAATGTAAAATGGTACAGCCACTGTGGAAAACAGTATGGCAGTTCCTCAAAAAATTAAATATTGAATTGCCATATCATCTATCAATTCCACTTCTGCATGAATACCCCAAAGAATTGAAAGCAGGGACTCAAAGAAATTTTTGTACACATTTTGTTTATCCATTCATCTGTGATAGACACCTGGTTGCTTCTACCTTTTGGCTATTGTGAATAATCCTACTATGAACAGGAGTGTACAAATATATGAAAACATTTACAATACCAAACTGGCCTCTTAGCCAAAAGAACAGTGTGATGATCTCTTTTTTTTAAATTAACATATTTATTGGAGTGTAATTGCTTTACAATGGTGTGTTAGTTTCTGCTTTATAACAAAGTGAATCAGCTATACATATACATATATCCCCACATCTCCTCCCTCTTGCATCTCCCTCCCACTCTCCCTATCCCACCCTTCTAGGTGGTCACAAAGCACCGAGCTGATCTCCCTGTGCTATGTGGCTGCTTCCCACTAGCTATTTTACATTTGGTAGTATATATAAGTCCATGCCACTCTCTCACTTTGTCCCAGCTTATCCTTCCCCCTCCCCATGTCCTCAAGTCCATTCTCTACGTCTGCATCTTTATTCTTGTCCTGCCCCTAGATTCTTCAGAACCATTTTTGTTTTTAGATTCCATACATATGTGTTAGCATACGGTATTTGTTTTTCTCTTTCTGACTTACTTCACTATGTATGACGGACTCTAGGTCCATCCACCTCACTACAAATAACTCAATTTCATTTCTTTTTATGGCTGAGTAATATTCCATTGTATGTATGTGCCACATCTTCTTTATCCATTCATGTGTCAGTGGACACTTAGGTTGCTTCCATCTCCTGGCTATTGTAAATAGAGCTGCAATGAACATTGTGATATGTGACTCTTTGAATTGTGGTTTCCTCAGGGTATATGCCCAGTAGTGGGATTGCTGGGTCATATGGTAATTATATTTTTAGTTTTTTAAGGAACCTCCATAGTTTTCTTCCTAGTGGCTGTATCAATTTTCATTCCCACCAACAGTACAAGATGGTTCCACAGTGTGATGATCTCTTAATGTTTACATTTCAGTGGGTCAATTTTGATACAGGTAAGTTCATTCTGATAGGTTTTAAGTGCAAACCCATGGACTTTTTAGGAAATGTGACATCCAAATGAAATTTCCTTTGTCAAACTGTGTGTAGCAAAAAGCTCTCCCTTCATTTATGGGCTGGTATCTAAGATTACTATCCCTGATTAAGGCATCATTGTAATAATCAAATCTGGAAGAAGTTAAGTATCTTACGTATATACCAAGTTCTGACCTGGTCCACACACTGAGTCATTTCTTTTCTATATATTACCTTTCTTATTTATCTCTTGGATTCTGCCTTTGAATGAAAAGTAACCTTAAAAATAGCATTCACATTGTAATATTGTAAAGAACTTGTAAACAACTCATTTTTTCCATCAGTGCACTAAATATAGAAATAAGTATTAACTTCTTGCTGCCTTCAAAGCACATATAAATAAGTTTTTCAATTTGCCTTTCTTTTCATTTCACAGATTTTTAGTTTTCTGTTTTATTTAAGGTCATTAAGGAATATTACTTAAAATGGGCAAAAAAGGCTATTTTTAATTTACTATGACACACACTTTTGCTGATATACTGAATGAACTAAGGTTATCATAATGCATGGTCTGTGCTCATTGATGCTTTTGGATTGCATTTCCATATGGATGCATTTTCCATTTGAAGTCCTCCTGGGCACATAGTGCCCCTATTAACTGAGTCATAGATTATATAACCCTCAGGAGAACTTACTAACCTGATATGGAAGTGCAGTGAGAGTTAGGATGGAAGATGAAGCCATTGCCAATAATTTAGGACTTTCCAGGGCAAAGATCACTGTTCTTGTCTTTCTGCCAGTCTCCCAGACTACCACCCCAGAAGTCTAACTCTTGTTTAGTCAGTTTTCTCAGCAGCCCAGAGTCCATACCAGGTCATGTTGGGAAACCTGTATTCATGGAGTTCTATAGGTATATCCTGTGGAGCTGTGAAACTCAGAACACGGGTGTTTGGAATTGGGTATGAGCTTGAGACAGGAGGATGAACCCCTAGAATGCCTGGAAGGGACATTGAGAGGAGGGGGAAGGGGTTCTTTTCATCTTACTTCACAAAGCTGCTTATGGAACCCAGGCCATGGGTCTCTAAACCATCTCGTGTGTCATCTTCCCCATTGCTTGCTAGTGGACAAGTTAATGATAACTGGTTTATAGCCCAGTTCCAGGGAAAGGCAGACACCACAGAACTGCTCTCTACATGCCAATTACCAACCCCTTTCCTCCTAGGTTTTCTACTATGGAGACTGGGAAAGCTAAATATTCGCTCCTAATTTCTTTGACACTTAGGATACTAAGTGGAGAAGTTTTGGCCAATGAGACCTTAAAGGGAGAATATCCTGAGGATGTTTGAAAAAGCTTTGCTTTCCTAATAAAATGGATTAGAGGTAGTTGGCTCAGGCCTTTGCCCTTCTCCTTTGTCTTGGTTGTGTGTGTGTGTTTGTGTGTTTTTGTGTATGTATGGCTGTGTGTATATGGCTGTGTGTGTCTTGACTGTGTAGGACTAAAGGGAGGACTAAATAAATGTGAGACTCCTCTTAACCTCCTGCCATTATTTCTCATTGCAACACCAGAACACCCAGCTGATGGGTGAGTTAGGTATCACTGAAGGGTTGGGGCCCCAACCCTTTCTTTACACAGAAAGACATTGATACTGTCCAAAGAAAACATTCAAAGGGGAAGTTAAAGGCTTCACAAGTGGTCCTCTCAGGGGCACACCCAAATTCCTGCCCTTGTCCACCTGACTTCAGATTACCTCTCTCTGTGGGAACCACTTTTTAAACCTCCTTGGGCAAATCTCCCCTCACCCTGTAGGAAACCTCCCTGACCACAGGGGCTGTGCATGTCGGATCCACTTCTGCTTTGCAGTAAAACCGTTCCCCATATTTGGGGATTTGGGATGGAATTAGGCTCTGCTGCTACAGCAGGAGAGTTTCTAACAACTTTTGATTTCCCAAGTCCTGCAGAAAATCTGCAAGTGAAGGATGGTGGGGAGGAGTTTTGGTGTTCCAAGTCTGTCCTTTTTAAGGTCTACCCCCAGTGTAAGTTAAAGAGATGAATTTTTGTTTCCGATTTTCCAGCAACTAACTGTTTATTTGTATGTGAACATGAACATATACTGGTGCACATGAATGCACCCTTACACACACACACACACACACACACACACCTGCCATGGACAAATACTGATTCTCAGGGAAAGGACAGTATAAAGTCATAGGAGAATGAGGAAGTTTAGTTACCCTCAACCCCGTGTAGTTATTATCAAGGTTCCTCTCTTACAGTGGACTTAGTATGTTAAGTTATTATGCAAAGTAGGGTTAATTCCTTTTATTCATCTCTCTGTTTTCAAATAGTGCCCTTTGAAATGATAGGAAGGGGAAAAACCAGGCACATTTCTGACCCATATCCGTCTTAATGGCTGTTTTTTTAGCCAGGCAAAACTGAAGATTTGCGTCTGAAATGTCTTAGACAAAGTTATTTTCCTTCCTAGTCTTTGGCCCAAAGGGAGGGGAACTGTGGATAGAGGTCTTTCTTCATGTAACATCATAATCATTTATTATTATTATTATTATTGGCATTATTAAATATTACTATTAATTATCTGCTACACTGGTATGTTATCTGGCCCTAACTTATTGTTTGTATGTTCTTTCCTTCTTAGCTTAAATTTTAAAATAACCACTCAATAAAGCTCTCAGAGATGGTGCAGATGTCAAATAATATTGCCTGACTTTGCATGACAATATCTCATTTTATTCTCTAATTTAGTTTAATTCAAAACAGGGCTAATGTCTGTGAAATAGCCTATACAGAGACCAGCTGGGAACCTAACTGGCATCACAAGCTCCACTCAGATTAACATTTCAAAAATGACACCATATGGTAGAGAGCTTTGGATTTTATGACAAAGAAGCACAATAAATGCTGGACATGACAAACCAGCACAGGCTATGTTGAATTGAGCACCGGAGTGAAAGGTGCATAAGCGAGAATAATTTAACCGTCACCTGCTTCCTTAGCAAGCTCCAGGCACAAGCTGTTTTTATGCAGTATTTAAGCAGACATCTTTGTCATTTTACAGGAGAGCTAGATGGGCTCTGATTTCAATGTGTTATTTTTGAATTATTATGATTGTTGAAACCATCCTCCAGGAAGCTATAGTTACATACCATAAAGGTTTGGTTGCAAAATCCAGACACATGTTCACTAAAATACACTAATGATGAAAAATCTGAAAGAGAAATGAAGGAAATACTCCCATTTACCATTGCAACAAAAAGAATAAAATACCTAGGAATGAACCTACCTAAGGAGACAAAAGACCTGTATGCAGAAAACTATAAGACACTGATGAAAGAAATTAAAGATGATACAAACAGATGGAGAGATATACCATGTTTTGGGATTGGAAGAATCAACATTGTGAAAATGACTATACTACCCAAAGCAATCTACAGATTCAATGCAATCCCTATCAAACTACCAATGGCATTTTTCATAGAAGTAGAACAAGAAATTGCACAATTTGTATGGCAACAGAAAAGACCCCGAATAGCCAAAGCAATCTTGAGAAAGAAAAAACGGAGCTGGAGGAATCAGGCTCCCGGACTTCAGATTATACTACAAAGATACAGTAAGACAGTATGGTACTGGCACACAAACAGGAATATAGATCAATGGAACAGGATAGAAACCCCAGAGGTAAACCCATGCACATATGGTCACCTTATTTTTAATAAAAGAGACAAGAATATACAATGGAGAAAAGACAGCCTCTTCAATAAGTGGTGCTGGGAAAACTGGGCAGCTACGTGTAAAAGAATGAAATTAGAACACTCCCTAACACCATACACAAAAATAAACTCAAAATGTATTAAAGACCTAAATGTAAGGCTAGACACTATAAAACTCTTAGAGGAAGACATAGGCAGAACACTCTATGACATAAATCACAGCAAGATCTTTTTTGACCCACCACCTAGAGTAATGGAAATAAAAATAAACAAATGGGACCTAATGAAACTTAAAAAAACTTTTGCACAGCAAAGGACAACATAAGATGAAAAGACAACCCTCAGAATGGGAGAAAATATTTGCAAATGAAGCAACTGACAAAGGATTAATCTCCAAAATTTACAAGTAGCTCATGCAGCTTAATATCAGAAAAACAACCCAATCCAAAAATGGGCAGAAGACCTAAATAGACATTTCTCCATAGAAGATATACAGATTGCCAACAAACACATGAAAATATGCTCAATATCACTAATCACTAGAGAAATGTAAATCAAAATTACAATGAGGTATCACCTCACACCAGTCAGAATGGCCACCATCAAAAAATCTACAAACAGTAAATGCTGGAGAGGGAGTGGAGAAAAGGGAACCCTCTTGCACTGTTGGTGGGAATGTAAATTGATACAGCCACTATGGAGAACAGTATGGGGGTTCCTTAAAAAACTAAAAGTAAACTACCACATGACCCAGCAATCCCACTACTGGGCATATACCCTGAGAAAACCATAATTCAAAAAGAGTCAAGTACCACAGTGTTCATTGCAGCTTTATTTACAATAGCCAGGAGATGGAAGCAACCTAAGTGTCCACTGACAGATGAATGGATAAAGAAGATGTGGCACGTACATACAATGGAACATTACTTAGCCATAAAAAGAAATGAAATCGAGTTATTTGTAGTGAGGTTGATGGACCTAGAGTCTTTCATACAGAGTGAAGTAAGTCAGAAAGAGAAAAACAAATACCGTATGCTAACACATATATATGTAATCTAAGAAAAAAAAATGGTTCTATAGAACCTAGGGGCAGGACAGGAATAAAGATGCAGACGTAGAGAATGGACTTGAGGACATGGGGAGGGGGAAGGGTATGCTGGGACAAAGTGAGAGAGTGGCATTGACATATATACACTACCAAATGTAAAATTGATAGCTAGTGGGAAGCAGCCGCATAGCATAGGGAGATCAGCTCAGTGCTTTGTGCCCACCTAGAGGAGTGTGGTAGGAAGGGTGGGAGGGAGATGCAAGAGGGAGGAGATGTGGGGATATATGTATATGTATAGCTGATTCACTTTGTTATAAAGCAGAAACTAACACACCATTGTAAAGCAATTATACTCCAATAAAGATGTTAAAAAAAAAAAGACCCAACGCAGCCAGAAGTAAATAAAAAAATTAAATAAATTTTAAAAGTCAGTTGTATTAAAAAAAGAAGAACCAGACTATGTTGTATTATACCAGATAAGTATACATCCAGATGCAGATCTAGATCTATCTGTATTCTGTATGTGTATCTCCCTATCTATCTCTGTATCTATACCTATATAGATATAGCAGTATAGTGCCATATAGCTTATAGGTGAAGTTTTGCAGATGGTGAATCTATTTGTTACACAGTGATATTTTGAATTAATTAAGTTAATAAGATCTGTTTTTGATTCTTAATGAAAACCATAATTCATGTTTAAATTTCTCAGTCTGAGTGAGTTTTCAGTGACTTGTTTTCTCCTCAAGGTTATCCTTGATGTTGATAGAACTTGGTTTTCCTGGTATCAAAATGTTGGGAGTTGATATGGGTGCTTCAGAGAGGGGAACCCAGCACAAAATGTATTTTACATCTTATCCCAAATCCCTCTAGGGAACATTCTGCTCAAAGAAAAAGGACAGCTTTTTATCTGAACAGTCTTCCCCTGTTTTGCAAGTATAATTTACTCCTGAAAGAAAAACCTTAAAGGGGTAAATCATTGTAATTCAAAAACGTGATTGCCAAAAATTTAAATGGGGAAAATTTCATGTTTTGTTTTAAATTTTTGTTTTGAAATAATTACAGATTGACAGGAAGTTGTCCAAAAATGTACAGGGAGGTCCTGCTTATCCTTCACCCAGTTTTCCCTGATGGTAACCTTTAGCACAGCTTAAATATAATACCAAAACGAGGAACTTGACATTGGTACAATCCAGACACTTGCATTCATATGTATGTGTAGTTGCATTTAATTTTATCACATGTATATCTGTGTAACAACCACCACAATCCAGATTCAAGAGTGTTCCATGACCACTAGGTTCCCTCATATTATCTCCTAGTCGCCACATATCACCCTGTCTCTACCATCCCTAACTCCTGACAACCATGAATCTGTTTTCCATTTATATAATTTGGTTATTTCAAAAGTGTTTTATAAATGGAATAACTCACTGTGTATTTGAGAATTGGCTTTTTTCCCCACTCAGCCTAATTTTCCTGAGATCCATTCCAAATTGTCCCATGCATCAATTGTTTGTTCCTTTTTACTGCTAGGTACTATTCCATGGTAGGATGTGATTGGTTTAACCATTTGAACATTCACGTATAGGTGGTTGTGTGAACATAGGTTTTCATTTCTATGGGATGAATGTCCAATAGTGCAATTGTTGGGTCATATGGTAAGTGCATGTATAGTTTTTAATTTTGTAGGAAACTGCCAGACATTTTTCCAGAGGCTGTATCATTTTACATTCCCACCAGCAATGCAAGAGTGATCCAGTTTCTTTGCACCCTTGGTAACATTTGATGTTATCAGTATTTTTTATTTTAGCTATTCTGATGGGTTTATACTAATATCTCATTTTGGTTTTAATTTGCATATTCCTGGTTGCTAATGAAGTTAACATATTTATCATTTGTATATCTTCAATGAAATGTGTGTTGTTGATGTCTTTTGCTCATTTTCTAATTGGATCTTTTTTTTTAAATTGTTGAGTTTGAGAGTTCTTTCTGTATTTTAGATACTAATCCTTTGCTGATAGGTATTTATACTTTGCAAATATTTTCTCGTGGTCAGTAGCTTGTATTCTTATCCTTTTCACAGGGTCTTTTGCAGAAGAAACATTGTTAATTTTAGAGTCCAATTTATCAATTTTTCCTTTTATGGATTGCATTTTTATTTTTTTAATTTTTAAAATTGATTAATTAATTATTTTTGCGGTACGCGGGCCTCTCACTGTTGTGGCCTCTCCCGTTGCGGAGCACAGGCTCCGGACGCGCAGGCTCAGCAGCCATGGCTCACGGGCCCAGCCGTTCCGCGTCACGTGGGATCTTCCCGGACCGGGGCACGAACCCATGTCCCCTGCATCGGCAGGCGGACTCTCAACCACTGCGCCACCAGGGAAGCCCTGGATTGCATTTTTGATGTCAAGTCTGAGAGCTCTGCCTAGCTCTAAATCCTGAAGATTTTCTCATGGTTTTTTTTTTTTCTTAAAGTTTTATAGTTTTACATTTTACATTTAAGTTCATGATCCATTTTGTGTTAATTTTTCACATAAGTTAATTTTTCTTCATAAGTTATGAAGTTTAGGTGTAGCTTCTTCCCTCCCTCCCTTCCTCCCTCCCTCCCTTCCTTCCTTCCTTCTTTCCTTCCTTTTCCTCCTCTTCCTTCTTCTTTTTCTCTTCTCTCCTCCTCTCTCTCTCTTTCTCCCTCTCTCTCTCTTTCTCCCTCTCTCTCTCCCAGGCTGTCCAATTGCTCCAGTACCATTTGTTGAAAAGGCTATCCTTTCTCCACTGAACTGCTTTTGCACCTTTGTCAGAAAACAATTGGGCATATTTATATGGGTCATTCTGGTTCTCTCTTCTGTTCCATTGATCTATATGTCTTTCCCTCCACCAGTACCAATTGTCTGAATTACTGCAGCTAGTAGTGAGCCTTAGTATTGGGTAGCGTGACTGCACTCATTTTATTCACTTTTTTCAGAATTGTTTTAGCTATTTTAATTTCTTTTGGTCTTTCCATATACATTTTAGAGTAAGCTGTTTTATGTCTATTAAAAACCTGGCTGGGGTTTTGATAGAAATTCTCCTAAATTTTTATGTCAATTTGGGGAGAACTGCTATCGTTACTATGTTGAGTTTTCCAATGTATGGTACATTTCTCTAGATTTTCTTTGATTTTTTTAAAATCAGCATTTTATAATGTTCAGCATTCAGATCCTTGTACATGTTTTGTTAGGGCATGTGTTTTTGAGCCCTCACATGAACATTTACTTCGACTAAAACAACACAATATTCCATTAAATTGGGCACAATTATTTTAATAGTTGTTAAAATAAGTTGTCATAATGGACCCTGACAAGGTTTTTTTCCTTTCATTAATTAGAAAATAGCTGTTTTTTTGCTCTTGTTAGGCAATTTTTACCCCTTATCATAGTATACTTAAGACTACACTCAAACACAAAGCATCCCAGTTCTGCCACTTACTAACTCTATAATCTTGAACAAGATAATTAATTTGTGCTTCAGATTCTGCATCAGATAAAGGAATAATAATAATACCTACCTCTTAAGATGTGCGAGGATTAACAAATTAACATGTGCATAGTGCTTGGCATAAGTGCCTCACATATTGTCAGTGCTCAGAAGGTTATATATTAGTATTACTATTACAAGATAATACTATGACTCAAACTTTACCACAAAACAAGTAAACTTTTAACAATAATAAACACAATTCAAAGACAAAGGAAAGCAATGAAAACAAGGCAAATTATGTCACATTCACTACATGTTGACATCATAAATGGCCTGAGATTATTTCTGCTGCTATAAATTAGCAAAACCAAAGTTTCCTGAGGGGAGAATTTGATGTGGTACAAGCTAACTACATATGCAAGTGTGACTACCTGTGGCTCAGGAGGTGAAGGAAATCCAAACTGGCCCCTGTTAATGGGAAGAAATGCCTCAGAAGCCAAAGGAAGGAGTATTGTATAAAACGCTTCATAAATGTGAATTCTCATAACCTGAACAGGCATATTTTGGATTATAACTATATTTATAGATCACTTCACTTGGTACTTACAAAACTGATTTCAAGCTTTAAATATCCCCTCCTCTATCATTTTTACTTTTGAATTATGGTTCTCCAATACAATTATTAGCTCCCTTGGAAATAGTTACTAAGAAACATGTAGAATTCTAAGAACTTTGGGAGCTTTGTTGCTTCACTGATGTTGAAGTGTCTACAAATGAATGCCTTCTCTTTTCTGTTAAGTCCTTGCTTGAAGTCCTAGGTGAACTTTCTCCTCTCAATAGCACAGTCAGGACTTCCCCAACCCTTAAACCCTGATTTATTTTTATTAAGTCTTCATTGTCACACTGACATAGCACCTACCCAGCTTGAACAATAGCTTTTCTGAGAGTCTCCTACATACTTTTATACATCAATTTATCATGTCTTTAATACTCAGAAAAGATAAACACCCAATTCTCCATGGTCTGGTATCCCTCCTTAACATTCATTATAGCAAACCACCCCATGTACTGCCAAAAGGGTTTAAATTGATTCCTGCCTGTATGTCCCAGCTGGGGCTCCTGGCTTTGTGTCCGTCCCCAGGCCTAGAGATTAGCTGGATGTATTTTGAATACAGCTGTAGACCTTTTTAAAGAGCATAAACCAAAATGAGTTCATAATCTCTGGAATGCATGCTCTATGTAGGCTTTTCATTTGTTTTTGGAGAAATCCCAGAGCTGGCAAATTCAGATAGAGTTTCACTGGCTTCGACCCTGATGCATCCAGGAGGGGATTTTTGTTTCTTTGTCTGTCTGCTGGGCTCTCTATTGCCTTTGTGACATTTTGGTTATATTTCTGCCTATTACAGAACAAGAGAAAGGTACATATTCTTGGTGGAAAGGCTTTAGATTCAGAATAGATACACCTCACATGTGCTAATAGAAGCTTGTTAAAATAGGGAACGTGATGTAAGATGCATCTATTTGGACACATGTACTTAGGATGAGCAGTAGGTTTAAGACACAAGGACGGATGATTGAGTTTTAGTGGAAGGAGCATGTGACATGAAATTATTAAGACGTGACCTATTTTGTTCTGTTAATACACACAAAATTGGTGATATTGGTGTAGCAAAATACATTTATTCTCACAACAATTATTATAGGTTTAATATATCAATAAAATAAACACTTTAAATCTCATTAGCTTGGTAAGGATTTAAAAACAGACTTCCAAAATAGTGCAAAAAGCTCAAAAATGCAATTAATTTATAATTAAGCAGTAGTCTATATGTGACAGATATTAATGATTCTCTCATAAAACGTGCTTCATCTTACTTTGGCAGGCATAAAAATTCTATATGGAATTCTAAACTTACAGAGTTCATTTTATATAATCTGGATTGTGGCTACCCAGAGACTACAATATGTTTCATCTACCCCTCTTTCCTTTCTCTATCAAAAATAACCAAAAAATTAGGAATATGGTACTGCCTTTGAAAGCTTAACATTTAAGTTTAGTACCTTATGGATCTGAGCAGACTTGGGTCAATGTGAAAAGAGAGTTAGAACCATATTTGGGCTGGTGAGACAGCTATGATCCGAGGGGGAAAATGTCTGAGTGCATCAGAATGCATCTGGCCAGCCATGGAGTTACAGAAGGAGAACTAGGGTCAGTGTGGGCAGGGCCCATCCAACCTCATCAAGGAGAAGAGGTATCTCTAGTGCACTCAAGCATTATGTTTTCCTTCACAGGACTCACCCCGTATTACACGAACAGGTCTTAATCTTCCTTTCTTGAGAGTCATTTCTTGAGATACCTTGTCCCTCATTTCTAATTCTGCAGTTTCCCAGAAACCTTCAGTTAACTTGGCATCCTGCATAAGCCATTCATTTACAGGGAATGAATGTGCCGACTGTATGACCATTCAGTTTCCTTGAGAGATGTGTCCCTGCCTGTAAGTTGATGACTCCACATTCTACTTATAATTTGATAGTTAAATTAATTAAATAGATATGTACTGATCACCTGCTATGTGCCTATCTTGCTTATTGGGAAAGAAAATGATACTTTGTAGATGTGAACAATTTAGTCTGCTTAAGAGCAGAATTTCTTATTGTGAGTTTATAAATGGGCATTGTGCTGTGTGTGTGTGTATTCAAGTATCTGTGTGTTTGCTTAATCTTGTGAGGCTATTCCTGTGAGATAGAGTCCCTCTTGATAGGACTGGGATAGCATCTCAGGGTTCTGAGCCTGTAAGTTGATTAACCACAGTACACCTTCCATTTTGAGTTATCCAAGCAGCCTGCAAGAGAACTGTGCCTTTATGTGCTCCTTGCAGCACAATATCTGTACTTACTAGGAACCTCTCTGCCGGCAAACTGGTCCTTCTTCGATGCCTAAGAGAACAAGCTGACATAAGATGAGGATTGCTGAAGAAGTCTTACTTCTCTGTTCAGCAGTCCTGGCCCACAGTATCAGACATAGCATTAGTGGAGGGTTCTCTTATTTGAGTACGATACTCAAGTAGATCACAGGACAAATTTCTAATCAATGGGCAGGTAGCAGGTAACTAGGATTACCTTGCAATTTTTTTTCCAGGTCACATTTACCTTAATATTGAAGGATTGTTCATTTGTCATAACATGGCAAATCCTTCATCCTTCCTGCTCCCTTTAAAAAAATAGGTGTCAGTCCTAAGGCAAAGGAAACAAAGGCAAAAATAAATAAATGGACCTAATTAAACTTAAAAGCTTTTGCAAAGCAAAAAAGAAAAAACGTTAACAAAACGAAAAGACAACCTTCTGAATGGGAGAAAATATATTCAAATGGTATGACCAATAAGGTTAATATCCAAAATATATAAATAGCTCATATAACTCAATATCAAAAAGACAACATGATTAAAAATGGGCAGAATAGACATTTTTCCAAAAAAAGACAGATAGCTAAAAGGCACATAAAAAGATACTCAACATCACTAATCATCAGAGAAATGCAAATCAAAACTACAATGAGTTACAATCTCATACCTGTCAGAATTCTATCATCAAAAAGACCACAAATAACAAATGTTGGCGAGGATGTGGAAAAAAGGGAATCCTCATACACTGTTGGTGGGCATGTAAATTGGTGTAGCCACTATGGAAAGCAATATGGAGGCTCCTCAATAAACTAAAAATAGTACTATCATATGATCCAGCAATTCCATTTCTGGGTATATATCCAAAGAAAACAAAAACACTAGTTTGAAAAGAAACATGCACTACAATGTTCATAGCAGCATATTTACAATAGCCAAGATATGGAAGCATCCTAAGTGTCCATCGACAGATGAATAAAGAAGATGTGGTACATATATACAATGGAATACTACTCAGCTGTGAAAAAGAATGAAATTTTGCTATTTGCAACAACATGGATGGACCTAGACGGAATTATGCTTAGTGAAATAAGTCAAAGACAAATACTGTATGATATCACTTATATGTGGAATCTAAAAAATAAAACAAAGGAATGAATATAACAAAACAGAAACTGACCCACAGATATAGAGAACAAACTAGTGGTTACCAGTGGGGAGACGTAAGCAGGTAGGGGCAAGGTAGGAGTGGGGTATTAAGAAGTAAAAACTGCTATATATAAAATAAATGAGCTATAAGGATAGCACTGCACAGGAAATATAGCTAATATTTTATAATAACTATAAATGGAGTATAATATATAAATATTTTGAATCCCTATGTTGTATACCTGAAACTAATATATATCAACTATACCTTAATAAAAAAAAATTAAAAATGAAAAAAAATTGGAGTCAGTTTCCTCAACAACAGCTCCTGATGGGAATGTTGAAAGTCACCTTTATGCATTCCATATTTTCCACCAGTGAGTTAGGAGAGTGAGTGCTTAGTTCAATTTTGCCATAGCCTTTCTTGTGATCCAGATGAAGCTGGGCCTCAGTTTTCTCATTTTTGAGAGAGCATTGGGATAGATAACAATGATCCTCAGATTATTTGTAACCGTATAATTCTTTCTATAAACATATCTTGCATAGAATTCCAGTTCATAAAACAGACAAATGGGGAGCTGTGCAAGTGTTAGCAGGGACAGAGGGGCTCTGAGGCCTGCTGTCTTGCCTATTCCCTGCCTCCCTAACCTACACACACGATACTTCTCAAGTCTGCTCCATGGAAAGGCTTTAGTCCAGTTTGAAAACTGCTGTACTAGGTGGCCACTGAAGTGCTTCTCACATATTAAGGTCTAAAAGTCTAGCTACAGTATTGCTTCCTTTTAATTTTCCAGGTATCATGTCAGGCTATGTCTGTCTGCACAGGCATCCATCCACTATCTGTATGTGTGTATGCATGTATGTAAGTGTGTATGTATGTTTGTATCTATGATTAAGAAAATAGTTCTGAAATCAGAATGCCTGGGTTTGTGGTCTCATTCTACCACTTTACTGGCTGTGTGACCTAAAAAAGCTAATTAACCTCTCTGTGCTTCAGTCCTCAGCTATGGGAAGGTGGGAGGGGAGAATATTATCTATCCAAATGTTGCTGTATTATATATTACATATGTAAATGTGCTGAGCACAATGTAAGAACTCAGTGTCAGCAAATGTTAGCCATTATTATAATCTGGGTAAACCTCTGACATTTAAAATGAATTTATATATATACTTCCCTGGTGTCACAGTGGTTAAGAATCCGCCTGCCAATTCAGGGGACACGGGTTTGAGCCCTGGTCCAGGAAGATCCCACATGCTGCAGAGCAACTAAGCCCGTGTGCCACAACTACTGAGCCTGCACTCTAGTGCCCATGTCCCGCAACTACTGAGCCTGCGTGCTGCAGCTACTGAAGCCCACGTGCCTAGAGCCTGTGCTCTGCAACAAGAGAAGCCCCTGCAATGAGAAGCCTGTGCACCTCAACAAAGAGTAGTCCCCACTCGCCACAACTAGAGAAAGCCCGCGCACAGCAGCGAAGACCCAACCCAACCAAAAATAAAAATAATTATATATATAATAATTATATAATTATATATATATATATATATATATATATATATATATATATATATAGAGAGAGAGAGAGAGAGAGAGAGAGAGAGAGAGAGAGAGTGTAAGGTATCTAGGCCCTTCTCCTTCAAAAATATGTCCCAAGTCCTAGACCTTAGGAGCTGGAATGCAAGACAGCTGAACTAAGGAGAAGCCCTAAGAAGATGGGGCTGGGTCAGTGGTGCTAGTGAAGCAGAGGCTGGGAGCAGGCTCTTCTCTTAAAGCTGCTGACCATGGCAACAGAGTGAGACACTGCCTAAAGACAGCATAATGCAGTCTGAATATGTATGTAACTTGTATACTGGCTTTTACCTTTGTCGGACATTGCAGAGCTTCAAGTCCTTTGAAAACCCAACCCAATATTTTTTTCAGATGAGCTCATGAATATCAGCACTTATTTGATCTTCTGTTTTCCTGGCCCAGGCTCACTTGCCTGGATTCTAGGCAGTTATCCAGGCACTGTGGCACCTCCTGCTGGGCACTGCTGAGCCAGGAGGCACTGCCACTGGTATGGCAGAGAGGCTGCCATTACTCTGCCCTGTCTGCTGGGCATCACTCACCTTGGTGCACTGGAGCTTGTAAGGCAAGAAAGCAGTGTAATGTTTTTGTTGAAGGGGCCAACACCTGTCTTCTCATTTCTCGTATGCACCATCAGAAGGGCTGGACCCTCCAATGGCCACATTGCCATGGAGTCCTGAGGCCAGCACAAGAAGCCACGTACATAGATCTAGAGCCCCCTCCTGCCACCTCAACCTCTTTTAACCTCTAAGTTTGGCCCGGTGCCACCTTGGGGAGTGGTGGAGGAAGGGGAGCAATCTGAAAGACAACATTTACTTACAAGAGATTGTTTAAATTGAAAGAATCAGATCTACCATAAATTGGTAAATTTCAGACACATGCTCCCATCTTTTCCTTCACACCATGATCAGCCCATTGGGTGTCTAAGTCATTCTCTTCTGTTCTGGGGACTCGGAGTATTTAGGACTATTGAGTAGTGGTTGTTCACACAAGAAATTTTAGAATGTAGGTGTAATTGGGAAGTGTGTTCAGGGCACTAAGTTTTTCTTTTTAACCATATACACAGTCAGAAGAGCTGACTCTGCAGCAATAGGTGGTTCTCCCCAGATTGCTGCCAAAGGCATAGCTTGGCTCTAAGTCAGCTTCCCATATTCAGATTGGAGTTTCAGTTTTATAGGAAATATTTTTAAGATAATGAGTTATGGATACCATAAAAAATATTGGAGCTATAACCATTCTTCAGAAGCTCACCTGAGGGCTTCCCTGGTGGCGCAGTGGTTGAGAATCCGCCTGCTGATGCAGGGGACGCGGGTTCGTGCCCCGGTCTGGGAAGATCCCACATGCCGTGGAGTGGCTGGGCCCGTGAGCCATGGCCGCTGAGCCTGCGTGTTTGGAGCCTGTGCTCCGCAACAGGAGAGGCCCCAACAGTGAGGCCCGCATACCACAAAAGAAAAAAAAAAAAAAAGAAGCTCACCTGAAAGGAATTCAGTAAAGTTATTGTTCTGACAGTTCATTTCTGGGGTACCATTGCAGAGAACTGGAAGTATTGGTGCAGAGCCTGTATTCCTTGCCACTTTCTAATTGTGGCCAAGGGCATCATTATTCCTAACATCCTCTGGGGCAGCCCTTGGGTTATCTTTAATTCCCCTCCCCTACTTCATTTCCTGTGACTGGTGTGTTATTGACCTCACTTATCACTCTGAAAGTCTTTCCTGTCTCCATGTTAATGTACTTCCCACTTTACACCTTGACCATGGCTTAGTTTCCTCATTGACTCTATGTGATTCTCTTCTGAACAATCTGACAAATTGTCGAGAGTCTAACATTCCATTTTATTGTTCCACTCTAAGTTAAAGTGACCTGCCCCAACCTCCTTTCCTGTCCCCACGTGTGGGATTGCACATGACAACCAACCATGAGCTGAACAGGTTTTAAATGCATCATATACTATCAAACTAATGTTCCCATTTGAAAGCTTGAGAGGCTGGTAGTTTCCATAAAAAGCCCACACTAAGCCCCTCTACATCCTTCATTCATTCTCTTATATTATTTGTGCCATTAAATTTGAGGCCAAGTCCAGCTTTTATCATTGCCTTCCAAGGGGGAGAACTCCAACCATAAGAAACACATTTGGTAGGCTCAGAATAGTGTGAACTGTTTTTTGAGCCTCTCCAAAGGATATTTTTTCTTTTTGATAAAAGCAGGACAGTGCTTTGGATAACAGCTCATTGGAGAGATACAATGAATAAACAGATATATTTTAAGGTGTAAAAATAGTTCTATTTTTCATCTTCTGTAGTTAGTATTGGCAAAATAAATTAGAAATTACTAAAAAAATTTGAGGCCAAGTCCACATCTCACATGCGGCATCTGACCACTACACCCCATAACCAGAGTCAGTGTGGTCTATCCACTGCCCAGCAGACTGCATTTGTGATTCTTTGTTTTGCAGGATCTCTCCTGCTCTCTCTACCTACTAGCATCAACTCATATTTCTCCTTGTCTGTGAAGCCTTTCTTATGTGACCACTGCAGGCTTCATTGAGCTCTCTCTTCCCCTCTGAATTTTCACAAATGGTAAATTGAGTAGCACAGACTGATTACAATGGGACTTTCATGACTCATCCCATATTAAAGATGTTCTGACTTCTCCATCCCCTTTTGCCTGGAAGAATGTCAGAGGATAATCACTGTCTCATTTCTGTTTGCTTGTATCATGGGTAGATAGATCCATTCCCACAGGTATCAGTGCTAGTAGTTCTATCAGGGACCTGACTATATCTCATGGTTACTTTGTTTTTTTGTTTTGTTTAGGGTTTTTTTGCATTACGCGGGCCTCTCACTGCTGTGGCCCCTCCTGCTGCGGAGCACAGGCTCCGGATGCTCAGGCCCAGCGGCCATAGCCCACAGGCCCAGCTGCTCCGCGGCATGTGGGATCTTCCTGGACCGGGGCACGAACCCGTGTCCCCTGCATCAGCAGGAGGACTCCCAACCACTGCACCACCAGGAAAGCCCTCTCATGGTTACTTTGTATCCTCACAATTTTCATGCTCCGCATGGGGTGGAAACTCTATAAATACTTGCTGATTGACTAATGGGTTAATTCTAGGACATACCCATGCTTAACCTGAAACCATCATGTGGAACACACAATCAATTCCAGAATTATAGGGAAAAGTTAAGTTACTGTTATCCTGGAGTACACAACACATGTTTCAGGATAGAGTAAAGCTCACCTTCAAATAGCAATAATTACAGCTAACGTTTATGGAGTGCTAATTAAGCACATATGGCCCAGCACTATTCTAGATATCTTTACCTGTGAGGTAGGTTCCATTCTTATCCCTCTTTTATAGACAAGGAAACTGAGGCACAGTTTCTATTAATTGTAGAATCAGAATTTGAACTAATAAAATCTGGCTCTAATGAATCCTGCTCTATTAATATGGTGCTTAAGTGTGGCATTAATGACTTCAGGTCGTTGGAACATCATGTCTTACAGCAATTAGAAGCAGCCCTGAAAAGGTCTTTAAGAAGTCTGCACAAGGTTTTGCCGATAGATTTGGCAATGACTAAGTCAAATGCCAATTTTCACATTTCCCACTTGTGAAAAAGACTGAACATTACTTTTTAAAAAAAATTCACTTGTTTCATTAAGCTGAGGGTTGAGTATTTTAATTTATCCTGCAACTTATGCCTCCCCTAAAAAGAAAACATGAACTTAAAAACCTCATATAACTCAGGCATCAACTTTACCCTCTGAAACTGCTCTTTCCTCCTAGAACCTTCCTTTGTGAATGGAACCACCTTCTAATCCATCCTGATATTCTCAAATCTACTCTCTTCCTCACTTTCCACACCCAGTCACATCCAACAATGCGTTCCACCCTACACCTCCTAAACAGCCCTCAGGTTTGTCCTCCCCTCACTACCCCTACTGCCCTTGCATAGCTGCAGTCCACCCTCTACGACCAATACCATGACCTTCTAAACTGCATGTTGACTGAGGTGTTTGAGCATCTCAGGGTAGTAAGGTGCAAAGAAAGTGGGCTTCCGGGTTTCCCTGGTGGCGCAGTGGTTGAGAGTCCGCCTGCCGATGCAGGGGAGACGGGTTCGTGCCCCGGTCCGGGAAGATCCCACATGCCGCGGAGTGGCTGGGCCCGTGAGCCATGGCCACTGAGCTTGCGGGTCCAGAGCCTGTGCTCCGCAATGGGAGAGGCCACGACAGTGAGAGGCTGGCATACCGCAAAAAAAAAAAAAAAAAAAAAAAAAGAAAGTGGGCTTCCTCCTGAACCAGGTTTCACCACTTAGCTTTGTGGCCTTGAGAAGGACCCATAGACTCCCTAAGACCAAGTTTTCTCTTCTGTATGATGCAAACCATATCTACCTTGTAAAAGGATTGCTATAAGAATTACAGGTAAGGTATGCAAAGTGCCTAGTCCTAAATGGGGCTGTATACATAGTTCAGTGCTTTATTACTTTAATTATTTTCTTATCTGTAAAAAAAGGCAATAAGCCTCTGAGTTACTTTGAAGATTAAATGAGATAAAATGTAAGGCACCAAACACAGTTACTGTTTCCTTTCATTTCCTTTTAATGGTTCCCCATCCCCAAGACAAAATACGGCCACTGTCACTTTCCCAGTTTCATCTCCTGCTACTTCTCCTTTAGCATAATGAATTTTGTTTTGTATTTTTTTTTTTTTACCTCGCCACACGGCATGCAGAATCTTCCCCGACCAGGGATCAAACCCGTGTCCCCTGCATTTGGGAGCACAGTCTTTTTTTTTTTTTTTTTTTTTTAATTTAATTTAATTTTTTATTTTTGATCACTTTTTTTTTTTGTACAGCAGGTTCTTATTAGTGATCCATTTTATACACAACAATGTATACATGTCAATCCCAATCATCCAATTCATCACACCACCACCTTCCCCGCTCAGTGTCCATATGTTTGTTCTCTAAATCTGTGTCTCAATTTCTGTCCAGCAAACCGGTTCATCTGTACCATTTTTCTAGGTTCCACATATATGTGTTAATATATGATTTTTGTTTTTCTCTTTCTGACTTACTCACTCTGTATGACAGTCTCTAGGTCCATCCACGTCTCAACAAATGACCCAATTTCATTCCTTTTTATGGCTGAGTAATATTCCATTGCATATATGTACCACATCTTCTTTATCCATTCATCTGTCGATGGGCATTTAGGTTGCTTCCATGACCTGGCTATTGTAAATGGTGCTGCAATGAACATTGGGGTGCATGTGTCTTTTGGAATTGTGGTTTTCTCTGGGTATATGCCCAGTAGTGGGATTGCCAGATCATATGGTAATTCTATTTTTAGTGTTTTTTTTGCGATACGTGGGCTTCTCACTGTTGTGGTCCTCCCGTTGGGGAGCGCAGGCTCCGGACGCGCTGGCTCAGCTGCCCTGGCTCACAGGCCCAGCTGCTCCACGGCATGTGGGATCTTCCCGGACCGGGGCACGAACCCGTGTCCCCTACATCGGCAGGCGGGTTCTCAACCACTGCGCCACCAGGGAAGCCCTATTTTTAGTTTTTTAAGGAACCTCCATACTGATCTCCATAGTGGCTGTATCAGTTTACATTCCCACCAACAGTGCGAGACGGTTCCCTTTTCTCCACACCTTCTCCAGCATTTGTTGTTTGTAGATTTTCTGATGAAGCCTATTCTAACTGGTGTGAGGTGATACCTCATTGTACTTTTCATTTGCATTTCTCTAATAATTAGTGATGTTGAGCAGCTTTTCATGTGCTTCTTGGCCATCTGTATGTCTTCTTCGGAGAAATGTCTATTTAGGTCTTCTGCCCATTTTTGGATTGGATAGTTTGTTTTTTTAATATCAAGCTGCATGAGCTGTTTATATATTTTGGAGATTAATCCTTTGTCCGTTGATTAGTTAGCAAATATTTTCTCCCATTCTGAGGGTTGTCTTTTTGTCTTGTTTATGGTTTCCTTTGCTGTGCAAAAACTTTTAAGTTTCATTAGGTCCCATTTGTTTATTTTTGTTTTTATTTCCATTACTCTAGGAGGTGGATCAAAAAAGATCTTGCTGTGATTTATGTCAAAGAGTGTTTTTCCTGTGTTTTCCTCTAAGAGTTTTATAGTGTCCGGTCTTACATTTAGGTCTGTAATCCATTTTGAGTTTATTTTGGGGTATGGTGTTAAGGAGTGTTCTAGTTTCATTTTTTTCCATGTAGCTGTCCAGTTTTCCCAGCACCACTTATTGAAGAGGCTGTCTTTTCTCCATTGTATATCCTTGCCTCCTTTGTTATAGATTAGTTGACTGTAGGTGTGTGAGTTTACCTCTGGGCTTTCTATTTTGTTCCATTGATCTATGTTTCTGTTTTTGTGCCAGTAACATATTGCCTTGAGTACTGTAGCTTTGTAGTATAGTCTGAAGTAAGGGAGCCTGATTCATCCAGCTCTGTTTTTTTCCCTCAAGACTGGTTTGGCTATTTGGGGTCTTTTGTGTCTCCATACAAATTTTAAGATTTTTTGTTCTAGTTCCATAAAAAATGCCATTGGTAATTTGATAGGGATTGCATTGAATCTGTAGATTGCTTTGGGTAGTATAGTCATTTTCACAATATTGATTCTTCCAATCCAAGAATATGGTATGTCTCTCCATCTGTTGGTATCATCTTAAATTTCTTTCATCAGTGTCTTATAGTTTTCTGCCTACAGGTCTTTTGTCTCCCTAGGTAGGTTTATTCCTAGGTATTTATTCTTTTTGTTGCAATGGTGAATGGGAGTGTTTCCTTAATTTCTCTTTCAGATTTTTCATCATTAGTGTATAGGAATGCAAGAGATTTCTGTGCATTAATTTTGTATCCTGCAACTTTAACAAATTCATTGATTAGCTCTACTAGTTTTCTGATGGCATCTTTCAGATTCTCTATGTATAGTATCATGTCATCTGCAAACAGTGACAGCTTTACTTCTTCTTTTCCAAATTGTATTTCTTTTATTTCTTTTTCTTCTCTGGTTGCCGTGGCTAGGACTTCCAAAACTATGTTGAATAATAGTGGTGAGTGTGGACATCCTTGTCTTGTTCCTGATCTTAGAGGAAATGCTTTCAGTTTTTCACCATTGAGAATGATGTTTGCTGTGGGTTTGTTGTATATGGCCTTTATTATGTTGAGGAACGTTCCCTCTATGCCCACTTTCTGGAGAGTTTCTATCATAAATGGGTGTTGAATTTTGTCAAAAGCTTTTTCTGCATCTATTGAGATGATCTTATAGGTTTTATTCTTCAATTTGTTAATATGGTGTATCACATTGATTTGTGTATATTGAAGAATCCTTGCATTCCTGGGATAAATCCCACTTGATCATGGTGTATCATCCTTTTAATGTGCTGTTGGATTCTGTTCACTAGTATTTTGTTGAGGATTTTTGCATCTATATTCATCAGTAATATTGGTCTGTAATTTTCTTTTTTGTAGTAACTTTGTCTGGTTTTGGTATCAGGGTGATGGTGGTTTCATAGAATGAGTTTGGGAGTATTCCTTCCTCTGAAATTTTTTGGAAGAGTTTGAGAAGCGTGGGTGTTAGCTTTTCTCTAAATGTTTGATAGAATTTGCCTGTGAAGCCATCTGGTCCTGGAGTTTTGTTTGTTGGAAGATTTTTAATCACAGTTTCAATTTCATTACTTGTGATTGGTCTGTTCATATTTTCTATTTCTTCCTGGTTCAGTCTTGGAAGGTTCAACCTTTCTAAGAGTTTGTCCATTTCTTCCAGGTTGTCCATTTTATTGGCATAGAGTTGCTTGTAGTAGTCTCTTAGGATGCTTTGTATTTCTGCGGTGTCTGTTGTAACTTCTCCTTTTTCATTTCTAATTTTATTGATTTGAGTCCCCTCCCTCTTTTTCTTGATGAGTCTGGCTAATGGTTTATCAATTTTGATAATCTTCTCAAAGAACCAGCTTTTAGTTTTATTGATCTTTGCTGTTGTTTTCTTTGTTTCTATTTCATTTATTTCTGCTCTGATCTTTATGATTTCTTTCCTTCTGCTAACTTTGGGTTTTGTTTGTTCTTCTTTCTCTAGTTCCTTTAGGTGTAAGGTTAGATTATTTATTTGAGGTTTTTCTTGTTTCTTGAGGTCGGCTTGCATAGCTATAAACTTCCCTCTTAGAACTGCTTTTGCTTCATCCCATAGGTTTTGGATTGTCGTTTTTACATGGTCATTTGTCTGTAGGTATTTTTTTATTTCCTCTTTGATTTCTTCAGTGATCTCTTTGTTATTTAGTAACGTAGTGTTTAGCCTCCATGTGTTTGTGGTTTTTATGTTTTTTCCCCTGTAATTCTTTTCTAATCTCATAGCATTGTGGTCATTGTGGTCATTCAATTTTCTTAAATTTACTGAGGCTTGGTTTGTGACCCAAGATATGATCTATCCTGGAGAACATTCCATGCGCGCCTGAGAAGAAAGTGTAATCTGCTGTTTTTGGATGAAATGTCCTATAAATATCAAATAAATCTCTCTGGTCTATTGTGTCATTTAAAATTTCTGTTTCCTTATTTACTTTCATTTTGGATGATCTGTCCATTGGTGTAAGTGAAGTTTAAAGTCCCCCACTATTATTGTGTTACTGTTGATTTTCTCTTTTAGAGCTGTTAGCAGTTGACTTATGTATTGAGGTGTTTCTATGTCGGGTGCATATATATTTATAATTGTTATATCTTCTTCTTGGATTGATCCCTTGATCATTATGTAGTGTCCTTCCTTGTCTCTTGTAACATTCTTTATTTTAAAGTCTATTTTATCTGATATGAGTATTGCTACTCCAGCTTTCTTTTGATTTCCATTTGCATGGAATATCTTTTTCCAT
The DNA here is from genome assembly GCF_026419965.1 of Kogia breviceps. Classification (NCBI taxonomy): domain Eukaryota; kingdom Metazoa; phylum Chordata; class Mammalia; order Artiodactyla; family Physeteridae; genus Kogia; species Kogia breviceps. The sequence continues at coordinate 122,411,381 of NC_081311.1, read as the reverse complement.
CCCCTTGCTTTCAGTCTGTATGTGTCCCTAGGTCTGAAGTGGGTCTGTTATAGACAGCATATATATGGGTCTTGTTTTTGTATCCATTCAGCAAGCCTGTGTCTTTTGGTTGGAGCATTTAATCCATTCACGTTTAAAGTAATTACCTTTATGTATGTTCCTATGACCATTTTCTTTATTGTTGTGGGTTTGTTTTTGTAGGTCCTTTTCTTCTGTTGTGTTTCCCACTTAGAGAGCTTCCTTTAGCATTTGTTGTAGAGCTGGTTTGGTGGTGCTGAATTCTCTTAGCTTTTGCTTGTCTGTAAAGCTTTTGATTTCTCCATTGAATCTGAATGAGATCCTTGCTGGGTTGAGTAATCCTGGTTGTAGGTTCTTCCTTTTCATCACTTTAAGTATATCATGCCACTCTCTTATGGTTTGTAGAGTTTCAGCTGAGAAATCAGCAGTTAACGTTATGCGAGTTCCCTTGTATGTTGTCATTTTTCCCTTGCTGCTTTGAATAATTTTTCTTTGTCTTTAATTTTTGCCAGTTTGATTACTATGTGTCTTGGCGTGTTTCTCCTTGGGTTTATCCTGAATGGAACTCACTGTGCTTCCTGGACTTGCGTGGCTATTTCCTTTCCCATGTTAGGGAAGTTTTCGACTATAATCTCTTCAAATATTTTTCTGGGTCCTTTCTCTCTCTCTTCTCCTTCTGGGACCCCTATAGTGCAAATGTAGTTGTGTTTAATGTTGTCCCAGAGGTCTCTTAGGCTGTCTTCATTTCTTTTCATTCTTTTTTCTTTATTCTGTTTCTCAGCAATGAATTCCACCATTCTGTCTTCCAGGGCACTTATCCGTTCTTCTGTCTCAGTTATTCTGCTATTGATTCCTTCTAGTGTTTTTTTCATTTCAGTCATTGTATTGTTCATCTGTTTGTTCTTTTTTTTTTTTTTTTTTTTGCCGTATGCGGGTCTCTCACTGTTGTGGCCTCTCCCGTTGTGGAGCACGGACTCCAGCCATGCAGGCTCAGCGGCCATGGCTTCATGGGCCCAGCCGCTCCGCAGCATGTGGGACCTTCCTGGACTGGGGAACGAACCCGTGTCCCCTGCATCAGCAGGTGGATTCTCAAGCACTGCGCCACCAGGGAAGCCCAAACTCATGGATTCTTTTGTTTTTGTTTTTGTTTTTGTGGTAGGCGGGCCTCTCCTTGTTGTGGCCTCTCCCATTGCGGAGCACAGGCTCTGGATGCACAGGCTCAGCTGCCATGGCTCACGGGCCTAGCTGCTCTGCGGCATGTGGGATCTTCCTGTACCAGGGTGCGAACCTGTGTCCCCTGCATCGGCAGGGGACCTCAACCACTGCACCACCAAGGAAGCCCTGTTTGTTCATTCTTTAATTCTTCTAGGTCTTTGTTAAACATTTCTTGCATCTTCTCCAACTTTGCCTCCATTTTTTTTCTGAGGTCCTGGATCAACTGCACTATCATTATTCTGAATTCTTTTTCTGGAAGGTTGCGTATCTCTACTTCATTTAGTTGTTTTTCTGAGGTTTTATGTTGTTCTTTCATCTGGTACATAGCCCTCTGCCTTTTCATCTTGTTTATCTTTCTGTGAATGTGGTTTTTATTCCACAGGCTGCAGGATGTTAGTTCTTCTTGCTTCTGCTGTGTGTTCTCTGGTGGATGAGGCAATCTAAGAGGCTTGTGCAGGTTTCCTGATGGGAGGGACTGGTGGTGGGTAGAGCTGGGTGTTGCTCTGGTGGGCAGAGCTCAGTAAAACTTTAAGTCGCTTGACTGCTGATGGGTGGGGCTAGGTTCCCTCCCTGTTTGTTGTTTGGCCTGAGGCAACCCAACACTGGAGCCTGCAGGCCCTTTGTTCAGGCTAATGGCAGACTCTGGGAGGGCTCATGCCAAGGAGTACTTTCCAGAACTTCTGCTGCCAGTGTCCTTGTCCCATGGTGAGCCACAGCCAGCCCCTGCTTCTGCAGGAGCCCCTTCAACACCAACAGATAGGTCTGTTTCAGTCTCCCCTGTGGTCACTGCTCCTTCCCCCAGGTCCTGATGCACACACTACTTTGTGTGTGCCCTCCAAGAGTGGAGTCTCTGTTTCCCCCAGTCCTGTCAAAGTCCTGCAATCAAATCCCACTAGCCTTCAAAGTCTGATTGTCTAGGAATTCCTCCTCCCATTGCTGGACCCCCAGGTTGGGAAGCCTGACGTGGGGCTCAGAACCTTCACTCCAGTGAGTAGGACTTCTGTGGTATAAATGTTCTTCAGTCTGTGAGTCACCCATCCAGCAGTTATGGGATTTGATTTTGCTGTGACTGCGCCCCTCCTACCAACTCATTGTGGCTTCTCCTTTGTCTTTGGATGTGGGGTATCTTTTTTGGTGAGTTCCTGTGTCTTCCTGTTGATGATTGTCCAGCAGCTAGTTGTGATTCTAGTGTTCTCGCAAGAAGGAGTGAGAGCACATCCTTCTACTCTGCGATCTTGGTTCAGGCTCCCGTCACTCTTTTTAGTTACTGAGAAGGCTGTAGACCCAACATGTTATAACAATCACAACAGTAGTGGCAATTTCCAAATACAGGGACAATATAAGATACAATCTATTTCTGCTTGTATTAATTAATGTATGAGACACAAATTTTCTAAATATTACATTAGTTTTTCTGTAAAGAGCCAGATAGTAAATATTTTAGGCTTTATGGACCACAGGATCTCTGTCACAACTACTCAACTTGGTCGCTGCAGAGCAAAAGAAGCCGCAAACATTATATAATTGAATGGGTGTGACTCTTTTCCAATAAAACCTTATTAACAAAAATAGGCAGTGGCTTGAGTCTGGTCCATGGCCCTTAGCTTCCTGACTCTTGGTTTGCATAAATAATTTCTGTCCTGTCAGGTTACCACTGAGATTGTGCACATCTTTCAAATTATTCCCTCTGCACTTCTGTTAAGAACCACCTAATAATGGAACTACTTTTTTTTTTTTTTTTGGCTGCTTTATGTCTTCATTGCTGAACACAGACTTTCCCTAGTTGGGGCGAGTTGGGGCTACTCTTCGTTGCAGTGCGTGGGCTTCTCATTGTGGAGGCTTCATCCTGTTGCAGAGCACAGGCTCTAGGCATGCAAGCTTCAGTAGTTGTAGCATGTGCGCTCAGTAGTTATAAGCACGTTGGCTCAGGTGCATGGGCTCAGTAGTTGTGGCACATGGGCTTAGTTGCTCCGCGGCATGTGGGATCTTCCCAGACCAGGGATTGAACCTGTGTCCCCTGCATTGGCAGGTGGATTCTTAACCACTGCACCACCAGGGAAGTCCTGGAACTCCTTTTTAGTTTCTTTGGCAGGCTTTCATTATTCTTCCCATCCAGGGATTTTTGAAAATGTTTCTCAGATATTAAATCAATTTAGGGCTCTATAAGCAACAGCCAACTCAATGCTTTGTTCATTGCTTTACATTCATTGACTGTCAAAGACCTGCAGAAGGCACGGGTACTCAATTTTAGTTTATTGTAATTGAGATGCTTCAGATTTGTTTCCAACTCTTAGTTTTCAAATATTGTGTGTGTGTCGGGGGTAATATAGTCACAGAAAGAGGAGAGAGATGGGGAAAGGGAATAAGGGAAGTCAGAAAGATAGAAGAGAGGAAAGAGATCAGGGAGCAGGGGACTCTGGACTATAAAGAAAATGAGTCTGTATGACATTCTTAAGACTCAGGTTTCTCTAGTATAGAGAAACTCATGAAAGGCCTACTATGGATAGCACAGTCCTGTCTAATAAACACACACACAAAATTATTGAACTAAATAGGTGTTATCTAGAACAATGGAACCAACCACCATTACCTATTGTACAAAACCTATAGAACCAATGCATGGGCTCTCTTCAAATGCTGCGATTTTAGAAGGAAAGTATGTAAAGAAATTTTATTTGATTTCTATTTGTATTAAATAACTTTTTTTTTTGAGTGTAAATGTTAGAACATTGCTCTTGACCACAGAACAGTTCCTGTAAACAAAACAGCAGTGAATCCTCATGTGATCCTTCTGTTTACGGAGATCAATATGAGAGATGCCATGTCAAAGCATTTGGTCAAGCTTGAGGGAAAGAAAAGGGATCTTTCTGAACTGTTGATCAGACCTTGGTGTCATCAGAAGATGGTAATTAGGGGCAACTGGCTTAGTGGTGTGAAAAGACTGCTCTTCTTGCATTTGGCCTCTGGGCATGAGGATGAGTCCATGGGGAATCATACAATCTGAGAATAAAGTCAGTGTGTGTTGTATTTAAGGAAATATTTACTTTCCTTAATATGGATTGATATTGTAATTTTCTGAAAATTCTCTGATAATGTTTGCTGAGAATTGCTGTGTGTGTGTTGATACAGTGCTTCTCTGCTGGAGAACCAGGAAGCATGAGAGGGTAACCTGGGTTTGGGTGGCAGCAGACCTGGAGGATTGAAACTCCTTCACTTCACTTCACTATCCACCATGGTGTTAGTTGTGGCTGAATGTGGGTTTGGGACTTTACTGCTGCGGGTCCCTTATGGCTTGATCATAAAGTAAAAGAAATTCTTGTGGTCTGGCATTGGGTTTCTCCTAAAAGGGTGGGTATAGATCTGTGATTTAAAGGTTTGAAGAAAGAAGCTATCTCAGAAGAGGGAAGAAAAAGAAAGACGGACTAATATGGATGTGTCTGCCTGGGATTCATCTGAGAAGGGTTTAACTTTTGTGTTTTGTTGCTTTGTTTTTTTACTTTTCCCATGAATTCTGGAAATAACCATATTTAAATAAAGGTTCTAAAGTTGTTTCTTTATATTAGTCTTGATTTCAATTACCCACTGCTTGTTTGTAAAGTGAATTTCCCGTGAATCTTGTAATGTGGGTGGTGCTTGGAATTAAGAGATGCAGTATTAAAAGGATAACTTGTGGAAGCCTGCACAGTAGTGCAGGTCTGAGGACCCAGGGAGAGGCCCAAGGGCATGGGAGTCCTTGGTGGAGCTGAGACCCACTGATGTTTGGGAGAAGCACTGGGGAGAAGCAGCTGCCAGGAATGGCACAGAAGCCCATGTAAGACTCCGAAACAATCTTCTCAAGATGAAAACAAGTATTGCTTTCAAAAATCAAAGAATCAACAGCAAGTTTATATGCTGATTCACTTGGCTCCTGTGTCTTACTCCTACAGATTGCCTGAAATAAAACATTTTAAGAACTCTGGTACCATGAGAGATTATCAGATGCATCTGGCTATAAACACGCAAAATTTATTTCCGTGCATTAGATCTCTCAAATTGTCTTCAGTATTTGCTAAAGACAACCATTTAGTCAACGTAGTTCCTAGTTAGGCTTAGACTGTTGCTACTATTGGCATAATGGCATGTCATGACAATATGAGTATTGGGTTTTCTCCTTTGTACTCAGGTGGACAATTCAATGGCTTTTTCACTTGTTCCATTCTTATTCCTTCCATATGTCTTCCTTGCATCACTTTCTGCCTGACTTAAAGGAAAAGGAGCCTCTCTTTGGATACTTTGTTTCTAGGAATGGAAGTGGGCAGGAGGGGATTGGAGGTGGGAACCCATGGAGCTAGATTGAACCCCTTAATTAATATTAGGTAGGCATCACTGGCTTTAAAATCAGGTAGACACACTGTAGGATACTAGGCAATTTGCTCATTCTCTTTAAGCCTCAGTTCTTTATCAGTAAAAGAGGGGATAATAATGGAACCTTCTTGTTAGGATTATTGTAAAAATTTATATGAAAAAATGTATAAAAACCATTTAGGACAGTTTTTGGGTCAGGTTAACACTCAATAAGTGCTCTTTATTCAATGAATATTTCTTGTATTAATATCCAAATATTAAAGCTGATCAACATAACAATTTGAAAGATCCTATCATCATTTCCAATGGGAATAATTTGAATTCTAATTTCTTATTTTTGATTCTAGATAAGAGAAGTGATAGCCTCTCCTTTGTTCCCGATTAGCATCAATGAGTGGATTTTATGTAAATGAGACATTTGCATTCATAGTGACTGGAGGAATGGGTTCTAAATCATGTGGACTGTTTGGCACCTCATTTTCTTGTTTTTTAGTGTTGTACTAATGCCTGCATTCAGTGCACCTGGGTCTTCATGTTTGACTGAGCTGAAGTCATTAAACAAATATGTGAACCGTCTCTTTTTAGATTAATGACATATGCTTCCACTCTTTATGTTTTGGGCAAATAATGAAAATTTCCATTGCAGCTATGGGTAATTTGTAATTTAAGTGAAATCTCACCATTTGAATACTTACCTTTCCAAACTGCCAGTTCACTAGTATCAGGGACAAATGGAAAAAGTTCCTGATGCTGGTGTGCCATGAGCTTTTCTTATCAGCATAATCATGTGATTAAATGTGATTTAATAATTTATTAGTTTGATGTGTTGGGATATTTTCCTTGCCAGGAATGTCTTCTCTATTCTTCTCTCATTTATAATAATCATAATAATCATCATAACAGCAACTATATTTATGGACTTGCTCTGTGCTATACATTGTTCTAAGACCTTTACATGTTTTAACTAAATTTAATCTCACCAACCTCTTAATATGACAGATACTATTTAATCCCACTTTTACAAGTGCAGAAATTAGAGCTCAGCAATGATAAGCAACATGTTCAAGGCTACTAAGTGGCAGAGCTGGGATTTGAAGCCAGGCGGTTTGTTCCAGAGTTCATACTCTTAAAAATTATAGAACTATGCTGCCTCTCCATTTTGTTCAATCTCAAACTTTCTTAAAATCTCAACTTATTGTCACTTCCTCCCCATCTATATCCCCTGCCTAGTGTACCCCCTCCCCCAATTCCTATAGCATTATTTTATTTGCTTCATTTATTTATTTGTCATATAGGGAACTCCCCTTATCATTGTTAATTAACTGTTTCATGTGTAGATGATCCTGTCTCTCCCCAAAGATTTGAACTCCATGGATCATGCCCAGTAAATATCTTAACTTGCATCAGGTGTTGATGGGTGAGAAATGCCCACCTTGACAATACTTCTCTACACAGGAAAAGTGCAACACAATTTTCCCAACTAGAAACTGATGAATAGAAGGGTCAAGGGATACATTCTTTTCACCTATTTGCAGATATATGAGTCAGAAAACCAGTCTGAGCTAGGAAGAAAACTAAACATTTAGGTTCTTGGATTCAGTTCTTTGTTGCCTGTGTGTGAATGATCATCTTGAGTCCATATGTTTTGAGAGTTATTTTACCCTGGCCAACATTTTACTATAGCACTTTATTTATTAACATTAACAAGAATCATGGGACTAGGCCCTCATGCCTCAGATGGAAAGTTTACACCTACTAAGAAGAGTCCAGAACAAGGCAATTAGCACTTACATTTTTGAGTTGTATGAATGGGAACCATCTGAGAATTAAAAAGCATACCAAAGTGGCCAGCACAATGGAAATCAAGTTTTCAGAAATGGCTAACTGGATGCTGTGACTGCATAATTATTTTCAGAAACATTCCACAGCGAGAACTTCTCAAAACCCAGATCACATTGATTTCTTTTCACAACACATGATGTGTAACTGCTTGTTCTATAACCATTCTTACTCCCTCTGTGCGAGATGTGTTTCAAAATGGGAGGCATATTCTGTCGTTGGCAGCTAGGAGTTGGTAAAATCAGATGTGGCTGAACTCACTAACTGGAGATAGAGAATCCAATATTTGGTGGGCTCACTTAACCAGGGGGACAAAGATATCCCCATTGTAAATTTCACCATTTATTGTCATCGGGCAAGAATCAGTATTTACACAAGTAGGTAATGAGGGAATTTAGAGGATGCCCAGTAGAATTCCATTATTATACTTTAGTTTCCCCCAAACCAGAGGTGAGAATTATGGCTGCAGTGCCATGCTAACCGGATGTGATTCTAAGCTCAATGTTAGCTTAAAAATGCTTATAGGCAGAAGGAAGCAACAATGGAGAGGCTTCTTTGTTAATATCTATCTGGAAAACTGATGTGATAAAGAAAGCAGCATACCAGTGCCGGCTGGATCTGAAGTGGGGAGGAGGAGCTGTTCTTTGGATAAATCTAAAAGAGCCATTGATCTTCCAGTGCTTTTTGGAAATGCCTGTGTTTCTTTATGTTGCATTTTCATTCGTTCGTAGTTGCTTCTGCTAATACAGGTCCTCTGGTGGCAGTAATTCTTTGCAACAGAGTGAAGTCTTTTAGCAATGAAATCCTTGGTGTATTCACTAACACGAAGTGTGATCTGTCCTTGCACCTGGTACACACGCAGCTTTCCAGAGTCACATTGCTATTCATTCCTTTTGTTTAGTCACACTGGAACAACAATCTCCAAGAAGTGTAGATTTTCACCTTGGCTTTTATAAGGTACATTATAAAGCTATACACCTCCTTAGAATGAGCTTGGCAGTCCTAGTTGTTAGGCAACAATGATTTGCAGGGCATAAGGAAAAGGGACTTTAATTGCTAGTAATTAGTAGTTCACAGAGGTTTGATTTCTTTTCCCCTACTATAAATTAGTCCATCCCCTAAGAAGAATGGGGAATAGAAAATCAAGGTTTTAGCTTTAGAATCCAAACATTTCAAGTTTATTGTCAGACCAATGACTCACTTGAGTTTTATTTTGGGGCTCACAAAGCTTCTTGTCACCCTCTCTTTTAAAATTTAATATTATTTTATCAAAGCTCTACATGTATGTTGTTTAAAGAGTCAAATATTTTACAAATCTCATGATGAAAAACAGCTATCTCCTGCTCCACCCCTTCCTTCTTTGATTTCTAGTCTCCAGAGGCAACCTCTTTCAACTTTAAGCTGTTTCTTCTGCTGTTTACTGCTATATTTTTAAATAACTTGTGTGCAATCTTATCCCTTTATTTATTTTTTTTCAGTTTTAGGTTATATTTACTAGCTTCTTACTATGGAAGGTAAGAATTTAGTGCTTTAAAACCACCTCCCACAGCCCCTCTTCATTCTTTCTTATTGTTGCATGATCATTTGATTACATCAGTAGTCACCAATTACACTATTGGTACGATAGAAATATTATTCACCGCTGTGAAGTATGGCAAGGTATGGTAACATTTTCTATATTTTACAAGCTTGGGTTTTCCTGGAGTTAGTAATTGGCTTTCTCTGTCTCACTCTTTCTCTCTTCCCTTCTTTTATCTTTCCTTAGGTTTCTATGTAATTCAGCAAAAATGATTAGTAACTCATTCTCAAACTGTCTGCCAGAAGTGTAAATCTCATCTCGAAAACATATGAAAATATTTGGTAATCTATCTATGCCCTTTTTTGCGGGGAGGTGGAGAGCTGAAAGCACATCGTTCTGGGGCCCCTTCTGTTCTGATCTGGACTGTGTACTTACAAGGCTCAGTGCACAACTGCCATCCTGTAACTCCCCTTTCCTGCCCTTGGGAAGGTTCTCTTTACCTTGCTTCTGTGATGGATCCCCTGCTTCCTGGATCTTATGTTTTCTTTCATGGTTTTCTCCCGTATTTTAGTTGAGAACATCCTTTGGAATCTTACATGTCTGCTCATAATTTTGTTATCACAAATGTTTTCTTGTTTGGTCAGGTTTAGATGTCTAAGATGGAAGTCAGGTTTCTGCAGAATACTTGAAAGAACTGCCCCTAATTTTGGAGCTTCTAGTGTTGCTATTGAAAAATCTGATGTCATATTGATTCTTGATCCTTTGAATCTGAACTTTAAAAAAAATCTTTATGGAAATTATTTAATCTTTTCTTTGCTCCTGCTGATCTGAATTTTATTGATGTACCTTATAATGAGTTTTCTTCCAATCCTTTTGTTACTACTTTTAATCTGGAAACTCCTGCCTTTCAATTTGAGAAAATTTTCTTGAAAAAAATTTTTAAAAATAATTTCCTTCCGTTTTATCTCTTCTATTTTTTTTCTAAAAATCTTATTATTCTGATGTTGGATCTTTTGGACTAATCCTAATCTTTTCTCATCTTTTCTCTCCTATATTTCATATGTTTTTACTTTTATTCTACCTTTATTTAGAAATATTTACTTAATTTTATCTTCAAATCCTTTTGTTGAAATTTTAATTTCTGCTGTCATTTTAATTTTCAAAAGCACTTTATATTTTGTTTTCTAAATGTTCCTTTTTCACTTCTTTTCTTGTTTCATGGATACACTGTCTTATCTTTCTAAGTATAGATCTGTGTAGTCTCTGTTTCTTTTAAGACAGTTTCTCTTTGTTTGTTTGTTACCATCGTCTACCTTTCATATTAGGAGTCTTCCTCTAGTAGCTGGTGACACTGGACTGTCCATTTACTTTTACCAGTTACCTGATAATGTTTGAAAATTTGAAAACTTTACTGCAATTTCTCTTCTTCTTGCCTTTTGAATGATTGTTTTCATGTTGTGCAAGTATTTTGCATGTATGTGAAATCATGCAGAAACACTACAGTCATTGTTTTGCATAGTCAAATTCTTTGTTTTTATATTTACTTCAATCTTACCTTTCTTGGCAGTCTTCATTCCTTTCTTTATTTCTTTGCTTCTAGACTCATCTTCCTTCAGCCTAAAGAATTTCCTTTAGTATTTCTTCTAATTCAGGTATGCTGGTGATACGTTCTCAGGGCTTTTGTTTGTTGGAAAAGTATTTATTTCATCTTGGTTTCTGAAGTGTGTATTCACTAACTATATAATATTATAGGCTGGCAATGATTGTCTTTCAAGATTTTAAGATGTCATTTCATTGTCTTCTGTCTTCTAATATTTCTGTGGAGAAGGCAGGTCTCAGTTTTATCATTGCTCCTTAGAAAGTAATACAAATTTTTTCCTTTGACTACTTTTAAGATTTTTTTTAGCAGTTTTACTATGATGTGCCTAGGATAGGCTTTCTTTTCACATGTTCTGCTTGGGGGTTATTGTACTTGAATTTGTGGGTTAATGTTTTTCATCAGTTTTAGAAAATTTCAGCCATTTTCCCTGCAAATAGTGCTTCTGTTTAATTCTCAAAACAAAAACAAAACACGTGTTCTTCCCAGATCCCCCCCTCCCCAGGTTTACTGAGTACAATTGACATACAACATTGCTTAAGTTTAAGGTGTACAAAGTGGTGATTTGATATACAGTATATTGATATATATCTGTCATATTGCAACATGATTACCACCTGATTAACACATTCATCACCTCATATATTTACCTTTTGTTGTTGTTGTTGTTGTGAGAACTATTAGGATTTATTCTGTTAGCAATGTTCGAACATACAACACAGTATCGTTAACCATAATCATCATGCTATAATTATATTCTCAAACTTATTCATCTTATAACTGGAAGTTTGTACTCTTTAACCACCTTCATGCATTTCTGCCACTCCCCACCACTGGCAACCACCAGTCTATTCTCTGTTTCTATGAATTCAGCTTCTTAGATTCCACATATAAGTGAGTTCATACCCTGTTTGTCTTTCTCTATCTGTATACACCACATTTCCTTTTTATATTTATCGATTGGCAGATAGGTTGTTTCCATGTCTTGGCTATTGTAAATAGTACTGCAATGAACATGGGAATATAGATATCTCTTCAAGATAGTGATTTCATTTCCTCTGGATATATATCTATCAATAGAAGTAGAATAGCTGGATCACATGGCAGTTCTAATTTTTACTTTTTTTGAGGAATCTCCATACTGTTTTCCATAGTGGCTGTACCAATTCACATTCCTACACAACAGTGTACACAACAGTGTACAAGGGTACCTTTTCTCTACATCCTACTAGCACTTTTCCACTGTCTTTTTGAGAATAGCCATTCTAGCAGGTGTGAGGTGATATCTCATTGTGGTTTTGATTTGCATTTCCCTGATGATTAGTGATGCTAAGCACCTTTTTGTGTATCTGAGGGCCATTTGTATATCTTCTTTAGAAAAATGGATTTTTTCACTCACTTGGCCTTCTGAGACTCTGATCACACATACAACACTTGCCTGTAACCTACATGTTACAGAGATAGCTGCATGCTGAACAAAGGGGGTGGTTGTTTGAATGTGTGTGTGTATGATTTGGGACATACTTTGTATAAAGACACATACAAGTTTATACAGACATTCAATCTACCCTTCTGTATTCTGCCTCACTTGAATCCCCACCTCGACAGCTACCTACCTAGTGTCTTTAATTCCTGAACTTTTTTGGGGTTCTGCAGTATCAATTAGCTGTTCCTGTACCTTCTCCTCTGCTGACTTAACTTTGGGCTTCCCTCTCTCTGCCAAGTCAGTTACTATATATCCATTTGTTTTGCAGTCACAGAGTTTTTGGTCCTTGGGAATTTTTTAAAAATCCATCCTTTTGTTATTTTGTTAGATTTTAGGAGGGAGTAGAAGTAATTATTTAACCACAAGTCCCACTGTTAATTTCTTTTCTGAAAAAAATTGGAATTGTATTGTTATACTACTTCTTACACAAATGTTGCTTGACTATCTGCGATTATATTGACCAAACTGTAGCCAAAGTTAGAAATGGAATAGGGTGGGGCACTATTTTCCTTTAATACTCTCTCTCATTTCTTGTATTTCACCAGCTCACACAAACTGCGTTTTTGAAGCACTTGATGTTCAATGAGACTCAAGGTATATCCTGACTTTACTTGGGAGTCTGCCTCAAGAAATACAGAGCAATTATACAATGAGGATAAAATGATCTTCATAATAGAATTATTTCTTATTAATATATTTTATCCTATTACATAGTCCTTACACAATCATTTTTTAAAATAGACTTGTAGAGAACGCTGTAACATGGCTTTCCAAGTATGTGCATGTGTCCTGGAAGTATACAAAAGTTACTGATGTAATGTAAGAGTCAGCATTCAGAAATCAGTACTTCTTTTCAATGAAACTATTTGCCCTAAAAGTCTCTATTCACTTGTTCTACCCACAAATAATTATTGAGCTCTTACTTTGTGCAAAGCCCTGACTTAGGTGCTGAGGATATAGCAGTGATTTTTTTCCTCTTCTTTAAAATTTTTTCTTTAAAAATCGAAGTATAGTTGACATAAAATATTATATGTGACAGGTGTACAATATTTTGATTCACAGTTTTTGAAGGTTATACTCCATTTGTACTGTGTTGTACAATATATCCTTGTAGCTTATTTTATACGTAATAGTTTGTACCTTTTAATCCCCTACTCCTGTATTGCCCCTCCCCGCTTCCCTCTCCCCAATGGTAACCACTAGTTTGTTCTCTCTATCTGTGGGTCTAGCAGTGATTTTTTAAAATACTTTTAAAATAAAGATATAATTGACATATTAGTTTCAGGTGTACAACATAATGATTTGATATTTGTATATATTGTAAACTGATCACCACAGTGAATCTGGTTAGCATCCATCACTACACATAGTTGCAAAATTTATTTTGATAAGAACTTTTAAGATCTACTCTCTTTAACACCTTTAAGTATACAATCCAATATTATTAACTATAGTCACCACGCTGTACATTGCATCCCCAGGACTTATTTATTTTATACCTAGCAGCTTGTACCTTTTGACCACCTTCACTCATTTGGCCCATTCCCTCATCTCCTGCCTCTGGAAGCCATGGGTCTGTTCTCTGTATCTATGAGCTGTTTCCCCGCTTCACATATAAGTGAGATCATGTGGTATTTTTCTTTCTCTGTCTCACCTATTTCCTTTAGCATAATGCCCTCAAATTCCATTCATGTTGTTGCAAATGTCAAGATTTCCTTCTTGCTTTTTATCACTGAATAATGTATATCTCACATTTCCTTTATCCATTCATCCATCGATGACAATATGGCAATGAATTTAATTTAAATACCCTCCTCTTTGAAGAGCCTTGCATTCTACTGAAGGATATGACAATAAGCAAACAAATATGTATTATAATGTTAGTATGATGTATGTGTCATTAAGAAAAATAAAGCGAGGTAGAAAATTAGAAAGTAGGGGGATACTATTTTATATAGGATGGTCGGAGTAAACCTTTTGAGGAGTGACTCTGGGATCTGAACAAGCTGAAGGTGGACCCTCTGTATATCCAGCAAGGAAAATAAAAACAAAAATATAGTCAGTCATCTAGGTGGTTGACACTGTGCATGATATGGATATTTAGAGTTAGAAAAATCTTTCCTCACCTTGTTTTATTTGGTAATCCAGATCCATGTCCATCTAGAATGATGTTCTTCAAAATGTATATATATATTAGAACAGTTATACTGAGATAATATATGTCATTTCAATTTCTCACATATTTATTGTATCTAAATCCAGTGATGTCTAAAATAGATTTTCTATTTGTAGTAAGCCAAATTCAGGTTCTCCTTACTGTTTCATCTGTATGAAGATATTTATTAGACTTACTAGGAACTATCTTCAGAGTCACTTTTAGAAACATACCTGCCCTAGGGGTAAAGGAATGGGTCAGTTTTCTGCATTTCTGTAAACTTGCAGCAGAAAACACAGAAGTGAAGTCACAAAGAGCCTGTTAACACCGTCTTTCGTAGCAGGCTCATGGAAATACCTATTCTCCTGGCCCAGCTGCTGCAGGGGTCCTTGTACTAGGGAGAAGTAGCTCCTCCTTCAGTATTTTTGAGAATGATCCTGCTTAGGGAGCTGTGTCTGCAAGATATTTGTCTTCTTTTCTGAAGTAATGATGGAGGCAGGTAAGAGAGACCACCTTCCCAGTGTGTCTCCTGTTGGCTGTGGGCTCTGGCAATATCTGATGTCCCTGGCGAGTGTGTTCAGCTTTCTCATTCTCTTTGAAGCCGAGCTATTTGCACTCCAAAGAAGTTAGGATCCTCAAGACTGTCTAGGCTGAATGTGGTATGAAACCCAATGTTTTCCTCACTATTCAAAAGCTCTGTCTTTGAGAGCGTATTTGCCAGTAGGTAAACTGTCTAGAACTTGTAATGATAACCTGAAATACTACCAACTCTGTATTTAAAATTGTCCTGCTTTAAAAATGTGTTTGTTTTGGCTGTTGGTAAAATAATTTAATATAGCAAGTTGATACTTTGAAGTGAAACATATTTTGAGCCATCGTTTTATTTTTGTAAGCCAGGCAAATGTTTTGGTAGCTCTATAATTAATTATACTGCAATGCAATCAATTGATACTCAGTAAATGGGCATGAACAAAATATAAACATATTCAATACATTAACTAAAGTAGTTATTCAAACATCAAAACTTAGAAAAATTTCTTTTAATAATAATTTAATGATTTATCCATATTTTTACCTCTGTAAGGTTAGAATTTAATTAATAAAGTATGTATTCATAAATTATGTTATACACATAGCTCAAGTTCTATGTAAAGGAAAGAAATATACTATATGTAATATATTAACCAAAAAGTCGGTCCTGCAACTGCTGATACTCTTTTTCCTGTGGGCTCTACTCTATACTATAGGACCCCAAGAAATATTAATAAAAAGTGTGCTGTGTATTCTGGCCCATTTTCAGTAATATAATATATTTTATATGTAAAATCCACATGTAAAATATTAGTAGGCAGAGCATGAGTATAGATTTTTATATCAGTCAGTTATGTGGCTCAGATTTGCCCTAAGGTTTTGTGTGTGTTTTTGTAGAGTTAATTGGTCACATAGGGCCTAGACTCTATTTTTACCTAATTACTTGGTGTAGAACATATAGAAGTGCTTGGAAATTTACTTGCATGATTATACTCTGGTATGACAAAGTCCCTCCTCTGTCCTAAAGATATTCTTTGCTCACTTGTGTGTGTATAGGGGATAACCTAGAATTCAGCCTCACAATCTTATGTAGAGTGGTTGTGGGGTTTTTTCCCCCCTCTATTAGGGATCATTGTGTTGTTGCTGATAACCCATGGAAGCTCTGCCAAATCTGTGTGTGTGTGTGTGTGTGTGTACGCACGCACATGTGTTGTCTCCATTGGAAAGTCCAGCAGTATGGTTCAGGACCATTTGCCATCTTTTTCCTGAGGCGCTCCTATGTGCTTAGTTTTTCCCAGGTCAAACACACACCTGATTATAATGGAGATAAGGCACGAATCTCAAAGTTGTAACTTTGTTGTTCCCTTATAAGACCCAAGGGAAGGGTCTGTGGACTCCCTGCTTCAAGGTATAGGTGCTCTCTCTTGATCCTTCCTCTTTCCTTTTTCTCCTTTAGCTTCAAAGCAGCCACTCATGTTCCTTGGTCAGGTGCCCACAGAACTCTATTGGGAAGCTTCAGTCTTTTCACAAGAGGAAGAAACAACCACCTCAACACATACCTTGACCCTCTTTTGGGTCTTATAACCCCCAGGGCCTCATATTTGTCTGGGTGCTAGTAGAAGCTCTTCTCTACTCATCAGTAGGATCTGGGCTCAGATACCATGACTGAGAATGAATGTGGTACCCAGTTCCCGTTTTGTCTACTCAATAGTGTGACCTATGGCTGATTCTCTCACTGGTTTCCCTAAGAAGCAAGCACACTACACTAAGGAGAGAATTATTTTCTCAATCACACATGGAAACCCCCCCAAACTATTTTTCCTGTCACATAACTTTGTGTCCCCTATAAAATAATCAACCACTACATTACTGTGCAAATGAGCAATTTATTTGTCATTTCCCTGGATTATTTCTCATATCCATGGATTATTTCTCCTCCATTAGAATGGACATTTTATAAGGGCAGAGGTGTTAGTTTTGGTCACTGTTCTATCCCAGTCTGTGGAACAGTGCCTAGCACAAATAAGTGCTCAATACATATTTGTTGAATAAATGAATATTGTAAGGATTACACACTACCTACAAATGACTACATTTTTGCCATAAAGAAGTGGTGTCTGAAGAGAATGTCAACTTGGATTAATTTCTATTATATTATAAATTTCACCCCAAATCTGAAAGAAGGGAAGTTTCTAATTTACCCCCTTGCCCCCTTCCTCCCCAACACTGATGCTAATCAGGGATGACTAAGGGAAAGAAAACTGAAGGATGGAGGATACACAGAATTTATTTTAGTGATGGGCAGCTGGTGAGTTTGTAGTGCTGGACCAAGGACAGTAGACTTGGACCTACTTCACACTGATGTGGCTGAAAGGGACTATAACTGCCATTTGGTGAGTGGACATGAGGTTTACCTCTTTTTAAGAAATAAATTTAAAAGTATATATATCAGTAATAAACATTGTACATATAACTTTTTTTCAAGTTAAAATTTGCAGTACACTCAAGGGTGTTAAGCATCTGATTTTTTAAAACAAGAATGTTCAATAGAGTAGATTAGGAATAAAGCAGATAACAGCTCTGGTTTACAGAAACTTGAGCAAGGGCCAGTCATGCTTTGCAGTAAGTGGCTTTCATGCTGGGTATTGAAATTATGCTGGAGGCAGGCCAAAGGAAATGTGAATGTGACACAAATAAAGAATGGAATGAATGCAAGATCCATTCTTTTATTTTAAAATAAATTTATTTATTTTATTTTTGTCTACATTGGGTCTTTGTTGCTGTGCACAGGCTTCCTCTAGTTGTGGTGAGCGGGGGCTACTCTTCATTGCGGTGCACAGGCTTCTCATTGGGGTGGCTTCTCTTGTTGCGGACCACGGACTCTAGGTGCACAGGCTTCAGTAGTTGTGGCTCATGGGTTCTAGAGCGCAGTCTCAGTAGTTGTGATGCACGGGCTTAGTTGCTCCGCGGCATGTGGGATCTTCCTGGACCAGGGCTCGAACCCGTGTCCCCTGCATTGACAGGTGGATTCTTAACCACTGCACCACCAGGGAAGCCCACAATATCCATTCTGATGAAAATATGAGCACTGTGCATCAAACTGAGGGGAGAAGAGTAGATTGGGTTAATTTCCTTTGTAGATAATATTGTGGCATAAGGCAGTAAGAGAGGGAAAGTCATTGTGAATGACTAAAAAGAAAATTGCTAAAATCTCTAAGTCGGTAATTGATCCTAATGGAATTTAATTATTTTACTAGCGTAATCAGTCACCTCTTATCTTGCCTTAGCTTCCACTCTACTTTGAGAGCTATTAACTCCTATTACCTAGCTGTGGTCAGGAAGAAACTGCTTGATAACAAGTTCTAATTCTTGTTGCAGGGTAACTTTGGCAGACTCATTTGTCTGCGTTCATAGCACTGGAAGAAAAATAGTTATTGTAAAATGAGTTAGGGTGTGGGAGATTGGTAGATGTGAGCATCACTGTGTTTATTTTTACTCTCAAGGCTCAATGTGAATTCTCTGAAGTTACAACTCATGTTGATTTATTTGGTATTCCCAGTGCCACCCATAGTACCTATTATAAAGTAAGCACCTAATAAATATGGAATGAGTAATAAAAATAACGAATATGCTTTTTAATTCTTCATACTACTGTTATTTCTCAGATATGGAGATGATTTATGTATTGTCATGGGTTAAATAACTTTTAATTCGTTATTTATCAACAGATATAAATTGACTTTGGTTTGGGGCAATTATTAAAGACTTTTTCTTTTTTGAAAAACTTACTCTTTTTTTTTTTTTTTTAATTTATTTATTTACTTTTGGCTGTGTTGGGTCTTCGTTTCTGTGCGAGGGCTCTCTCTAGTTGCGGCGAGCGGGGGCCACTCTTCATCGCGGTGCGCGGGCCTCTCACTATCGCGGCTTCTCTTGTTGCGGAGCACAGGCTCCAGATGCGCAGGCTCAGTAGTTGTGGCTCACGGGCCCAGTTGCTCCGCGGCATGTGGGATCTTCCCAGACCAGGGCTCGAACCCGTGTCCCCTGCATTAGCAGGCAGACTCTCAACCACTGCGCCACCAGGGAAGCCCGAAAAACTTACTCTTTAATGATAACATTTTAGACTTGAGGATTAGAAGATGATGATAACACTTAGGAAATATTATTAATATTGTGACGATTTTATTCACAATTGCAGTACACAAGTCTATGCATTTTTTCCTATATACTTCATTAATTGGATAATTCTGAACAGCCTATTAGTCCCTTCTCTATTTTCTTGTGAAAGTTATATATTTGATTTTATAAAATAGCTTTTTTATTTTGACATATATTTAGACCCACAAAGAGTTGCAAAAATAGTACAGGGAATTTTCAGTGTATCCTTCACCCAGCTTCCCCCAGTGATAATGTTTTAAATACTAAAGTGCATTGTCAAAATCCAGTAGTTGGTGCTGGTACAATATTATTCAAGTACAGAACTTATTCAGATCTCATCAGTTTTTTGTTTATTTTTTTGTTTTTTTTGTTTTTGTTTTTGCGGCACGTGGGCCTCTCACTGTTATGGCCTCTCCCGTTGCGGAGCACAGGCTCCGGACGTGCAGGCCCAGCAGCCATGGCTCATGGGCCCAGCCGCTCCGCGGCACGCGGGATCCTCCTGGACCGGGGCACAAAGCTGCGTCCCCTGCATCGGCAGGCGGACTCTCAACCACTGCGCCACCAGGGAAGCCCCAGATCTCATCAGTTTTTAAGTGTACTCTTTGTGTGTGTGTGTGTGTGTGTGTGTGTGTGTGTGTGTGTGTATGTGTGTATGTGTGTGTAGTTCTATAAAGTTGTACCAGGTGCAGATTCTAATAACCAACACCACAATTAGGATACAGAACTGTTCTATCACCACAAAGAAACTCCTTGTGCTTTCCCATGAAAGTCACACTCTTCCTCCAAACCTAACTCCTACAACTGCTAATCTGTTCTCCATCACTATAACTTTGTCATTTAGAGATTGCTGTACAAAGGAAATCATGTGGTATGTAACCCTTTGAGACTGCTTTTTGCACTCATTGTGATGTCCTTGAAATCCATCCAAGTTGTTGAATTAGCAATATTTTGTGCCTATTTATTGCTTAGTGGAATTCCATGTATGTTTGATTTTTGATAACAAACCTTCAAATCCACACCCAAAGCATCCTACATACTGAAACTAAAGGTCTCCCAAGAATTATGATCTTAGGGCATATCATGAAGATTTCCAAAGCTAGAGAAAGATATGAGGGATGAAAAAAGACCATCTTTCTCAACTTCTTCATGTGCTCTTACAAACTAATGCCATTCAATCCAGCCCCTGTTTATTTTATTATTATTATTTGTTTTATGCTGTGTCAATTTAGGGTTTCCCACTTCTTTCCTCAGTTACCTGGGCATTGGCTGCTTTTTTGGCCATCTGTATTCCTAAACTTCAATTCTTTCTAGCCCATCTTTCAGATCCCAATTTCGGCAATAGGCCTCAGCTTGATTAGCCTAAGCTGCTTCTCCAAGGACTCAAGCGGCCTGGGAACATGTGTTGACCCATGGGGCAGGCCTGCCAGGCCTCTATTTGTGTGAATGACTGAAAGTTCTCCTAAGAAAGACTCAAGTTTATTAAGACTCAGAGCCAAGGTCTACAGCAAAATGCACCTCTGGGGATACCATGTCTATCATTGAAAATTTCTAAGGGGGTTTCAAATAAAAGACTCTAAAAACCAAATGTGATCTTTCTTTTTAATCTCTGAGGGATATAGAGTACAAAACGTCATGGCAATGTGCCAGAAGCACTATGCTAGTAGGCAATAGTGATTAGGGCAGCTTTGGCAACAGAGCTGATATTATTGCTGTCAGTAGCAATATCAGTCCAAGACAGGCATCTCCTCCAGCACTCTTGGCCTTGTTATTGGTTTCCTTAGCATTGGCATCAACACCTCTGTACTTTGGCAGCCTTGGGCAGATCTCCACCAGCTTGGCAGGGTGGCAGTGCCTCCTGTGGCCACTGGCAAAGAAGGTACTATCTTTAGCGTCAGTGATGAGAGGTGATGTGTGTGCGTGCTTGTGTGTGTGTGCATGCATGTGTGTGTGCATGTGTGTGTGTGCATGCTCAATTTTCAATCTCTGGAGGTATACTCCTGCAGAGCTATTACACCTGTCAAACTGTTTCCTGTGCTGATTTTATAGAAGAAAAGTGAAGTTTGAGACTTGACCTGGCTAGAAAACTAAGAAAATAATTTTGAATTTCAAAACTTTTGCTGGGGGGCTTCCCTGGTGGCACAGTGGTTGAGAATCCGCCTGCCAATGCAGGGGACATGGGTTTGAGCCCTGGTCTGGGAAGATCCCACATGCCACAGAGCAACTAAGTCTGTGTGCCACAACTACTGAGCCTGTGCTCTAGAGCCCGTGAGCCACAACTACTGAGTGCATGTGCCGCAACTACAGAAGCCCACATGCCTACAGCCCGTGCTCCACAATGAGAGAAGCCACTGCAATGAGAAACACACACTGCAATGAAGAGTAGCCCCCACTCTCCACAACTAGAGAAAGCCCGCACGCAGCAACTAACACCCAACACAGCCAAAAATAAATAAATAAAATAAATTTATAAAAAAGAAAAATAAAACTTTTGCTGGGTCTTATTGTGGTAACAGATGAACATCAATAGAAAGATGCTTTTGTAGAGGGCTCGATTGTTACTCAGGTGTTAGAAATATTTTTCTATGATATGAATTATTCATACATAGAATATTTTCTCATAATGAAAATAAAAGGAATACAAAGGGCATGTGTGCTTTTCAAATGATGTAAAATACTGATATTGTGTAGTTGTGTAGTGGTGGATAGAGAAGTGTTTCTTTCCTTATTGTGGTTTGCAACTCTATTCTCCTGAGCATTACTATATATCTGGAAGATGTGTATGTGTGTGTTTGTCTGTGTGTATGTGTGTTCATATATGTTCCTATTGTTAAAAAACAAAATTCAACTGAGTAAATTGTAAAGATATTATTGGCTTTATTGCATGATTCATGAATCAGGCAACACCCAGTCTAGCAGATAGAAAGGGACTCTGAGGAGCAGCACAAAATGAAATCCTTTATAGGCTGAAGGGAGTAGGAACCAGTAGGTTATACTTCGCAGAAAAGCAGATTGTTTATTGCAAGGTTACTTTCCTTTAGTGGATGACAGGGCTCTACCAGACAAATTACCCAACTAGTGCTGATTAGGCAATTCCTGGGGGACTGGTTTAAGATTCCTCTTCTTGGAGAACTGAAACTGTAATTAAGTTAGATCTCTGCTTGATGTCATGGGCTTAACATAAGCAACTCCACTTTGGGACTGTTTTGTTTTTAACACTATATTTACTTATTTGATGAATTAAAGAAGAATGAGAAGTCACCTCATTCGGGTAGGGACACCTCGGAAAACACCATATTTGACTAACTCAGAATTTGGGGGAATATATTTTCATGGGTGACTGAATTGCACAATATTCTTGAAGTGAAGCTGGATCTTACAGCTGAATAGATGATGGAGTTTTCCTAAAATAGGGAGATTTGCATGGCTATGCATGCAATTACCAGTGGAAATTAGCAGGTGACTCTTGGGAAAGGTGAGGTCATTGGAAGGATTTATTGCATGCTGATCTACGTATGTTGGTTTTGTCCCTCCCTTTATATTTGACACATTTTTTTTTCCCAGCTATTCTTGTGTCTGGTATATTGTTTCTTTCTTTTTTTCTTTCTTTCTTTCTTTTTTTAAATAACATCTTTATTGGAGTATAATTGCTTTACAATGTTGTGTTAGTTTCTGCTGTATAACAAAGTGAATCAGCTGTATGTATACATACATCCCTATATCCCCTCCCTCTTGTGTCTCCCTCCCACCCTCCCTATCCCACCCATCTAGGTGGTTGTGAAGCACCGAGCTGATCTCCCTGTGCTATGCAGCTGCTTCCCACTAGCTATGTGTTTTACATTTGGTAGTGTATATATGTCAATGCCATGCTCTCACTTGTCTTTTTGGTGGGCAGGACTGTGTCCAGTGGTGTGTTTTGCGGTGTCTGTGGCCTTATTATGATCTTAGGCAGCCTCTCTGCTAATGGGTGGGGTTGTGTTCCTGTCTTGCTAGTTGTTTGGCATGGGATGTCCAGCACTGCAGCTTGCTGGTCATTTAGTGGAGTTGGGTCTTAGCATTGAGACAGAGATCTCTGGGAGAGCTCTTGCTGGTTGATGTTACGTGGGGCTGGGAGGTCTCTGATGGTGCAATGTCCTGAACTCGGCTCTCCCACCTCAGACACTCAGGTCTGACACCAGGCAGGAACACCAGGACCCTGTCAGCCACACAGCTCAGAAGAAAAGGGAGAAAAAAAAGAAAGAAAAAACATAAAATAAAGTTATTAAAATAAGAAATTTTAAAAAGTTATTAAAATAAAAAAAGTAAAAAAAAAAAGAGCAACCAATACAATAAACAAATCCACCAATGATAACAAGTGATAAAAACTATACTAAGATAAACATAAAAATCAGAAACTAGTCAGTCGCATACAGCAAACCCCAAGTCTACTGTTGCTGCCAAAGTCCACCGCCTCAAATTTAGGATGATTCGTTGCCTATTCAGGTATTCCACAGATGCAGGGTACATCAAGTTGATTGTGGAGATTTAATCCGCTGCTCTGGAGGCTGCTGGGAGAAATTTCCCTTTCTCTTCTTTGTTCGCACAGCTCCCGGGGTTCAGCTTTGCATTTGACCCTGCCTCAGTATGTAGGTCACCATCTAGCATCTGTTCTTCGCCCAGATAGGACGAGGTTAAAGGTGTGGCTGATTAGGGAGCTGTGGCTCACTCAGGCCGGGGGGGAGGGAGGGGTACGGATGTGGGGCGAGCTTGCAGCAGGAGAGGCCGGCGTGACGTTGCAACTGCCTGAGGTGTGCCGTGCCGTTCTCGTGGGGAAGTTGTCCCTGGATCACAGAACCCTGGCAGTGGTGGGCTGCACAGGCTCCCGGGAGGGGAGGTGTATGTAGATAGTGACACAGGATTCTTGGTGGCTGCAGCAACAGCCTTAGCGTTTCATGCCCGTCTCTGGTGTCCGCGCTGATAGCCGCGGCTCGCGCCCATCTCTGAAGCTTGTTTAGGCAGTGCTCTGAATCTCCTCTCCTCACGCACCCCTGAACAATGGTCTCTTGACTCTTAGGCAGGTCCAGACTTTTTCCCAGACTCCCTCCCAGTTAGCACTGGCACACTAGCCCCTTTCATGCAGCCAACCCCAGTCCTCTCCCTGGCATCTGACCTCCGAAGCCCGAGCCTCATCTCCCAGCCCCTGCCCTTCCTGGCGGGTGAGCAGACAAGCTTCTCGGGCTGGTCAGTGCTGGTCAGCACCGATCCTCTGTGCAGGAACCTCTCTGCTTTGCCCTCCGCACCCCTGTTGCTGCGCTCTCCTCCGTGGCTCAAAAATTTCCCCCCAGCCGACCCCCCTCTCCACCAGTGAAGGGGCTTCCTAGTGTGTGGAAACTTTTCCTCCTTCACAGCTCCCTCCCAGAAGGGCAGGTCCCGTCTCTATTCTTTTGTCTCTGTTTTTTCTTTTCCCTACCCAGGTACATGGGGGAGTTTCTTGCCTTTTGGGAAGTGTGAGGTCTTCTGCCAGGGTTCAGTAGGTGTTCTATAGGAGTTGTTCCACATGTAGATGTATTTCTGATGTATTTGGGGGAGGAAGATGATCTCCACATTTTACTCTTCTGCCATCTTGAAGGTCCTTCCCTTTTCTGTTGACCCACTTTAGATTGCATTTTTTTGTTTTTTGGCCACGCCATGCGGAATGCGGGATCTTAGTTCCTCGACCAGAGATTGAACCCATGCCCTCTGCAGTGGAAGGACGGAGTCCTAACCACTGGACCGCTAGGGAATTCCCTATATTTGACCCACTTTATTTTTTTATTCTTATTTTTTAAATTAATTAATTAATTTTTATTTTTGGCTGCATTGGGTCTTTGTTGCTGCGCGTGGGCTTTTCTGTTGTTGTGGCAAGCAGGGGCTACTCTTTGTTGTGGTGCATGGGCTTCTCATTGGGTGGCTTCTCTTGTTGCAGAGCATGGGCTCTAGGCACGTGGGCTTCAGCAGTTGTGGCACTTGGGCTCAGTAGTTGTGGCTTGTGGGCTCTAGAGCATAGGCTCAGTAGTTGTGGCACACGGGCTTAGTTGCTTCACAGCATGTGGGATCTTTCCAGCAGAGATCAAACCTGTGCCCCCTGCATTGGCAGGCGGATTCTTTGTGTGTGTGTGTGTGTGTGTGTGTGTGTGTGTGTGTGTGTGTGTGTGTGTGTGGTACGCGGCCCTCTCACTGCTGTGGCCTCTCCCATTGCGGAGCACAGGCTCCGGACGCACAGGCTCAGTGGCCATGGCTCATGGGCCCAGCCACTCCGCGGTATGTGGGATCTTCCTGACCAGGGCACGAACCCGTGTCCCCTGCATCGGCAGGAGGATTCTTTTTTTAATTTATTTTATTTTATTTTTTTGCGGTACACGGGCCTCTCACTGTTGTGGCCTCTCCAGTTGTGGAGCACAGGCTCCAGACGTGCAGGCTCAGCGACCATGGCTCACGGGCTCAGCCACTCCACGGCATGTGGGATCTTCCCGGACTGGGGCACGAACCTGTATCCCCTGCATTGGCAGGCAGACTCTCAACCACTGTGGCACCAGGGAAGCCCGGCAGGAGGATTCTTGATCACTGCGCCAGCAGGGAAGCCCCTTGACCCACTTTAGATGCCACACATAAAGTAGTGACTACTGTCACTACTAACACCTCCATAGTCTACAGTGGAGTTCCTCACAGGTCTTTAATTAACCTTTGCCAACCCCATGTCCTGCCATTGCATCCAGCCTGAGATGCTCTGAGCTGCAAGGCCCAAGCAGCTTCTTTATCCTCCATTCTCACTGCCAGAAATAGGAGTTGAGTTTTTGACATGCTAAATTTGAAATTTCTATTGGACATTCAAGTGGTGATATTAAGTAAGCTATTTTGTCTGGAGTTTAGGGAACATGTCTGAGCTGTTAAATTTGGTTGTTGTCAGCACACACGTGGTGTTTAAAACCACGAGACTAGTTGGGATGATCAAGGGAGTTAATGTCCTGGGGTGAGTTTGGGGAGGGGAGAAAGAGGATGAAGCAGCCAAGGAAATGAAAAAAGAATGATCTAATGAGGAAGGAGGAAAACTTGGAGACTCTGGTATTCCTGAGACGAATGGAGTCAGAGTCCATTGGACCATGGGAGGTCATTTATGACTGTGGTAAGAGTGCATTTGGTTGAAGGAGGTGGACAAAATTCTCTTTGGATTGGTTTGAATAGAGAATGGGGAAAGAATTGAAGGCCTTGGGGGTAGATAAGAGAGCAAAGAAACAGGGTGGAAGCTAGTGGAAGAAGTGGAATCAACATAATGTGTAGATGGGACTTGGTGCTTCATTTAAAGGGGAATAAAGTGAGAGGAGACATTTTTAGCCAGTTTGTGTCTCCTAGTGTCCTGCAATTTCTTTCTCATCAAGATAAAAAACAAAGAGATCTGGTCCCAATTTGGGTAGGCCTGAAGACAACACCCAGGCCACAGGGACCTTCTCAATTTGGCTGTGCAGTTTCTCTCCCCTTTTCCCAGAGCTAGAAGCGCACCTGAAAGATTCAGAGGTTGAGTTTAACAGGAAATCCTTCACATCAGGCTCTGATGAGCATAATCCCCTTTTTCCCTGCCAACTCTGCTGTCTCTCTGACTTGCTTGCTACTCTCCACATCTCTCCTTCCAGCTCAAAGAGTAGCACAGAGAGGTTGACTCTCAAAAATCATCACTAACTCCCTGTATGCTCCATCTTCTCTGTGCCTATTCTGTCTTCAGGGGTACTGAAGTGGAATCCAACAGTTTTGAAAGAACCTGAATGCCCTGTCCAGTCATCATTTCAGTATCCCACAAAAATAATATTCCCTCATTGCAGTATCCTGCTAAAGTAATAATCCATTTTTACTCCAGTGCTTAAGGAAAGAAAGAATTATGATTAAGATTAAAAAGATGTAAACTTCGTGGCATAATTACAAATAAACAGTATTCTGTAGTTTATTTTTCACAAGAGGTAAAGTATTGGTTGGAAACCTAAAAAATAAATGAGATTTTTGGTTGTTGTTATATACCAACAGACTTTTTTTTAATCTGTAAAAAAGGCTTTTTTTTAGTCTATAGAAGATCACATTTCTTCTGAAAAAGAAGATGCAAAACAGTAACATATTCACTGCCCTTATCTTGGACAGCGCTTTAAACCATGTAAAAGCAGCTTTCTCTCTCTGCACTCCCCATACATGGCATCATTTTAACTTCATGTGAAAATCAGGGAGTCTCGCCTCTGTTTGTTCCTCTTTCAAGGAGCAAACTGTGATGTCAGCATGTCACTAACATACTAGATATGTATCTTTAGAGGTTGCCATGGCAAAACTGGAACCAGAGCCTCCCTAATGAGCCCTAGCTATTGCCACCTGACAGACTAAGCATTCTCAGGCATTTCCTGTTAGTCTCAGTGTTGGCTTCGGCTGTGAAAGCAGTTGCTTTCATTTCTGGGGGTAGATTAGCATTGCTGGGGGTGAAGTCTTATCCAGTCATGAAATGTCACTTAATCTGACAGAGGAATTTCTAGGGCTGGAAATGTATCGGGCACAACAACACACTAAGGAAATAAGTTAAAATATAGATCCTGGCAGCTTTATGATAAATCCCTTCAATACCTCTTAGAAGCAGACAAAGCAACTCCTAAGTTAAAAGAACGTTCATTTGTACATGAGTAATTGGGCTAAAAAGAATGAAGATTAAAAAGTTAATAGAAGAAGAGAAACAATACTAGGATAAGAGAATGGTTCTCTGAAACTGCCTCTTGTTTTGGTTGGTAAGATGAGTTTTGATAGTGAAGACTATGTAATCCTCCTCTGGTAACAAGTCAAATATTTTCATGTGTCAAACATGGAAGACTCACTACAGTGATAGTTCCCAGTCACAGCAAAGTGCGAAGATGGCAAGCACTCTCCTTCTTTATCATCTCCTTTAACATAGTTTTCAATTATTCACAAAGCTTAGAACCTGAGGTGATTCCCTTTTTAGTTCTACCAGAGTTGACACGAACATCTTAAGGTAGAATGGAGTAAATGCTATTTAGAGTCAAGAGAACAATATGTGAGGTAACAATTTTGATTCATTTACTCTTTCCTCTTAGTTACAGTAACATAGTTAAACCCTTTGGATGTTCAAAAATAAAACAAGCAGCACAGGGGTTCAGGGAGGAGTATTGGGAAGCCGGGGAGGTTTGTGAATGTTCACTGATGGGGATGATGAAATGGATAACGCTGTGAATTATTAAGTGACAAAACAGAAAAACCCAGAAGGTTCTGGCCTTTACTATCTTTTGGGAGCAATTTCAGTGTTCTTGGACTGTGAGAAACCTGGCAACAAGAACACCTCCTAGAGAAGAAGGGACAGATGGGCAGTGTGAAGTAATAGCAAAATCTGTGTATCTATCTATGTATCCACGTATCTCTATCTGTCTATCTATCTATCTATCCATCTATCTATTTATCTCTGCTCCTAATTCCTGGTGTAGCTCTCCTCTAACCCTTGTAATTTCCAGGGTGATAGGAACACCTTTTGTTCTATTTGATCTTTGACCCAGTTCCTGACACAGAGCTCTTAAACCCCTTGGAATTTCCTGGGTGACAGGAGCGTCCTTTGTTCTAATGAGGTGACTGAGTAGCTTGTGTATAACTCCTGGATGGGGGCTGGTCATCAGAAAGAACAAACCATGATTAGAAGCTTGGAACATTCAGTCCCACTGCCAGGAAGGGGAGAGGGGCTGGAGACCAAGTTAATGATTGATCTTGTCTATGTGTTGAAGCCTCCATACAAATTCTGAAAGTATGGGGTTTGGTTAGCTTCTGGGTTGTTGAATACATGGAGGTACTGGGAGGGTAGCATGCTTCTGGTGAGGGTGTGGAAGTTCTGCACCACTTCCCCCATACCCTGCCCTACGCATCTCTTCCTTCTGGATGTTCATGTGTATCCTTCATCATATCCTTGTATAAAAAACCGGTAAATGTAAGTGTTTCCCTGAGTTCTGTGAGACATTCTAGCAAATAATCAAATCCAAGGAGAGCATCATGGGAACCCCTACTTACAGGCAGTTGATCAGAAGTACAGATGACAACCTGTGACTGGAGATTGGCATCTGCAGTGGAGGGTAGCAACTTTGTGGGACTGAACCCTTAACCTGTGGGATCTGATGCTGCCTCCAGGTAGATAGTGTCAGAATTGAGTGAAATTGGAGGACACCCAGCTGGTGTTGCAGAGAATTGCTTGGTGTGGAAAAAAACCCCACCCATTTGGTGACCAGAAGTGTCATAGTGAAGTGTTCTGTGTGAATAGTAAAGGATAAACACACAGGAGTATGTTTTTCCTATATAGGTAGTACCATCTTGGCACAGCAAGGTTCCTACACAGCCAGCCACTCTCCCCTGATTCTGACACATGGTGGTAGGAAGACCAGTAAGCTGACTTTCCTGGGTATTGTAGAGACAACTCATCATTGTCACTGTAAATCTTTGTCTTGAATCCAAAATGTGACAGGTTTGAGGGTGATATGCAAGACAGGCTGGACCCCAGTATGCTCCTCTCAACATGAACATAATACCTACTCCTGGCAGTCCTGTTGGATAACATTATTTTTTCTCCACATCTCCTGAATAAGACCTTCATTCATTAAGGATACAATAAAAGAAATGGAGTCCTTGTTCTTCTCAGCAAGTGCAAGCCAACATACCTCAGGAGGAGTGGGTGTTCTTAGTTTCCTTACGGAAGTGAGACACAGTTGGACTGATGTCCATCCCCACTTGGACCTGGACTGGATAATTGCATGAAGGCTGTGGGTTAAGGAGTCAGTTTACAGTCTTGGAACAGGGCAAAACTATTTGGCTTAGGGCTAAATTGAACCCATGTCTTTTTTTAAAATTACACATTTTATTTTATATTTGAGTATAGCCAGTTAACAATGTTGTGATAGTTTTAGGTGCACAGCAAATTGACTCAGCCATACATATACATGTATCCATTCTCCCCCAAGCTCGCCTCCCATCCAGGCTGCCACATGGCATTGAGCAGAGTTCCCTGTGCTGTACAGTAGGTCCTTGTTGGTTATCCATTTAAAATATAGCAGTGCATACGTTGAACCCATGTCTTTGGATTTATAAGAATGATATCCTACCAGCTGAGTGAGACTGGGAAGGGAGAAGAGCATTCAAATGTCGTTGACATGCTGAGTTGTGGGGCTCAGCATCCAGCAAGGTTCAGTCCTGGGATCCTCAGGGCTGTGAGCTGTGGGGTGGCTTTGAGTTCTGGAGTGTTTCACTAATTTCAGTCATTCAGTGGCATTCAGTGTCTGCTGGTGAGTGTTGATGAAGAAATCAGCTTCCCTAAAAGGCATGTCATCAGGTAATATAACCTATTAGAGGAAGAAAACTAACAGAGCCCTGACACTTTATTGGAGAATTACAGACTCTTTTGGAAGAGCCTTTCAAATAAAAGTTTGATAACATAAACAGTAACCCTCTTTTAACACTCTATATTTTCCATTTTCTGATTATCACAGAATTCTCCCTTTCATTTTCCTTGAGTGTTGTAATGTACTAGGTAAGAGGGTCATAGATTGTGGCTATGTATAAGAGAAAAACCTATAGTTTTGCTGTGTTAAAGGAACTAGAAGCTCAATACAAAAGGCAAATGCTAACAGCCATAAAAGGGGAAATCAACAGTAACACAATAATAGTAGGGGACTTTAACACCCCACTTTCACCAATGGACAGATCATCCAAAATGAAAATAAATAAGGAAACACAAGCTTTAAATGACACATAAGACAAGATTGACTTAATTGATATTTATAGAACATTCCATCCAAAAACAACAGAATACACTTCCTTCTCAAGTGCTTATAGAACATTCTCCAGTATAGATCATATTTTGGGTCACAAATCAAACCTCATCAAATTTAAGAAAATTGAAATCGTATCAAGTATCTTTTCCATCCACAAAGCCATGAGACTAGATATCAGTTACAGAAAAAAAAAAAAAAAAAACTGTAAAAACTACAAACACATGGAGACTAAACATACACTAATAAATAAGATATCACTGAAGATATCAGAGAGGAACTCAAAAAATACCTAGAAACAAATGACAATGAAAACACAATGACCCAAAACATATGGGATGCAGCAAAAGCAGTCCCAAGAGGGAAATTTATAGCAATACAGTCCTACCTCAAGAATTAAGAAAAAATCTCAAATAAACAACCTAACCTTACACCTAAAGCAATTGGAGAAAGAAGAACAAAAATAACTCAAAGTTAGCAGAAGGAAAGAAATCATAAAGATCAGATCAGAAATAAATGAAAAAGAAATGAAGGAAACAATAGCAAAGATCAATAAACCTAAAAGCTGGTTCTTTGAGAAGATAAACAAAATTGATAAACCATTGGCCAGACTCATCAAAAAAAAATGGAGAAGACGCAAATCAACAGAATTAGAAATGAAAAAGGAGAAGTAACAACTGACACTGCAGAAATACAAAGGCTCATGAGAGATTACTACAAGCAACTATATGCCAATAAAATGGACAACCTGGAAGAAATGGACAGATTCTTAGAAAAGCACAACCTTCTGAGACTGAACCAGGAAGAAATAGAAAATATAAACAGACCAATCACAAGCACTGAAATTGAACCTGTGATTAAAAAATCTTTCAACAAACAAAAGCCCAGGACCAGATGGCTTCAAAGGCAAATTCTATCAAACATTTAGAGGAGAGCTAACATCTATCCTTCTAAAACTCTTACAAAATATAGCAGAGGGAGGAACACTCCCAAACTCATTCTACAAGGCCACCATCACCCTCATACCAAAACCAGACAAAGATGTCACAAAAAAAGAAAACTACAGGCCAATATCACTGATGAACATAGATCCAAAAATCCTCAACAAAATACTAGCAAACAGAATCCAACAGCACATTAAAAGGATCATACACCATGATCAAGTAGGGTTTATCCCAGGGATGCAAGGATTCTTCAATATATGCAAATCAATCAATGTGATACACCATATTAACAAATTACAGGATAAAAACCATGTGATCATCTCAGTAGATGTAGAGGAAGCTTTTGACAAAATTCAACACCCATTTATGATAAAAACCCTCCAGAAAGTAGGCATACAGGGAACTTTCCTCAACATAATAAAGGCTGTATATGACAAACCCACAGCCAACATCATTCTCAATGGTGAAAAACTTAAACCATGTCCACTAAGATCAGAAACAAAATAAGGTTGCCCACTCTCACAACTATTATTCAACATAGTTCTGTAAGTTCTAGGCACAGCAATCAGAGAAGAAAAAGAAATAAAGGGAATCCAAATCGGAAAAGAAGATGTAAAGCTGTCACTGTTTGCAGATGACATGATACTATATATAGAGAATCCTAAAGATGCTACCAGAACACTACTAGAGCTAATCAATGAATTTGGTAAAGTAGCAGGATACAAAATAAATGCACAGAAATCTCTGGCATTCTTAAACACTAATGATGAAAAATCTGAGAATGAAATTAAGAAAACACTCCCATTTACCATTGCAACAAAAAGAATAAAATATCTAGGAATAAACCTACCTAATGAGACAAAAGACCTATATGTAGAAAACTATAAGACACTGATGAAAGAAATTAAAGATGATACAGACAGATGGAGGATATACCATGTTCTTGGATTGGAAGAATCAACACTGTGAAAATGACTCTACTACCCAAAGCAATGTACAGATTCAATGCAATCCCTATCTAACTACCAATGGCATTTTTCACAGAACTAGAACAAAAAATTTCACAATTTGTATGGAAACACAAAAGACCCCAAATAGCCAAAGCAATCTTGAGAAATAAAACGGAGCTGGAGGAATGACTCCCTGACTTCAGACTATACTACAAAGCTACAGTAATCAAGACAGTATGGTACTGGCATGAAAATAGAAATATAGATCAATGGAACAGGATAGAAAGCCCAGAGATAAACCCATGCACATATGGTCACCTTATTTTTGATAAAGGAGGCAAGAATATACAATAGAGAAAAGACAGCCTCTTCAATATGTGGTGTTGGGAAAACTGGACAGCTACATGCAAAAGAATGAAATTAGAACACTTCCTAACACCATACAAAAAAATAAACTCAAAATGGATTAAAGACCTAAATGTAAGGACAGAAAATATAAAACTCTTGTAGGAACACATAGAACACTCTTTGATATAAATCACAGCACGATCCTTTTTGGCCCACCTCCTAGAGAAATGGAAATAAAAACAAAAACAAACAGAAGGGACTTAAACTCAAAACCTTTTGCACATCAAAGGAAACCATAAACACGACAAAAAGACAACCCTCACAATGGGAGAAAATATTTGCAAATGAAGTAAATGACAAAGGATGAATCTCCAAAATATACAAGCAGCTCATGCAGTTCAATACCAAAAAAACAAACGACCCAATCCAAAAATGGGCAGAAGACCTAAATAGAGAGTTCTCCAAAGAAGATGTATAGATTGCCAACAAACACATGAAAGTATGCTCAACATCACTAATCATTAGAGGAATGCAAATCACAATCACAATGAGGTATCCCCTCACACTGGTCAGAATGGCCATCATCAAATAATCTACAAACAATAAATGCAGGAGAGGGTGTGGGGAAAAGGGAACTCTCCTGCACTGTTGGTGGGAATGTAAGTTGATACAGCCACTATGGAGAACAGTATGGAGGTTCCTTAAAAAGCTAAAAATAGTACTACCATATGACCTAGCTATCCCACTACTGGGCATATACCCTGAGAAAAACATAATTCAAAAAGAGTCATGTACCGCAATGTTCATTGCAGCTCTATTTACAATAGCCAGGACATGGAAGCCACCTAAGTGTCCATTGACAGATGAATGGATAAAGAAGATGTGGCACATACATACAGTGGAATATTACTCAGCCATAAAAAGAAACGAAATTGAGTTATTTGTAGTGAGGTGGATGGACCTAGAGTCTGTCATACAGTGTGAAGTAAGTCAATAGAGATAAACAAGTACCATATGCTAACACATACATATGGAATCTAAAAAACAATGGGTTCTGATGAATGTAGGGGCAGGAAAGGAATAAAGACGCAGACATAGAGAATGGACTTTAGGACATGGAGAGGGGGAAGGGTAAGCTGGGACAAAATGAGAGAGTAGCATTGACATATATACACTACCAAATGTAAAATAGGTAGTTGGAAGCAGCTGCATAGCACAGGGAGATCAGCTCGGTGTTTTGTTTTTGTTTTTGTTTTTTTTTTGCAGTACACAGGCCTCTCCCTGCTGAGGCCCCTCGGACACGCAGGCCCAGCGGCCATGGCTCACAGGCCCAGCCACTCTGCCGCATGTGGGATCCTCCCAGACTGGGGCACGAACCCGTGTCCCCTGCATCGGCAGGCAGACTCCCAACCACTGCGCCACCAGAGAAGCCCCAGGTCAGTGCTTTTTGACCACCTGTAGGGGTGGGATAGGTAGGGTGGGAGGGCAACGCAAGAGGGAGGGGATATGGGAATATATGTATACATATAGCTGATTCACTTTGTTATACAGCAGAAAGTAACACAACATTGTAAAGCAATTATACTCCAATAAAGATGTTAAAAAAAAGGAACTAGAACAGTAGGTTTTGGTAAATCAACCAGGTCTTAGTTTAGATTCTGTGTTGTGGTCTTATTTTCTACAACAGCCCAAGGGGTCATGTAAAATGCATTCCTTTTTAGGGAGTAGAAACTAATTTGAGTAAGAAGAGGGATAAACGGGAACCCACATGGTCTGCCTTTGTCAAGGAGACAGACGTTTTTGATACAATCTTAGGGGAGTAAGAAGGTTGTAATAGAATATATCAGCCCTCTAGAGGAAAGAACACATTTCATATATGATGAGGGTGGTTATACATTATATCTGTGGCAGTTTTTCCTTGAGTCCAGATATCCGATCTGCTAAGGGGACTCTGGGAAAAGATGACTGTATGCTAGAGGTAAGAAGGAAAGGTTGGCTCAGATTTTCCCCAGAAGTAGGTCAGACAACAGAATTTTAGCATCCACAGGTATCTGTCAGATGGTGGCAATTTCTAGCAGCAGGATAACAGGGACATATCATTGACAGATTGAATTGGTTATCTAGAAATGAAAGGCTCCCCAAACCCTCGTTTCCTCTTGGATTCAGCTTTTGATTGCTTGCTTTGTCCTCTATATCTTTTTGCTTCACAATCTCATTGGTTCCTTTCTCTTCGGTTTCAGAACCTCAAGCTTATCTTTTAAACTGACTTATTTCTGGTTTTATGGCTTAGGGAGCAGCTGAAACTAACAGGAAAAATACCAAGAGCAAACCTGGGTATTTTGTTATTGTCAAAGAGATGCTGTGGCAGGTGCTCTTGGTAAGATATTATAATCAAATAGGCACAAAAATGTAGAATTTTATTTCTCCATCTTAAGACAGGGCTCTCAACTTGCTGATTCATTCATGCAACTAAGGGTATATTAATATTTCAGGAATTTGCCCATAGACTACAAGAGAGTGACAAGTGACAAAACCCTTTATGTACTACCATAGTGCAGATTCATCTGGGAGGAATGATGTTCTCCACTTAATTAAGTCCTTGTTACATTACATTTCATGCCATAGTGAAACAGAAGCTACTCTGTGCTCCCAAAGAAGAGGGAATATTTAATCATTCAAACTAATCTCAGTAGTCAAAAGTGTGTCTGGTTTTGATAAATCCCCATGTTTAGATTATAAGTAGAATATTCAGGTTTTTTCGCTTGTACCTTTGTCATAGGTCTGGCATAGCAAGTCTCTCTCTAAGCTGCTCATATTTCAAGTATTCTTTTTGGCTTACTTTATGTTTTTATTCTTGGGGCCAATAATATACCTGTCAGTTCTTTTAGTGGTCCCTTTGGCTAATTTTCAGACACTCGGATGTTCATTTTTTAGTAAACTGTTGATAGTGGAACTTAATCCAGTTCTTCTGCCCAGAGAAGAGGATATGGCAGGCTAAGGTTGTTTGGGCTGTTTAGATATTGGTCTGTGAAGTGGACTGGGACAGTTTCTCGTCCATGATTTGGGGCTGCCACTGAATCCGCTTGATATTGGAAAAATGACATTGCATATCTTGATTTGTTAAGCAAGACTATTTCCTGGAAAAGTTGTTGGAAAATTTCTCGATAAAGGAACTGATGTAATTTCTAGTATGGCTGAAACAGTTCATTCAGTGAGACTGCTAATTAGAGCATTTTGATGTTGATATGCACTCATTTTCCATTTTATCCAGGTTTATGTGTTAAAAAACATTCCTTTAAGACTTGCAGTAGTGACATTGTTAAAGATTAATTATTCTTATGAAGTCCTGGCTCCAAAATGATATTCATGATTTCTCTGGGCCATCAGAGCTTGAATGCAGTTGAGGCCTATTAATAATTTTCTTTCTCCCAACCTGCTTTTGGGCTGATGGAAATGCTCTGGTAAACGTATCCTCACAAGTCAAATTGGAGCTTTTTTGTGGGGGAACATTGAAATATCTTTTGTGGTTAGGCAGTCCACTCACTTTCACTGGTCCATTTATCTAAGTGGAAGAGAGCTGAGAGAAGAATTGTTTCGAGAAGATGTTATTATGCCAGTACCATATTGTTTTAGTTAGTGGAACTTTGTGATATATTTTGAAATCAGTGTGATGACTCCAGTTTTGTTCTTCTTTCTTAATATTGATTTGACTACTTAGGGTCTTCCATGCCTCCATGTGAATTTCAGGATTGCCTTTTCTAGTTCTGTGAAAAATACCATTGGGATTTTTTTAGGGGTTGCATTGAATCTGTGGATGGCTTTGGACATTATGGACACTTTAACAATATTAAGTCTTCCAATACATGAACACTGGGTGTCTTTCCATTGATTTGTCTTTTTCAGTGTTTTATAATTTTCATTGTACAAGTCTTTCACCTCCCTTGTTAAGTGTTTATTCCAAAGTATTTTATTCTTTTGTTTCTATTAGAAATGGAATTGTCTTTTAGTTCCTCTTTGGATAGTTCATTTTTAGTATATAAAAATGCAACTGAGTTTTGAATGTTGATTTCGTATCCTGCAACTTTACTGAATTTATTTATTAGTTCTAACAGTTTTATTTGGCATCTTTAGAGTTTTCTACATATAAGATCATGTTATCTGCAAACAGGGATAAATTTACTTCTTCCTTTCCTATCTGAATATCTTTAATTTCTTTTTCTTGTCTAATTGCTCTGGCTAGGAGTTGAATACTATGTTGAATAGGAGTAGCAAGAGTGGGCATCCTTGCCTTTGTTCCTCATCTTGTAGGAACAGCTTTCAGTTTTTTCCAATGAATATGATGTTTGCTGTGCACTTTTTTTGTGTGTTTGTGTGGTATGCGGGCCTCTCACTGCTGTGGCCTCTCCCGTTGTGGAGCACAACCTCCGGACGCGCAGGCTCAGTGGCCATGGCTCACGGGCCCAGCCGCTCCGCGGCATGTGGGATCTTCCCAGACCGGGGCACAAACCTGTGTCCCCTGCATCGGTGGGCGGATTTTCAACCACTGCTCCACGAGGGAAGCCCGCTGTGAACTTTTCATATTTGAATTTTATACCTCTAAAGATAACTTCTATACCTAAGTTATTGAGAGTTTTATCATGAAAAAATGTAGAATAGAGAGCCCATAAATAAACCCATGTATATATGGTCAACTGATCTTTGACAAGGGTGCCAAGAATACACAATGGGGAAAAGATAGTCTCTTCAACAGATGGTACTGGAAAAACTGGATATACACATGCAAAAGAATAAAATGAGACCCTTACCTTTCACCATACACAAAAATCAACTCAAAATGGATTAAAGATTTAAATGTAAGACCCCAAATTATAAAATTCCTAGAAGAAAACACAGTGAAAAAGCTTCATGATATTGGTCTTGGTAATGGTTTTTTGGGTATAATTCCAAAAGCACTGGCAACAAAAATAAAAGTAGACAGTGGGATGACAGCAAATGAAAAAGCTTCTACACAGCAAAGGAAATAATCCACAGAATGAAAAGACACCCATGTAATGGGAGAAAATATTTGCAAACCATATATTTGATAAGGGATTAATATCTAAAATATACAAGGAATTCCTACAACTTAATGGTTAAAAACCAAATAACCCAGTTAAAAAGTGAGCAAAGGATTTTAACAGACATTTCTCTAAAGAAGACATATAAATGACCAACAGATATGTGAAAGATGCTCAACATCACTAATTATCAGGGGAAATGAAAATCAAAACCACAGTGAGATATCACCTCATACTTGTCAGGATGGCTACTATCAAAAAAACCCAAACAACAAAAAACAAGTATGGCTGTCAATGTGCAGAATACTTGTATACTGTCAAAGGAAATGTAAAATCGTGCAGCTACTGTGGAAAGCAGTATAGAGGTTCCTCAAAAAATTAAAAATAGAACTGCCATAAAATCCAGCAAATCCTACTTCTTGGTATATATCCAAAGTAATTGAAACCAGAATCTTGAAGAGCTGTCTGCACTTGCATGTTCACTGCAGCATTTTCACAATAGTTAAGATATGGAAACAACCTAAGTATCTATCAGCAGGTTAATGGACAAAGAAAATGTGGTATACACACACAATGGAATATTATTCAGCCTTAAAGAAGAAGGAAATCCTGCCATTTGTGATAACATGGATGGACATTGTGGACTTTATGCTAAGTGAAATAAGCCAGTCACAGAAGGACAAATACTGCATGATTCCATTTGTATGAGGTATCCAAAATAGTCAAACTCATGGAAACAGAGAGTAGAATAGTAGGTATCAAGGGCTGGGAGGAGGGAAATGGATAACTGCTGCTCAGTGGATACAGGTTTCAGTCATGCAAGATGATAGGTTTTAGCGATCCTCTGTATAACAATATGCCTACAGTTAATAATACTGTTGTGCACTTAAAAGTTTGTTAAGAAGGCAGATCTCGTTTTAAGTGTTCTTACCACAATAAAGAAAAAAAAATGGAAGCAGCCCCGTAGTGAGAAAGACCCCAAGGCTTGCAGTCAAGGCAACGTTGATTCAAAGCCCAATTTGCCACTTCATAGCAATGTGACTTTGCATTGCTGAGACCAGGTTCCCTATTCAGTAGGGTTAAGATCTGACTGAGTTGTTTGTAAAGGAGCAACTGCAATAACAAGCAAAGTCTCTGTCAGTCTTAACAAATGGGAGTTTTCTACTGGTTTTCTTCCCTTTCTCCGAGACTCAGTTTCTTCATTTTCAAAATGGAGAAAGTAATAACTGCTTCCCAAGGTTATTGTGAGAATTAAAGAGAATATGGATTTATTCACGGTGATGGATAGTTACTAAAAATAAATAAGTCCTTAAAAAATAAAATAAAATAACCACCCTTTTTAAACCAACCCTGCCCACTTCCTACTGTACAGACAAACTGAGGCTTAGTAAGAGGTTGTGCAGTGGTAGCCTGGGCATAGACACACTGGCCAGAGCTCGTTTCACTATATTATTATTGACATTCAAATATTCTAGATAACCTGGTTTGAGGAGTTGGAGACTAAATTTTAAACCATTCGATGAACAGACTGGATATACTACTAGACTTACACAATGTCAAGAAATATTTTGAAATAGCTCATTGGACATCCAGATTTAACCAGAAGAAAAAATTCAATGTGCTGTGACTATAAAACTTGATTTTAATTTAAGTAATGGCTTAAAGTGTGAAAAAAGCTGCTTCATGTTGAACAAAACCATTTTCTTTAGTTATCTTGTTTTTCTTTGAGTACCGTCAGTGTTAGGTAATATAACAATTTTGTCTTAGTGAATTCTTTACTAGGTGTCTCTTTACCCTGAAAAGCCAAATAATACCCTCATTCTATATGACACCGATACCAAAGTCAGATAAAAAGGGTTTCATTGCAAGGCTAAGAAAGAGCTTATTTTCTAAAATTGGAACATTATCTGTCATGTGTTACTACTCTGTAATTATGACTATTATTCTCATTGGGAAAAAAGAGATATTTCAGAAGGGGAAAGACTTTTATAAGAGGCTTTTAATATAAATGGGCAATTATATTAAAATACTGACTTTCATACTTAGATACTATGTTGGAGATACATTATATTATATTTGATGTAAATTTAGTAAATGATATGCATGTGAAAACTTAAAATATATGACTACCACTTCCTTAAATTAAAGGCATGAATAGTGTGGCAAAATAGATTTTTGAGAAATGGATTCATGACTTTTATGCTTACAGAGGTTTTATTGTTCATAATGCATTGTATTTTTCTTTTTTGGTGAAGCATGAATCATTTTCATTTGGCAATGATTCTGAATTTTTTGCAAGAATGATTGTGCTTTTTAAATCATTTGTGAGGCTGAATAAAGAGTGGTGATAAAAATAAAAATTAGAACCACGATTCATCTTTTTCTAGGAGAAGAATACAGTAGTATAAATCATGAAGACTTTCAGTTTTGCTCTAAGTGCTGTGTAGAAGGAGAGTTCTCAAGCAGATAGAAAGTTTAGACACTGAAGAAAATAATAATATTTAATCTTTACTGTGTTTATGAAATGTATATTAAATAGCTTTGAGGTACAAA
This sequence comes from Kogia breviceps, assembly GCF_026419965.1. NCBI lineage: Eukaryota > Metazoa > Chordata > Mammalia > Artiodactyla > Physeteridae > Kogia > Kogia breviceps. The sequence goes on along the minus strand of NC_081311.1, from coordinate 122,370,878 downwards.
ATCTTCCCAGCATAATTTACCTCAAATGTCACTCCCATGAGAAAATCTAGGATTTGTAGGCCAGAAGCTTATACAATTTTGGAACCCTTTAAGAATAATAGAAGATTAAAAGAATACCTAATGAGAATCAAAGATGGTATTTACTTGGAATGAGAAGAGTAATTAAACAAATTATAATTAAAAACTGACAAATAACTACAAGTATAATTATATCCAGAAAAACATGATCATATTTTAAATTATAACTGCCTGACATGTCTTTACAGTACAATTTTGTTTACATTTGGCTGATTAGTTTTTGATTACTTTTTCATGTGAACTGATTTTGTAATATTTTCTATGGAGGGGATATGAAGATAATTCAGTGTTTCCTTCAACATGGTTGATTAAAATTTGTTTGATAGTTTGATAGTTGGGATGCTTAAGTATGACCATACATAAATGTACTACTGTGTAGTACTAATCCAAGACTGTGCCCTTCAAGCATACATAGGACTGCTGACAAATTCAATTTCACATAATTCCCAGAAAAAAATATGGTTCACCTACAGTTATACACTCAGCATTATTGAGTCTTTCCCAATAGTTGAGAGCTTCTGTTTTGATGAGGATGGTAAATGAATCCTCTACTTAAAATTTTGCCCATATGATGATTGGAAAAATTTTCTACAGACTAGCTTTTGGTTCTATACGATTCAAGACTTGGTTTTTTTTCTATTTCCCACATATTTCTAAGTGTTTGGTGCTGTATGAACAAGCATATCTTAATATGACCTCTAGACTAGTCTCTTATAGTTTGCCTCAGAGGGCGATACATTCTGGAAGCCATTCCTAGAATGGGATAGCCAGGAATAAACCTACTATATAAAGAAACAATTGTGAGCCACATAAACATATCCCATTAAACCAAATTAAATGTTTCTCAACTCAACTTCCTCTTAGCTGGATGTGAGAAAAGCCCATAGCCATTCCAGTGCCACCTGACATGTGGGAAGTATGATGAAGTCCAAATGGAAAGATCCAATCGCCAAAACAATTGTGGCTATAAGAAAAAAAAACCCAAAACAAAAAATGACACTTCTGGCAAATTTTACAAAAACACATTGCTAGCATCTCTCCCAGGGCCTTGGAGGGGGTCCATGCATGTTAGTGGCTCTACAGCTTAAGCTCCATTGCTTCACCAGAGATCTTCCTGGCTCTCAGGTGTGGTGGTCATGTGCTAAGTGATGCGTGTGTGCCTGTGTGGACAGACATGAACCATCAAGGGGAGCTCTCTCATTCTAAACTGTCTCCTTCACTGAAGACTCACCCTGAACCATGAACAATCACTTCCTTCTCTTCAACCTTGCCTTTTCCCTTGGCAGAGTCCTCTCTTTAAAATGCTCTGTCCCTTGTGAGGAGTGACACAACTGACAGTGGCAGAGTGAGCGAGCTGGATGGGGTTTTGCTGTGGCTGCTGCAGTGTCATGCCAGCACTAGAGCTTTCTGAACCATTATTGTCTTGTATATGTTAGCAAAATCGTGTCATATGTGTCTGCATTTTTATATGTAGCTGTCCCATTTTCTCAGAGGATGTCACATTCATTAAGGGTAGGAACAGTATCTGCTGCACCTTTATTATTCTGTGAGGAGGGATCACCTATTGATGATCAGGGCTGCTGCCAGACAAACTTGAGCAGGTGCTAGTTGAACATTCGGTGATCCCTAATCACTCATGTCTTAGCTTACTTTTTCTTCTTTGGATCCACTCATCCTTCATGGCCCCTACTACCTTCTTGTTGGTTTTTTAAAAAAATTTATTTTATCCTGTGGTGAATTTTCTTTCTTTCTTCTTTTTAAAAATTATTTATTTTATTTATTTATTTTTGGCTGCACTGGGTCTTCGTTGCTACACGCGGGCTTTCTCTAGTTGCGGTGAGTGGGAGCTACTCTTCATTGTGGTGTGCAGGCTTCTCACTGTGGTGGCTTCTCTTGTTGCAGACCACGGGGCTCTAGGCATGTAAGCTTCAGTAGTATGGCACGTGGGCTCAGTAGTTGTGGCTCACGGGCTCTAGAGTGCAGCCTCAGTAGTTGTAGCGCATGGGCTTAGTTGCTCCACAGCTTGTGGGATCTTCCAAGACCAGGGCTCGAACCTGTGTCCCCTGCATTGGCAAACGGATTCTTAACCACTGCGCCACCAGGAAAGCCCCTACCTTCATGTTCTTTTTAAAATAATGCATATACTTCTAAGCAGAAATCTTTCAAACTAAAGATTGAACAGAAACACAACTGATAAAATAGATAGATGCATGTAGAACAGCCTTGATCAAAGCAGGGGCTGGGGCATAAAGCACCGGCCACTTGGCCTCCTCTTTCCCTTGTGGTAGGTCTCTGAGTGAGCTCCCAGAAGCCCTTAGAGCTCCCACTGAACAAAATTTGAAAACCCTGGTATAGAATGATGATTCCTAAAGAATTGTAAATTCTGAGTTCTTATTGTGACTTGCATTTCTACTAGTAGACAATAAGCAAATCACTAATTGCTCTGAGCCTCAATTTTTGCATTTGTAAAAAGTTGATGATAATATATTGCCTTGCTCAGCCTACATCAAAGTGAGACTATGAGAACGAAAGAGGTCATAAATGTGAAAGCCCTTAGCCTTTCTAATAAAATCACCCTTTAGATTATTGAAATCACAAAATCACAAACAGTAACATCTTGCAAGAGTTATCTGTGATACTCTATGTCCTTGATAATATACCAAGTCTCAGGTCAGTGGCCACCCACTCCCTGTTCATATTGACAAGGACACTGTGAGAATGAGTGTGGCATTTTCCAACATGTAATGGGACAGAAAGCCCATATACAATGACCTGAAGGATGATGACTAAGCATAGCAAGAAAGAAATGAAAAGTCATAATGGGCTATGGGTTTTCCTGGCCTTGGCAAATTTCTCCTGGGGTTAACAAAGTAAGAATGATACTGTTTATATAGTATGATGTGCATGTGATATGCAGAAATAATAAATATTTGGAAGTGACAGATTAATCTCAGTTTCACTTAGTGCCGAAGTATATCTGACTTGTAGAATCCACACTGCAAAATGACAGGATATAAGAAGACTTAACAGAAAGCAGAAGAAAATAGGACAGGGAAAAGTGAATACAAAGTATTTGGGCTATTTAACTTGAAGAAAAAACCCTGAAGAGTGATCTGATAATTGGTTTTTAGGACACAAAGACATTTATTATATAGAGTACAGTCTGTGGCTAGATCTTCCCAAAGAACTCACAAGTCCGTTGGAGCTCTCACAGACCTTGGCCTTCAGGGAGAGTCATAGAAAATGGAAGAAGGAAGGCAGCCTATCAGGAACATTGGCTCCTCTGCCATCAAGTCCATTTGGTACCTAAATCATTTCGGAGAAATGAAATCTCAGTCATTCTTAAAGACATAGAATTGATCCTAGATGGGATTAAGGATGGAATGACATGGAGGAACTGGATCTGAAGCATGATCTTGAAGAAAAGCTGGTGATTGACACCAGGAAAATTCAGAGCCAGGAGTTGGGGAGAGGCAACTTCTTAGCAGCTCTTAAGTCTTCAGAGATGACAGAACCTGCTTCAGTTACCTGAAGAGATTGGCCTCCACACAAGATAGATAAGGACAAAAAAACCCTCATAATAAGCAGCTCTCCTTAATTGACATGTGGGATGGCCCTGGCAGACAGAGAAGCTTAACCTACATCAAGATAAGCTTGGCTTGTGGTCAGGATGAAGGGCTTGTCTTGAGTTGTTTCAAGTTATTAGGAACAGTTTCTACACCGAGAAGCACAGAAAGGGAGAAAAGATACACAAAGCACAAAATGTCCTCTGTTGGTTTATAGACTTTCCACATCATTAATGCACAGGATTCATCACATTTTGTAGAGTTAGTCCACATGAGATAAATGTGTGTTTATACTTCTGAAGGTCAGTGTCCCATATACTGTTCACTCAAATCCCGTATACTGAGGGGCAGGTTGGAAATACATCCCCCAGGCAGGCCAGATCAATTGCACGTCTCTTAGGCCATAGACAGATTTCCTGGGTAGGATATTGCTGTCTGCCTTCATAAACCACTGGACATAGGCCTGACCACTTTCTAGGTTTCCAGACTTATTTGAGAACAGAACATGAGCTAAAGATTTAGCAGGGTAACAAACAAGATTTAGCAGGTATCATATTTTGTTGTATTTTCCATTCATTTTTCTTTTGGGAAAGATTTTAATTGTCATGTGGTCTAGTTAAAAAGAAATTTTACAGACCCCTCTAGTACATAAGACTGGAGAACATTTTTTATAGCTACTTCCAACTATCAGACAAAAGTTTAAGCAGCTCTCATGCTTTTTATAGTGAATTGTTAGGGGTCTTTTAAAAACCACCAAGAGTTATGGTCACCCTGTCTTTACTTTTTTTATTCCTTACTGTACATGATGATAAACCATTGCCTAGAGTGATCTAATATGTACTTGTGTTTCAAGTCCACGTCTGTTAATTAATTAATAGAGAAAACATTCTTCTTTACAGAATGGAGTCAGTATACATCACAGGTTAGCCTCAGAAAGTGTTGTTTGGTTTCCTGGAATTTTGTTCTGCTCTAAATCAAGATTTCAATGTGAAAAGTTTAAATTTCTGTGGGTGGCTTTGCATTAGTCAGAACTGAAATAGAGTCTGTTACTTATAAGAGGTTGTGTAGAGAGCAACTAATTCAAGACACCTGGGAGTTTTGCCCAACATAATCCAGCTGGTTAATGGAACAACTAGGACCATAACATGTTAAATTTTCTTTGCATGTAATACATCAGAGTACCTTTGTCATGCCTATATCTGGATAATCCCAACATGGAACCAGAGTCAGTGGAGTATAATTGGGATGCATTTGAGCCTGTGAAACACTAGGTGGCATCTGTCTCTGTGCACTTGATGGGTAGACAGAGTGCTTCAGTTAGACTTGTGCATTGAGAGAGGAATGGACAGTAATTTGCAATCTATGATCTTTGTTTTGTTTTTGTTTTTGTTTTGCGGTACGCGGGCCTCTCACTGCTGTGGCCTCTCCCGTTGTGGAGCACAGGCTCCGGACGCGCAGGCTCAGCGGCCATGGCTCATGGGCCCAGCCGCTACGCGGCATGTGGGATCTTCCCGGACCGGGGCACGAACCCTGCGTCCCCTGCATCGGCAGGTGGACTCTCAACCACTGCGCCACCAGGGAAGCCCTGATCCTTGTTCTTTTGTAGAGTTGTGTGAGCTAAAATGGCACCTGTGGCTCAAACTGGTGTCAGTATAGCAAGTGCCATGTAGCAGGTTCTTGGTAGAAATAAATACTCTTTGTAAGGACAGCAATGTCAAAGAAGTATTATTTACCTAGCCTTCTCACCTTGGACATGAGATATCTAGAGCATTTTAAAAAGTTATGACTTTATGAAGATAATCAAAAGGATTGACTGAGAAGTAATGAACCCGTTTAATGGAATGAGGATTATGTTGTTATACTGCATAAACTTTGAATGATAACAAGTGGAGGTGTGATATTAATCTCCAATGTCCCATTAATAGAAATTGGTAAAGCTATGTAATCAGTGTAGGTAAGGGAATGATTTCTCTTCTGAACTAGTCTGGTTTTCTTAAATTTTTAGGTTCTAGGGATCACACTGTAGAAGGATTAATGCTCTTCTCTTCCATGTTTAAGCTGATAGTGTCTTGTTCTTGAGTCAGGAATTTCTGCTGCCCTGCAAAACCTCCTATAAAATCCCTGATGCTTGTTAAGTCTCCCTGGAAGTTCTTATTATTCTGTCCTCAGCTCTACAGCTATCTGTATCTTTACTCAGAGTACAAGGTTTAGCAGGATGGTTGCCTCTCTTATTCAGCAATTTTAATTTTGCCTCTTTTTGTGGAACTTCTGTAGCTTTCACATAAAAGCTGAACACTGGCCCCCTATGTTATGGAAATGTAGATGTCAAGTTCTGCTGTCAAAGGGAGCGAGCCTGTAGACAGATCCTGGATAGTTGGTTATTGCCAAAAAGTGAGCTCACTACTGACTCTAATGGATTCTTAGCCTTGCTTTGTTCCTGTGTTTTCTTCATCATCTTAATAACCGTCATGTGATGACATTACTTTAGAGGAGGAAAAGAGAACTTTTCAAAATTTTGACCAAAGTCAATGTCAGAATCTCTTGCTAATGACCCCATCATCTTTCTACAATCAGAAACAGCTCCGGTATTTTACTTTTTAATAGTTTCATCCTACTTGAGCACAACCACAGGAATCTCTCTTTGCCCCCAAGCTGGGAGCTAGGGAGGATTGTTTAGGTTGCCAGTGTTGCTCGTGGTAGGTGTGGTGGGAAGGCCGGTATCATGCTGATATTGGCGGAAGGTGCAATTTGACTCATTTAATATGTATGATGGTTTGCACCCTGTATTAAGGATGGTATGTTTTGAAACTGAGACATGGAGCTAATAAAACTCACAAATACAGTTATCAAATATCAAGGTAGCAAATTGTAACCTGCTAACAATGTGAATTTCCATTAGTGGGTATCCTGTACACATTAAAAAGTAAATATTAAGTACCAGAATGCTGCAAATTTTACAGAGAATTGTGAGAATAGATGAATAGCATCTATAGAAGGAAAAATCTGAAAAAAGCCTTGACAAAACCTAAAGTGCCAAATGTGTTTACAGTGCTCTGTAAGGGAAAGGAGAAGCATGAAGAAAATTTATTAAACAGAGAAGGGCAAACAAAGGCTTGCTAACATTCTTGCTGCCATTATCCTAGGGCTAATGGGTGTATATAAGACATGTACATTCATCTACCCATGACATCTGTGCAGAACATGGGACAGCGTATCCCTAAGTCTGTGACTGCTTGCCACGCTGTACTGAGGAAAATGAACTGATATTTGGGAAGAAACAGATTTTGCTTTTCTTTGGCAAAGCAATGGTATGCTTGCCATCTAAGGTTCTTAGCTACTTTGTAGACAAACAAAAGGAGTCTATTGCTATGGGCTGCTTACAGAAGCAGAGAAATCGTTTTTGAAATAAACATATTTGGTGCATAAATGTGCTAAAGGAAAGGTTCCATTTGCAAGTTTGCAAACATTTAGGATGGCTTTTAACACTTATGCTAGAAGATGCAAAACCACTGGAGTTCTTAGGGGTTTTATTGTATATAAAGGAAGAAATGAACAGACTTCAATATTAGCCTTTCAATGGAGAAAATCATACTATGCTGGGATAATCAAATAAACAGTGAAGGACTGTGAGGACCTTGAAAGTATAATAAGACCTGAACCTAAGCTCTTGCTGGTTGTTTCTGATACAGTCCCTTATCCTTGAAAGCCATACTGTCTCTCTCTCCAGTTAATACATGAAGTTCACTTCCTTTGTATGGCTGCACATCAGCCATTGCAGTGATCAGAGAGGAAATACTGTTTATTTTTATTTTTAATTTTTTAAAAATTTTGTGACATGGGTGGGAGCTTAGGAACTATACTCAAAATTAAATGCTGGGGGCCCTAAAGGAAATGTTTCTCTTGGTTCTGCTTTTGAAAATTGCAATTGATCAGTGTGATGATGCTGCATTGCCAGTATGTTTTCTGGACTTTGCATGACATATATTTCCTCAAAAAGATGAATGCCTTTAATAAAAATGAAAGAAGAACCAGCACAAGCAGAATATTAGCCGGAGTACACTATTAAGCGAGTCTTCAGAGTCTCCAGGGAGAAAAGGCATTTAATAATAATTTAACAAATAATTTATTGAACACCTACTTTATTCCAGGCACTGTGCACACAGTGATGAATAAGACAAAAGGCCATGGCTTGATTGGAGCTTATATTCTAGTGGATGAATATTGACAATAAATAAGTAAATAAGTAAGTAATTTAAAGGTTAAGTGTTTTATTCCAGTTATCTATTACTGTTGTAAGAGAGGAAAAGTATTTTTCCCTCTAACCATACTGAGTTCTTGGCTGAGACCTCCATAATAAAAGACAGATTAACAAGAGAAAAGCAAATAATTTATTAACGTGTATCTCGCATATACTTGGGAAAGACCCAGGGAAATTGAGCACCGGCCACCAGCTTAAATACCATGTTCAGCTAAAGATAAAAGAGACCAGTTGGGGAAGAGGGGAGGCCAGTTATGGGAGGTTACCAGGAAAAGGACTGTAAATAAGGGTAAGGTTGGTTATACAGGTTTAAGTGGACACCTTTCCACTGACAAGATTCTCTTGTGATTTAGAGTCATCCGTCTCTTCCTGGTACAGAGAAGGAGACTCTTACAAATGGAAATTTCCTTTATAAATGTAACTTTCCCTTAAAAAGCTTAACTTCTATCTTATTTTCAGAGCTTCTACACTGCTCTTTCTCAAAAATAATCAGCTCAAAATAATCTTTATGCCAAAGAGGCATATTCTGCTCTCCTTCACTCTATAATAAATCACCCAAAACTTAGTGGCTTAAAACAACTGTTTGTTTTGTTCTTGATTTCTAGGGTTAGGAATGGGGTGGGTTTTGGCTGGGCAGGCATCTCTGATCCACATGGCATCAACTGAGATAGCTGGGCACAGAGGGTTTACTTCCAACACAACTTCTGTACTCACACGACTAGTGTCTTGGTGGTCTTGGCATCTTTCTCTCGCCATGTGGGGTCTCATCCTTCAGGATGGGGCTTAGCATGAGGGACTCCATCTTAGGCCCAATCTGGTTACTTTAACAGATTTCTCACAAAATGGTTGTCTCATGGTAGTCATACTTTTACATTGTGTCTGGCTTCCAAAAAATCGCAAAGTTAGAGTAGTTAAGGGTGATCCTGGCAGTGGTACAAGGATATATATATATATATATATATATATATATATATATATATATATATATATATTTTTGTGTGTGTGTGTGTGTGTGTGTGTGTGTGTGTGTGTGTGGAACGCAGGCCTCTCACTGTTGTGGCCTCTCCCGTTGCGGAGCACAGGCTCCGGACATGCAGGCTCAGCGGCTATGACTCACGGACCCAGCCCTTGAAGAGTTCTTCAAGGCATTTTATGATTATGTCCATCACAATCAAGGAGTTTTGTGTCTCTTAATGTTTTTGCAAAATCATCATGGATTATTGACCACAGCTTCTTAAAGGATTCCCAGGATGTCATGTACACTGTTGGCAGGTTATGAGGTTATGTTAAGTAATTCTCAACAGTTAGAGAATTCTTTTGATTTTCCAGCACCGAATCCCTTTTAAATCACCAGTCCTTGTTCTACATAATGCCTTCAAGTAAACAGTCCCCAATGTGTTGTTCAACATCTGTTGTATCAGTGGCTCTCATTTTTGTCTTCCTTTGGTGCATAAGAATTTCTGGTGGGCTTTTGAAGTGTACCTTCTGATTCAAATCTGGAGGGAGGCCTAAGCACCTGTATCTTTAGAACACTCCAGATAATTGAGGCAAGTGCTTAAAGAATATACTACTTTGAATTAATGGCTCTATGATTATTGGTGGCCACAGCATTAAAAAAAATTTTTTAGGCCATATCATAATATGAAATCTATGGTATGCTCAATATATTCAAAGAATATCATTGCATTTGACTTTGATATAATCCTGACTAGACTGAGTATTATCCCACCTTCATTTCTGAAGGACAGCTTTGATGTGTGAAGTATTCTTGGTTCACAGGGTTTTGTGAAGTTTTTTTCCTTTCAGCACTTTAAATATATCATCCCCCCCCCCTTTTTTTTTTTTTTTTCTGTATGCGGGCCTCTCACTGTTGTGGCCTCTCTCCTGTTGCGGAGCACAGGCTCCGGAGGCACAGGCTCAGTGGCCATGGCTCACAGGCCCAGCTGACCCGTGGCATGTGGGATCTTCCCGGACCGGGGCATGAACCCGCGTCCCCTGCATCAGCAGGTGGACTCTCAACCACTGCGCCACCAGGGAAGCCCCATCCCCCTCTTTTTGGCCTGAAAGGTTTCTGCTGAGAAATCCACTGAGAGCCTTATGAAGGTTTCCCAGTATGAGAGATTTTTTTCTTTCTCTTGCTGCTTTTAGAATTCTTCCTTTGTCTTTGGTTTTAGACAGTTTTATTATAATGTGTCTTGGAGAAGATTGTTTTGGATTGAAATTTTGGGGTGATCTATTAACTCCATGAACTTTGATGGCCAGATTTCTGCCCTGATTTGGGAAGTTCTTAGCTATTATTTCATTAAATAAGCTTTCTTCCCCCTTCGCCCTCTTTTCTCCTTCCAGCACACCAATAATTTGCAGATTTTTCTTTTACTAATATACCATGGTTCCTGTAGGCTTTCTTTACTCTTTTTCATTCTTTTTCTTTGTTCTCCTCTGACTGGATAATTTCAAAGTGTTCCTGTCTTCTACTTCACAGATTCTTTCTTCTGCTTGATCTGTTCTGGGGTTGACACTCTCTATTGCATTTAAAAAATTTCATTCATTATATTCTTCAATTCCAGAATTTGTTTGCTTCTTTTTTATGGTTTTTATCTCTTTGCTAAACTTCTCATTTTGTTCATGTATTGTTTTCCAGATTTCATTGAATTGTCTTTCTACGTTTTCTTTTAGCTCATTGAGCTTTGTTCAAACAGCTCATTGAGCTTTGTTCAAATAGCTATTTTGAACTCTTTATCAGGTAAATCACAGATTTTCATGTTGTTGGGATCGGTTACTATGAAACAGTGTGTTATTTTGGTGGTGGCATGTTTCCTTGATTTTTCATGTTCCTTGAAGTCTTGTGTTGCTGTCTTCACATTTGAAGTAGTAGTCATCTCCTTCAGTTTCACTGCCTGACTTCGGGAGAGAAATACCTTCTATCAGCCCTTCTAGGGATTTTGAGGCTTTCTCAGACCCTGTCTATGGATATGCCTGCACTACACTTCTTGCTCTCTCTTATGGCAGAATTCCTAAACTTGTTTGCTTTCTTCTGATCCTGCAAAGCCAGGCTGAATGTTGACATCTTCTCATTTCCTTTTCCTAGGGTGGTGCTGAATGCTCAAGTCTGTGGTCTCTCCCGGACCCACACATTTGGACCAGCTTTCTGTGTGTGCTCACTAGCTATCTGTAAAAGCTCACACTAACTGCCATTGGGAGAACACACAGGGAGCCAGCTATGAGGTGGGGGTGTGTGGGGGTGAGGGCATGGAGTGCTGGGGTTGCTTGTGGGCCATCTGGGGGGGACCTACAGGTGAGGAGTCCCCAATGGCTTGTGGGCAGACCTCTTGATGGAGTCCAAAATACCATTAGGAGGATCTATTCTGAGCCCTGGCTGCTGTTCTCCCAGCTGCTCAACGCCCCCACCCCAGTCAAGCAGCTTGCAACTCACTACTCTGGATGAGGTGAGAGAGAAATGGGGATCTTTGGTAGCCTCCCGCACAGCTGGGGAAGCTGGATGCTCACTCACACATCTGACTTTCTCTGGTGGGAAAAATCATGGGCTGAGAAGGGCTCTCTTGTACTGGGCTGTGCTGCCTTGGGGGAGGGGTGATGTGAGTAAAGGTAAGCTCTTCCTCTTGCCCTCTTCCAGGTGTCCAGTCTTGAAGTTTTTTGCTCCTACAGTGTGCAGAAACTTTCCCCCTAGGTTTCTGGACTTCCACAAAGGCTTGCTTGTCTGGTGGTGATTATCTAAGTTATTATTCTCCAGGGGCCCCCAGGCCATGACAGAGAGGGGCTGGAGGTAGCTTAAAGGCACTTAGGGTCCACAGGGTCTATTTGATTATTACCTGATGCACAGATGGGCAAGATTCCTGGGGCCTTGATGTATGGTACTGATGATAGAACCAAAGCCAAATGGGTTGTAGCCAAGTCCTTGGGGGTATGGAGCCATTTCTGGGTCTATAGCCAGGACCCTGGTCAGCAAATCAGCCTCCTGGGTGCAGCCTGTTGTCTCAAAATGGCTTTCCTCTTTCTTGGACTGCACGGGGGTTTCATAATATCCTACCGGGATCCCACAGCTCCCACAAGTCACTTTTATATGTGGATAGATGCCAAACTATTGTTGTTGAGGGGGATACAATCAAGGGATGTCTTATAGGCCAGCTTCTCAGACTTGGATTGTTTTTGTGAGTTGTTCACAGTCTGGTTGAGGGGAGGGGAGAAACTGAAACAAAAGCTCAGTACAGATGGTGTGAGAAATGTTAGATAAATGCAGACTTGGGTACCAAGGGAGCCAAGGAGAAGGGGATACTCTCACAGTAAATCATGCAACCAACCTTGTCCATGGCTGCTCTTTGCTTGACTTCTAGGCCAGCTTAAAACTCAGCTTAAATGGTTTCAAATGCCTCATGAAATTTTCTTAGCAATGTCAGTCTTATATCTGTGCAAAGAAGTACTAGAAATTCTTATTGCTTGCAAAATTACATTTCTCATAAATGGTTGATAGTTTACAATTATATTACTTTGTATAGATAACTTTAATCTATTCATATTAAGAGATAAATAATTGTGGGAGAGGTAATATTTTAAGCTGTATGAACTCCTTAACCTTAAATGTACATATACTTTTTGGAAAGTAGGTTCAGATGGTAGAAAGGAAAGAAAGAGTCTGAAACCATTGGATACCTTATTAAGCAGGTGAGTGGAAGGTTGTACAATAAAATAGGGATAAAGATAACCAAAGTAAAGGGGAAATATATAGAAAACTGTCCTAACTTACTTCACCACTTTTGCTTAAATATCTCCCTCATACTACATGTAAGCATTGCAGCTTTAAGTTAGTGATGACGTGGCCACAGAGAGGCTGGGGGCTCCAGCCAAAGTAAACCACATGGACAACTCATTGTCCCTTTGTGCTGTCAAGAACTATGACACTTCTTCACTGTGACCTGAGACCTGTCTTCTGACCTTGTCTCCTCCTAAAGCAGTTGCTTTCCCATTGATTCTCTGGCTTCATTCCCTCTCAGTCTGGTATCTAAGCACATGGACAGCTTTCTGACTGAACCCAGGCTTCTTTCTTGTGTTTTCTCTCAGAAAATCCTCTGGTTGATACACCTGAGTCCTGAAAAACTAGCAGTGATTCCAGGACCCCAGAGGTGAAGCACATTCAGAATTCTGGTTCTTGGGAATCATGATAATAATTAGTCATACAACTAAGGTCCTATCTTATAATTCCTTTGAGAGAGAGTCAGTGTTTCTCAAAGGGTGGTTCATGGACCACCTGCATCAGACATCATCTGTTGGGGTTTATTGAAACTGTAGATTCCTGATCCTATTCCAGAACAAACATCTAAGGGTGGACCCTGGGAAATGTTAGGTTTGCTGAAGTTTGAGAATCCTGGGAAAGCTACTATAGTACAATTCTATAGGACTGAAGCATTTGAAAAAGATTGACTAACATTTAAAACAATGCCCCTCAGAAAAACAGGACCCTCAAAAGTCACAAGGGGTGAGCAACAAACAGAAGCCTGAAGAGAACTGCAAGGGTCTGTTGAAGCAGAGCACGAGGACTGCGTCCAGTGGGCACCCACCGGGGCTAGGGGAGACTTCAGGAGACAGCAGACCACAGTGGGGATCACACATCACAGCTGCCGTCCCAACAAGGGACAGTGTGCACACACACACTGGGTGGAAGTGGCTGCTGATTCCACATCAGGGTTGATTTTCCACTCCATTCCATGCGTATTTTACTGAGCACTTACAGTATATTTATCATTGAACTAACTACTATTGAGGTGTACAGAAAAAGACCAGGGCTTTGCCCTTGATGAACTTGTGATTTAATTGGGGAGCTACTTGGAGAAGAGTCCAAGGAGGGCAAGCAGTCAAATTCTACGATAGCATCAAATTCTGTGGCGTAAGCAGTGAAGGGAGAAAGTACGTATGATCGTCGTGTTTTCAAGAGTAGTGATTACTGCTCTGATTGTCACTGTGGGCTCTGAGAGTTAAAAAAGGTGACACCTGTCTTTCATGTCAGGATCAGTGTCAGAAGCATCATCTCTTACACAGTTCCACTGCATTTTCTCCTGCAGGCCCGTGGATATGGAGACTGCCAGGGACACTGGCAGTGATGGGGTGGCCTCGTGAAGCTTCCTTTGTCTAATGCTTTCTTTGCATTGTTGAAAGGCAAGACAAGTCTTGTGCATCCTGCCATAATGAATTACAATTCCCCTTGGACTCCACTCAAATTAAATTCCTACTCCGTTAATTAATTTGTTGCATCCTTTTTCTGCCTCTTGCCATTGTTTTTGTCCGTATGGTGCTGGGTTACAGCATCGAATGATCAGCGATAGGAGCACCTGGCACATGGTGAGAGCTCCATGAATACTTGTTATTACCACTCTTGTTGTTCTTATCATTTGCTCCTCCCAATGTGCGAAGTTATATAAGAACACAAAGGCATGTTTCTTCTCCTGGAATCCTAGGGTTGAGGAGACATTTCAAAGGTTATGTAGTTTAATTTAATTAATTTGATATTAGAATCCTCTCTATGATATTCCTGACAAATATCCAACCAGGTGGCTCCATCAGTCCTTCTGTTCTTTCCACCATATCTCTGACTACTGGGTTGGCTCAGAACACGGCTATAGAACATGAGCAAGGTCCCAGGGAGGGCTTTTTCCTCCGGAATCTTCCATACCATGGAGGGCCCAGCAGCTTATTTTATTCTCAGTTGCAAAGCTGATCACGGCTGTCTCGTGGCTCCATCTCTTCCTTAGCAGAAGCTGGGATCTAGCACTCGAATTTGAACTTGATTTTGCCAGATTTGAAGCAAACTCCTATGTCCCTGTACATTTTTTTTTCCCTTCAGTAGAACTAGGAACAGGCCTTCACTGCATTCCCCAAACATACTTCTTCTACCTCATGCTTTCAGATATACCCCATCTGCACTCTGTGTCTATGTCTGTGTGTGTGTGTGTGTGTGTGTGTGTGTGTGTGTGTGTGTGTGTGTGTGTGTGTGTGTGTGTGTTGAGGGGAATTTGTAGAAGCAGAAACCGAGGTTCATAGGTTCAGAGCAGTTGGCTTGGGGTCAGAATATCTAGATTCAACTCTCAAGTCAAACTTGCTGCTGGCCTCGGGCTGCTCACTTAGTATGCCTGAGCCTCAACGTTCTCATCTCTAAAGTGGAGACAATGATAATTATGCAGTTTCTGCAGCAATGAAACAAGATGGTATGTGTTGAAGCTCTTAGTGCAGCACTTGCCTCTCATAAGGAGCTCATTTTAATCCCTCATGGACTAAGGCTTTCCTGGGCTTGGCTGAGGTTGTGAAGCAGGAGAGAGTCAACAGTCAGAATCACTGGCAAGAGAAATGCCTCCAGCTGCTTCCACAAGGGTGTGAGGAGATGGATATTAACTCGTAATTAGCCCCTAATATCTCATTGTCTCAAGCAATGAGAGAGGGGAGGGCTCAGACCAGACTTTAGAGATGATGGTGTTCATTTCCTTTATCTCAGTCATGTGCACAATCTCACTTGGATGACAAAGACCTGCCTGTCAGCCTTATTGTCCTTCTACAGCATGGCGCTGCCTCTCCTTTAACCTGGTTGCTCTGAGGTATTTTTCTTGAGCTTATCTGCTGCCTTAAGTGTACAGTCTTGTTGGATGTGACAGATAAACGCAATGACAAAACAAAGCCACTTTGTTTCATATGTAGGCCTAGATCCTTTCCTAGCACAGAACTGGGGATTTTGGGGTGGGGAGAATAAGCCCACAGGCTGTATTTGCTTCCCCCTTCCCCCTCCTCACATCCCCAGTGCAAAGCTGCCAGTATCCATCACGTCACATCGCTCCCTTTCTCAACTCCTCAGCCCCCAGGGCCAGAGTGAGGATTTGCATTAATGTCAGAGGAGGCCAGGTTCAATGTGAATTCTTGCATGTCATGCTACTAATGACCTGCAGCTTGACTCAAGAGAGTTTCCCCAGTATATTTCTTGTGTTGCTCTGTAAAGAGAATTCCACCTGTTTATCAGCTCCATCTTGAACGTACTGCAGACAGAGAATCCTTGTTTTTCTAAAGGGGGAGAAGTTTGAAATATTGACATTAGTCAAGAGGAGAGCAGACGATAGGTCAAGACACCCTTTTAGCACGTGGGTGCTCTGCATTGGACAGTGGGGAAAAGCAATGATAGAGTTCAGATGCATTATGAAAGGTAATACTTGGGAAGGTTTTGTGTCCAAGAGTGAGACCTCAGCAAAATTTCCTTTATGACAAAAGAAAGAAATGAGCCCTTCCACTTATCTGACAGAATGATGGGGCAGAATATGCTGTGCCTGGGGCAGACTGGGCCAAGGGAAATGAATGAACTTGGGACCGAGACAGATGGTTTTAAATCTTGACTCTGCCACTTTGTGACCTTGGCTAAGTTACTTCATGCCTCTAAACCTCAGAAACATCACCTGTAAAATTGAGGGTGAGGGGCATCATGTAGGGATTTGGGATTAAATAAATATATAACATCACTTTTCACAGTGCCTGGCTTATATCTGCCATTACTCTCTCCCCTTCCCGTCCCTTGACTTATCTTGTTTTGCCTTATCTTCCCTTGTCTTGCCTTTTCAAGTCACAGAAGTTTTCTTCGTGGCGAAGACAGTCTTACACACTTGCAGAAAAAGCAGCCACTTTCATCAAGCCATTTGAAAATCGCTGAGAGGCTTGTCTACTCAAAACTATACCTTCAGGGCTTCCCTGGTGGCGCAGTGGTTGAGAGTTCGCCTGCCGATGCAGGAGACACGGGTTCGTGCCCTGGTCCGGGAAGATCCCACATGCCGCGGAGCAGCTAAGCCCGTGAGCCATGGCCACTGGGCCTGCGCGTCCGGAGCCTGTGCTCCACAACGGGAGAGGCCACAACAGTGAGAGGCCCGCATACCGCAAAAAAAAAAAAAAAAAAAAAAAAAACTATACCTTCAGTATCCCTCCTCCCCATCACTTTCCCAGCTCCATCACAAT
This sequence comes from Kogia breviceps, assembly GCF_026419965.1. Lineage (NCBI taxonomy): Eukaryota > Metazoa > Chordata > Mammalia > Artiodactyla > Physeteridae > Kogia > Kogia breviceps. The sequence goes on along the minus strand of NC_081311.1, from coordinate 122,353,985 downwards.
ATCTAAATTCTTCTATGAGTCACTTTTGGTGGGGGGTGATCAAGACACAGGAGGTTTCTGTTACATGAATGTTACCTGATTTTAAACACTAAAGGAAGTCTGACAACTAAGCATGGGTTAACCAATTTCAAGAGGAGGGAGAGAAATGGGTCACACGAAAAATTTGTTTAATGGAGGAGAGAAGGTGAGGGAAGAAGCAGAGAGTTAGAGCTGCCTGGGAGGAGAGGCCTTGGAAGTACCAATAGAGTCTCATGAACCCCCATGGGCTGGGCAGCAGTGGTAGGTGGCATGAAGTAATGAGTAAGGTGGACCAAGGGCAGAGAACAGCAAGTCATTGACTTGGTGCCTACTGTATATGACTTTGTGTCTTATCTTTTGTGTGCTTTTATTCCTACACTTACATCTTGGCTACCCAAAATGTAAATAGAGATAAAGAGGCTGAAGCTTTTTTTTTTTAGCCTCAAAGGTTAACGGTTTGGTAAATGATTACTTGGTATGCACTTAATGGTACCATAGTGTCCAATGCAGTCCATTTGAATGAACAGTATTTCCCCAAGAGAACTTTATTCACTCTGGCTTGATGGCGCTAAGAAGTAATTTTAGCTTCTAGGCAATATATACTCCTTTCCCTCTCCACTCCACCTCGTTTATTGCCGTAAATCCCAATACAAGGATTTAAGCACAGAACCCAGGTCTATTTTATCTAGCTCATCATTAGCATTTATACACACAAATACACACCTCTTATCAAACTGTACCAAAAGTAAAAGATGACAGTGAATAGCAACATATTAATGTATTTACATATAATGTTGGCATACTCTAAAAACACAGAGTTTGGGCTGTTAAGTGTGATTGTTCTAAAATATTAATATGGTTCCATACAGCTTCTTGTTAATGTCTGAAAGTATTTTGGCATCTCATTTTCATTGGGAAAAGAGAGATGTAACAGTTCAGGGTCTAATGGTCAAATGATTCTGCCGCTACCCAGATACTGTTATTAATGCACCATGATTATGCTGATGGATCTTACCAATTTTGTCAGTTCCTTCGGTGTCATTATTCCTTCAGCTGGTTAGTCTCTGGCTTTCATATCAGCCTCCCCAGCCCCCCACCAACTCCCCCCCAAAACCAGTTAACGGTGCTCACATTTCTGTTGCTAATCTTTGGTTTATTAGATCTTTTCCTATAATTGCATTTCAGGGTTTCTGCTGAGCTGCAGGAATAGTTGGTGTGTGTCAGGTATTATTATAAGACTTGAGGATGGTAATCCTGGGCTTTACAAGGTAAGACAAATGTGGTATCAGGGAAAAATAGAATGTTTATGGTGAGGCTTAGTAAGAAACATTTGTTTTCCTTCCAGCCTTGGTTGTTAAATTAAATTATGACTTTGAGGACCAGGGGCTCTAAATTCTTCCTTCCTGCCTTGAAAGCGTATTCAGCTAGGATTTTATGCTGGGTCCTTTCCCTTACTCTGTCAATGGCTGGCACCCTGATGAAGATTGCTGTCAGCTTAAGATAAATCATACTTCAAACATATTTTTTTTTCAGATTGGACAGCCAAAATTAGTGCAAGGAATGTTAGTCTGTTGCCAGATCTGTCAATATAAAGTTTAGATCACAGTTAACTGGTGCCAGTTTAGTTAACTACCCGACAAAAAGGGCTCATAATATGCCAGGAAGAATGATTTCATTCTTAAAATGATAAATGCTCAAAGCCAGCAGGGATGCTGAAGCCAACACTGGCCCTTTTAAAAAGGACTTGATAGCATTATGGAAAAATGGAAGGAAGGAAATCTTGACCTGGAAATAGATGGAGGTTGAAAAATTCTACCTTTATTTTACACAACTCATCTACTAGTATAAAAAACCCCTGAGCACCCTATGTTTGAAGCCATGTAGAGATTTGTCATGTGATAAAATAGCCTCTTGGTTAGTTCAAGCTGCTTCTAAAGGTTTTGTTGATATTCCAGGTTTCAAAAGGACAGAACGCAGGCTCAAGATGGTTTAGGAGTAGCTGTGTTTTGTTGTATTTGTCAGAGTAAGCTAATCTGTGTTAAAAAATAGAAGCAAAAAAAAAAATAGTGGTTCATACATAGTTTATCTCCCAGTCTTTCGTAAATGCAAGGCAGATATTTCTAGTCAGTCTGTGACTTTCCTCCATGTGACAATTCAGGGGTTCATGCTCTTTTCATCTTGCAGATGTACCATTTTCCAGTCTAGACTCTCGTGTTTCAAACGTGAACGCGTACATGTATCACCCGGGGAGCTTGTTAAATGCAGATTCTGTTTCAGGAGGCCTGGGATGGCACCTAAGATTTTGCATTCTAACAAGTGCCAAGTGATGCCAATGCTGCTGATTCATGGACCAGAGTCTGAGAAGCAAGGATCTATAGGGCTTCATCATCAACTGCATCTATCCGGTAAAAGAGAAAAGAGCATGAAGCACATGGGGGGTTTCGGTGGGGCAGGCTTGCAAGTGACATATATCACATCTGCTCATATTTTTTGACCAGAACTCAGAAAATGGTTGCACCCAACTCTTGGGAGGCCGGAAAATGTAGGTTAACTGTATGTTCAGAAGGAAGAGGAAACACATCTTTGTGAGCTTCCAGACGTCTTTGCTACATTAGTTGATTTCAGATGCTAGAGCTCATTTATTTTTATAATCTCATGATAATCATCCTATACAACAATTCCTCCTAGATTTTCCCTTTCCCTATGCTTTTTTAACATTAAAAAAATGTCGACAGTTTGCTGTCCTCCTCTGGGAACGATAATAGCTGGGCACTTGTAAATAACTCATCTTTGAAGAAGCCCAAAGTTTCTTTTGAGACTGGTTTTATTAATCTTGTGGGTTTCACCAATCCCACCTCTGGAATGCTTAGGTGTGCAGAACACATGTGGCCTCTGTGTGGCAGTCAGGGTAGCGGCTCTGCAGGGTGTTGTGTCGCCACCTTCAACCTCCCCCTGGAGTCCTCTGTGGTTTCTTTTGACGGCAATGCCCATGGCTCTTCTGCTTCTCTGTTCTTATTGCAGGATTTGCATTATCCCTTAACCCAATAGAATTTTCTCCTAGCTCTATGCTGTGTTTGTATTCATACGGTGCATTTGTCCTTAAAGGATTCAGTATCCATTTAGACCACGTAATTCATTTTAAATAGCTTGGTGAAAAGTAGCTGAACTCAGGCTCCAAGGACAATTTCAAACAAATGCATATGTTATTGGAGCTGGTCTTCAAGCAGATACAGAGGGGAATGTCTGGGGGTCTGTGAGTGAGGCATTTGTTTGATTTCATCCTGTGGTGATCAGGACATAATTCATAATTATGGTGTCTATAAGTAGGAAGACTTATTCCTACTATTTTTTGCCAAACTGGAGGGGAAAATAACCTAAAGCCTTTTATTAGGGTTGCAATCATATCTTTCCAACTTAGATGTGGTCTGCATGCTAAATAAGGTTATAGCAGTTGGTCGTTTTTCAAACCTAATATATGTGTTTAGGTTATAAAGGCTGCCTTGGTAAATGAATTTTTCTGCTGTTATTCATGTTTTCTCGCCTATACACCTAGATGGAATCACTTGGTCAGCCTCCAAGAAACCTATAACAAAGAAAGTTTAATTTTTCATTAATAAACTAGCAATTCCTTCTCTCTTCCCAAAGGACATATTCTATTTTGTGGTATTTTTGTACAGCTGTGACCTTAGAATATGCATTAAAAAGCTGGGGTAGAAATTTCATTTGATTGCTCAAGGGAGGTACAAAGCCTTCTACCTCAAGGTTCCCAACCCCAACCTGCCCAATGTCTAAGCTTCTGTAATTCCGTATGTCAATTTCTCTCTTTAATGGTGACTTTTCTCACATATTTGGGAAAAGGAGAGTTAATTTCAGTTTACCTCTTGAGTCATCTGCTGTATCTGCCTCTTCTAGGCCAGTTCTACCTAGCTGGTCCCAGTTCCACTGTTGTCCTCCATTTGCTTTGCTCTTGATCACTGTCTTGGACTCTTGGACTACAGTCCTCTCAGCAAGTCCCTCCCTCTGCATAAGCATCAGCAGAAGGCTGATCCAAGCCAGACCATAGTTCCTTTTCCTGTCCTGTTCCTTAGTTTTTCACCCTCCCAAATGCATGCTGTATAGGTATATACAACCTGATTAACATGTTGGGAAAACTAAAAGGAACTACATCATAGGAAGCGAAAAATTTTTAATTATGTGCCTCAAATGAGAGTTTCTGTCATCCAAGGGAAAACCATATAGGCATTTAAATGCTTTCTGCGTGCTGTCTCAAGCAAACACCCCAGTTCCTATCTTGCTCCTTGATTGTATGTCCACCTTCTTATAAGGAAGAATGCCTCCTTCTTAAAAACTCTACAGGATGTATCTTTGCTTACTGTTAGGCTCAATGTTGCCTTGGATCCTTCTCTTTTCCTCATCCGGTAGCAGGACCCGATAGTTCCCAGCAGTCCACATCCCTAACCTTTGAGATTTCAAGTCTTCAGTAACATCCACGTACTCTAATCTGAGTAGGCTTGGCAGGAAAGTCTAAGATGAGCCTTGGCAATCTTGGTTTAGTAGGAACATCAAGTGGATTTAGAAGCTCCCAGTCTGGTTCCCTTCTAATATCTATGCCAGAGGGAAATGACAATAAGAATTCTTCTTGGTCATCCAGTCAGCAACTATTGAATAGAATGAGTCTGCATAAAATTACTGACTCCTCAAACAAATATTAATTCTCAAAAACAGTAGTGTTTGGGTCCATGGTAAGCAGAAAAGTATTCCATGAAGCAAAACCTAATCTGCACAGATTCCTGAATTATGCCTGTCAGATTCAGGAGTGATTTCTCCCTGACCCTGGATTTTTTCATCCTCCACGTCCAGGTTAGGCCCTTGAATCTCTTCCTTAAGAAATGTACGAGAAACCAAGTCCATTACATTGAAGGCTACACAAATACCCAGACAAAGGTTTGAAATGACCACTTGGTATATTAAGATTGATCAGGGCTTCCCTCGTGGCGCAGTGGTTGAGAATCCGCCTGCCGATGCAGGGGACACGGGTTCGTGCCCCGGTCCGGGAAGATCCCACATGCCTCGGAGCGGCTGGGTGCGTGAGCCATGGCCGCTGAGCCTGCGCGTCCGGAGCCTGTGCTCCGCAACGGCAGAGGCCACAACAGTGAGAGGTCCGCGTACCACAAAAAAAAAAAAAAAAAAAAAAAAAAAAGATTGATCACTGTTCCTCATGAGGACATCCCCACCTGACTCACCTTGCTTTAGGTTTAAGGGAAGCATCATTCAGGTTGGAGTGGGGAAGCAGGGAGGCAGTGCTACCTCTTTCAGTGGCTTTGATTTACTCTTCTGGCATAGGGAAGCAGCCATTTTTTGCTTGTGGAGTATTTGTAGCCAGGTATTTGAAACATAAATATCAGCATAATTTTCATTCTGATGGCATGGATACATTTTTTAAAAAGTTCAAGGTGTTATTTAAAATCAGTATACTTAGGGAGACACTTTTCCTACCTTTCTTTTGGGCTTCTCAATCAAGGCTAGAGGATATTAGCACCATCCAAATTCCTAAACCAGGATATATATATACACATATACATATATGTATATATATATTCAATATATGTATATTCAATATATTGGATCATTATCTGCTCTAATAACAGGTTAGTTGTAAGAGTCATCAGTTTTGTGGGCCTACACTAAAAATAGCACAGTTCTATTAGTGTTGCGTTTCTTAAACATTATATGTGTCTTCGAAGTAAGAGACAGGAAGGAAAACTTGAACTTCAAGAATAAAGTCTGACTTTTAGAAGTAAACTCTGAAATTATCTAGAAACCACAAATGAAACTGAGGGCCAGAAAGATTAGATTAATCTCCAAAATATATAAACAGCTCATGCAGCTCAATATTAAAAAAACAACCCAATTCAAAAATGGACAGAAGACTTAAATAGATATTTCTCCGAAGAAGACATACGGATGGCCAAGAAGCACATGAAAAGCTGCTCAACATCACTAATTATTAGAGAAATGCAAATCAAAACTACAATGAGGTATCACTTCACACCAGTTAGAATGGACATCATCAGAAAATCTACAAACAACAAATGCTGGAAAGGGTGTGGAGAAAAGGGAACCCTCTTGCACTGTTGGTGGGAATGTAAATTGATACAGCCACTCTGGAAAACAGTATGGAGGTTCCTTTAAAAACTAAAAATAGAATTACCATATGACCCAGCAATCCCACTACTTGGCATATACCCAGAGAACTCTATAATTCAAAAAGACACATGCACCCCCATGTTCATTGCAGCACTATTTGCAATAGCCAGGTCATGGAAGCAACCTAAATGCCCATCGACAGAGGAATGGATAAAGAAGATGTGGTACACATACACAATGGAATATTACTCAGCCATAAAAATGAACTAAATTGGGCCATTTGTAGAGACGTGGATGGATCTAGAGACTGTCATACAGAGTTAAGTAAGTCAGAAAGAGAAAAACAAGATCGCATATTAACGCATATATGTGGAACCTAGAAAATGGTACAGATGAACCCGTTTACAGGGCAGAAATTGAGACACAGATGTGGAGAACAAATGTATGGACACCAAGGGGGGCAAGAGGTGGTGGGGAGGGGGTGGTGGTGTGATGAATTGGGCAATTGGGATTGACGTGTATACACTGATGTGTATAAAATGGATGACCAATAACCTGCTGTATAAAAAATAAATAAAATTCCAAAAAAATTAGAAGTAAACTCTGAAATTATCTAGAAACCACAAATGAAACTGAGGGCCAGAAAGATTAGATTAAGGGACTCTACTGCACATGATTTAAAAACAGTTACGGTGGGAAAAGAACAGCAAGAGAGCAACAATCTTTTTGCATTGTCAGATCCTGAATCAGTTAGTTTAGGAGAGATTAAGGGACACAAACAAACAAACAAAACAGTGGTAGCCGAAATTCACTAGCTGAAGTCTTATCCAGATTTGAATGCTGCTAAGTGATGTGGACATAACAGAACCATGTCCCAAACCATCTGAATAACAGAGGTGCTTCAGGAGCGATCTTAGGGGATGAGGATATAGAGCGTTTCGTACTGGGGCCCACTTTAATTAACATGTCTGGACTTTTAATTGCTTTAATTATTGGGGTTCTAAGACTTCACTTACACAGGCTTTTACTGTTTTAAAAAATGCTCAAAATTTTTAAAAATTTAATATATTTCCACTTATGGACTACAGACAATTTATTTGACTTGCAATCTATGAATATCTTTTTTATGCTCATTACTATGATTCCTGTTCTTGTAGTTATTCTTGTTTTGTTCAACAATACCCTAAATAATTAGGCTTGTTGACTTCAGAAGATGATACAGTATATTTTTCTATAAATATAAGTTATATTTCCGGGCATTTAGGCAAAACTCAGAACTCCTAATTAATTACCTCTTGATTCTAACAAAAATCTATTGAAATATTTAAGACTGAATGGTTTACTTCTCAATAAATACATGTATAATTTTCTTTTAGTCTTTTCAGATTTTCTTTAGGTTCTAGACAACAGGGTTTTTTTTTTACTATCTTTTAAAATAAGTTCTTTTTAATACTTTGTAGACATGAGGCAAAATCTAGACATTGTGAATTGATTATGAATGCAAAATCTATAAAGTTTGAAAAATGGTCATTGAACCCAATATTCTTGGGATTCCCTATAGTTGACAAAGGATCTGTTTGGATCCTTCAGTATGATTCCCTGTGGCTCAGCAATTATGAGTGATTTTTCTGTCATCATCCGTAGCAGATAGAGCCCTTTAAGAGGACTGGAAACCAGAGGCAGGAGAGAGTGTGGGAATTCAAGTTCATGAAACCTGAGATTTCAGTTTAATTTTTAGGTCTCAAGTTCTCATAATCATGCTCCTGGACTAGAAAAGACTACAAAGAAGAGGAAGGAAAGAAAAGGAGAAGACATTACTCAGTTGTTTTCATTGTGTCTATGAAGGCAGAACATCTACTTTTTATCTGTAAATCATTTACTAATAAAGGAGAAGTCTCTAGATTTTAAAATGCCTTGAGATTTAAAATTAGAACTTTCTAAACAGCAGTTATCAGTGCCTTTTCAACCTCAAAGGGAAAAATATATTTATCAAATTCCAAAATATCTGATTGAGACTTGTATCTATTCCTAAGGATATTTGCATAGCCTTCTTAAATGATCAATTTTACCCAATAACTCAACACTGGGCCTGAAAGAGGAAAATCCTAACGATTGATTATCAACACCTAGTCTAGACTTTTGATTGATTTTTTGAATTAAGCAAAATAATGTTTAATTAATACTACTTATGGGATTACTTATGGAAATACTTTTGGAATACCCATGGAATTTTGGGTTTAAATCTATTAACAAAATGTTTCACAGTTTTACATGGTGTATGTTCATGAATCATACATTTTATTAAAATATTTCAATGTGTTCTCCTTTCTAAGGCAACTTTTTTTGGGGGGTTGTGGTGAAGGGTCAGGAGATTTCTTAATGCAAAATTTACCATGGAAATCTTGAGGGACTTCACATGATTGAAGACAGGATCTTCATTCTGACAGTTTAATGCATTTTACATTATGATGGCATTGCATGCTTCACAGTTCCTGAAAAAAAGCTTACATTAGGTCTCTAAGTAGCTTCTTTTTCTCCCTGATTTCCTGATTTTTTTTTTTTTCCTCACATCAGGTCCCAGGAGGGGACCCATTTGTGGAGGGGAGTTAATTTTGCCACTTGGGAAGGATGCCTATGGTTCTCTGCCTTGAGATGATTCTCTGAACCATCTTAGTTACTTTAGAAAGAGTCCTGTACTGAAAGTGTTTTGTCTAGCTGTGGAATGGCCTCGAAGATCAGCCCCTTGACTACATCCTGGTTCATGACTCCTTGTAGAAATTCTGTGTGTAAGTGATTCTGCAATTTTCCTGATGTTGGGAATAAGGAAATGGATATTGACACCAGATTTCAATCTGCCCATCTCTCCCTCCTATTTACTTCCCTGGCATGTGAGAGAACACATGTATGTATGGTATGCACCTCATTTAACCAGGGGTACCCAAAACAATCTAAATTCTGCCCTAGAATCCTCCATTTATTTGTTGTAAAATTTTGGATAAATAATTCGATACTTGAGTTTCAGTGTCCTTATCCTATAATAGGGAAATCACAGTATCACTTATTAAATTCTTGCTCTATATATTTCTTTATTTCAGTTCTTCGGTTCAGTAATACTTACCTGAGAAATAAATATTTCTAGTCCCATATTACTAATGAGAAAGTAAGGCTCAGAGAAGGTAGCCCACTGTCTCATAGCTGGCAAAGGACTTAGGTTACTTTTGAGCCCAGTTAACGTCTGACTTCAAAACTAATGCTCTTTCCACTATGTCATGCAGCCGCTAGAAAATACAACTGCTGTGCTGCATATTATTATGTAAAGTGCATGGAGTATTCTAAACTGCAGAGGGCTATAAAAAGAGAAAAGATTTTATTATTTATTAATGTAACCAGAGTGTTGTTATTAATAGTAATACTCTGACAGGACTAAACAAACATCCAACATGTTTTGGTTTCAGCTTCCAGCCTCCTTGAGCAGCACAGATAGCCTTGTCTAAGAGGCACTCTGTGTAATGTTACTAAATTTATTCAGAATTTTGGCAAATGTAACAGGGTTGAGAACAGCAGGCATTGATGTATATGACTTCGGCTGATACCCTCTTCTGGGATGGGTCATGATAAACCGTGTTTTTAATCCAAGTTAAATTATCTGTTTGATAACTCATGAGGAGAGATGGACATTGTCTGAGGCAGTCTTTTAACATTCTGGGGAAATTATTTTAAACTGATGGATAAATATTCCCAGGAAGTGAGGGAATTCTAATTATGTTGTGAAAAGAAAAGCAGTGTAGTAACAACTTTTATGCACTGCCAAGGTCCTAAGTCAGTTTAGGAGAGCTAAAGGCCAAAGTGATGGTATTTTAAAGGTTATAATAGAGTATAATAGAATTATAATATTTGGCTGTGGACCATTTTAGCTGCTGCTCCTAAGCCTGCATATTTCCATTTTATCCCCAAGTGCTAAATAACACGTGGAACAGGAATTAAGTTTATTATGATAACTTCTGATTTTTTTGACCTGGGTTAGCAAAGTCCATTGTAATTTGCATGGATTGCCTCTGCAGCTGTCTGTGTTAGAGCCCTGAAGAATTTGCACTAGTGTGATAAGAGGAGGTTGGAACACAGTGACCCAGCAGCTGCTCCCTCCCTTGGGATTTAGGTTGCTAGGCTCAAACCAGACTTCCTATGTGGGAAGCCGGAGTAGATGGATAGGGTTCAAAAAGACAGAACATTACTGCCAAGCTCAAGTTCCCCCTCCCTTAGGACACATCCCCCCTTTGTCAGTGACAATCTCTTCTTCTGACCTCCAAAGGTACAAATTGTACATAACACAGAAGAGTATGCTGTTATTATCTTGTGTTTCTTATCTTTGCCTTCCCAATGAGATTTCACGTGCCATGGGAACCATTTCTCTCTTCTGTGCTTCTCACAGTGCTTAGTGTTGAGAGTACATTAGGCATGTTTTAAAATCTTGATTAATTAGCTGCATAACACTTTTTTCTTTCATAAATCATGTTTGATCACATTTGGAGATATATTTTCAATTCTGTAAGTGATTCCAGTGATATACCTTTGGGAAAAGAAATTTCTTTGTAAAAACCTTCACAGGTGTAATTTTTAACTTTAAAGTTCCATCTTAAATCAAACTAGGCCAAACAATGATGCCTATCAGGTAAGAATGCAGTTTATATTATTTGTGAATGAGGGAGTCTGAAAAAATTGAGTGCTCTTGAAAATAGATGATTGTAAATATTTTTAAAAGAAAGCTTATAAGATGACAAAACTAACCTTTGCTTGAGGTAAGGGAAAAAGTCCGAGCAATAGAGAAGTATTTATTACAAAGGGAACATTCCTGCTCCACATTCTTCCCCCATGGGATAGATGAAGTTTTAGCCCCATGACCTTTACTCTCTGATGTCACACCAGTGAATATGTTACCTTATTTGCAAAGAGCCTTTGCAAATGTAATGGAGGTCACTATTCAGCTGACTTTAAGAAAGGGAGAGTACCCTGGATTATCCAGGTGGGCCCAATGTAATCACATGAACCCTTAAAAGCAGAGCTTTCTTCCATCTGTGGGCAGAAGGGAAGTCAACGGATTGGATGATGGGGAAAGTTATTGTTTAAGGAGGACCAGAGAGAGAGATCTCTAGGAGCTAATACCAGTTCCTGGCTATCAGCCAGCATAGAAATGGGTGCCTCAGTCCTACAACTGTAAGTGATTGAGTCCAGCCAACAACTTGAATGAGCTTGGAAGTGTATTCATCCCAGAGTCTACAGAAAATAACTCAGGCCTGCCAACACCTTGATATCGGTCTTGTGCTAATTCTAACCAGGGGAACCAGCTGAGTCAGACTGAAACTGGACTTTGACCTACAGAACTGTGAGGTAATAAAATGGGTGTTGTGTTAAGCTGCTAAATTTGTGGTGATTTGTTATGACAACGATGGAAAAGGAATACATCCCACATCTGTTCCCAGGGAGTTAATAGTTTGATGTGATCCTTAGATCATTGAATGGATTGAAACATTTCTGACTGAAAGTCTTAGTAGCACAATTTACTTTTATTATTGCTATGAAAAAGCCTTGCCAAGCAAAGCTCGACTTCTGCCATGATAATACTGAATATTCACACTTTCCAATTCTGAATGCATGAATTCACATTCTCAACTAGTCCCATCAATGAGAATTTCTACTATGTAAATTTTTAAAAATCAGATGGGAACCCACCTCATTTATAATTGTCTGCCTTGGATGTCTACTGTATAATTTATTCCTTCTTTTATAAATGAACATGTGGAGCCATTTTACTTCTATTCTGGATGTTTTCTGGCTTCTTTGGTGACAGAAACTCTGACTTAAGGCAATGAGCTTTTGATCAGGGACAGAAGGACCAATGTGGGACTCTTTCTTTTAAGGGCTCTGGTGTCAAGGTAATGTTCCATGCAGTTCACTCCATCTTTCTGCTCAAGTTCAGGCTTTATTGAGGAATACCTAAGTAGATGACTAAAAAATATAGTTTTTTTTTCATAGTGGGTAGGGGGAGAGAATAAAAATAAAGATGAGTTTAATGCAGTAGCCCTTAAACTTTAGTTTTGTCCTTCCCTTGAATTAGAGTGCTCAGAGCCAGCTTCTGGGTTAAATCTAGGCTGCATTTCCGTAGTCATTAAACTAAAGTGGCTGTTGACCTGTTTGTTCATCCACCCGTGTGTTGCTACGGGGTTTATCACTACAGGTTAGCACCCAGTGATTGATGGGAAGGACTTTGGACTTCATTTGACCTAATCACAAGAGTAGTGGTGATGGAAATTTACCTAGTAAAAAGATAATGTCTTTGACTGAGACTCAGCAAATGTATCAAAATGTTCTTCCATCTTTTGGCATTTTAAACTTTCTGTTTTATTCCTATAAATACATCAGGTCATAATGGGTAGCCTAGGGTAGAAATGCTGACTCCAAGTGGAATACAGACATATCTGGGCCTGCCTGGTGAATGGTGAGACAGGTCTATTTGCATGAGGGTTGAGGAGTCTTCTGGAAGAGAAAGAGTCAAGAGTGATGGCTTTGACCAAGTAAGAAAGATTCTGAGTAGAGAGGATATCCCTTGATTTTGAAACAAGTGCTCCCTGGTTGGCACCGAGGGCTCCATTTCCTCATTGGCAATGCCTGGTGGAGCAATGCAGCCGCAACCCTAGGCAGGAGAATGGTGCCACGTGGCAGTGTGGCATTCTCTCTAGGAACTCCCAGAAATGCTGAGGAAGAAAGGAGACTTTAAGAGTTTGACATGTTTACTCAGTGAGTGGGGCAAGAGCTGGTGATGTCTGAAATATCCATGTGACCTTGACCTGCAGGTTCATGAGACTAGGAAGACTCCAGACTCCCAACCTCCAGGATGGCCTCTAGTGGTCCCTGCCTCCTGGTGTTTATGCCTGTATGTAGTCTCCTCCCACAGTAAATACAGCTGACCTGTGAAACCAACAGGACATTTTGGAAATGATGGTGTGTGACTGCCCAAGGGAGGCCATAAAGGACATTGCAGCCTCCACCTTTCCTTTTCTCAGATCACATGCTCTGGGGAGAGGAGCCTCTGTATTATAAGGATGCTCAAGCAGCTCTACGAGAGTCCCCTCTGTCAAGGAAATGAGGCTTCCTGCTATCAGCCATGTGAGTGAGCCATCATGGAAGCAAATCTTGCCCCCTAGTCAAGCTTTCAGATGACTGTAGCCCCAGCTGACAACCTGACTTCAGGATGAGAGACCCTGGGTCAGAGAGAGAGACCCTGGGTCAGAACTACCCAGCTAAGCCACTCCCAAATTCTTTTTTTTTTTTTAACTACTAAGTTTCAGGTGCTCAGCTTGAGCAAGACAAAACTCCCCACCTGGGCTTCCCTGGTGGCGCAGTGGTTGAGAATCCGCCTGCCGATGCAGGGGACACGGGTTCGTGCCCTGGTCCGGGAAGATCCCACATGCCGCGGAGCAACTAAGCCCGTGAGCCATGGCCGCTGAGCCTGTGCGTCCGGAGCCTGTGCTCCGCAACGGGAGAGGCCACAACAGTGAGAGGCCCGCATACCGCAAAAAAAAACTCCCCACCTGTCCTCCAACCCCTTTTAGGAGGAATTTATTTGCTGCAAGCAACTCCCCAAATTCTTGATCCATAGAAACTGTGAGATAATAAAGGTTTGTTATTTTAAGCTACTAAGTTTGGGAGTAATTTGTTATGTAGCAATAGTGCCCCCCCATATATGCATTCTTATAGATGTGCAAATCCTATTCTCCAGTACATTCTCAAGTATTAATTTTTTGAGGGAAGAATCTATATCTGATCCATCGGTTTTTTTTTTCCTCCACAGTTCTAAACGTAGTGCCTAACATATTCTTCTCAGTATACAAAGTTTTAAAAGAAAAAGAACCAGTTGCCCTGGAGAAATATCAAATTTCCCAATTCCTTTTAAATAGTATCTAAACTTAAAAAAATAGTATCTAAATTAAAATGTTTCATCCTGGTAATTATTGCTGTCAGGAGAATCTTGTCTGTGATATATAAGCATCTGTAGGAGTAGAGCAGAGCTGGGTCAGATAGGTGAGGTGAAGAGGAAAAAGAGGACAGTGACTTTCCTTTATTGATGTCTCTCACTTATTTCTACTGCTCTTGTAGCTTGAGTTACCTCCCCCTAGTCATGCATTCAAGGTGACTGTGGTTGTGTGGTTGTGGGGAATACATGGTGAACTAAGATAGTTAACTGGCTGGCTGGCTGGCTAGATAGGTAGGTAGGTACATAGATACCCAGATAGAGAGGGAAAAATCTTTTGCTCATTGCTGTATCTAAGTTTTCTTTATCAGTACCACACCGGTGAGGAGACGTTTTGAGCTTTCCCTTTAAAAATCTTGTTAATATTTATCTCTCTCTCTCTCAGTTGATACATTCATCTGCCAGTCACATACTCATAACCTTGACAGCTACTTTCTGAAACTGACATTTAATGTAATGTTCTTAACAATTTGTGGGGAATAATGAAAGATAGAATGAAAATTACTATTTGTTAAGTAGTCACTTTTGTTTCTCAAAACAATCTGCATTATTATTATTTTATTAACAAGGAACCTGAGATCTGGAGTGGTTCTGAGCTTTTTCCAAATGCACGCAGTGAGTTAAAGGATGAACCCAGGCTCCTAAGCCAGATATTTAGAACCTATTTAGAACCCAGTCTCCTAAGCCAGATATCCTATAGAGAGGACGTTCTGAAGCTTCTTTTCCTCTTACTCTTCTAATATGCAACATCAGTTATGTGTGAGCAGGAAGAAAAAGTCAGTGCTAGGCTTCCTACACATATCTTTTTCCTAGTATGTCAATTATGTACTAGAGTACATAGTATAGTAACATCGATTAGGTTTATTTTAAAGAAGAAAAATGCTGTGCTAGGCTTGTTAAATAGTGGAGATCTTTTAGAAATGTTTTTATATTGGATTAATGAGATAGAAGAAATGAGTGCTTCTAATTTTCCCTCAAAATATGGTCTGATATATGGTAAGTGTCACTAATGGACCCCAGTTCATCATCATCATTAACATAATGATGATAATGATAGAATAATAACAATAATGATAATAGATATAACAGAAAGAATCCCAGTCTGGGCCTAATCAGTGTTTACCCATGTATTCAGATGTATCAGGAATATCTGGTGGAGGGGGTGTCGTCTATTTACATGAGAGATCATGAGTCTCCAGGGGAGAATACACCCTGGAGGAAGACAAATGGGGTGAACAAAACTGGTTCAAAGGTGATGGTCCAAGAGTGAAAAGGAAGGTAACCTTGGATGCCACCTGGTACATTATTCTCAGGCTGAGGTAGCTGCAATGTGGGAAGTAACTAATCCAAGAGGCCTGTGTACCTTCACTCTGAGGGCCAGTGGATGTTCCAGGGAGTAGTGGCTCTGGTGCTGGCAGCTCCTGCAGGAACAGGAAACAGCATTCTCTTCAGAGTGCTGGGAGAGCAGGCACTGGTGGCCGCACAGGCTTGGTGGGGATTACCTGTGGCACAGGCACCTTTAGCTGGTGTCCGCAGCAGCAATGGTGCCATCAGTGGACATCAGCAGGGTAGCTGATACCAAGGTAATGATATCAAGCAAGCTGATGCTGTGGAGAAGTAAGACCCCCCCAGTCTGGGGGCTCCCAGACTATTTGTAAGGAATTTGAAGGGAAGTAGCAACTCTAAAATTGGAGAGGGGTTGTAAAATTAGAGAAACTCTGGTTTTCTGATTCTTAGTGTGACAATATTTTTAATCAAGTCAGTGTGGACCTATCATAGGAAGTCATTATTAGAGAAATCATCATCACAGTCCAGTCTATCCCTGTGTAGTCTCCATCTGGGAATGTCAAGTTTGCTCCTGAAAGCATCTCAAAAGATCTCAATAATTAAAATAATCACAGTACAAGGTATGCAAGTAGAAACAACAATCTAATACTTTATTTCCTGTCAACTCAATAAGTATGTTTTAAACCTGGTAATATTACAAGTTGTAATTGTGTAGGATGACCTACTTTTTGCACCTTGGCTTGGTGATGTCTCTCTGACTCTTTTGCAAGCTCTTGCTTTCCAGGTGAGGACTGAATAGATCTTCTGATAGAATAACAACAACAACCACAACAATAATAAAATACCAACCTTGAGGTCTAAATCACATCCCTCCCTGGATCAGTGACAGTAAATACACTGTAAGATTCCAGGTAAAAGCAACCACATTCAGCTTCTGTTTAGCCACAGAGCGAGGATATAGACTTGTGTGGTGGAGCAGGAGGCACCTTTCCTGTTCCAGGTGATGTTCCTCAGGTGACCCCCAGCTGAATCTGTCAAGAAGCCTCCCCAAATCCAGTTTGCTGATCTCTGGGGTCACAAGTAGGCTTGGATTAACAAGATATGTCTATGTAATGCCCACTCCAGTGGTAGTGACAGCATGGCCCTGCTTGTGGTGACATGAGGTTTCGGGGACTTCCCGAGGAGTGGTGGCTACCGCAGTAGAATAAGTAAGAATGTGGGCTTTGCAACCAAACTATTCTGGCTCAGAATTGCAGTCTTGCCACATATGAGCTACCTGACCTTGGGCAAATGGGCAAATCACTTACCTACTCTTCGCTTCAGTTTTCTCATCTTTAAAATCAAATATCTATATTGTCAACCTCACAAGATTGTTATAGAGATTGAGCAAATTAATAAGATAAAGCTCTTAGAATGTCACTTGTTTCATTGTAAGCATCTAATAAATGTTAGTTTTACTATTTTAATCATTATTCATCAGCCAGTTTAACCTGAGCTGATATTGATGAAAACTGTATCTCAGAAAGGTAAAGGTCATTGTAGCTCTTAGAATTTCAGCAGCAGGAATTTGTGAATATTCTCACTGGGGCCTTCAATTAAAGGGTTAAGCCCAACAATTTCCAGTTTCTCTGTCTCCTCTTTTCTTGTGAAATTTCACAAGGAGAAATAGTAAAATGGCCTAGCTTGGATCAAATGTCCACCGTTAGCTTAAATAGCTTTGGGCAGGATCATTGAACAGAGACATGAAAACTGGGCCCATCCTTGGGGGGCCAGTCTCAGGAGTCATGGTAAGCTGGTGGCTACCCCGTCCGTATCTGTTAAATTAGGTCCAGCAACAATCACAGAGAATCTGTTTCTGTGAGTGAGTGTGTGTGTGTGTGTGTGTGTGTGTGCGCGCGTGTGCGCTCACGTGTGTGAATTGTTAAACAATGTAGACAAGCATCTGTAATTGACATAATGTGTCATTTAACAAAACTGCTAGTTGGACCAGAACTAGCACAGGCTTTCCAAAGAGCAATTTCTTTCTTTGTTTTTTCTTTTTTAAAAAGTGATTCAATTTATTTACCTACTTGTCAAAGAGCAATTTCTTAATTCCTAACAATAACCTTATAATTTTTCTGGATTTTGACCCAATCATTTTAATTGTAGGGATTTATTCTTAAGAAAATAGAGGTTATTGTAAAAGATTATTGTAAAGACACTATTATGAAGACACTCATCAGAACATATTTATAATATAAACATGGAAAGAGCATAACTATTCAACTAGTATACACTAATGGTTGAATAGATGTTGGTACATCTACAGATGTTTATTCTCAACAGTCAATGAAAATGTTGTGGAAGAACATTTAATAATAAAAATTTTGTTCACAATATATTATTAAGTAAAAGAGCATGTTACAAAGTGGTATGTGGTATTATTCCATTTTTGTAAGAAAGAATAAAAGACATGCACATAGAAATAAAATTTTAAGACATGTAACAAAGTGTTAATAGTGACCATCTTGGAGAAGTGAGAGTACAAGTAATTTTTATGTTTTTTTTTTTCTTATCAGAAGTTTCCATTTTTTCTCAATAACTATGTTTTTCCTTTTGTAATAAGAAAAAAACATGCACAGAGTAATTTAATGTGAATCTGTGAGCCACCAGATTTGGCCAAAAGCTGTCTAGCAACCTACACCAAGACAGGAACGTTACCAGGTCCCTGTTTCATAAAAGAAAAACAAATCCAGTTGCCTGGGGGGAAACACAGTTCCTTCCAGCACTAAGACCTATGAAAAATTTATCCTATGGGTCCTCTTAAAGAGGTTATGGGTGGTATAAGAGATAATGTATTTATTTCACATCATCCTGAGAGCAAATATAGTGCTGAGTTTTACAGAGTTCTTTTTCATATTGTTCCTCAATATATACTGATGAGATATAGTTAATGTACATCCAGAAAAAACAAATTTAACTAGGAACCAATATGATATTATCCTATTACATAATTTGTTTATCGGACTTAATCTGGTAAAGATTTTTGAATATCTAAAGGAATAGATGGATTGCATATTCTTCAATCTTCTACTGAGGAGCAAAGAATTCAAGGTTATTAGCCTTGGCAAGTAGCAGGGGTTTGCAATTTGATCTCGTCTGTTACCTTGTATAGCTTATCCTCTGTTAGCTGAGCAAAATCTCTGACACGAGGGAAAACTGTCACCTCTTTATGAAAGTTAGGAGCCAGACAAGGAGACATGCCTAACTGGAGGCTCTGGGCAAAATATGGTCAAGATAATCCACAGACTGTAAATTTTGAACCAGTTTAGCTCATAGACAAACAGGAAGACAAATTGCGCTCAAATATTTTCTCGTAGGACAGTGACACAATACATATGGCCCAGATGGTTTTGTAAGCAGGACAACCAAATACCTCATCTATTAAGACTAAACAGAACCAAATAATGACAGCTACGTTAAGAATCCATAGGGCTTCCCTGGTGGCGCAGTGGTTGAGAGTCCGCCTGCCGATGCAGGGGACATGGATTTGTGCCCTGGTCTGGGAAGATCCCACATGCCGCGGAGCGGCTAGGCTCGTGAGCCATGGCCGCTGAGCCTGTGCGTCCGGAGCCTGTGCTCCGCAACGGGAGAGGCCACAGCACTGAGAGGCCTGCGTACCGAAAAAAAAAAAAAAAAATCCATAGAACATTGACATGAGCAATATAGTTTCTTGATGTGTAGTTCAAGACAAAATGATTGTAAATCTGGTTTAAAAGAAAGGTGTGCTTAGGTAACTGAGTTGAATTACTTAATTTTGGGTGAATTAGATAACAGAGGACATTTACCTAAAAGAATTACCTTTTTCAGAATGGTTTATTTATCGTTCTTCTTTTTGATATTAATTAGTTAGTTGCTACGGCAGCCATTAAAACGATCCCCAGTTCTTTACCGTAACGCTGTGTTACCCGCAGTGAAGAGGACGCATCCTCTCTGAGACCTGCTGGTACTCATGCAGGGAGTATTTGCTATAACCATTAGGGAAATATCATGTGGTATATTTCCCATATCTCCTTTTCTGCCATTCAAAAACGTATTTATATTATACTGGGAGTTCTGTGCTATTTTCTGACCAAAGAGATAAACCCCAAACTAGTAGGCTCTATACTGTTTCTCATCTCGCAGTCAGCTTTATACAAAGACAGAAGTAAAGTGCCTGCTGATTTTGCCCATGGTCAAAGGAATGTAAGGAGGAGAATATGGCACCTTCCTTTGGCAGTGGGTTTTCTTGCATATATTCTCTATATGTCTGTCCTCACTGCTTATCAATTAAGTGCCATTATTATGCCTGTTGCAAGGGTAAAAATGCTTGCACTGTTGATTGATTGAGCGTGTGAACCATGAACTACTGCAATGCTTGGAAACTCAGCGAATTTCTTCATGGTAATTATGGTTACAATGCTTAAGTGTTACCAGGTGTATTAAAAATCCAGATGTTGAAATGGATGGCTAATGGGAAGCTGCTGCATAGCACAGGGAGATCAGCTCAGTGCTTTGTGACCACCTAGAGGGGTGGAATAGGGAGGGTGGGAGGGAGGGAGTCTCAAGAGGGAGGGGATATGGGGATATATGTATACCTATATACATAGGTATATGTATATAGGTATACGTATACATATGTATTCACAAAGTGAATACATCTGGATTCACTTTGTTGTACAGCAGAAACTAACGCACCATTGTAAAGCAATTAGACTCCAATAAAGATATAAAAAAAATCCAGATGTTGGACAAGGCAGTCTGGCACAGGGCAGTCAGAGGCCCCTTGATCATATGGCAAGTTGCATATTTTCTGTCAGTTTCACTTAAAATTTTATTCATGGAAAGGGTGAGAGCTGGTAGGTATGCATTTGAATTGGAATTTGGCAAATTATACTTGTTTAAAATATATGGGTATAAGCCTCCTATTATACACTTCTTGCAACTGGCCTGGATTACTGCAGCAGGCTACTAATTGATCTCTCTGTTCTCTGCCTTGCTCTCTTGTAACCTAGTCTCTGCACTAAAGTCAGAAGGATCATTTGAAAATGCAAATTATGATTATCTTTCAGTGGCTTGTGATCATCCTCAGGCTAATATCTGGACTCCCTCATGTGTAAAAGGCCTGTTGTGACCTGGCTTCTGCTTATATCTCAGCCTCATCTCTGGGTTTACTACCCCACCCATCTTCATGTCCCCCACAAAGATGCTTTGAAACTATAGTGCTGTCTCTCCCCTGGCGTTCTCATGACCTATTCCTCTACCCGTAGCGATCACCACCACCCAGCCAGTTCTCCTGGCTAAATGCTTGCATATTAGTCGTCATCAGGGTTCCCTGTACTTGAAGTCTGAGTTAGGAACCCTTCCTGTGTCTCCTACACAAGCCCAAGAGCCCTCTGCCTTCAGTGGAACCATCGTCATTGCATTTTCAGTGTTTTTTTTTTTTCATCATGCCTAGAAGTTTCTTGAGGACATGTACTAAGTCAATTTAGATTATAGTGTTATTTCCAATACCTACTCAGTGCCTGGCATATATTTGTAGCTAATTCAATGATTTATTGGATGACTATTTGGCAGAAAGCTGTCAAAAGCACAAAGACAAGACTGTTCCTGGCCATAGGAATATGATAGGAAACACATTATTAGAAAGAACTTCCAGGCAAAGGGAATTTTCAAATTGGGCTTTTGGACAGCTTCAGTTATTTTGAATGTGGAGGAAATGCATTTGAGGACATAGGAAATGAAAGTAAGGTGGAGAGCTAGGGAAAGCAGCAGTGTTTGGAGAGAAATGGCATACAGTTCAGTCTGACTAGAATTTAGGGTGGGGGAAGGGATTATTGGAGAATGTGCTAGAAAAGCAGATCTGGCCAGATTGTCGAGGCCAAGAATGCTGGCTCACAAAGAACACTGACTGCAAGCTGAGCGGGTGACACTTATTTTATTTTATTTTATTTATTTATTTTTTTGTGCTAGGCGGGCCTCTCACTGTTGCGGCCTCTCCCGTTGAGGAGCACAGGCTCCGGACGCGCAGGCTCAGTGGCCATGGCTCACGGGCCCAGCCGCTCCGCGGCATGTGGGATCTTCCCAGACCGGGGCACAAACCCGTGTCCCCTGCATTGGTGGGCGGATTCCCAACCACTGCGCCACCAGGGAAGCCCGACACTTATTTTAAAAGATTAACAGAAGAAGATAAAAGGATGTGGTCCTTTTTCATTGTATTGTGTCCTTCACCGTCACTTTTAGGGACATGTGTGTGTATAAGTGCCATTCTTATTTTAATAGGAAGATTTTAATAATGTTTATTGTGGAACTGATGGAAAACATGAAGTTCTGTGTATCTCCTGGAGTCATGCCTTATGCATCACTGATCCTTGGTGCCTTTTAAATACCATCCAAAATACTCCTCAGAATGAAGTGAGATATAAACAAATAAAATATTTCAGATTATGTAGTTACTGAATAGTGTAGATGAACATAACTGGAAAGCTTGTGCCACTAGTTTTCATAGTTAATCCTTGTCAGTGGAGTTGTGGCCATGGATCTTGGCTATCCTACTCTACCACAGCCAGCTTCTTACTAGAGATCTGCTATGGGTTTGAAGCTCTTCATCTGAAGACAGATGCAGGGTGGGGAGTCTGGATAACGTCCAGAGAAAAGCAATAAAAATGATTAATAGCTTGGAAAATAAGACCTCAGAGGGATGCTTAAAGAAGTTGAGAATCTTAATCAATAGCGAAAGAATGGCTTAAATGTCTTGAATCACAGCGTAGGTGCTTTTTTCTTCATTTTCACAGTGAATACATGGAGAAGTGGGCTTAACTTGTAGCAAGCAAATTCATATTAAACAAAACAGGAAAAAATACTCACAAATATTAACATTGGTTTAACACTTAACAAATGCAGACTGAATTATTCATTTAGAATAGAGTAGTGATTACCAGGAGTTGAGGGGTGGTGGAAGTGGGAAGATATTAGTCAACGGGTATAAACTTCCAGTTATGAGATGAATAAATTCTGGAGATCTAATGTACAGCATTAGATTACAGTTAATAATACTGTATCACGCACTTGAGAGTTGCTAGGAGAATAGATCTTAACTGTTCTCACCACAAGAAAGAAATGGTAATTCTGTGACAGGATGGAGGTCTGGTGGTAATTATTTTGCAATATAATTTTTTTTCAAATCAACATCTTAAGCTTACACAAAGTTATATGTCAATTATATCTCAATAAGGCTGGGGAGAAAACAAGAATAGAGTAGGTGCCTGTCTGGGACGTTTTAGACAAAGTAGTGAAGAACTGGATTTCCATTGATTCTTCTATCTGGGTTCGTTTTTGTTACTGTTGTTTAATAACATAAATTTCTGAAAGATTTATGTGTCACAATTGGGTTCTCTGGAAGCAGGTGCTGAGGCAGTTAGAAGTGTAAAATATTTATTGGGGAGCGAACCTGTGAACGGGAATGAGAAGCAGGATTGGGCAGAGAGTGCCGTGAGTGTGTGTGACAGCCTGGCAAAGCCTCTGCCAGCCAAGCAGGAGCTCAGAGCACAGCTTGCCCATCAGAGGGATGCTGCGTGAGGTGGAAATAGCAGACCTTTGTATCCCTACTTTGTTCAGTCATTGGCTGGAGGCTGCTGCAAGAAGAGCATGCCCTTGGCTACCATTGTGTCATTGGCTGGGGGTTACCCCACAAGTGGTGTGACCTCAGCTGGAAGACTGAGGCAGCCCCTGATGGACTAACAGCTGGAGGCCAAGAGTGACCCACATTCCTCACAGCTGGGCAGCGAGTCCTTTCTGGAAGGGGAATCTGAGTGCCATATCTCCGTGTCTACCACATGGTGAACAACACACTTCTCTTTGATTGCAATTAAATAAGTATATAAAAGCCAGCTTTCCACGTTCAAATGCAATTTACAAATTATTATTAAAATATTCACTTTTTTTGGACACAGAGTTACATGAAGTAGGCAAATGCACCTAAGTATGATTTCTCAGGTTTACCTTTGAAAGACCACAGCCTAAGAATAACAGTAGGCATTCAAAATCAGACATTTTACCCACATTGTTTATAACCTCCCAACAACCTTGCAAGATAGGGACTATGATTCAGTTTTTCAGTTGAAGAAGCTGTAGGTCACATTGTTTAGGAGATCTTTTTTCTGGATCCTGTGACTATTAAGTGGCAGAGCTGATATGTTAGATGTTTGTATTATTCTAAAGGCACTTTGCATTTTACCAAGGTGACTGATGTGAAAAATTACAAAAAGGAGTATGACTGCCTAGCTTGTATTCTATCAAAATAATTCTTATGTATTTTGGTCCAGATTCTGGGGATGTTTGATATAATCTTTATTGTATTAAAATAAAATATTATGGCTTTTGGCATACACTTAACCGGATGGAATTAACTTTTGACTGGATTCTTTGTAATACTTGGGTACTTGTTTCCTGTATATGTGTATTTTAACTTACCACATTTGTTTGAGAGAGTTATGACTCCTTTCCATAGGACCTTGGGGTTTAGATATTCCCTTTTTATTTATAGCTTTATACATTATTTACCTAATCTTCTTTAAAAATAAGATAATGTCACAGTCAAAATATAAAGTTCAACCAGACTATGACATCAACTGTAAGGAATTTCTGAGTATAAAATCAATCCTCCTATCTCTATCTTTTTTGGTATTTTATACACAACAACATGTGGTAAGCATCTTAGTAATATTTTCCTTATTTTTTAACTGATGAGGTTGACTTCTCTCTTCTATTTAGAAGTCATTAGAATCAGCTGTGTAATCAAACATCTACTTCTAAGGCTAGAAAAGTGATATTACAACTTGTTTTATTGATGGGTAAATTCAGCACCAGGACACTTCATCAACTCACACTTAATTCATTCAGATTTCATAAGAATTAGCCTCAGATCAGGCTAAAATTTGTTTTACTGAATAAAGTAGTCGTGTGAACAAGCTGGGGGAATAGACTAATTATTCAAAACAAGTGTTTTTGAAGAACTTTAACATGTTACGTTGCTTTGCTAATGATGCAACTAAACAGCTGCCATCTTTGTATTGAGATGGAGAGACCATCTATGAAATAATAGAAAATATATACATTGGTCTCTGACCCTGATTCTTGGCACAGAGCTCATAAATCCTTTGGAATTTCCTGGGTGATAGGAGTGTCTTTTGTTCTAATGATGTGATTCTTGGTGGGCTTCTGGATGGGGGCTGGTTATCAGAAAGACCAAGTCATGATCAGAAGCTTGGAATTTTCAGCCCCACTCCCCATTCTCCAGAGAGGGGAGAGGGGCTGGAAATGGAGTCAGTAATTGATCATGCCTCTGTGAGGAAGCCTCCATAAAATCCCAATAGTATAGGGTTTGGAGAGCTTGGTTATCACATCCACATAGTAGGAGGGTGACATACCCCAGCTCCACAGGGACAGAAACTCCTGTGCTCAGAACCCTACCAGACCTTGCCTTATATATCTCTTCATCTGGCTATTCATATGTATCCTTTGTTATATTCTTTAATAAACTGTTATATTCTTTAGTAACTGTTTCCCTGAGTTTTGTGAGCTCTTCTAGCAGATAATGGAATCCAATGGGGAGGAGGTAATGGGAACCTCTGATTTGTAGCCATCAGGCAAAAGCTGTGAGTAACCTGGGAACCTTCTACTTGTGATTGGCATTTGAAGCGGGGGAACTGTCTCGCGGGGCTGAGCCCTTAACCTGTGAAATCTGATGCTATCTCCAGGTAGATAGTGTCAGAATTGAGTTAAATTGTGGGACACCCAGCTGGTATCACAGAATTGCTTGGTGTAGGAAAAACTCCCACACTTCTGGCATCAGAAGTGTTGTGAGTGTGGTAGTCATGTGAGAGTAAAGGAAAAACACAGGAGGAAGAGGGAGTTTTTTGCAATTCAGTGTCACCTATCTATCTAGCTTAATTCCCACCTTAGGAAGTTCTGATTTCTATAACACTATTTGTCTAGGAAACAGTTTCTAAAAGCTACTATAGTATGTATATGTATGTGAATGTATGTATAGGCAATCTAATATACTCTTATTATATTGATGTTCATTCCTGGAGCCAGTGAGAATGAAAAGAGGACGCCTGTACTACACTCTGTTGATGTATTGACTATAGTTAACATACTCTATTACCTCTTTATTGAGTCAAATAGTGGTACCAATAAGATAAGGTCCCCTGTTACCTGAAAATGTGATCTTATTTGGAAACAGGGTCTGTGTAGATGTGACTAAATAAAGGATCTTGAGATGAGATCATCCTGGTTTTAGGGTGGGCCCTAAGTCCCATGACTGGTGCCTTATAAGAGAAAGGAGAGGGAGGCTTGAGACACAGAGGAGAAGCTCAACTGAAGACAGAGGCAGAGGTTGAAGTGGGGTGTCTCCGAGGCAAGGATTGCCAGCAGCCACCAAGAAGGTCAGAGGCTGCGAGAGAAGAAATCTCTGTTGTTTTAAGCTACGAAGTTTGTGGTAATTTGTTGCAGTAGCCCCAGAAACCTGGCATATCCTCTCATTGGAACCCTCTATTCTGAGTTGAGAATATTAGGTCAGAGAGACCATCAGATGTGAAGGCCAACACTTGCTCTTGAGGTCATCTCTCCACAGGGTGTTCAGGGAAGATCCTTACCACTTCCCGGCTATATTTATTTCTATAGCACTTTTCAGCACATGACATACTTCATACTATATTTTCCTTTTTTGTTGTTTAAAGATTATTTATTTATGTGTTTAATTTATTTTGGGCTGCATTGGGTCTTAGTTGCGGCACGCGGGATCTTCCTTGAGGCACGCAGGAATTTTTGTTGCGGTACATGGGCTTCTCCCTAGTTGTGGCATGCGGGTTTTTTTTTCTTCTCTAGTTGTGGTGCTCAGGTTCCAGGTCACACGGGCTCTGTAGCTGTGGTGCCTGGGTTCCAGAGCACATGGGCTCTGTGGTTTGCCGCACACAGGCTCTTTAGTTGAGGCGTGTGAGCTCAGTTGCCCAGTGGCATGTCGGATCTTAGTTCCCTGACCCATGCCCCCTGCATTGTAAGGTGGATTATTTACCACTGGACCACCAGGGGAGTCCCCATATTTTTCTAATTTTTAAAAATTGAAGTATAGTTGATTTACACATTTTTCTAATTTTTAATGTTTATTGATGTCTCTTGCCCACCAGATGATAAGCTCCACAAGAGCAGGGATTTTCACTTGTTTTATTCCTTGTTACACAGACCAGTAATGAAATTATTAATTCAGGATTATCAGTTGTCAGTTACCAATTTAGTCAATGGTGTATGATGAAAGGAACACTTGTATAACCCCAGAGTAACACTACACAGATTACTTTCAGGTTGTAAAGGAGAAAATATTACTATTAAATAGAGAAATCAAATTATCACCACCCTCATCCAGTGGTTAATATTACTATCATTAATGGTGGGTCAACCAGGTAGTGTTTTCTTAGGTGATGCAAAATGAAGTTGGTAATGTTACTGATGATACTGTCTACCACATGTGCTTAACTTAAATCCACAGAGCCTTTTTATGTAGCTCTCAGTTATGAAGTAAAGAACAAGCTAAATTTCACCACGGAAAAGAAATCAGACAAATTCAGAAGGTTGTATATCCTGTAAGATAATGGTTCAGGGTCATTAAAATAAAGGGTCTGTTCCAGATAAAAAGAGACATAAGGAATAAAACAACTAAGTGCAGTGTATGGGCTTGGATTGGCTATGATTTGTACAAATCAGTCTTAAATGGAGTATTTGGATCCATGAGTAGAATCTAAATTCCTTTTTTTTTCTTTGCCTTTATTTATTTTATTTATTTATTTTTTATACAGCAGGTTCTTGTTAGCTATCTATTTTATACATGTTAGTGTATACATGTCAATCCCAATCTCCCAGTTCATCTCACCACCACCGCCCACCACTTTCCCCCCTTGGTGTCGATACATTTGTTCTCTACATCTGTGTCTCTGTTTCTATCCTGCAAACCAGTTCATCTGTACCATTTTTCTAGATTCCACATATATGCATTAATATGGGATATTTGTTTTTCTCTTTCTGACTTACTTCACTCTGTATGACAGTCTCTAGGTCCATCTACATCTCCACAAATGACCCAATTTCATTCCTTTTTATGGCTGAGTAATATTCCATTGTATATATGTACCACATCTTTATCCATTTATCTGTCGCTGGGCATTTAGGTTGCTTCCATGACCTGGCTATTGTAAATAGTGCTTCAGTGAACATTGGGGTGCATGTGTCTTTTTGAATTCTGGTTTTCTCTGGGTATATGCCCAGTAGTGGGATTGCTGGGTCATATGGTAATTCTATTTTTACTTTTTTAAGGAATCTCCATAATGATCTCCATAGTGACTGTATCAATTTACATTCCCACCAGCAGTGCAAGAGGGATCCCTTTTCTCCACACCCCTCTAGAATTTGCTGTTTGTAGATTTTCTGATGATGCCCATAGAATCTAAGTTCTAATATTAGGTGAAATGAATATTTTTTGAAATAAAGATAGTGAATGTGAACTGGAAAAAGTAAAAGAATATTGAGTATGATCTCATTTTGATAAAAAATAGTGTTTCACTGTTCAGTAAAACAAATAGTTAAAAATAGTATGTACAGTATAATTTTTTTTTTTTTTTTGCAGTATGCAGGCCTCTCACTATTGTGGCCTCTCCCACTGCAGAGCACAGGCTCCGGACGCGCAGGCTCAGCGGCCGTGGCTCACGGACCCAGCCGCTCTGCGGCATGTGGGATCTTTCCAGACTGGGACACGAACCTGTGTCCCCTGCATTGACAGGCAGACTCTCAACCACTGCACCACCAGGGAGGCCCATATGTACAGTATAATATTAAAGAGAAATATACACATGCAGAGTTTTTAAAAGATTAGGCACTTAGCTCATAGATTTCTTTGAATTATTGTTTCTAGATGAGGGGAAGGAAAATTGCCCTTGAGGTACAAGTGAAAGAGGAGAGTGGGTACACAGAGACCAACCTGCTTCACATTTCAAGGCATAAACCTGCCACACACATAAAGGTAAACTGTTTGTTACAATCAGTTTGAATAGCTGTAGGCACAGAATAAAGTTTTATAATTGCATGCCTTTAAATTCTCAAAATTTCTGGATTTGTTTAATTCAAATTGAACTTCTCCTAGTTGATTTAAATTAGTGAATTTTATTAAATCATATCATACCTAGCCCCATTTGTTCACTACGTGTTTCAAAAAAAATCTGGAAATTTCTCTTTTAATCTTTTTTTTTTTTTTAATTTAAATGATTCTACCCTTAAAAGACAGAATCTCAACGATTTGATCTAGGGTTTTATACTCTCTACATGTTTTTTCTTCTTTTCCTTCCTGCCTCCCCCCATCCTCATGTTTCCTTTCTTCCTTCCTTTCATCCATCCCTCTTTCCCTCCTGCCTTCCTCCTCTTTTCTCTGTTTCTTTCTTTCCATCATCTCCCAACGCCATATTCATTTCAGATATTTTTAGAAGAAAAAATTCAAGGGCCTTTCCTTATGAAACCCCCTGATTTCATTCTTATCTGTACGTTTTCTGAGAGAAGCACTATCTTTTTTTTTTTTTTTTTTTTTGGCGGTACGCGGGCCTCTCATTGTTGTGGCCTCTCCTGTTGCGGAGCACAGGCTCCGGACGCGCAGGCTCAGCGGCCGTGGCTCACGGGCCCAGCCGCTCTGCGTCACGTGGGATCTTCCCAGACCTGGGCACGAACCCGCGTCCCTTGCATAGACAGGTGGACTCTCAACCACTGTACCACCAGTGAAGCCCTATCTTTTTTTTATATGCATGATTTTATACTGCTATATAAATACAAGCAATGTTTCATTATTCAGTAAAGCATAAATTTCTGTAAGTTGTTTTGATAATGTTATATTTTTGCATGTTTTTGAACTTTCTATATATTATACTATACAACTGCTTTGCAGCTATTTCTTTTGTCAGTGTTATATTTTTGAGATTTATCCATGTTGCCATAAATAGGTAGATTTAGTTTGTTCATTTTAGCTGCTGCATAGTGTTACATTTTATGAATCTATCAAAATATGTCCTTTTAAAATTTAAATATATTGGGGTTTCTATTGTTTTGTTTTCATGAACAGTGCTGCAAGTAACATTTTAAAATTTCTTCTTGTGTGCATGTTAGAGTTTCTTTAAGATATATACATGTGAGCAGAATTACTAAGTGTTAGGCGGTGTGCATCTTCACTTTTCCTAGACATGCCAAATCGTGCTCCAAAGTGGTTGTTGCAGTTCCATCAGCAGTAAATGAGAATTCCTATTGTATCACATCTGGCCAAAAGTAGGTATTTTCAGACTTTAAACATTTGCCAATTTGATAATTGTGAAATGATACCTCATTGTTTTAATTTTATTCCTAGTAAGGTTAAAAATCTTTTCACATATTAAGTGACCAATGGATTTGCTGTTTTGTGAACTGCCCATTTTTCTGTTGGGTTATTGATTTCTGTGCAATCTTTACATGTTCTGGATGCTAATTCTTTGTTAGTTACATGTGTTACAAATATTTTCTCCCAGTCTGTGGTTTGTATTTTCACTATTTGTGTGGTATCTTGTTAAAAAAAAAGCCTTATTTTTAATACAGTGAATTTATTAATTTTTCATTGTGTCATTTGTGCTTTTCTGTTTTATTTAAGGATATACTTCAGCATTATTTAGTCTCCTTTATTTTCTTCTGAAGTGTTTAAAGGTTTGCTGTTCACATTTAAGTTTTTAACCTCCCTGAAATATTTTTAATGTTTATGTAGTATAAAGTAGGGAATCATATGAATATCTTATTTTCCAATCGCCACTTGTCTATTAGCCCTTCCTTTTTCCATTGTAATTATACCTCTGTCATGTATCAAATATGCACACATGCAGTTGTGCTCCAGTTTCACGGATCTGTTTGTCTTTCATGCTCTCATTGCTCTGACTTATGAATGGGAGCATTTTCTGTTTTATACTGTCTAGTTAGTTATTTACGAGTATATAGACAGTTACCAGTTTTTTTATGATGAGTTGTGTTTGCCAATCTTTCTGAACTCTTTCACTAATGGTTTTCTTACTGACTTGAGTCAATGAGGCCTAGATCCTACTCTCAACTTCATTACTAACTAGTTCTGTGACCTTGGGAAAGTTACTAGTGTCACTAAACTTTAGTGTTCTCTTTGCAAAGAAGCAGGTCTTAATACCTAATTCACAAGGTTGGGTTGTTGTAAAGGTTAAATAAGAAAGTGAATGTAGGTAGTGTAAGAGACCCCCAAAATGCTAGTTCATTTTAAAAATTTTATTGTCTGACAGAGAGTCTGGCAATTAGTAGATGTGAAATAAAGGCTAATTAAGTCAAATTTTATACACACATATACATACATACACACACATACATACTCCGAAGACCCTTCTTGCCATTCAAAGCTTCAGGTTATACTAGGAAATTTCTTTTGTTATGAAGTCACAAGCGTCATTTGTTTTCTCATCTTGAATAAGAACATACGACCCCTTTTATTAAAGAAATCTAAAACGTTAGGCTGGGGGAAACTCTTCCAGGAGAGATAACTGTCTGGAGAACACCAAGTTATCTCTTGGTTTCAGGTAAGATACACGTGCTTTATATGATTCACTATAGATATTAAAGCTGTCAGAGAAAAAATGGCCATTACAATTACGTGACTTTAAAGTATTTTCCAAAAGAGCCATATCTGTCGTCAGTTATGAAAGCTGACCAAATGCGCATGATGACAGACAGACAGCTGGTTCTCATTCATATTAAGTTCCTCTCAAGCAAAAGGAATGTTAAGGCAATCTGGCCTCATATTATGTTGATTCCAAAGTAATTACATTTGTTATTTCCAGGCAGTGCAGTAAATCAAGCCGAGGCAAGTAGGTGGATATTTCACAGAAGTAATTTTGGAGACGATTAAATATGATCACGTGTTGTGTTGAAGCCTCTTCTGCCTCAAGACAAATAATGTCCAGTCCAGTTGTGGGGGAGGGGAGAGAGTGGGAAGCAAATTTACTTCCTTTGAAAGATAGGAAAACCATGTTTTTCTACGTGTAGAGGGAGAATTTACTAGAAACAAAGGAGTCTAGTTAAGGCATGCAGGGGTCAAAGGGATGGATGAACTGCCCCTGTGCAAGAGATTTGCTATCTCTCTGTTCTCAGTCCAAAGGCTTCCAAGTCCAGCTGCTTCCCAGGCAGTCATATACCTCCCCCAAACACACCTGCTATCCCAGCACTTTACTCTGCTGTGGGATAAACTGGCCATTAATTAACGTCTACAGTGCAAGGGTTTATGACTCTTCTGATTTCATTATAGTTAGAAACTCTGTAGAGCTCACTCCCATTCACATAAAGGCCAGATGCTTTTAGAACCCTTTAATAAACCTATTGCCTAAAGGCTAAATTCAGGAAGGAATCTAATATAGACACTAAATGATCATTTTGTTGTCTAAAAGTCTCTGTTCAAAATGGACATAATTCTTCTTTTAGCCTGTGATCTGACTTCCCATTAATACCAGCTTCCTAAAGTATAATCAAAATGCAAGAATAAAGAAAAGCAAAGCTGAATTTGACTTTAAAGGGCATCCTTGCCTTTAACAGAGATTTGCCTAAGAATGAAATTAAGACGCGTTGACACTAACATTTTTTTCCTGTAGACATCAGAGATCTAACTGTCAGTTGTTCAGAACATTTTAAAGAATTGGGGAATAAAAAAAATCTGTAATGCTTTAGAGGAAAACTGCCTGGAGGCCTTAGGAAAAGGTGACCTCTGGAAGACCTTCCCAGCTCTGCACCATTCCTGGAGAGAGCACACAAACTGGATCCATGTGTATGGCAGCAGGGGAAGGCATGTCTCTTGATCCATTAGGGGTAGGCTGGTTTCAGTTGCTGTGAAATAATCTAATCTAGTGGTGAAGATTTTTCACTTCACGTCTCTTCAGAGAAATCGAGCCCTTCTCGTACCTGTAACATCTTGGTTTAACTTGGCCAGTGTTTGTTAGCCATTTAGCTTATAACCTATAGGAGTTCACTCAGGGAACCTGAAATCAGAAATGACATAAACACATGAGGATGCATAGAGAGTAGGGAGAGAGAATGAGAATTATAGTCAAATGGAAATCATATATATATGATATATATATATGTGTATATATATGATATATATGTGTATATATATGATATATATATATATATATTTTTTTTTTGCTTAGTTTTGTTTCTTCTCCCCAGATTCATTTTCTACATCTACATGTTATATTTCAAAAAAGGACCAGAGACAGCTTATTAAGGGAAGTGGGCTTTGTTTTCCTTATTTTCGGGAATGTTTGAAATTCCAGAACATTCACCAAATAAAATTATTTTTTTAGAACAAATATGATTGATTAGGTAAATGGAGAGGAAAATAAATATATAAATATCTATATACAATGCATACATTGTATTATATATGTACATAAGACAACGTATGCCTTGCCTTAGCAGATCCAGAATACAGATAGTGTGGAAAGTTCCAAGAAAAGCAGAACACAGGCATGAAAATGGTGGGTGATGTCATTACATTTTTCTTACTTTACTCATTTGTTTGCTCTACTTTATATGAGGATGTCATAAACATCTTAATCTACACTGAGGGTACTAACATCCTGCACTGTGGAGCCCAACTGTCCCAGCCATTCCTGGACTGGATTTCTCATGCTTGTTTCCCCAGCCTGGGGAACATCACACTCACTGTCTGTGGCAGGAGCCTCAGCTGCTTGGGAATGCGGATTCTCTTGCTTGTCTCCCCATTAATCACCTGTGTGACATTGGAGACCTCACTTCACCTCTTAGCCCCTGGTCTTCATTTACTTGGCAAAAAATAATTTGCAGCACATTTTAGTGAATTAACTACTTAATGAGTGTGAGTTTGATCTTGGAGCCTTAAGACCACCCCCCCACCCTGCCCCATTCAACAATTCTTTGTTACCATTTTTCACTCAGAAAATATAACAGATTTTTAGTGTCTTGGCTAACAAGATGGTATGTCAACTGGCAAACTTAACTTTTTCTAGATAGGCCAAGAAAGGTGCACTTGAATATTAGTATGAAATCCTGAAATTATTTGTTCCAGCCTTGGGGTTTTGAACTTAGGTAGTAATAACAAGAACTATTGGTTATTACACACGTGACAATTTTGTACACTGTTTCAAAATGATTTAAACAGTGCACCCCTTCCTCTAGCATGATGTAACCTTGCTCCAAAGCACATGGCTTAGGGAGCACAGCACAAGTTCGATTTCAGACCCACACACCCGCTTACCAGGCAACACTTTTTAGGGCACCACTGTGCAGTGCACTGGTAAAACAATATGTGGTGGCCCTAGAGGTATCATGTGTATGACAATCCCAAGACATACATAAACCTTACAGCATCTGGGAGGTGATCATATCACCTGTACCCATTAAACGATAACCCCTTTTCCCCTTCCCCTCAGCCCATGGTCACCTCTATTCTACTTTCTGTCTCTATGAATATTCCTCTTCTAGCTACCTCACGTAAATGGAAGCATATGATATTTATCCTTTTGTGTTTGGCTTATTTCATTTAGCATAGTGTTTTCATAGCTCATCCACGTTGTAGCATGTATCAGAATTTCATTTCTTCTTAGGGCTGAATAATATTCCATTGCATGGGTATACCACATTTGTGTATTTATTTATCCATTTGGGTTGTTTCTACCTTTCGACTATTTTGAATAATGTTGCTGTGAACACAACTGGCATTTAAGTATCTGTTTCAGTCCCGGTATTCAATTCTTTGGGGTATATACCTAGAAGTAGAATTGCTGGATCATATGGTAATTTTATGTTACACTTTTTGAGGAACCATCAAACTATTCCGCAGTGACTGAACCATTTTATATAACCACCAACAATGCATGAATGTTCTAGTATCTCCACATCCTCACTAATACATTACTATTTTATTTTAAAAAAATAATAGCTAGCATAATGGGTGTGAAATAATATCTCATTGTAATTTTGATTTGCATTCTCCTAGTAATTAATGATGTTGAACATTTTTCATGTGCTTATTGGCCATTTTTATATCTTTCTTTTTTTTTTTTTTGCGGTACGCAGGCCTCTCGCTGCTGTGGCCTCTCCCGTTGCAGAGCACAGGCTCCGGACGTGCAGGCTGAGCGGCCGTGGCTCACGGGCCCAGCCGCTCCGCGGCATGTGGGATCTTCCCAGACCGGAGCACGAACCCGTATCCCTTGCATCGGCAGGCGGACTCTCAACCACTGCGCCACCAGGGAAGCCCTTTATATCTTCTTTGGAGAAACATCCATTCAAGTCCTTTGCCCAGTTTCAAATTGTTTTTGTTGTTGAGTTATAGGAGTTTTCATATATTCTAGATATTAATTCCTTATCAGTTACATGATTTGCAAATATTTTCTCCTATTTTGTGAGCTGCCTTTTCACTCTGTTGATAGTGACCTTTAATGTGCAAGAGTTTTAAAAATATTGATGAGTCCCAGTTTATCTGTTTTTTCTTTTGTTGCTTATATAGCTGATTTTCATGTATGATTTAATGGTGATATTCACCTACCGCATGTCCATTTGACAGTTGGTATAGAAGCTATCTTGTAGGAAGAGTAGGAGTTCCATATCATGGAGAGTTGGAACTGGTGTCCTCATGTGATTGATTACTACCACTGTACTGCGATGCCTTGTAATTCAAGTGTCCTCTTAAGTGGATTTTGGATCATATTTTTATGTTATGTATGTATTTTCACTTATATATTTACTAAATTAACCTTTACAATTATGGAACAAATGGCTGATAAATTATCTTGCACAGAAGACTCAAATGCAAGATTAAACTAATAATGCAAGATAAAACTAATAATGCAAGATGAAGGCAATAGTAGCATGGCAAAGTTGACACTTATCCTTCTACTAGGACCTTTTTGTCAGTCACATTAAGAAGATCTGACAAGAAGTTAGTAAACATTCACAAGTATCAATGTAACTACTTTAAAATATGGATTTACCTGTACATATCATACTCTAAGTATATATTATTAGGATATTAGTCAATGATAGTTTGGAAGTATGAAAACTTGCAAGACATTCATATATATTTATTTTATGTTTGTCACATCATATTAAATGCTTTTAAACATTATTGCAGGGCTTCCCTAGTGGCGCAGTGGTTGAGAGTCTGCCTGCCGATGCAGGGGACGCGGGTTCATGTCCCGGTCCGGGAGGAT
Organism: Kogia breviceps; assembly: GCF_026419965.1. Lineage (NCBI taxonomy): Eukaryota > Metazoa > Chordata > Mammalia > Artiodactyla > Physeteridae > Kogia > Kogia breviceps. The sequence goes on along the minus strand of NC_081311.1, from coordinate 122,318,180 downwards.
CCCACATGCCGCGGAGTGGCTGGGCCTGTGAGCCGTGGCTGCTGAGCCTGCGCGTCCAGAGCCTGTGCTCCACAGCAGGAAAGGCCACAGCAGTGAGAGGCCCGCGTAACGCAAAACAAAAACAAAACCCAGAAAACGTTATTGCATCCAGAACACATTTTTAGAATAGGTTGATATCACATACGTACACAAATTTATATTTATATAACCAACACTTACTGGGGATGAATCGTCCAGTTTTTAAAAAATTGATAGGGGTATTTCAAAAAGTTCGGAGACCACTGAGTTCTATAAAAAGGAGTAAACTTGGGCTTCCCTGGTGGCGCAGTGGTTGAGAGTCCGCCTGCCGATGCATGGGATACGGGTTCGTGCCGCGTTCTGGGAAGATCCCACATGCCGCGAAGCGGCTGGGCCCGTGAGCCATGGCCGCTGAGCCTGCGCGTCCGGAGCCTGTGCTCCGCAACAGGAGAGGCCACAACAGTGAGAGGCCTGCGCACCGCAAAAAAAAAGGAGTAAACTTACAGACACATTTATCTATCAGCCTCGTTGGCTAGGAAACTGGCACACTTTTATGCCTAGAGTTTCTTTTCACTTTAAAACTGTAACACTGACTTTGACTCCAGTCTGTTTGGCAAAAGTTCCTTGATGGGTCACTGCAGAGGCAGCAAAGAATTAGCACGTTTGGCTTTATTATTTATGTGACAAGTGTACTGTTTTTGCCTGTGTTTGTACAGACTTTGTGTGTGTATAGTTGAGTAATCCTTGGGACAAAACAATTATAACCCCAGGAGACTGATTTGATGACAGAAGAAAATATCATAGCTGAGTTGAGTGATGAAAGCCATTCTGGATCTAAGTTGTGTTAAAAAGAAAGATAATTTTCTCAACAGCAAAACTGTGGCTAATCAATCACATTGAATCTGGGTTTCTCACTTTGCCATTCTATTCATTCTATTATCCAAGCTTATAGATTTGCTAGCATCCTGTGTACCCAGGCATTCACCCACTTGTGACTCTTTTGCCCATTTTACTGCTCATTAACACATCCATCACAGATTGAACGAGGACAGAGATGGAAATTTTATCTCGTGGTTTTATTCCCTTGTTTCCATCAGCATGGAATTTTTGGGTTATACGTGAATTTTCTTTATCCATGTGGATCTTGACTTCAGAACCATGGATAATCAACTGCCAATCAATCCTACTTTCAGAGCAACTATCCTTTTTTTTTTTTTTTTTTTTGTGGTATGCGGGCCTCACTGTTGTGGCCTCTCCCGTTGCGGAGCACAGGCTCCGGACGCGCAAGCTCAGCGGCCATGGCTCACGGGCCCAGCCGCTCCGCGGCACGTGGGATCCCCCCAGACCGGGGCACGAACCCGTGTCCCCTGCATCGGCAGGCGGACTCCCAACCACTGCGCCACCAGGGAAGCCCAGAGCAACTATCTTAAAACCAAGATAAGCTTTTCTGGTCACGCTTTAGATGGCCAGAGCTGTAAAGTCATTTATGAGAAAACCTGGAATTTTGATATGACTTTATAATAAACTTTTGCGTTTCTTTTAACTAGAAGGGCAGCAAAGTCAGGCTAGGCACTGAAAATTTTTTCCACATAAGACAGCCTAAAGTTAATAGAGAAGGTAGTTTCCAGCTTGCAGTTACCCACCCCACCTAAAAGCTGAAAGTTGGGCTGAGTTTATAGAATCATGAAGTTAGAAGGGAACTAAAAGGATACGATAACTTGCCTCCTCCAGGAAATTGTGGTTATCTGAAGTCTAAAATAAAAAGCTTCTTTTTCCAAAGGGAGTTAACTCTCTTAACGTGGGATTGCGCTCTACAACACCCTGAGAGACTTCCTTTTAGTCTGTTCCAGATGACCATGTCTTCTTGACTGTTTCAAGTTTGGGGGAGCTTTCTACTGATACATCTTAAAGTGGATTACCAGCACCTCGAACTGTTCAAGTCCAGAGTTGATCTTCAACCGGCTGATTCATTCCTTTATCACATCCTTTCCTTATTGCATCTCCGGCTCTCTCATTAGTTAGTCCCATGGAATCTGTCTTTGGCTTTACTGAACCTCTAGTTTACTGAACCTCTAGGTTTATGATCATACCATTTTTCTGTTAGTCTGCGAACCATCTTTGGCTTCATATACTTCTCTGCTTAGTCAGGATCACACAGTCCATCACCCCAGCTTCTTTCTTAACAATAGCTTCAACGTCCCTGGTCCCTTTTCTGAGCTAATCCCATAATTTTCCCATGTTCAGTCCCTGACCCCATTGAATAACCACACCCCTGCTATCAAGAAACCTGCTCACTGATAGGCCCAAATAAGATGGGAAATATGCAACATAGCCCTTTGCATCCATGACTCTGGAGACCCCTATCACTCTTCTGATATCTTTGTCAACTTGAGACGTCCCAAGCTGCAACCTCAAAAAATGAGGCATCCGGACTTACAGTTTCCACTCAGGAATGTAGAGAGCTAGATGGAATATCACTCTCACCCTCTAAATAAAAATGTAGCCAGGCAAATTGCAAGTTCACTACTTTTATTGAACTCAACAGAGAGCTGAGTTTTCAGGGCTACTGACTAGTATGAAATCTAAGAGTAGACATGCTCTTGTTGGGTGAGATGAGATGCAAACACTTGCTTATCTGGGATAGATATATTCAGATGCTGCTAAGGGGAATTTAGCTGGACCCGCCCCCTTTTTTAACTTGATGAATTGTGGAACCATTCATTCTCTAGAGGTTCAAATAAGAAAAACAAATTATATTGAAATATAATTATATTTATACTTGGCATTTAGTTCATCAAACTAATGTGATCTGGAGCTATTTTAAAGACCTCACATTTTCTCAGCAGAAGGAGTCATCTTTCTGTGGACCTGACCTTGGTCCAATTTCTTATTCAGCTCTTGACTTAAATGGAATAAGTCTTTATTGAAATTAGACTGCTTGACTGTGTGTCTCCTGGAATCGATCTCCTCCAGGACCTAAATGTTCTCAGTTAATGAGATGCCTTCTTGTTATTGCTTATAAAGTCACTAATACTTTTCTGAGAGTTTATGAATACAATTTATGTTAATGTGTATCCACCCATAGAATAACCTGAGTAGCTATTTTCTCATTAAGGCACTCTTAGCCAATGTATTACAGTAGAAGTTTTATTCCTAAGGGTTATTTCTGGTCATTGGAAATCTTAAGTTTTTTTCACATTTAGTTTTATGTAAACTGGGACTTCCCTGGTGGTGCAGTGGTTAAGAATCCACCAGCCAATGCAGGGGACACGGGTTCGATCCCTGATCCAGGAAGATCCCACATGCTGAGGAGCAACTAAGCCCGTGCGCCACAACTACTGAGCCTGTGCTCTAGAGCCCATGAGCCACAACTGCTGAGCGTGTGTGCCACAACTACTGAAGCCCGCGCACCTAGAGCCCATGCCCTACAACAAGAGAAGCCACCACAATGAGAAGCCCACATACCTCAATGAAGAGTAACCCCCGCTCACCACAACTAGAGAAAGCTCGTGTGCAGCAATGAAGACCCAACACAGCAAAAAATAAATTTTTTTAAAAAATTAATTTTATGTAAACCAATTGGTTATTTATAAGCTTATTTATAGATGATTTGTTCCACTGTTTATAGCTCTAATTAGGAAATGTATAAAATCAATTGTTAATGAAGTCTGAGTCAGTAAGATAACTCTTTGAAGGAGTATAAATGTGAGATCTGGAGATTTTATGGAGGGATGACTCTCCCGCTGTTCTTTCAGTAAGCATCTGTTTTGCTTTGTGTGACTATTTCTCCTGGCCTTTCTGCAGCACAAAACCAAAGTAAAGGGGACTAGAAGGGGCTCAGAATTAGTCCTGTGTCCTGGGAACAAACTTAAGCTAATTGTTCCACCAGGAGTTTGAACCCATGACCTAGACCTCATTATATCAGGTTCTAACCAACTGAGCTAGTAAAGAAGAAACCTGTGAGAGGAACATGACATCAAGTCTAAAGCAATACATGACACCACGTCACCCCAGCAATCACTGATTCTATTCTCACCCTTTTCCAAAAGAATTTTGGAAACCATCTTTTTAGGAGAATTTTCTGATAAACCTTACAAAGTTAGAAAATTCTTCAGGATTCAACAACATGGATTTGGTGCCATGACAGACTCATAGGGGATGACAGTACTCTCCAGACTTAACAAGATAATTACTGGTATTTTCAAAACAGAAAGAAAGATTTCTTTTCTACCATGTGTCACAATGAGAAAATGCCACAAGATATTGGAACTATTATCATCATTGTTTATTTCAAGAAGGAACGTGAGAGTTGACTTGACTTCCAAATGACTCATCCTGGGTATGTCGGAAATGTGTTATTCATTCATTCATTCATCTTTTAATCAAAAATATTTATTAAGCTTCTTCTCTGTGATGGGAATTGTCATAGGCACTGGAAGATAGGGAGATGACCAAGATGGACAAGACGTCGTTCCCATGGAGCCTATATTATTGCAAGGGAACATAGACAGTAAACATGTAAGCAAATAAATGAGCAAGAATTGTTCATTAAATGGTGATAGCACATGATTTCTCATGTACTAAGTGTGAGCTTGGCTTTGAAATCATGCATTTGAATCCTACCTCCTCTACTTGTTAGTGCTATGAACTTCAGAAAGTTTTTTGAGCTTTGTGAGTGTCAGGTTCCTGGTCTGTAAAATGATGCTGTTTTGCTATGTTAAATAGTACAACGTAAGTAAAACATATGGCACTTAGCAGGTACTCAAGAAATATTAGTTCTCCCTTCCAGTGAAAAAGAAGGATATAGTGTTCGTCTCTCTTACAATAACCAGGTGTAACTTATTTTGACCACTAGGTATAAAAAGTTTAGAAATACAATAAAGAATTTGAGCTATGGTACTTTGCAGAATGATTTTATTAAAATACATATAACTCCATCAAGAACATTGTTGGCTTTAAACATAAAGGCAGTTCCATTATGACCCTGCTTTCCAAGATAAAATGAACATTTGCTAAATCATGTTTAACTTTTCACTAGTGATTTACGGCACTCTTTATCTGAAGATACTTTTCTTCCAACTTTTCAGAGCTGAGAAACAGAGCAGACAATAGGTTAAGGGGAGAACTGCATATTTAACTTAAAACTTTTCATCTCTGTGCTCTGATCTAAGCATTCCTTTTCCAGGTAGAGGTTTGGTATTTGAAAAGCAAAGGAATCAAGTTTCTTGGCACTCTGTAGCCTGGAACATTTATCAAAATAAAGCCCAGGAGCTGGGCCCGGCACCAGCCTTTGGAGATTAGAAGAATGCTGCACATGTGGCAAGGGGTGTGGGAGAGGGGAGAGGATTGCCCCTGAGGGAACTGCTTTCTGGAGGCTTCTGTGCTCTAGCCAGCTGTCTCACTGTTAGTAACAAAAGACTGGCCCTAGGCATCTGGCCCCATCCCCAGATGTTCTCAAGGCCAGCGGAAAATACAGAAAAAATACCTGGGTGTTTTAGATTCAATAATACTTGGTACAGTAATAATGAGGATAATAGTAATAATAATTATATTAGTGATTATATTGATAAATATATATTTAATAATGATAGATACATTAGAAATATAAATAGTACCAATAATAATTGGATTACATCATTTCATTTAATAATGTAAGTTATTATTACAGAAATAATAGTATTTGGGTGTACTTACTAAGAACCTGACACACATCACCTCTTTGAAACTCCTACCAAAATATTTTGATTCAGGTGCTCTTATTTCCCCATGTCACAGAAGAGAAAACTGAGGCACAGTGAAGTGAAGTAACTTCCCTCAAGTCACCTAACAGGATCTGGAATATGAACCCAGGCAGTAAAACTCTGAAGTCTTAAGTCCACTCTCACATGCAGTGACAAATCTATATTCGACTTCATTTTCTGTTATTGATCCAGTGTTTTCAAAGATCAGCAACATATGAAATGTGAAGTATCAGCCATGTACTGTTGTGATCAGTGATGCCGAAGTGGCAACATGTGCCTTCCCCAGAAGAAATACAGAGAATGTGCCTTTCCCTCTCCATCCTAGCTGATGCCGCACTCTTGGACAGAGCTCTAATTTAATTAGCAAATACAGTAAATCAATTGATTAAAAAGGAGGAAGCATTTGTGATTTGTAGAGAGAATTTATATCTTTCATTTACTGAAGTCAAAATAGCTACGTTTCATTTTCTTTTTGTGATGTCAGTTTATATTAGTCCTTGCTGTTTTTCCTTTTTTTTTTTTTTGCGGTACGCGGGCCTCTCACTGCCGTGGCCTCTCCCGTTGCGGAACACAGGCTCCGGATGCACAGGCTCAGCGGCCATGGCTCACGGGCCCAGCCGCTCCACGTCATGTGGGATCTTCCCAGACCGGGGCACAAACCCGCGTCCCCTGCATCAGCAGGCAGACTCTCAACCACTGCGCCACCAGGGAAGCCCTGTATTTCCTTTTTCAAGGAAATGACCCCATGGCTGTTTTCCTTTTGTGCTCATGGACCCAAAGCCCAGATGATTTCAAACATAACCTTCCCAACCTTAGGCTGTTTTCTTGGCCAATCACTAAGCTCATCCCTGAAGAAGTCTTTCAGGTTCATTTGTTACCAGACTCCGAGGTGAGAGCTGGTACCTTCTGGTTTTTGTTTACAAAAGTTGTTTTCATCCAAAATAATGCTCTGTGTTCCAGAAAAACTAAGCTGGGGTCACTGTTCACTTCAAAGGACTCACACTAGGCTGGAGTGTTCTCCTGAGGTCACAGTCTGTGGAAGAATTGTCACAAGCTAATGTTTCAGGTCACTGACTTGGCAGATGCTTTCAAAGATGTCACCTGAAGCAGCAAAGGTTTGGTCCTGTTTCTGAAAAAGCAGGACCATGAAGTCTCTTGACCACGAGGATAAGCTCCCCTCAGCCATCCTTTCTGGTTTAATGCCGTCTCTGGTGGCTTTAATGTCTTTCTGCACTTGTAATGAATCAAAAACTCTGGGAATTCAGAGCCCAAATTGACTTATTGGCTTAATATTTTAGAGTTCTCCATTAATCCAGTGCTTTTCAACCAGCCTCATTCACCAGTACATCTGCAAATGTGTTTTAATGTGGTGTTAGTCTGGGAAATGAAGCTAAAGGATGGTGGAAAGAAAGACAAAGAGAAATTTTCTTGAGTCCTACTTTCTTGCCTCAATTCATTTATTCATCTAACAAATATTGTGAGCATTGACTGTGTCCTGAGTGTGATAAATGTCACTATGGGGATGTGAAGCTTTCTCTTGACACTCGAAAGATTTAATTTGGTCACAGGATTCAATTTCTTATCTATGTTTTCAAAGGGAAGAATTAAGAGTAATGCTTAGAGATATAAAATAAAGACTTCAACTGGATTAGAGTAGTTTAATGGTGAACACCCTGCAAAGCAGTGAGCTTCTTGTCACTGTAGTAATCAAACAGAGCCCTGTCATTCAGATGACTTCTGCTTGGAAAAGCCACTGGAGTTGATGCTTGTTAATCTTCCGACCTGGAAATGCTGCAGTTTTGTGAGTTAAGTGTTTACTTTGAGTAGTTCCCAGTCTTCATGAGAAGATCAAGACCTGAAGTCTGCACATCTTTACTGGCAGCCCTCAACAAGGAATTAAGGACAGTAAAACAGGTGTGCAGACCTCTGACTTTTACACCTAGTATGCTGTATATTATCTCAGTTTTGAGCACTAGCTGCTAGTGGTGGCTTACTATAACTGAAATTCAAACCAAGGCCTTTCCCATTACGATAAAGAGATGGTATTAATAATACGTTTTATTTTGAAGTATTAATATTTTCAAATTGCTGTATTTTTCAAAGCTTTCTCTATCATCACTGCCTTAAACAATTCTTTTCCTTTCTTATTTAACAAGTAGAACCTGAAAGTTTATGGTCTTCCCCAGTCACAAAACCTCAGTTCCTCTGAATGAAAGTTTAAAAAGAAGAAAACATGTGCTTATTAACATAGATCTAAAATATATAGCATAATATATGCTTGTATTAAATACATATACATATCTAAATATGTTTGCAACAGATATAAGACTAGTCTTTGTTGTTACTTCAAGTAATTACTACAAGTTCCTTATATTATGTCTTTCCTACTGACAGAGGACCTTGGTTTTTAATCAGTTTCAGTCCCACAGAGCAACAAAGATGTATTTGGTACGTATACTGAAAACCAAGGTTATGAGAATAATGAATATTTCCCGTATTCATTATTTTTGTATATTTTGCTTCTCTTAATAACAGATTAATTTTTTTCTTTTTTTTTGCGGTATGCAGGCCTCTCACTGTTGTGGCCTCTCCTGTTGTGGAGCACAGGCTCCGGACGCGCAGGCCTGGCGGCCATGGCTCACGGGCTTAGTTGCTCCGCGGCATGTGGGATCTTCCCGGACCAGGGCACGAACCCGTGTCTCCTGCATCGGCAGGCGGATTCTCAACCACTGCGCCACCCGGGAAGCCCCAGATTAATTTTTTTCAAGTGATCCTTCTCTGCCTTTCCACTTTTTTATTAATAGATTTTAATTACTGATAATTGTAGAGGTAGTTAATTCCAGTCGATATTTTTTGAGCTGCTATTATAACCAGGCATTGTCTTAGTCACAGTTATCTAAAGTTGAGAGAAACACATTCTTCAGTAGCAGAACTGAATGCTTCTGAAAGCCAACCACCATGAACAACCCATAGGAAGAGGGCTCTTTACCTGGGCCCTAATGGCTTTGCCATGATAACACAAGAAAGAATTTCCTCAGGAAAGAATTACATCAAAAGATGGAAAACTAAATAAAACTCATAACCTCTTAAGCCTCAGGTGATTTTAAATGACAGGAGAAGGAAGCATAGCAAAGTTGAGTTGAAAACACCTTAGACATGTATATAAAGGGGACTCTTCCTTAGGCACTAAGAACTTCTCACTTAATGAGGCAACCATTACCTCCTTTGACATATTCAAATTTTATTTATTTTTTACATATGCTTCCGCTTTGGGGAATTAACCTTGTGCTGCAGTTGCAGGAACACTATCCTCATTATACAAGTCAGGCTGGGAAGGTTGAGGGGGGTTGACTGTCAACCCCCAAGTAAAAATCCAAGTACTCAAACAGAATGTTTGGCAGCACTGACTAAAACCCACATTAAGAACACTTTTGTGAGTCATCCACAGATAATTTCTGAATCATATGCAGAAAAATACTTTTGGAAGAAGCATGTAGTGTGAATGGCAGTTTCCTCCTTCCTGATGTTAATAGTACTCCCACAGAAACAGTTTTACATTCCGCTGTACCCTGAGGCCTCAGAACATATCCCCTTTTCTCAGGTGTGTGCATGCACTTGGAAACAGTAAATATGCTCTGAAAGGGAGTTTCCCGGAGTTGCCCTGGCTACATCAAAAACGGTTTTTATTTTACAAATATTGCTTTAGGCTTTATGAAGAAGGCAGAGGTTCTGTCCTCAAGAAGGTTACAGTGTATTTGTGTAGAGAGAACTTCAAATTAAAGAGAGTTATGTAGACCAATGAGTGCAGTCAGACTTGGGAGAAAGCTCCCAGCCCCTGTGAATGCATGTGAGTATTATCAGTGTTATTCAACAGATGCCTTTTTAATTGTTTCCTAATTAGTCCATGAATTCCTAAAGGACAGGAATAGTGTTTTATAAGTCATTGCATCCCCTACAGGTTGTAGTGCACGTTTGTTGGTTTGATGTTTAAGATCTTAGAGAAATTACTTTCCCTTCTTTTTGAAATTTTTTCTTCTACTGTCCAAGTGTCTCAAAAATTCTTTCAGAGAACATCTGGTTTTTCCCATACTGTGGCAATTCCTTACCATCAGTTGATAGCATGGCATTATCTAATTAGAGACTCTTAGGAAGGAAATTCGCATTGGATAGTTATTAATTCATCCCTTGTCCCAAAGCAGAAATGTGACCTGTTTCCACCTGTTACCTACTCTAGAGGCTGGTGATATTTTGGTCACGTCTTCAATAAAGAGCTGCATAGCATATGAAGGTGGTCCCAGACTTTGTTATTCACTGTTGGTAGAGCTAGAGTAAGATTTCTATGAGGGCTAAATCACAAATAATCTCAGCCATTTAAGCCTGGATCAGCATGAGTGAAACACCCTGGCAAAGCAGTTCCAAATCCATAGTTTTTAGCGATCCATAGTCTCAATGACAGTGAGCTCTTCCAGGATAACCAAAAGTTGTAAAGTGAGGAGAGAGGCACTGAGGAGATAGGTTTAGAAACAAGATGGAAACAACCTAGAACCAACGTTTAGGAACAAGATGGAAACAACCTAGAACCAGGGACCAAGTATCTTCTTGAGCAATGACTACATTTCCCCCATCCCACCACAAGTCCTCCAACCCCTTATTTTTATCCTTTTTCATGGCTATTCAGGAATGAATGCCAATAAGTTTTTAATGTCATTACCATCATATTAATGCTTTTCTGTTGTAGGATTTAGGAAACCACAATCTCAGAGTTAATTTTTAAAATTAAAAAAGACATAGATTAGGCACACTTGTCTTCATGCAATTCTTAGATGCAGTGCCAGAATAGTATTTCAGCCAATAGGTATTTTATCCCTTTAAGAGGAATAAGAAATTAGATTGTCCAGAGGAGTCCTCTTGACTCTATTATAAATTTCTGACTGTATATGGTCAACATTAACAGGATATAGGTTTGTGCCCATGTAGAAGAAATCTGTGCTGTCAACATCTCTTGAAATACTGACTGTTGAAGTTACAGGTAATGAATCAATCATAGGTATATAAGTTGTTCTTGCTTAGGTGGTAGATTCAGATTCCTGATTTATGAGTTAATATTTTATTATTTCTTTATATAGAAGGAAATGGTTGCTGTTTGAACAGAAAAACAAACAAAAACCAAACTTTAAATGTCATGGTATCTTCTGTTTTAGTGTCAATTGAGCAAAATTAAGCAATCCAGTTTGGGCAAAATTATGCCCTGTGAATCGCCCTGTTAATGAGGCAACACCAATAGACCATGAAGATGACTCCCCGTAAGTGAACAATGACAGGGCTCAGGAGATTGAGACAAAGTCTTTCATCCTGCCCCTGACTGGGGCACAAACTCCTGACCTCAGCAAAAGAGTGGTTTGTTCCCAGATGTGAAATGATAGAGGGGGAGGTGATGCTGCAAGGTCATCTATTTTAGAGCTCTGTTCAGCAGCTTCTGATTCTAGCTATGATGGAATAGCTCTCACCAGACTAGTCTTTCTGATGACACTGACCCTAAAAGCTGGATAAAAATGCAAGGTAAACAAACAAACAAAAATCTTTATGGAGTCATTGGAGAACAATCGAGACAGCCAGGACTTGAAGGGCTGAGATCCCAGAGAAAGAACACAATTGAGATGAATCCTACATTCATTGCTGCTTTCACCCCTCAGAATATGGCACATAGGTAGAAAAGAAAGCAGCACCTTTGAGGTCTGACAGCTTCTCTGGGAAAGGGATACAAAAGATTGGAATTTAGAGCTATAAGACAACTAGGACTAGAAAGGTCTCTGTGCTGAGAAGAGAAATCTGCAGAGGAATGAACCCAGCATTCTGTGTGCAGTTTCCCCCTGAGTCATTTGGTTACTTCTAAGCTGTATGTGCCCAGGATGAGACGCATAGAAACCCAGCAGAGTACAGTTGCTAAGAGGCTAAAAAGCTAAGCTGCAAATATTTTGGCAATCTGACGGTACTGAGGAAAAACTGGAATTCAGCCTTGCCAAGGAGAGACCCTCATAAATACCCCAGACTTTTATTTGAGGCTCATGCAGGGCCATCACCTAAGAAAAAAGACAAAAAATGGAAAAAGAAGAAATATCTCCCAACTCATTTTATGAGGGCAGCATAACCTTGAAATCAAAACCTAGCAAGATTATTACAAGAAGGAAAATTTTAAAACCAATTTCTTATATAAATATATATTCAAGAATCTTACATAAAATATTAACATATCAAGCACATCATGACCAAGTTAAGTTTATTCCAGGAATGTGTGGCTGATTTAATATTAAACATCCAATCATCATAAGACACGACAGTAAAAGAATATGAAAAACCACATGATCATCTCAATAAATGCAGAAAAAGCATTTGATAAAATTCAGTACCCATTCATGCTAAAATCTCTTAGAAGCTAGATATAAAAAGAAATTTCTTAAACTATTAATGAGTATCTCTGAAAAACTACAGCTAATCACTTAATGGGGAGATAGTAAATTCCTTTTCTTCCGAAGTCAGGACTAAGACAAGGATGTTCAGTATCCTTATTTCTATTCAATATTGTACAGGAATGCTTAGCCAGTGCAATAGGACAAACAAAAAAATGAAATTCTTAAGAATTAGAAATTTAAAAAATATCATTCTTTGGAGATATATGATGTGATTGTGTACATAAAAATCCAAAAGAAACTTGTATCAGGCTTGATAAGTAAATTAGTAAGGATACTGAATAGAAGGTAAATATGAAAAAACTCTATTGTTTTTCTGTATAATAACAATAAACATGCAGATACATTTATTTCAAAATAATATTCTTTACAATGGCATAAAACATTTAATACCTAGGAATAAATCAATCAAACATTGAAAACCTATAAACAGAAAACCACAAAATATTATTGAGGTAAATGAGGAAAGACGAGAATAAAAGATACGCCATTTCCAGGGATTGGAATGTGCAATGCAAGGATGTCTGTTCTCTCTGTATTTATCTATAGATTTAATGCAATCCCAACCAAAATTTCACCAGCATTTCTTTGAGTTAAAATTGATAAACTAACTCGAAAGATTTTATGGCAAATCAGAGGATCTAGAATAGTCAAGACAATCTTGAAGAAGATCAAAGTTGGAGGATTTGTGTCAAGTTACCAGTACTAATCATAAAACTCTATAATTAAAGCAGTATGATTCTGGAACAATGATAGACAGATCACTGAGCAGGATAGTTAGTCCAGAAACATCTACACATACAGTCACTTGACTATCAATGAAGATGCATTTTGAAGAAAAGATTTTAAAAAATGAATTGAGCTGGGTTAATTGAACTGGATTATCCATGTAGAAAAAAATGAACCTTAACTCCTACCTTATGCTATATACAAAATTAATTTCAGATGGATTTAATGTACTTAATTAAATGTGGAGTGCTTAAATTTAATATGCTTAAATGTGAAAAGTAAAACAAAGGTTAAGCTTAACATAGGACAAGGTGTCCATGACCATGAGTTGAGCGAAGCTTTCTACTTGTTTTTTTAATCATTTAAATTTTTATTATATTTTTAATTGAAAAACTCTTTAAGCTCTAAAGTGCTTTATGATTTTCAAAAGTTTCACACACATGATTTCATATAATCCTATAACCCCTTTTTAAAATCTAATACCCCTATGCTGCTGCTGCCCTCTTCCTTCTCCCCACTGGTAACCACTACTTTGTTCTCTATATCTGTTAGTCTCCTTGCTTTATTCACTAGTTTGTTGTATGTTTTAGATTCCACATAAAAGTGATATCATACAGTATTTGCCTTTCTCTTTCTGACTTTTTTCACTTAAGCATAATGAGCAAAGCTTTCTAAAAAGGACACAAAAGCACTAACTATAAAGAAAAAGCTTGATAAATTGGGTCTTATTAAAAATTAAGACATTTTGTTCATTAAAATATACTATGAAGAGAGTTAAAACTCAAGTCATAGAGGGGAAAAGATATTTGAAATGTGTATATCTAGCAAAGAACTTGTATTAATAAATAGTAGTGAAATAAAGAAATAAGAAGACAACCCAAAGAAAATGGGCAAAAGACTTCAGTAGGCACTTAGAGGAATATATGCAAGTCATTAATATAAAAAAATACTCAACATCTTTAATTAACAGAGAAATGCATGTTATATCCACAATAACATAGCACTATTCACTTGCCAGAATGACTAAAATGAAAAAGACAAAGAACATATAACACCAGTTATTGGTAAGGATGTAGAACAACTAACACTCTCCCACACTGCTTGGAAATGTAAATTGGTACAACTACTTTAGAAAACTATTTGAAATATCTACTAAAGCTAAACACATACCTCATGTCACAAGAAATTTCAATTTTAGATATATAACCAACAGAAATGCATACAGATGTTCACCAAAAACATTTATATTAGCTTCATATGTAATAGTCTCAAACTGGAAATAACCCAAATGTCCATCAAACAACCCAAAATAAATTGTGATGTATTCTACAATGGAATATTTTGTAGCACTGGAAAAATATCAAACTATGGCAATAAGTAAAAATTTGGTTGACTCTTACAGATAAAATATTGAGCTAAAAAGCCAGACTCAAAGGGGTACATACTATAGGATAATGTATGATTTCATTTATATAAAGTTTAATAACAAGTAAAGCTAACATATGGTTACAGAAGTCAGAATATTGGTTGCCTTTGGAGGAATAATGACTGAGGATGATTGAGAGGGGATAGAGAGAGGCTTCCAGGGTGCTGGTAATGCTCTCAGTCCTGATCCAGGTGATCATCTGGGTGTGTTGAATTCATAAAAATTTGTTAAGCTGTGCACTTACTGTATGTATATATAGTGCTCTTTAATGTATGTATATTTCAATATAAAGGTTTACCAAAAAGTAAACCTCTCTAAGCATCTTCAGTTGTGACTTCAAACCATTTCAAAACATTAGGTTTTTGAGCCTGTTTTGAAAGACATTTCCTAGTGATACGTTTTATGGTTAGCCAGTTGAAAGATTATACCTGTTGTGTACTAGTTGTCAGATTATAGCTATTACTTGGAAAACAGGCCACAATTCTTGATGTCATCTTTATTACAGCCCTTCAATTTAAAAAGATCAAACTAGTTATTTTATTACTATTTATAATGTGAATCATCAGCAATATTTCTACAGGCAGGTCTAAACATAATGCAAGATTTGTCATTAGTTTGGTTCTCAGCAAACTCATGGTGATTCTGAACTGATCTTTGTAGCTTAATAAAGTCTCCATTTTGGTAAGGAAGTGGTTCTGGCTTAGCTTCAAGGAGCTGAGTGAATTTATCTTGGCCCTGAGGCATCAAAGGCAGTTTGGTTGAGTTTGGCTGTGTGCATGTGTGTTTTGCCTGCTACTGTTCATTTTGGGTCACTGGGAAACAAAATCCTACTTAATTTTAGTTTTTTTTTTTTAATGGCTATTTTAATGACTATAACCCTGGATTGTATCTTTGAAATAACATGATTAAAGGCTTGTAGGAAAAATATTAACTTCTTACAACCAGGCCCATCATTACTAGCTGGTGTGTCAATGTGCAATTCACAGGACTAACCACACCAAGTCTTTAAACAAAAGTTCATGTAGTTTGAGTGAGTAAG
The DNA here is from genome assembly GCF_026419965.1 of Kogia breviceps. Taxonomy (NCBI): domain Eukaryota; kingdom Metazoa; phylum Chordata; class Mammalia; order Artiodactyla; family Physeteridae; genus Kogia; species Kogia breviceps. The sequence goes on along the minus strand of NC_081311.1, from coordinate 122,302,760 downwards.
GGAATTGAAAGTCATTGTTCCTGTGAAAGAAGACTTGGAAAATAGGGGGTGTTAGAGAAGGTACTGTCTTTTTCTTGGGGGCAGGAAGTGGTTAGCCTTATTGTTTAAATAAATCTATTAAACTATGTGTGTTTTATTTGATACAAACACAAATAAACATAATAAAGCCAACGGTAGAGCAAACAGATTGTCAGCAAACACTTTTCTGAGGACAGCACAATACAGCCTTGTTGCTCATTGGCTGAGAGTATTTTATCTCTAAAAATGGATGGCCAGTCATGAGTAAAAGCAAGTAATAACTGCTTTTCAGTAATGCAAATATATATATTCTTTTGAAATATAAAACTATTTCGAAGATGGAAAGTTCTATAATAAAACAGTGACATAACAAGTCATGCTAAATTAAGTACGTATGTATACACACACACAAGCACAAACACATGCATAGTATCCTTCTTATTTTTTCTTATTTATTGTTTCAAATTTTAATACTAGAGATTTCCTGTATGGGATCTGGTTCAACTTGGACCAAACTCCAACCCCAGAGTCTGTGGTAGTTCAAAGCTTCCCCATGAATTAGCCCTTTACATACTTCACAATGCTTTATTTGTGTTTAAAGTTTGTTCCCTTTTCCATGTTTCCCTCCAAAAAGCCAATCACACCCCAAATTCCTGAGCTTTGAAACCTCCTTGCAGAAGAGAGAAGTCATAATAAATGATATCACTCTCTCCTCCTTACTTGGTCTTCTGCCCTCTCCCTGGCCCCACTTGTGCTCAGCTGCTTGCCAAAGGCCAACTGCTTTCTGCCTAAAACTTTGCCTCTTGTACATGTTGCATATATATGTATTTTCCCTTTCTACCATTTAACTTTTGTTATAGAGTTTTTTCTTGAATAGAAGTTGTCAACTTTTAAGTAGTTTAGTTTTGGTAGTCTTTCCTTCTATGTTTCTTGGCTTTCTTTCAATATTCTTGCTAACCCCATGGTAATGATAAAAGTTATACTCTATTTAGTGCTACTAATTTTATGGTCTTAAGGTTTATAACTTTAATTCACCTGGAATATATTTATTTATTCATATTTTTATGCTATAAAATAAGAATAATTTTTTTCCAGATTCACTGATTTTTATTGAATAGTCAATCCTTCTCTCTTATTTGAAATGTCCTCTATATCATGTATTAAATTTCTACGTATGTGTGTTTATGAGTTTACACACATACATCTGTTTCTGTACTTTGTATATAGTGCCCATTAATCTCCCAGGATTTCACTGGAACTAGAGGAGAAATGAAAGTCACCTAGAGATCCTGAGCAGATAAGAGACAGGAGTGAGGAGAGGCAAGATGTTTCAGTGTAGACATTTTAATTTTTTTTTTAATTTGAACTACGTGAATGTGTTAAAAATTCAAGAAGTTAAATTGAAGATATAAACTGCACAGTCAATTAAAGTTTCAATGTTGCTTTGGTTATTTTTTTCTATTTCCCCAATGATTATTTTTATTTTAAATTTCTTATTGATTGCTTCAGAATTATTTCTTTAAAAATGCTGAGTGTCTGTATGTGTTACAACATTGCATTTGAAAGTGGAGAGTTAAGTACAAATGCACATTTTCAAAAGTCATTGTTTAGATTTCTGATGTTCGTCCATTAGCAACTTTATAATTTTGAAGGACTGGAATATTTTTAGGGTGGTTTACTTGGCATAGCTAAGAAGAAGTGTTGCTGGAATTATTCACTAGGGCTTTGGCCTTCCATATATGCTCTCTTTCATTTGCATATTGCCTCAAGGGAATTAATATTTGACTACACAAAGTCTGACCCAGTCCACATAGGCCATCTGGAAGAGGAGTTTCACTAGTCAGTCACTCAGTGACTGAAATGGGAGAAAAAATCGAAAGCCAAGTGTAGGTTTACTTTGAGTCTCTTACATGGAAATAACCCAGACTGAAGAATCTTTACAAATACGCAGTGAATTCTGCTATTATAAAAATAATGGGTTTCCTAGTTTCAGAATCACCTCTGGTTCTGCATGTAGTTTATAATATTCTACTTTATAATATTTTGTATTTAATAAAATTTTTATTTGGGAATAGAAAATTATATAGTTATTATGCTAAAAGTTCATACCACTTGTTTATATGCTGCCTATCATAGTAAATATTAGTTTTAGATAAGCAAATGATCTGAATTGTGGCTATTCATAGAAAATATTATTTATCAAACTAGAACTTACTTTTTCACTCTGGTAAAATTGAACTGGAAAATGTGATTTGGAGAAGAGTGTGATAATTATCACTTTAATGTGATAATTTGTTTTATGTCTTCCTGATTTCAATGATGTTTAATAGCATCCTCTCTATACCTACTAGTATGTGGGTGTGACTCCTGAATTTCTTTTAGACATATTTGTCCAAATAAGAGTCTGCTAGTTTTTGGCTGTGATCTCTTTATGGCTGGTGCATATTTATAGAAATCATTTCTCTTTCTACTTCATTTAACTAATATCTAGGTATTCTGTTGATAATGGACATTGCAAACAATTAAAATTCTATTATATAGGGTAAAAGCAGGTCTAAGATTATTCTAATTTTTTAGCCACCTCAACATTTATGCAGTACCAGTATAGTGGCAAAACTACCAAATTTTTTGATATTGTTACTAACCCTTTCCCGTTTTACTTTTTTGTTTGTTTGCTTGTTTCCTTATACTAAACGCTATTTACTAGAACCACAGGTGACTTCCGGTTCTACTCCTTACCCTAGGTGGACCTGATCCTCTGGGGAAATAGGAAGAGCAGACCACTTCCCAGAGGGTACTCTAAGACAGTGTTTCTTCTGCCTTTTCCCAGACTCAAGACAGTGATGCTGAGGAATGGACCAGGTGCAGTGAATGTGCAGCTACATAATATGTTACTCGACAGACTGGTCAGTAGTAGTGGGAGAACCTCTATATCAGTTGGACCCAGATACCCTCTCAAATTGTGCAGGTTCATGGTAACCCTATGACACATAACCAGAATTATTCATCAGTACCTCTTGATCTGCCTAACAGAGGCCTTCCAAACTCTTCCTGTCTTTTCTCCAAGGTAGAGATAACTAGACCACTTGAGATTCTACCTCTAATTACCACTGGCTTTATTTGTATGTGGGTTTTTAACTTTGATTAGCATTGGTGGAAATCCCACCGCCAGGAACTCTGGGAGGAGAGCATGCATAATTCCATCTCTGTTTTGACTCTTCCATTTGGTCAAACTCCAAATTTGGTTCACCTCACTTTTGGAAATGTAGCAGTGTAGAGTTTCCTCATTCTTATTTTTGTCTGTTTCTCCATAGTTCTCTGTGAACTCCCTGCCCACATTCCTCTGAAGCCACTGGCTTCCCGTACTCTGTTTATGTTACACCCTGACACCTCCACTTCTTCCAGGGATGTGTTCTGCCTCTGAATGATACTACCCATCCAGCACCACCACTTTAGCCCCAGATCTCTCAGAACTATTGCCATTGCCTTCAGAGTGCTCTCCTCTTCTTTCTTTGCTCTCTGCTTTCCTGTATCTTCCTAACAAATAACTTTTCTTGAAATACTTTTCATTGTGTTACTTTCCAAGGACCTAAGTTGTTTTTTGTTACTCATCAAATGAAAACCAAATTCTTGTGCCTCAAAGATTGATGTGACTTCTGTGCTCCAGTTAGTCCAGGCTATTTAATGTTCCTCAACCTCTCCCCAATCATCTATATCTATAAACCACTCTCTTACTTTTTATTGAGATAAATCCCACATCTGTTCCTACTCATATCTCTCCCATGAAATCTTCTTTAATAACTAAGTCTTTATTCCATAGCCTTTCCCATCTCAATTCTAAAAGCATTGAGTCTGTACCACATAGTTTAAAACCCTTTTAGCTTTATGTGGTTATTTTATGCTGCATCTGTTAGGAAGTGCATTTGGTGACTTGCAAGAGACCTGAATATAGTGGCTTGAACATGACAGATATTTATTTTTCATGTTATGAGATGTCAGGAGGTAGGGGTTTCACAGTTGCCACTCTGGCTCCTTATGGCTCCCCATTCTGCTGTCCCTCCGGTCTGGTCCTCAACTTCATGATATAAACTGCTCAGTAGCTCCAACAAGAAGAAGGAAGGACATAAATGGCCAGCCTATTTTAAAAAGCTTTTTTGGGAGCACTGCCCAGTGAAAGGCCACCATTTTTTACAAGGGAAGCTGGGAAATGTAATCTTGAAGACATTTGCATTATTCCCTTCCCCCAAATCTAAGGATTCTGTTAGTAGGGAGGAAGATAGGATGGTTACTTTGGGGCACCCCTCAGTCTCTGTGACACATGCATAAATGTGAGGCTTCCACATCCACCTAGCTCCAGGCACACAGCTAGTGTCTGGTGTCTGCTTCACTTTCCTGAGCAGTGGTAAAGTAAGTAAATTATAAACGTTCAACAAATCAGGATGTACCCCTTAGGTCAGGAAGAGTATTTCCTTTTTACTTTGTCTCATACTCTTTATTCTTTTCCCAGAAATATGTACAAAACAGATAAATTCTTTTAAAGATATAGGAGATAAATGTGAAATTTGTTCATTTATGAACATTATGTTTTGTTCTGTTGAAAAAACACAATTATATAGGTACATCTGGATTTTGATGCTGGGCTACTGGATTGTAACATTCAACAAATGTCTAATAAATACTCCTCAGCATGGCACACAATTCCAGGTCTATATAACAAACAGATTTTTTGACATATGTCTTAAATTTGCAATCTTTGGGGGCAACTAATACAGTGGTTTGTTAACCCAAGTAATCTGTCTCTGTATTCTTATCAGAATTTAAATAAATAATATGCATGATAAATATTTGCTATTATTTGTGATGCTGTTGTGGGTGGCCATTAGGAGCATGTCTGCTTCAACTGGAGGGTGTTTTCCTACTTTTGTCAGACACAAAGCAAGGTTCCTTTTGTCTCCTGATCACAGCTCTAATTTTCCCAGCTGGATGAGTTCACCAAGTTGAGAATCTGAGAGGCCTTAACATTAGCAGAATCTACAAAGCGCCAGAAGGGTACAAAACCTACGTAGAAAATGTTAGCTCTCCAGGCTTGGCGGTGTGGTTGCTACAGCTACCAAGCTGCTGATTTCTCTGCTTCGTGTTCACGTGGGAAGAGAAGCTTTCAAGGTGACAGGGGCTTCATTATATAACTGACATTGCAATTTGTTTGCTTTAATGTTTGCGTTTTAATCTACCGTGCCTGGTCCTAAGTAGGACTTTTCTTTGGGAATACTCAGCTAGGTGGGGGATGGGTAGACCGAGTTTTATACAATCAGGAGGGCAGATCATAGAGTGTAATTATGATATTTTTTCTCCCTGAACTTTGCAACCATTCATACCTTGGCTTGAACTGATGTTGGGGCGAGCTGCATTGCTGCATGTGCCACAAAAAGAATACAAGAACCATTGTTCCATGTATACATAAACACTATACTAGCCAATTTTAAAATAGCAATTAAGATGAAATCACATCAGCCTGTCCTTGGTGAAGTTTAAGTAGATATCCAAGTATAATTAACTGGTGAATCATTCTGAAGCCTTAAAGTTCTTACTTAATGATCTTTAAACACAGTCTCTAAAATATTAATTGCAGATGAATAGGCTGTGCTTGAAACCAAATCATGTACATAATGTAATTGACATATGACCTTCTCTAGGGGAAGTTGCATAGTGACAGATATATAAGAATGTGTTAACAGTGGATTAGCAGTTTATATATTTCCATTTCTTTTCATAAACATATGTGTCATCGATGATAAAGAGGTCTCTAAATTCCCTCCACTTTCTTTTCCCCAATCTCAGTTTTGGAGAGAATGTGACTTTTGTAACTTCTCTTTAATAGAATGGCATTATCAATAGCAAAGCCCTGTTTTTTTCCTTTGTTTGTTTTAGGTTAAGAAGGAGAAGCTAAAGCACTGTTTTTGAAATTTAATTAATTTTTCTTTTCTGGAAGAAGGCATGCTTGACCACTCTTTGCAGTTCTTTAACAGCTTCTATCAGACCTTCTTTTTTTTTTTTTTTTTTGCGGTATGCGGGCCTCTTGCTGTTGTGGCCTCTCCCTTTGTAGAGCACAGGCTCCGGACACGCAGGCTCGGCGGCCATGGCTCACGGGCCCAGCCGCTCCACGGCATGTGGGTTCTTCCCGGACCGGGGCACGAACCCGTGTCCCCTGCATCGGCAGGCGGACTCTCAACCACTGCGCCACCAGGTAAGCCCTATCAAACCTTCTGAGTGGGAAAGGAATAATTTTTTGGAGCACCTATTATGTTTTCTCTTACTTTGTGTACATTGTCTTATTTAATATAGCACTATTAACTATTATTAATTTATTTTACAAATGAAGGTAGAAAGAGGATTTTCGTATCCATAATCACAAAGCCAATAAATAAGAGAGAAATAATGGTCTTTCTAACAGAGACTTGGGTCTTTCTAATCCCAAAACCCACATTCTTTTCATCAGCTTGGGGAGACCTACCATGCCAGAATTATTTCAAATGTGGGGAGATAGCATGGTCTAATTCTCCTTTGTTTTAATTTTTAACAATCATTAAATAACCTACAAGAAGTTTTACATAAGCATTGTTAAATATAAATCTACATTATACTAGATGCTGATTTTTATCCCCAGTAACCATTTCCCCTGTCTTGCCTCAAAGACCTTCAGTTTTCTTTGGAGGATCCTTGTGGGTCCAGGGAAGCTAAATTTAACCCTGGTTTCAAGGGTGTGTCATGTGACCCAGGCTAAGCCAATCAGAGCTTTCTTTTTCTCTGGCCACAATGATTAGTGTAACAATTGAGCATGGAACCATAGCTCATCTAATCAGTATGAATCTCAAGACTTTCTTTGGAATGCTGGAATGAAGGTGCTTCTGTTGATTAAGATAGTGTAGATTTTTACTTCCCAGCCCCTTTGACTTTACACTAGGTCATATGACTTAATTTGGCCAAGGACATACAGGAGGAAATCATGTGTGCCATGTCTGAGTAGGACCATTAAAAGCCCTCATGTATTTCTACTATATTCTTTTTTCCCCTGCACTGTCATAACACTGGCAATATCCCAGATAGGGGCTCCTCCATCAGCCTGCGTCCTGCAATGAAGACTGTGTGACACAGCCACAGTTGACCTCCAGTGGAAATGTATAGTGAATTGAAATAATTTTTTGTTGATGTAAGTCATTGAAATCTGGGAGTTGTTTTATTCTGCAGCATAACGTAGCATAAATGGTAAGGTGTGGTGGTAAGGCTGGAACTGCTGCAACCGCTTTTGCTGCATGAAGTCAGCTGAACAGCAAAGCTGACATAAGAGGGAAGCAGAGTCAGGAAAATCATAAAGACAGGCAGCACTCTGATGATATCATACACCCTAGACTCATGGCTACAGTCCTCTCTGCACCTGAAAATTGTATTTAAGTGAATCAATATATTTGCTTAAGACAGTTTTAGTTGGGTTTTCTGTTACTTGCAACCAAAGCAAATGAATTGCTTTATGTATCATACTATAAATTTCACTAAATTTTCCCTCAACAGACATCCAAAATATAGCCTTGAAATCAGCCCAAGCAGTTTAAGTTATATGGTCCTGGAAGTCACTAGCTAGATCAATGTTGACAAAGGAAGGAAGCCACTCAACAGGCAAATTTAATATGCAAGTAGGTAGATGCCAAATGAGAACTATATAAGATTGCTATGCTAGTAATAAGATTCAAGTGATTTTTCCAAGGATAAGTGAAGAGTTTACATTTTCCAAAATAATGCCTGTTTATTTTTATTTATTTATTTATTTGGTTTTGGCCACACCACGTGGCATGCAGCATCTTAGTTCCCTGACCAGGGATCGAACCCATGTCTCCTGAATTGGAAACACAGAGTCTTAGCCACTGGACCACCAGGGAAGTCCAATAATGCCTGTTAAAAAATGTTTAAGTGAAGATTTCTGAAAAGAAGGGTTAGGGGGAAGGCACAAGGTGTCATGGAGTGATGTTCTGGAAGACCTTGGCCAAATTACCTTAAAGGGTCTAAAATCATTGGATTTTTTTCTCCAGTAGAAAAAAATTGAAAGTAAGAAAACTGTGACTTATAAGTCACAGATAACAACAAATGGGACATCTAACAGTCACAAAGTTGTTGTGAGTTCCCCTTGGAAGAGTGAGTACCTTGTTCTCAAATGCCGCTACTCAAGAGCAGAGAGGAAACTTCTGTTGAACTTCCTGAAATGACAGAATGGAGTTAAAACCGAGCCTTACCAGAGCCAGTTTTTCTATTCCAAGAGAGGTAATTAGTAAGGTCAAAACACTTTCCCTCTGTGAAATAGTCATCAGCTTATGGGAAAAAATTTCTGTGTCTACCCCCAAAATGTGAGTGGACTTTTGAAAGCAATAAATTGTACAAGTAGAGTGCTGAAACCAAAAACTAAATAGTAATATTCTTAGTTAGAATATACCATGATAGTAAAACAGCAAGAACAAAAATTTAAAATGCAGTAACTTTGAATAGTCTCTGTGTACTGAAATTAATTGTAATTAATTTTTTACCTTGTTTTATTTCTTACTTCTTGAAAACGTTTTCTTCCCACCTCTGTCCCCATCAGCCCCATTTTCTTCTGTCACCAGCAGGTAAACGTATTACTAATTGTTGAATATCTTCCCAGAATTTCTTTATGCAAAACCAAGGAAATGCACATATGCATTATTATTTTCCCTCTTTCTTCCATAAAATTTAGCACACTATAGACTGCTCTATGTTCTGCTATTTTCACCTAATGATATCTCTTGGAGATCTTTCCTTATCAGTAGTACATCAAGAACTTTGTCATTTTCTCTTACATCAGCATAGTATTTCTCACAGCGTGCATGTACAGTAATTTATTTAGCCAGCTCCCTATTGATGGAAAGCTGGATTCTTCCCAATTTTTTACTATTACACTCAGTCCTTTTGATAACCTTTAAATATTTTGTTTCATACGTGTTCATTGCTTATTTTCAGAGAATGAAAATAAAGCCAAGCCCTAAAATAGAGTCATCCTTGATTTTGGCAGTCTTCTAAATCTGAGGGTTCACTTGGGTTATTTTTACTACTTAAAGTTACTAATTTATTTCTTCACTGTCCTACTCATTTAGCCAAGAAAAAGCAGCTTTTATTTATAAATAAATATAAGGTATCTAGATACTTGGAAAGAAGGGACAATATCTCATATATCCTCGTAGGGCTATCCTAGGACTGCTGCAGAAATGTTGCTTCCAACAGGAATGATGGAAGAGAAACTTCCCTTGTGGCGCAGTGGATAAGACTCCATGCTCCCAATGCAGGGGGCCCAGGCTTGATCCCTGGTCAGGGAACTAGAGCCCACATGCATGCTGCAACTAAGGAGGCCGCCTGCCCCAACTAAGACCCCATGCAACCAATAAATAAATAAATATTTTTTTAAAAATGATGGAAGAAAGGGCCATTTCCGTAAGAGTCATGTAAATAACATATCAGAGCCCTGGAAAAACTTGTCTTCCTCATCTTGACCTCCATATTTAATCCTGATGATTTATTTTCCGAATTGATTCTCACATGCATTTCTTCTTATATATTCCCTTTCCCTCTGGCTGCATTCTCCAGAATGTTTGCTTTGTCACCAGTGACCTTTTTGTTCCATCCTATGTGCGTTCTGTTGCTGATGTATCACTTTAAAATACCCCACTTGTTGTATAATACCTCTATCAATTCTTCCTTTTTGTTGTTGCTGTTGTTTTCTCAAGGAATTCTTTGGATAATTACTTTAATGAAATTTGGTTTTTGATAGTTTATCCCCCAACTCCCCACCCCAAGCACTCAATGGGAAATTTAAAACATGGGTAAGATTTTGTTTTGGATTTTGATTCCTTTTTCCCCTTCTTAATTACAAACTGCCTGAATATGAATTAAATCAACATTGTTAAATAATATATTTTTATAGGTCAGTGTCTTTACAAGGGGCCAGTGTTCCCAACTCTGCCCACAGTCTGATCTCTCCATTTCCCTCTTACTGACAACAGTTGGCTTCCTTGAGTCACCTTTCCTGGCTTCATTTGTTGACATCATCACCAACTCTTCTCAGTGACTCCACTCTCCAGACCATGCTCTCTATTTGTCAGGGAGATCCCTGGATCTTTTTTAGAACCCTGCAGCTCATGCCTTCAAGTATTACTTTGAAGAGAAAAGCATGAGTGAAGGCTGGGAGGTACACTCTACTTTCTTTTCTCAGTAATGCTATTTAATTCACTGCTTGATTCATTACCATCTTCGTTTTTTCTCTTTCTGTCTGTATTTTTGTTCCCTGGTGTATAAACTCCTCTCCTGCATGGGTCTCTGTGTAAGGAGTTTCTTCTGCTGCTGCTTTTATCTGCCTTCCAGAATTCTGGAAGCAAAGTTCTCCAAAATGTAAAAGACCTTATTAATACACTGGGAACATTTTATTGGTTTAGTTTGTTTAATTATAGTCAGAGGTAAGTCAATATTACTACAATCCCTCTTTTAAAAAATACATTGAGATTTCAGTTGGTTTAGCATGGTTCTACATAATTTCTTAGTCACTTGCTAGTTGCTTCTTTTTCTTCTTAAGTTTTTATTATTTTACAATGCTGTGTTAGTTTCAGGTGTACAGCAAAGTGATTCAGTTATATTCAGAATATATTCAGATACAGAATATATATAGGTTTTTTTTTTCTTTTTAAGATTCTTTCTCCTTATAGGCTATTACAAAATATTGAGTATAGTTCCCTATGCCATATAGTAGTAGGTCCTTGTTGGTTATCTGTTTTGTATTTAGTAATGTATATATGTTAATCCCGAACTTCTTATTTATCCCCCCCACCCCCTGTTTCCCCTTTGGTAACAGTAAGCTTGTTTTCTATGTCTGTAAATCTATTTCTGTTTTGTATATAAGTTTATTTGTATCATTTTTTTAGATTCCACATATAAACAGTATCATATGATATTTGTCTTTCTCTGTCTGGCTTACTTCACTTAGTATGATAATCAGTAGTAATTAAGAGGTCTGATTTTGTATTTGTGCAATTTTGCATAGATATTTATATAACAGTCACAAGGCTACAGTCACCCAAACATGTAGAGACTGTATGTCTTTACAGGCCTGCAAAAGGTAACACTACTGGTTTATGAGTTCAAACTAGTTTTCTGATGTAAGTGAGAAGAAACAAAAACATGATTTTTTTCCAGTGATTATAGTTAGCTTAAGATGATTAATCCTCCAAAATATTATTATTTGGGCAGTGAGATTTTGAAGAGAAGAGCAAAAGACAGGAGAAATAGAAAATATTCAGCAACAAAGAGGGAGGAAATTATGTTTAACCAGTTCATGATACTCAAATCGTTGTTAAACTGCTGGCCTGCCTGATATTCAGAGGCTGATTACTCCCTCCCCAGGGGGATATTATAAACAATGATTTACTATCAAAATATTTTTTATTTGACTGAAGGCTCATTTGCCAAGCCTGGAGATCAGAGGTGTGGAGCAGATGGGGAAAGCAACCTGTTTCTCTGCCTATAAGGAACTGGCTGTGGAGGAAACGGCAGCAAGTGGGATGGAAATGTCGCTTGAGCCCTGAAGCTCTGGTAAATATCAGGAAAGAAGACAATACCAGTCTCCCAGCCCACAGCTCACAAAGCCACTCTCTCTTCCAGCAGACATTAAATATTAATGACCGTTTTATAAGGAGGGGCAGGAACGACTCTGGCATGAGAGCTGCCCACCCACGTGGGTTGTGTTGGATTTTCGACAGCGGCACGTTTCATAACTTTTCCCTCCCGTTCCTTTTATGCCTCTGAGAATCTTCAGCCTGAAGGTAATGAAACACTTCCTTTATCACTCGGTGTCATTGAAATATTTATCTGATTTTTTTTTGAATAAAAGAGTACAGCACCAACAATAACTCTGTCCCTACGTATCCTCAGATTTCAAAAGGAAAAAGGAAGCTTATTGAATAAATTAATAACAAGACATTTGGCAATCAACTTTACAAATAACGAAAAACACCGTGATAAGTTGCAGCCTGTTTACAGCATGTAAACTCAAGCACGATGCTTAGCGCATGGGACCCAAACAGAAACAATTGGCCTTTGGAGTAATCATTTAGACATCGATTTAAGTTTAAAAGGTTTTTTTCACACATTTGAGCATTTCTAAATACATTCTTGTCACCTTGCTGATTCAAAGTGGAGTCACTGAAGATAATGTGGATTCATTAACGCAATTTTCTCAGGACCCATTTTGGTCCATCATTTTGTCTCAGGTTTTATTACCTGGTGAATACAAAGCAACTAAAAGCCTAAATGTAGGTGGCTCCTAATTTCCATCTGCCTGGCTGCAGGGAGGTTATTAGTCTTTTGCAGAAAAACCCTCACCAAGCACTTCCTGGAGGAAACACAGGTGACAACACGAGTCCAAAAAGTGAGCCCTTGCCCTCACTGATTGCCATGGGAAGTCGCCTAGAGACTTTGCCATCAAGTCCCAACAGGGACACAGGCTCTGAGCTAAAATTGTGTCCTGGTTGCCATAACTGATGCTCTGATGCCACTGAACTGGACAGTCAAGGGCCAGTCTCAGAAATCCAGGGAGATGAAAAGGAGAACACTTGTTCTATGTTCCCCTCACTGAGGAGTGAGGGCAGGGAAATGTTGTCCCAGGGTTGGTCGAGCTCATAGTCATTTCGGGGTTTAGTGAGACAGTTATCTCAATGCACATACAGCCCCTGCCTTCCACAGTGCACATGTACCCAGGATGGCTGAGGTAGAACAAGCCCCTGTCCAAGCTGTGCTAGAAACATCTGTTATTGTCCACTAGGTTGTTACGGTTTAGTTCACTCTGCAATTTCATCTTTCTTTCTCGAGAGTCCCTTTCAGGAGTCTCCACTGCTTCTCCTTTAATCTCTCTTTTGTCACATTCTCCTTAGACTGCTATACAGGCCTCAACATCAGTTGTGCTCAGTTCTAAGTGTATATTCTATAAGGCTTTCGCACCTATTGCGATTTTGTGGCTGTCAGTAGACACTGCAGAGAGGAGCATGGCTGTAGTCTGTTCGCCAGGAGAGTTCCTTCTAAGACCAATTCTACAATGATTGCTTCTTACATTACTAAAAGTACAGAAAAAGAATGATAATTTTTGTCTTCCACAGATTTTATGTATCGTAAAGGATATATATTTTTTATTAAGTTTTATTTTGTATTATTTTTAAGAAACTTTATTTTTATAACAGTTTTAGATTCACAGCAAAATTGAGGGGAAGGTACAGAGATTTCCTGTCTATACCCACACATGCATAGCATCCTCTGTTACTGACTTCTCCCACCAGAGCAGTACATTTGTTACAATGGATGAATCTACACAGATACATCATAATCACCCAAATTCCATAGTTTATATTAGGGCTCACTCTTGGTGTTATACATTCTATGGGTTTGGACAAATATATAATGACATGTATCCACTATTATCATACAGAATATTTTACTGCCCTAAAAGTCCTCTGTGCTCTGCCTATTCATCCCTCCCTCCTTCCTAGTCCCTGGCAACCACTGATCTTTGGATTGTCTCCATAGTTTGCCTTTTCCAGACTGTCATATCATTGGAATCATTCATTATGTAACCTTTTCAGTCTGGCTTCTCTCACTGAGAAGTATGCATTTAAAGTTCCTCCATGCCTTTTAATGGTTTCATAGCTTATTTCTTTTTAGCACTGAATAATATTCCATTGTCTGGATACATCACAGTTTATTTATCCATTCATCTCTTATAAAGGACATTTACATTTATAAATTAATAAATTTGAATGGAGTCACAGAAAGTTACATAGATTTTACAAGGCAGTGTTCTCTGCATCCATGTTTCTCTGTCCCTACTGTATTTTCCCAAATAATATCTCTATTTCTGTTGTTTTCCCTCCTTGGTGGTGGTTGCATGAGGTTTTTATGTAACCAAAATTGTATTGGTATGGATAGAATTAGGTTCAATCTGTTTTCAAGTTTTCTTAACTTTCTTTTTCCAAGGTTATTGCTACCCATGTTACTCTGAGAAGGAACTTAAAGTAGATAGAGACAGTGGCACATGCCTGTCTCAGTGGGCACTTAGGTGTTCATTTCTCTCCTGTCTGCTTTAGACTCAAGGGAAGGGACGGAGATGGGGAAGAAAAGAAAGGATGGTGAAGTCATCAATCGATTCTGGCCCATTTGATATTGTCAGAGAAATGAGTGTTTTCTGAATAGCAGGAGATGTGTGAGGATATTTAGGCTGGTGAGACAGACAGCAGAACCACTCTTTGAGGAGTTCTGGCATGGAGAATGGTTTGAATCACTGTTCTGCCTTGGACCACTTACGTGAAGTGTTTCTCATTCAACTGATCATGTCTGTGACCTGAGACAGTGACAGCAGGAGCTGGGGTGATGAGTTCCAGCCGTCAGACCCTGTACCAAGGTGAGGTTGCTGGACTCAGTCTGCTTCATGGGGATGTCTCACCAACCTTCTATGCTGTTTGGCATTCTGATTTGAGGTATAAATCTTGCTTAGTATTGAAGGTATTTTTTCCTCTGAACAAAACCTTCACTTTAAGCGCTAACATTTTTAGCTGATTTATTTATTTAGTTTTTGCTTATTCTATTTTTTTTGTTGTTGTTGGGTGTTGCGTGGCTTGAGGGATCTTAGTTCCCCGACCAGGGATTGAACCCAGGACCACGGCAATGAAAGCACCGAGTCCTAACCACTGGACCGCCAGGGAACTCCTTTTTTTGCTTATTCTAAATAGAATTTTTGGGGTGTTGGGAGATTTATATTTTCATTATATAGTATTTTGATTAATGAACATACCTTTGCTCTTTATAATCATCAGACAGTAATGCATACTTACATTTAATATTTCCATAACATTCCTGAGTCATGTGAAATCATTAGAAAGCACCAAAGGTGGTTGAAGGGGGAGAGGTCTCTCAGGAATGAGCCTTATTCCCAAAACAATTCTGTCCCACATTCCTTGCATTTACCTTGCCTCTTTGCCTACAACTCAAATAGGATTTGAGATTTCTTCCATTCATCTCGCTGCTTTGCTGTTTAACCATTATATGCACGATTATATGGGGATTATATTAACACTTCCTCAAGTAAAATCTCATGCATGGAAGAATGGGAGGTAAGGGTCTTGATTAGCTAGTGATCTCTTATGAAATGCCAGAATTCACCTCAGATTAACATTTTTTTACTATGGCCGTCTTTGTGATACTTACTCTACGCCAAAGGGTAGAATCAACCCTCTCTATGTTTTGTTTTTTTCTTAATTACTTTTTTGCAAACCTAGATACTAGTAGCCACAGTTTCATAACCAAAGTTTATTGTCACATCTATCCACTAGGGGTCCCATTTAATAATCAATCAATTAAATGATCTATGGTACATGGAGCCCTGGTTTCACAATATTGTCCTTCTTTTTAGGTATATGTAAGAGTGTATATCAGTCACTTTTGAGTAAACCGTGAGCTTAGAGCATTGGACCCCAAAAAGAGATCCCCAGCTCTAGTCTTTTAAGTTAATAAGGATTTTTTTTAGGATTGCTCTGAAGTTTTCCTAAAGGTCTTAAAAACGTTTGCTAATTTAAACTCATCCCTAACTTGCCATATGGAATTTAGCTTCCTCAGTTTAGCTTTCTCATCAACAAAGCTGACTGAAAATATATAAACAGCCAGAATGCAGAATAAATTTATCATTGTATCCCTCTCTACTGACACCATCCTATCTTGGCAACAAAATTAAGGGAAAGAGAGTATTGATATTTCCATAATGACAAAGTAAATAATTTCACAACTTTGGTTTACCAGTATTGGGGATATAAAATTCATTCAGTCATTAATCAAAGATGTATTGTGCACTTGTTACATGAACAGATGGCCTTAAACTCAGATTTAGACTTTAACCAACATGTTTATTCCCTGAGGTCACTGTCATGTTTGCCCCATAAATTCCTCTCCTGGAGCATAACCCCATGGGTGCCCAACTACACCCCTGCCCAAGTACGCTTCTCTGTAGAATTTTGCTAAAATGGGGACTGTGTGCACCCATGGATCCTCTGCCTGTCATTTCTAGGTGGCACCAAGTGACATTTCCTAGTAAACATTTTGTAGGACAATGGCTATTAAATAGAGAAACCTGAAGTCAAACTCAGTTCCGTGTGTGACACCAAAGCTCCTAAGAGCTGTGTTATATCCCATAATGTCTACAAACTCTTGTGGATTAAGTGAGATATAATATGAAATACTTTAGTGCCTGACAGAAATTTTCCTTAGTTTAAAAATAACTATTAATTATTATTCTAGCTTCATAGTATAACTACAAAATCAATATTGCTAGATATTGTTTTAATACAAATTAAACAATAGAATTTTATGAAAAGTGCCAGCTTTTCTGTGCCCTGTTTTTGGTATTGCCAAGATTGCTAAAGGAAGAAAGAGCAGTTTTTCATGAAGTTAATTATCTGGGGAACCTGTGCAGGACTATTGTGAAAGGAATAAATAAACTTTTATATTCATTTGCGCTCACTTTGATGGGCTTGTTGTCTTAATAGGGTTCCTCTGGAAAAAGGATGAGGATGGGCTTTGTTTGGCACGTGATGCGGAGAAAAGTGGTCTCCGTCAAATGAAGTCTTGGAATACCTGGCCTTTCACCAGATTGGAATTGCCACTCCTGCCTGGAGGCAGGAAGAGGGCACATGGCTCTTGTTCGGTACAGTTGCTTGGCCACCTGTGGATGTGGGAGGCGGAGCTAACCTAGAAAGGAGAAAACAGTCAGGACAGGCGCGGCACCAAGTGGCTGCCAATCAGAGAGCAATTTTCATGGGAGTCACTGCCGCTGACTGAGCAATGAGATATTTTAGCTACATGGAAACTCAGCTTTTTCGAGTAGGAAGAGCAGAGGGATCTGTCCTGACCTTGTGCCTTCACTCACAAGGAGACTTAAAACTCAAAAAATTAATGAACGGAAACCTCAGTTGAATAGAGTAGGGATACCACAAGAGGGCGCTCTCATGCCCTGTGAAGATAGCAGAGCCCAACAGGAAGAAGACACTCCTTTTTCTTCCTGGTAAGAACTCAGCCAACGAAAGCCACAGACTCTTTGTTAACTGTAGCCCTCTCACCTTCCTTTTCCCCTTTACAAAAGAGTTTTCCTTGCCATTTTTGCTGGGAGCGTACATGTAGCTCACCATGGTTGCAAACCCTGAATTCCAATTCTTTGGTGATTCTGAATAAACTCATTTTTGCTGGAGAAGTAACTGGCAGTCTATTTGTTTTAGGTCAACAAAACAAATCAGTCTAATGAAAGCTATGGGAAACTGCACAACATTATGAGTGCAGTTAATGCCACTGAATATAGCATTAAAATGGTTTGTGACAAATTTTATTTTATATCTTTAAAAAATATATTTTAAAAATTGCATTAATTTAAACATTAAAAAAATTAACAATGCAAGAGACCAAAAACCATTGAATTGTACACTTTATTTTTTAGAAATTCATTTATTTTATTTATTTTTGGCTGTATTGGGTCTTCGTTGCTGTGCCCGGGCTTTCTCTAGTTGCGGCGAGAGGGGGCTACTCTTCGTTGCAGTACGTGGGCTTCTCATTGCAGTGGTTTCTCTTGTTGTGGAGCATGGGCTCTAGGCGCGCGGGCTCAGTAGTTGTGGTACATGGACTCTAGAGCGCAGGCTCAGTAGTTGTGCCCACGGGCTTAGTTGCTCCGCGGCATGTGGGATCTTCCCGGACCAGAGGATGAACCCGTGTTCCTTGCATTGGCAGATGGACTTAACCACTGTGTAACCAGGGAAGTCCCGAATTGTACACTTTAAATGGGGGAATTAGATGGTATGTGAATTACATCTCAATAAAGCTGTTAAAAAAAGTTATGGAGAGCATTTTGTTTCTACAATTATAGGTTAGTTTTCCGTTAGTTTTCTAAAGGGTGTGTCACATAGGCTATCCAGTAAACACCAAGAACTGATGTAACAATAATCACATAAATCTCAAGATTGTAGGTAGCTATGCAAACACAGATGAATACTTCGTTTTTAGTATTTTTGACAATGTAATCAGTTGAAGGAGAAAAAAAATGATTGACTGGAGCACAGAGCATATGTGTTTATTATGAGATCCTCATTTTCTTGTTCCTTAATAACCAACTACTGTGTGTTACTCTGTACCCATCCTAACAAAGCTGTGCTTGATCTCATCAATACAGAATCTGACAGGATCAGACAATAAACTTTTGCTAATTAATATTTAATGGGCCTATGGATTTTTCTCAGCAGCTGGAGTGCTAAATAATAGTCAATTAGCAAATGTGTTAATTAGCTCTAATTACACAGCACACGAGCTTCTCTGAGCACTTTTCCTTTATAGATTTACACACGAATGTTCCACCACTCTTCTTGAACACACCAGGCAGCTAATTAATTGATAAGTAATAATTCATTCTTCTCTCTGAAACATGTATTTAAAATGAAATCCAGAAGGTGGAGTCAAGATGGTGGTGTGGGAAAACACAGAGTTGGCTTCTCCCCACAACTAGGGTTCCTGCCGGCCCCTGATGGGGGACTCTGACGACCAAGGAGATGGGAGGAACCCCCAAGTGAACCAGTAGGATGTGGGGGGACTGAAGGGGGAGGAGAAGTGGAGGCCAGACAGGATTGGTACCCTGAGGCTGGGGAGATCAGGAGAGGCAGGCGGGAGGGACTCTCTGGGAAGAGCAGGAGAGGAGCAGAGGGCAATTGCCTTGTCCACTCTGGCCAGGGAGCCTGCCCTCCAAGCCCCCCTCCCCTGCATTGGTCCAGGGGACATAGGAGGGAGACTGGGGTGATCAAGAGAGGCAGGTGGGAGGGACCCTTCCAGACCAGAGGAGCAGGAGAGGAGAGGAGGGCATTTACCCCACCCATTCGAGCCCAGAAAACCTGCTGGGCTCCCAGGGTAGGTCCCCTGCCCTCTGAGACCAGGGGTGGGGGGCATGCCTGGGCCCCTTCTGTTCCTTGAACCTAAGCCCCGCCCCCACAGCCCAAGGGCCTTTTCCAGCCCTGTGGGTCCTGAGCATTGGCCCCACCCACCGCCCAAACTCGCCGTTGCTTACGCCCTACCCTCCACAGCCAAAGCCTTTTCCCCATTTTTTTGTTTCTTTTTTTTCTCTTTTCCCTCCTCCTGTTTTTTACTATTGTGGTACTGTTCTACCATTCAGTTATTGCCTCATCTATGTTTTTATTTTTATATTCTAATATATCTGTTAGTTTCCTAGTCTAATTTTACTTCTTACTTTGTTACTGTTCTCTCTTTTTTTTGCTGCCCCACGCAGCTTGTGGGATCTTGGTTCATGAGCCAGGGGTCAGGCCAAAGCTCCTGCCGTGGGAGCTCCAAGTTTGAACCACTGGACTAACAGAGAACCTCAGACCCCAGGGAATATTCATTGGAGTGCGGTCTCATGGAGTGCCTCATCTCAGCACTAAGACACAGCTCTACCCAATACCCTACAAACTCCAGTGTTGGAAGCCTCAGGCCAAACAACCAGTAAAACAGGAACACAGTCCCACTCATTAAAAAAAAAAAAGAGAGATGGCAAAAAATATGTCAGAGATGAAGGAGCAAGGTAAAAACCTACAACACCAAATAAATGAAGAGGAAATAAGCAATCTACCTGAAAAAGAATTCAGAGTAATGAGAGTAAAGGTGATCCAGAATCTTGGAAATAGAATGGAAGCACGGATTCAGAAAATACAAGAAATGTTTAACAAAGATCTAGAAGAACGAAAGAACAAACAAAGATGAACAACACAATAACTGAAATGAAAAATACTCTAGAAAGAATCAATAACAGAATAACTGAGGCAGAAGAACAAATAAGTGAGCTGGAAGACAAAATGGTGGAAATAACTGCCAAGGAGCAGAATAAAAAAAAAAAGAATGAAAAGGATTGAAGACAATCTCAGAGACCTCTGGACAACACTAAATGCTCCAACATTCGAATTATAGGGGTCCCAGAAGGAGAAGAGGAAAAAAAAAGAAAATATTTGAAGAGATTATAGTTGAAAACTTCCCTAACATGGGAAAGGAAATTGTCACCCAAGTCCAGGAAGCACAGAGAGTCCCATACAGGATAAACCCTAGGAAAAACACATCAAGACACATATTAATCAAACTAACAAAAATTAAATTCAGAGAAAAAATACTAAAAGCAGCAAGGGCGAAACAAACATACCATGGAATCCCCATAAGGTTATCAGCTGATTTTTCAGCAGAAACTCTGCAGGCCAGAAGGGAGTGGCAGGATATACTTAAAGTGATGAAAGAGAAAAACTTACAACTAAGATTACTCCACCCAGCAAGGATCTCATTCAGATTCAATGGGGAAGTCAAAAGCTTTTCAGACAAGCAAAAGCTAAGAGAATTCAGCACCACCAAACCAGCTTTACAGCAAATGCTGAACAAACTTCTCTAAATGGGAAACACAAGAGAAGAAAAAGACCCACAAAAACAAATGTGATGTAATTAAGAAAATGGTAATAGGAACATACATATCAATAATAACTTTGAATGTAAATGGATTAAATGCCCCAACCAAAAGACACAGACTGGCTGAATGGACACAGAAACAAGAACCATATATATGCTGTCTACGTGAGAACCACTTCAGACCTAGAGACGCATACAGACTGAAAGTGAAGGGATGGAAAAAGATATTCCATGCAAATGGAAATCAAAAGAAAGGTGGAGTAGTAGTACTTGTATTGGATAAGATAGACTTTAAAATAGAGACTGTTACAAGAGATAAAGAGAGACACTACATAATGATTGAAGGATCAATCAAAGAAGATATAACAATTATAAATGTTTATGCGCCCAACATAGGAGCACCTCAATACATAAGGCAAATGCTAACAACTATGAAATCAGAAATCGACAGTAACACAATAATAGTAGGGGACTTTAACACCCTACTTACACCAATGGACAGATCATCCAAACAGAAATAAATAAGGAAACACAAGCTTTAAATGACACAATACACCAGATAGATTTAATTGATATTTATAGAACATTCCACCCAAAAGTGGCAAAATACATTTTCTTCTCAAGGGCACATGGAACATTCTCCAGGATAGATCACATCTTGGGTCACAAACCAAGCCTCAGAAAATTTAAGAAAATTGAAATCATATCAAGCATCTTTTCTGACCACAATGTTATGAGATTGGAAATCAATTGCAGGAAAAAAACTGTAAAAAAAACCCAAAATTACATGGAAATGGTATCAAATTGGAAATCAATTACAGGAAAAAAACTGTAAAAAACCACAAATACATGGAGGCTAAACAGTGTACTACTAAATAAGCAAGGGATCACTGAAGAAATCAAAGAAGAAATAAAAAAGTGTACAGAAACAAATGGCAATGAAAACACAATGACCTAACACTATGGGACACAGTGAAAACAGTTCTAAGAGGGAAGTTTATAGCAATTCATTCTCACCTTAGAAACAAGAAAAATATCAAATAAACAATCTAACCCTACACTTAAAACAACTAGGGAAAGAAGAACAAAGAAAACCTAAAGTCAGTAGAAGGAAAGAAATCATAAAGATCAGAGCAGAAATAAATGAAATAGAAACAAAGAAAACAATAGCAAAGATCAATAAAACTAAAAGCTTGTTCTTTGAGAAGATTAAAAAAATTGATAAACCCTTAGCCAGACTCATCAAGAAAAAAAAGGACAGGATATAAATCAATAAAATTAGAAATGAAAAAGGAGAAATCAAAACTGACATGGCAGAAATACAAAGGATTATAAGAGACTACTACAAACAACTATATGCCAATAAAATGGACAACCATGAAGAAATGAACAAATTCTTGGAAAGGTACAATTTTCCAAGACTGAACCAGGTAGAATTAGAAAACATAGGCCTATCATAAGTAATGAAATGGAAACCGTAATTAAAAATCTTCCAACAAACAAAAGCCCATGACCAGATGGCTTCACAGGTGAATTCTATCAAACATTTAGAGAAGAGCTAACACCCATCCTTCTCAAACTCTTCCAAAAAATTTGCAGAGGGAGAAACACTTCCAAATTCATTCTACGAAGCCACCATACCCCAGATACCAAAACCAGAAAAATATATCACAAAAAAAGAAAATTATAGACCAATATCACTAATGAACATAGATGCAAAAATCCTGAACAAAATACTAGCAAACAGAATCCAACAGCACATTAAAAGGATCATACACCATGGTCAAGTGGGGTTTATACCAGAGATGCAAGGATTGTTCAATATATGCAAATCAGTCAATGTGATACAGCACATTAACAAATTAAGGAATAAAAACCATATGATCATCTCAGTAGATGCAGAAAAAGCTTTTGACAAAATTCAACACCCATTTATGATAAAAACTCTCCAGAAAATGGTCATAGAGGGAACCTACCTCAACATAATAAAGGCCATATATGACAAACCCACAGCAAGCCTCATACTCAATGGTGAAAAACTGAAAGCATTTCCACTAAAATCAGGAACAAGACAAGGATGTCTGCTCTCACCACTCTTATTCAACATAGTTTTGGAAGTCCTAGCCACAGCAATCAGAGAAGAAAAAGAAATAAAAGGAATAAAAATTGGAAAAGAAGAAGTAAAAATATCCCTGTTTGCCAGTGACATGATACCATACCTAGAAAATCCTAAAGATGCCACCAGAAAACTCCTAGAACTAATCAATGAATTTGGTAAAGTTGCAGGATACAAAATTAAATCACAGAAATTTCTGGCATTCCTATACACCAACAACAAAAAATCAGAAAGAGAAATTAAGGAAACACTCCCATTTATCATTGCAACAAAAAGAATAAAATACCTAGGAATAAACCTGCCAAATGAGGTGAAAGACTTGGTCTCAGAAAACTAGAAAACACTGTTGAAAGAAATCAAAGATGACATAAACAGATGGAGAAGTATACCATGTTCTTGGATTGGAAGAATCAATATTGTGAAAATGAGTATATGACCCAAAGCAATCTACAGATTCAGTGCAATCCCTATCAAGCTACCAATGGCATTCTTCACAGAATTAGAACAAAAAATTTTATAATTCGTATGGAAACAGAACACCCCAAATAGCAAAAGCAATCTTGAGAAAGAAAAACAGAGTTGGAGGAATCAGGCTCCCCAACTTCAAACTATACCACAAAGCTGCAGTAATCAAGACAGTATGCTATTGGCACAAAAACAGAAATATAGATCAATGGTACAGGATAGAATGACCAGGGGTAAACCCATGCACATGTGGGCACCTAATTTATGACAGAGGAGGCAAGAAAATACAATGGAGAAAAGACAGCCTCTTCAATAAGTGGTGCTGGGAAAACTGGACAGCTACATGTAAAAGAATGAAATTAGAACACTACCTAACACCATACACAAAAGTAAACTCCAAATGGATTAAAGGCTTAAATGTAAGACCAGACACTATAAAACTCTTAGAGGAAAACATAGGAAAAAAACTCTTTGACATAAACCACAGCAAGATCTTTTTTGACCCACCAACTATAGTAACCAAAATAAACAAATGGGACTTAAAAGCTTTTGCACAGCAAAGCATAAACAAGGCAAAAAGACAACCCTCAGAATGGGAGAAAATATTTACAAATGAAGCAACTGAGTAAGGATTAATCTCCAAAATATACAAACAGCTCATGGAGCTCAATATTGAAAAAACAAACAATCCAGTTAAAAAATGGGAGGAAGGGCTTCCCTGGTGGCACGGTGGTTAAGAGTCCGCCTGCCGATGCAGGAGACACGGGTTCGTGCCCCGGTCTGGGAACATCCCACATGCCGCGGAGCAGCTGGGCCCATGAGCCATGGCCGCTGAGCCTGCGCATCCGGAGCCTGTGTAGACATTTCACCAATGAAGACATACAAATGGACAAGAGGCACGTGAAAAGATGCTCAACATCACTAATTATTAGAGAAATGTAAATCAAAACTACAATGAAGTATCACCTCATGCTGGTCAGAAGGGCCATTATCAAAGAATCTAGAAACAATAAATTCTGGAAAGGGTGTGGCGAAAAGGGAGTCTTCCTGCACTGTTGGTGGGAAAGTAAATTGATACAACCACTATGGAAAACAGTATTGGAGGTTGCTTAAAAATACTAAAAGTAGAACTACCATATGACCCAGCAATCCCACTACTGGACATATACCCTGAGAAAACCATAATTTAAAAAGAGATATGTGGGCTTCCCTGGTGGCGCAGTGGTTGAGAGTCCACCTGCCGATGCAGGGGACATGGGTTCATGCCCCTGTCTGGGAAGATCCCACATGCCGTGGAGCGGCTGGGCCCGTGAGCCATGGCCGCTGAGACTGCGCGTCCGGAGCCTGTGCTCCGCAACGGGAGAGGCCACAACAGTGAGAGGCCTGCGTAACATACACACACACACACACACACACACACACACACACACACACACACACAAAGAGACATGTACCACAATGTTCATTGCAGCACTATTTACAATAGCCAGGACATGGTACCAACCTAAATGTCCATCGACAGATGAATGGGTAAAGAAGATGTGGCACATATATACAATGGGATATTACTCAGCCATAAAAAGGAACGAAATTGAACTATTTGTAGTGAGGTGGATGGACCTAGAGTCCGTCATACAGGGTGAAGTAAGAAAGAGAAAAACAAATACTGTATGCTAACGCATATATATATGGAATCTAAAAAAAAAGAAAAAAATGGTACTGATGCACCTAGTTGTAGGGCAGGAATAAAGAGGTAGACATAGAGAATGGACTTCAGGACATGGGTGGGATGGCGACCCTGGGGTGAAGTGAGAGTAACATCGACATATATAAATATAAAATATTTGACTCTTGGGAAGCAGCAGCATAGCACAGGGAGATCGGCTTGGTGCTTTGCAATGATCTAGAGGTGTGGGATAGGGAGGATGGGAGGGAGGCTCAAGAAGGAGGGGATATGGGGACATGTGTATGCATATGGCTGATTTGCTTTGTTGTACAACAGAAACTAACACAATTTTGTGAAGCAATTACACTCCAGTAAAGATCTATTAAAAAAAAAAACAACAACCAATATTAGAAACCATCAAAACTGCTTTGTCAAGGGATTTTGCCCTCTCTTTTTAAGAGTCTTTGTGTACAGCTACCCTCAGTGGGATAGGGAAGGTGGGAGGGAGGCTCAAGAGGGAGGGGAAATGGGGATATATGTATACATATAACTGAATAACTGATTCACTTTGTTATACAGCAGAAACTAACACAACATTGTAAAGCAATTATACTCCAATAAAGACGAAAAAAGAAAAAAAGTGGAATCCCCTTTAAAGCTTGATGACTTTAAAAATGACTTTTAAGTGTGTACAATGAATTCGATGTCTGCTTTTTAAACAGGCTTCTCTTAATCTCTAGGAAGTTTTTCATTTCTGTGTGAATGAAGAAGAGAATTATGAGTTTTGTGTATTTGTGTAAGAGGTGTGTATGAAAAAAAGAGAGAGAAAGAAGAAAGTAAAGAAGGAAGGAAGGAGGTATGGGAGGAAGAAAAATGAACTGAAAAATGTAATGGAGGCTGGTTCTTTGTGAGGAGTCAGGATGTGCCTAGGTTGCCTTGCAGTATGGAAAATTATGAACTTCAGGAGCAAGGGTAATCAATATGTACCATGCAATTAACAGTATCTTCTGAGCTTCGTGTGGCAGTTAAAGAAAACGTCTCTGAACATTGTGTGGTGCCAGCCACCGGGGACAGAGAATGCTCTGAGGAAAGACATTAGCACAGCAGCTTTGCACATGGCCTGACATGAGTTGTTAGATCAAAGGCTGTGGATGGCAGTAGCCTGCTCCAGGGGAGCCAGCAGTTCTGCCACCATTTCAGTGCCAGAGGACGCTGCTCAAGGCATTGGTAGAGAAACCCTCCAAGGGGACTTTGAGGGAACAAAGTTGTTTTTTTTTTTCAAGTAAGATGATGGTCAGGGAATTCAGTTCAAATGGACTACTCATTTGAAGAGCTCTGCATCACCAAGCTTACATTAACTCTCAGCTCCCTATGTTAGCCTTTGCTAAGACCCTTAAATGTTAGTTAGCTACAAAGGCTGTTTAGGGAAAAGATGTTAAAATTGATCCTTCAGATTGGACTTGTTTGATCATTTCAGTAAGGCTCAGAGGAGCTGCCAGCTTTGCGCAAGCACACCATGCGTTTTTACTCTCTCATGACCATCAGAGTTACCAAATTCTTGTTAAGAACACTGTAAATAAACAGAGAGAAAAATGCAATATTGTCAAGTGCACATTGAAAACTGTCAAGCTTTATTTATCTGTTTATTGTATTGAGAGACAATGATATTTATCCTTTTCATGGCTTAGAGAAAGTGGGTACCTTAGAAGACTGTGAATCTGTTCATGTGAGTTGGATACACTTTGAATGACCAACAAACAGTACTTTTGGATCTGATGGTCTGGGACCCTGTCTCCTGGGTTTTTTTGTGTTTTGGGGACCTATTTGAGAGCCATGTTTGGAGAAGACCTTTGGGAAGCCTTGAGGCCATGGATAGCGGTGGTGGTGCTGAAAACAGTGCTGGGACCCTGATCTGGGAGAACTGGGCAATGTGGAAAATGAACTACTGGGTGACACTATGGGTCCACAGTCAGGAAGCTGCAGGCCTCCTGTATTGGACAACTCACTGCCCTCCTGGCATCCTCTCAGCCTTCCTCATCACTTTAGCTGTTGCTGTGGCAGCCAGCTGCAAGTGCTTGTGACTTGAGGGCTCCTGGCCTCAGCAGTATCACTGGCCAGCTCACATTCTGTTCAGGGGTGTCTCTGTTACCTCGTGGTACTTCTGCAGGGCCAAGGCAGCCTGCGCAAACTGGGAGGCAGCCCCTTCTGTCTGAGTCCTCGTGGGGACTGAGGCTGGCTCTCCAGCGTGGTGATAGCTTGGTACTGCACCCTTGCGTTGGCTTTCCAGCCTTCCCTGTTTCACTCTCCCTCGGCTCCAACTCCTGTTCCCTAGGATCACTACCTGCACTAAAGGCTAGGTTTTTTGGGGGAACCTAGGCTGTAACAGATTCATCCCAGAAGTCAAGTTGAACCAATGGCTGAAAACACAGGCAGGAGTGAGGAGTCAGGGAATGCAGACTTCCAGATTACAAGAAATGTCAGGGAGATAGAAACCAGCCAAGTAGTGCATGTTGTGCAGCCAGTACCCTGGGCCCGAAGGAATGAAGGAATGGAGACATCTAGGGTGGTCTTGTGCGGTCCTTTCATTCTCTGAGATAGGGAGCTCACAGCGGCTGCTTGAGTGAGAGCAAAGCCTGTGGCTGGAAAATTCCACAGAGACATTATTTAGTCTATCCACCTGGCAGGGTCTTTCCATTGCCAAAGGAAAGGGAAATGCAGTGTTTACCTGTGTAGCTTCAACCTGAGTGGGGAAAAGGCTTGGGTCAAAAGAGAGGAAACTTAAAAATGAGAGAACACCTTTGCTTTTCTTCCTTGTTCTCTATGCACAAGTATAAATACTACCCAAGTGGCACAGCAAGCAGGACGTGACTGCTGTTTCAGTCCTGAATTAGTTTTCTATTGCTGCCGTAACAAATTACCACAAACTTAGTGGCTTAAAACAACACAAAATTTATTATCTTACAGCTCTGTAGGTCAGAAGTCTAACATGGGTCTCACTAAACTAAAATCAAGGTTTCAGCAGAGCTACACTCCTTTCTGGAAGCTCTATGGGAGAATTTGTTTTCTTGACTTTTCCAGCTTCTAGCAGCTTCCTGCTTTCCTTAGTTTGTGTTCTCTTTCCTTGCTCCTCAGTTTCAGCAACGGCAGGCTGAGTCCTCATGTCACACCACTCAGACCTCCTCTGCCTCCCTCTTCCATTGTTAAGGACCCTTGTAATTACATTGGGCCCACCTGGATAACTGAAGATAATTTCCCTATTTTAAGGTCAGCTGATTAACAACCTTATTTCCATCAACATCCTTAATTCCCATTTGCCATGTGACATAACACATTCACAGGTTCTGGGGAGTAGGATGTGGACATCCTTGGAGCAGTCATTATTCTGCCTACCACAAGTCCTTTCTGAAATCTAAGTTATAGACTCAAAATTTCCCCTACCTAGAAAGTTCTCCACCTGGCATTAAGAGGGTCTGACTTCTCCTTCAAGGTTCAACTCAAATATCTTCCATTTAAATCTTATCTTCAACACAGACAGGTAGAAATAATTATACTGCCCCTAAAATATTGTATATATCCCTTTAATAGAGCACTTAAATAAATACACAGGTACTTTATATACATCAACTGTTCTCTGCTCTCTTAATATATTACAGCCTAAGGGAAGAGAACTGTTATAATTATGCTTGTATCGCTAGTTCACAGGTGAAGAAGCATAGGATGGTCTATTTCACAATGATTTTTTGAACTAAATGATAATGGAAATTCAAGGAAAGACCATGTAATGAATCTATCATATTAATACTAGTTAAATGGAGCACAGGCTACTGGATGATGTGCAGTAGTTCAACAGCAGACCACAGAGAAATTGAAATAGAGACATTTATTACTCACAGGTCCTGGAGGAAGTACCCAGCACACTGTGTGGGGTCACATGCAGAGTTCAAGGCAGAGTGCAGAGAGAGAGAGACATAGGACCTGGGGCACATGCCTCTATAGTTCCATGAGTGGAGTGCTTTGGGGTTCCTGTGCTAAGGCTGGATTGATCAATTCAAACCAAGAGTTGAGTTTTGGTGAACTCCACAAGTGTCTTATCTAAGGGGTACATAAGGGGAAGTTGATGGGAGGTGGAGGAAACTGTGATCACAAGACCTGTTAGGAAAGTCATATCAGGGACTTACATTTGCTTGTAACTCTCTGGGCTGTTATCTAGAGCATGTGCTTACATGAGGGGTAGTGTCAATTTAAGGACCTTGCAGGCCACTTGGCCAAATAAAATGGATGCCAAGGCAGCAGAACTATGGAGTAGCTTAGCTAAACTCTTGACACACCCTCATCTCCAGACCTAAAGCTTCTTTATGGGAAGGGCTGTGTTTTTCCCATCTTCCTATCTATTTAAACACCGAGCATAATGCCTCCTGAATAGGTTAGCCAGAGTGCTTTTGCCAGTAGCTCCTGGTGGAATGCAAGGAAGTATTTTTGATCTTTTAAGCTTCATGTTTCTCACCTGTAAAATGAAGATGTTGCTTCTCTAGATGTCTTTTAGTGTTCCTGCTACTCTAACATTCAGTGACTTAATTAAATATTGAGCCTAATAGAAGTGAACTATATTTCAATCCAATCAAGAAATATTGAATTTATGTCTTACATTGACATTTGAACGTTTCCTACAAACAACTCCTGGAACTAAAATTATCCTCATTTAATTGAGGAATCATAGAATTGCAGAAGGGCTGTATATTTCTCATGTGAACAATTAGTTATTGGCAGCCAGACTTCCTACCCTCAGCATAAACTGTTCCTCTGAATCCGCTTGGGCAAGTGAGCAGCCAATGCAAAGTAAAGGAATGCTCAGTGTGGGTGAGACTCTTCACTGAACGCTCCTCAGATGGGGAAGTCTAGAGGATGGGAAATGTGTGGATTGGCAGAGAAGAGGGTAGAGATAGTCCATGAACTTATAGCAGTAGTTTCCCCTTCTTGCTTCGCCTGCAGAAAAGGGAATTGGGATGGTGATATCTCTGCTGGTGAGACGTTTTAGTGACCAGACTAAGAGAACTTCAAGTATATAGACTAGTTGATAATACCTTTTCTGTTTCTATTCCTGAGATGGGGAAGAGAAAAGGAGATAAAGTGAACAATCTAAAATCTCAAAAGAAAACTTTATGTGAGGGCAAATTACTCTATTTTTTAATAAGATGACTATCATTGAGATTATGGATCCCCTCATAGAAAAGTTATGACCCTATTAGACACAGGATTTCATTGCTGTTTGTGTCCCTATCACACACAGGCAAGCATCACAGTGTAACCAGAGTTACTTGAATTCATCTTCACTGTATTTGAGACAGCAGGGATAGGGGAGAGGGCAAGCCTTGAAAGATTTCAGTAATCAGGCTCAGTTAAAACTAGCGGTTTATATATATGTGATTATTTTAAGTTGCTGATCTCTTAATTTCAAATGCATTTTTTAAAACCCTGCATTTGTACTCTCTTCCCCTCCCGATTTCTGTTTTCAATATCATATTTTACAGCTAATTGTTTTATGTATCCCTTGACTGCTTATTGTGGATAAAGATGATTTTACTACTTTTGTCTTTTCATGTCTCTACTAGCTTTGTGTGTGGATGATTTCCTACATTTACTATATGTTTGCCTTTGCCAGTGAGCTTTTTCATTTTGTACTTTTCTTGTTTATAGTTGGGGCCTTTTCTTTTTCACCTAGAGAAGTTCCTTTAACGTTTGTTGTAAAGCTGGATTGGTGGTGCTGAACTCTTTTAGCTTTTGCTTATCTATAAAGCTTTTGATTTCTCCATCAAATCTGAATGAGGGCCTTGCTGGGTAGAGTATTCTTAGCTGTAAGTTTTCCCCTTTCATCACTTTAAATATCA
The DNA here is from genome assembly GCF_026419965.1 of Kogia breviceps. Taxonomy (NCBI): domain Eukaryota; kingdom Metazoa; phylum Chordata; class Mammalia; order Artiodactyla; family Physeteridae; genus Kogia; species Kogia breviceps. The sequence goes on along the minus strand of NC_081311.1, from coordinate 122,272,063 downwards.
ATATATTGTACTACTCCCTTCTGGCCTGCAGAATTTCTGCTGAAAAATCAGCTGATAGCCTTATGGGAATTCCCTTGTATTATTTAGTTATTTGTGTTATTTAGTTATTTGTTGCTTTTCCCTTGCTGCTTTCAAAATTCTCTTTATCTTTAATTTTTGTCATTTTAATTACAGTGTGTCTTGGTGTGTTCTTCTTTGGATTAGTCCTGTACGGGATTCTCTGCACTTCCTGGAATTGGGTGACTGTTTCCTTTCCCAGGTTAGGGAAGCTTTCAGCTATTATGTCTTCAAATATGTTCTCAGGCCCTTTCCCTCTCTCTTCTCCTTCTGGGACCCCTATAAAGTGAACATTAGTAAGTCTGATGTTGTCCCAGAGGTCTCTTAAACTGTGCTCTTTTCTTTTCATTCTTTTTTTCTTTCTTATGTTCAGTGGCAGTGATTTCCACTACTCTGTCTTCCAGCTCACTGATTCATTCGTTCCTCTGTGTCATTTAGTCTACTATGGATTCCTTTTAGTGTATTTTTCATTGCAGTTATTGTTTTCTTCATCTCTGGTTGTTCTTTATATTTTCTAACTCTTTGTTAAAAACTTCTAACTTCTCACTCTGCATCCATTCTCCTCCTGAGTTCTTTGATTATCTTTATGATCATTACTCTAAACTCTTTCTCCGGCAGACTGCCTATCTCCACTTCACTTAGTTCTTCTGGGATTTTATCTTGTTCTTTTGTCTGGAACATGTTCCTCTGCCACCTCATTTTGTCTAAGTTGCTATTTGTATTTTTATGTATGTAGTAGGTTAGTTACATTTCTTGACCTTGGAGAAGTGGCCTTCTGTAGGAGATGTCCTGTGCATCCCAGTAGTATACTCCCCTCTCATCACCCAAGCTCTATGCTCTAGGGGCTCCCCCTAAGAGGGCTGCATGGGTCCTTCTGTTGTGGCAGGTTGACTATGTGGGTGGTCTGGTAGGCTTGGTTGGCCCTTGGCCTGGTTGGTTGCCAAGCCCTGCCTTATGAAGATGCTGCTTGTTCCTGGTTAGTGGGGCCTGGTCACTAGAGAAACTGCAAGTCTCTGACAGTGGAACAGTACAGTGAACAGATTGCGAAGTGTTCCTTCTTTAATGTTGTACATTCTTTTTTATCATATCCTTCAGGATATAATCTTGGACTAAAATAAGTGGGGTAAGTAGCTGCTATAAATGTGTTTTAAGGATTACCAAAATGTCCACTTTATGTTCTCAGTGTAAAAATTCTTACCCTTTAGGCTATGTCATTAAAACTCCTTGTAAGCTGAAATTAAAAAAGAGAGAAAAAAAAAAAAAAAAACCTTCTTAAGAAAAACATATTCTTTAGGAAGAATTTATATAAAATAAATTAGTTTAATAGGTTTCTTTTTATTTAGTAAGCAATATACATCATTTATTATGTGTTGGGCACTGTTCTAAGTGCTTTATAATATTATTTACTTAACTTTATTATCTATTGTAACTATAAGAGAATAATTTACAGAGTTAGGAAAAAATTCATTGTGATTATTAGGAAATAAAGGGTAAGTAAGGGTATCTGCCGGAGAAAAGGGCTAGTGGGTCACTGAAATGGGAGGAACTAAAGTGAAGGATGAAGAGGGAATCAGGATGAAGGAAAAATACCTAAGACACATTTCCATTTGCTTCACCGTGTGGCCAAGAGGTCAGCCTCTGGTTCTCTCCAGGTTGTAAACCACAGGTTGAAATAGAGACGAAGCCTTACAAACTGTTTTGGAATAGGGAAAGAAGCCCAAAATGCATGTCAGCAAACCCCCAAGGTGTCTTTTAGGCATTACCAAAAGAGGCCCCTGGGTACTGTGTTCTAACTTAGCACTAGCAAAACATCCACATCCAGAGTGAGTTGTAAAACAGCAGAATGTCTTATGCATTCACCAAAGTCATTACTAAAAATAAGTAAATGGATTGTTGGTCTCAAGGATTTCAAAAGAGAAGGAGATACTTGCCGGAGCCATCCATACATTTCCTAGAGGAAGGACAAAAAAACTATGAATAAAATTAGGGCTGTGCTACAATAGGTGATCAAGCAATTAGCATACACGAAAAGAGCACAATTATGAGCCGCAGCGAGGCGACATCACAATTCATTTTCTATGATTAATTTCTTAGATTTCATATTTCAATAATATCGATAAGTGCTTTCATATCTCTAAAATATTAGACTTGTAAAACCTCCTTCTGAATTAAATTATTGAGGAAATCATCATTTTGTTCATGATCAGAGTGACTACTGTGGTGACAGTTTGGGGTTGTATTATGGGGAAACAAAATTATTTTTAACAATTCGTTTGGTAGTTTATAGGTTTCAGGGTGATGAGAGAGGTTTAAGTATAAATCCATAAAAACAGAATTATCTTCTGACAGTTCAGCAGGGTATTGGGGAGAGATATACGTGAAGTTTGGAATCCTAGGTCCTGGTCCTAGCTTTCCTCTCGTGTGACCTGGGTAAATCGTTTAGTTTTACCAGTCCTTAGTTTTCACAGCTGTAAAATGAGACTGTTAGATCAGATAAGAAAAGTGATAGTAATGAATATCTTTTGAGTACTCAGTATTTGTCAGATATAGTCTAGGTATTTCATACATATTGACTCCTTATGGCCTTAGAATGGCCCTACGAGACAGGTACAGTTGTCAGCCCCACGTTACAACTGAGAAATCGAGGCACAGTGAGGTCACTGGCTGATGTCCAGCAGTGACAGGGCCAGCATCTGGAAGGCAGTCTCATTACTGAGCCTGAGTAATGGCCACTATGAAGTACTGACTAACAAGCTGTTAGAGCCCAGAGCAGGTGGCCCCAAAATATGCCTCAATGGCATATTGATTATTTTGAGTTAAAGTTCCTTAAGAAAAAGCCAGTGCAAGAGGGTGTTGACCCTCCTCTCTGTCTCTCTGAAAGTAGGAAAAAAAAAATCTCCCGTGTGAAAGGTGCCCTCCCTGTACCAGGAGGTAGAAAGACATCCTTATCACCAGAGACAGGGAATTCAGGGCCTGGGAAGCCTGTAAAAACAAACCTTGTTACTTCTTTACTAATTTGCTACCCAAGCCCAAACTTTGCTTAAATTCCTTACTAGTTAAGCACCCAAACCTGTTTCTAACATTTCTTTGTCTAAAAAGTGTGAAAGCTGCTTTTTCTGGCCAGTTCTGAGGTACCATTTCTATGAGACCTTTCTGTTCAGGGATTGAACTTGTTTCTTTTCTGCAGTTAATCTGTCTTATGACAATTTTATTATAAATTCAGGCACAGATCTCGTGAGGTTTAGAGGGAGAAATTTCCCCCTCCCTGACAAACCAAAGTATTTTTCATGTCCTGTATAGGTTTGCAATTCTGATTCTATAGTTTTCTTTCAAAGATACACTTTCTAGAAGAATGTGTTTTAAAATTCTTTATGAAGTGATATTTTCTTAATGAGAGTAAGCAGAATAATTTAGTTAGAATGCCAGATTTTTTTTTTTTTCTCTGCCAAAATTGATGCAGATTGACACTTCCAGGCCGCTGATGTTGATTCTATGTGTGTATGCAGCAGGTGGTGGTATTTGGGGAGATAGGCTATTGCTTTATGTTTGGCAAAACTCTAAACCAGTAATTTCAGAAAAAGTTTGGAATACAGCAAAGAGCATATAGAAACTCTGGAGTCCATGCTAGCTATTCTGTAAATAATTCACAGGGTCTATTTGGAATGCACCCTGTCCACTGACATTTCGTAAACACCAATCACTCTGAATCTGCTGTAGCAATAATGCAATATTCACTAGAAGATTTTTGTTTAAACTTTTTATGGGTAAATATGTCTCAGAGTTTCTCAGACTTTAGCTTGTATAAATATTGTGCAGGTATATTCACCTTAAAGAGGAAGTGTTAACTCTAGTCAGTTTCTTTTTGAAATAAGCATTTCCATTATAGCAATAATAGTAGTATTTAGAATTTATCTTGTTTTTATTATGTATCAGACATTTAATTTTGGTCATTTAATCCTCAAAGTAACCCTATACAATAGGTACTATTATTGTGTCCATTGTACAGAGGAGGAAACCGAAGATTGTGGGAGATTGTGGAGGATAATTAAGAGTAATTCTTACTCAAGGTCACACAGAAAGTAAGTTCTGGAGTCACAGCTGGCAGGTATCTACTTTATCTTATGTGCGTCTCTCCCCTCCATTTTCCTCCTCTCCTCTCCTTTCCTACCTTCCTTTATACTCTCTCTCTCTCTCATAGGAGATGATAAAGTTTTCCTCTACCTTATTAGGGTCCCTTGCTGGGTCTGAAGGTTAAACTGACAAAGACAGATTATAACAGGATAAAAGCATACAAATTTATTTAATATGAATTTTACATGACACGAAGTCTTCATAAGGAAATGAAGACCCACAGAAACTTAGACTTGAGTATTTTATGCTGGATTTGATGAAGAGAGGACAGTCATGAAGGAATACGACAGGTTAAGGAGTATGAAGTAATCGTAGCAAACTGGGAAAGACTTAACAAGGCCCCTCTGTTAGGATTCTTCTTGGCATCCCTTTGTCTTCAGAGATAAGGATGCTTGTTTCTTCCAGATATTGGGAGGGCACCTCTCCCAGGAAAGTTTTATGACCTGTTTCAGGGAAGAAGGGTAAGGATGGGGAGGATGTCAAAATAACCAACTTCTGCTGCTGTTTTCTCAAACTCCTTTATTAGTGTAAGACATTCAATATGTCAAAGTGTCATAATTTGGTAGTGTGCCCCGAATCCCATTACTTTTTTCCTTTCTTTTGCCACCTAGTAATTAGTTTTCATTTTTCCATTTTCTGTACGCCAAGCCTTAAACTTTTAAACAAGTGTTTACTACACAGCTTTAGACTACCTTCATGAACACAGAGCAAATTAGCTCCCCAGGGCAGATAAGAACTAGCTCTCTGCCCTATGTCTCTTTCCTCCATCTGTGTTATATCTACAGTCATAAATGTCAGAGGTGGGCCTCAGCAGACATTATACAGACGCCAAGGTAAGAGAAGAAAAAAAGGATTGTATCTTGATTTATATGATAGCTTAAGAAAAAAGCACTTAGAAAAAACAGAGAGAAGGTATTCCATTTTTTCTACCTTTTGCTAAAATGACCATAGCACAAAAATAAAGCCATGTTCTCTGCCCTTTTAAAATTGACCATTTCTCATTAGAGTAATTATTAGAGAATGGTTCAATAAAGTTTACATGGTAAGTTATCAATCACTATGATGAGTTTTAAAAATAATTTAACATATGAGAAAATAATTCTTCTACATTAAGTGAAAAAACAGAAGCAAATGTGACAAAGTAAACATCTGAAAGGAAATAACCAACGATTTACTGTGATTTTCTCAGAGTTGGGACTGCAAGGGAGTTTATTTTTTGTCCTCTATGTTTTCCAAGTTTTTTCTGAATATTTAGGTATTGCTTTTGTAATGAGAAAAAAGATATATTTTTTAATGGTATAGTTTTCTGTTGATAGAGTGAGATTGCTGCTATATCACCTCCAAACCACTGCCTTTTTAAATCAAAAATGTATATTGAGCTTGCTTGCAAATCAAACTGGGGTAAAGATTGGTAAGTTCAAGAACAGGGCAGCACACAGTGGATAGGAAAAAGGAGGGGGTGGGGTGGGTGGGCAGGCAGGAACTGAAGAATTCCTCATAGATCATGTCCTTCCTAAGACTAGAAATTTTATGTTCTGTCTTGTTCACCTCTGCATTGCTGGTACCCGGCACAGGTGCTCAATAAATGTTTGTGACTTAAATGAGTAGGGAAATAAATAGCAGATTTGATCATGTGTGGGTGGACAGCCAGCATTTCTACTTCATAGAAGGACAAGACATTTTTTCATATTACCATATCTCTTAGGAATCTTACAAACTATAAAATGTCTATAGAATTCTGACTGATTTGACCATGGCACATCATTTCTGGCTACTTACTCAATAAAAATCCCCAAGACTGATTTCTTCTACCTCTTGCCATATTTCTGAGCCTCTTCCTCAGGCATAAGATGGTGGGATCACAGGTGAAGAAAAAAAGTGTAAACAACAGTCTAGACCAAATAATTGGGGGTGGAGGGACTGCCACGCATTATGCATTTAAGTGACTTTTTGATCATTGACAGTTTGAATCATCTGTATGAGTTAAGCATGTATCACTTTAGAACAATTCACTTTGGGAGTTTCAGAAGGAAAACAAATTGCATTATTTACAGTGTAAACAGAAAACAGTAGATAGAAAACTAATAAATCACACCTATATAATTACAGCTGATCCAGAGCACAAATACAAATCCGCCTGCAGCCATGTGCTTTCCATGGAAAGGAAGATTCAGATTGGTGATGGGCACTGAGTGGTGTTGCTCCAAGCCATTAGAAGGTTGAAATGACATAGTCAATTTTATTGTCATATTAAAAGCAGAGCCTCCTAGCTAAGGACAGGCCTAATTGTTTAAACATATCACCATGTGTCAAAATTCCTCATTGATTTCCTACTCATTAAAGCTGTTATGCTTCTTCAAGGCCAGATTGCTGTCTGTGCATACTTGAGTGCTGATGACTAGGGGAAACTGCTTCAGAGTCTGTAGATTATGCAAAAATCTACATCAGAGTTGATATAAACTAAGTTAAATGAATTGTAGAGAGCAGAATGGAAAGCTAGTACAAGTCATTTTGGTATATTTCTTAGAATGGTATTCTTTGTAGGTCATATGTGGCAATCAACTATCTTATTCTAAATTCTCTTTAAGATATTTATTGTTTTAACTGGCAACACCCTTGAATATGACTAATTTCAAGGTCCTTTTCTCACTGTTATATTTTCTTCTCTGTTTAATCTCACAACAGAATGAATTTCTTATTTTACATTTTTGATAGATTTTACACACACACACAGTCCCTTGTTAATTTGATTTTGAAAATAAAAACTTAAAATAAATCTTAAGCGTTATGTGTGAATTTGCTCATTGATTGACCAGGATTATTTAAAGATTATTTAAAGAAATATATTTTTTATACAGCATAGCATGTTATTATTTTTTTCAAGAAGACAAACTTTGTTAAAAAATATACAAATACATTTAAAGACAAACATAGAATTTATTTTGGTCTGGAATTTTAGACATGTTTTCCCTTTACATTTCTTTTCTTTCCCTAAAAAGTTAACAATGCTATTTAAACAGCAAATATTGTTGTTCTTCTGATTTTTTTTTTTCATTATACAGTTAATGAACTTAAAAGGCTTCATGATTGGTGATTTTCTATTTGCTTTTGCTATTGCTATTTTTTTGTTTCTTCTTTGACCAACCAAACATGGCTGAAATGTTTGGCAGTAAAATACAACTTCTTGAGCTTGACCCTTTGCATTCTCACAGCAATCAGTTAGGCTTGACTTTGGGGATTCTCTGCAGAGCCATTGATTGACTTATGATACACTCAACACATCTGAAGATCTAGATTTACATGATACAGATAGGAAATTTTTGTATCTTTCCAGATTTAGAGAACAAATATATATATATATATATATATATATATATATATATATATATGACTTTGCTTCTTTGTTAGGCTTTTTGTACTTTGCTAAATTTCCCTTATTCTAGTTAGTATCTGTTACTGTTATGAGTTGAAATGTGTCCCCTCTCCCCCAACAAGTTATGTTGAAGTCCTAGCCCCCCAGTACTCAGAATGTGTCCTTACTTAGAAATAGGGTTGTTATAGATGTAATTAGTTGGTGTTATAAGAAGACGGCCATGTGAAGACAAGAGACACAGAGAACACATGTAACAGTGCAGGCAGAGATTGGAGTTATACAGCTGCAAGCCCAGGAATGCCAAAGATTGTCAGCAACGGCCAGAAGCTAGGAAGAGACAAGGAAGGATTCCCCAGCAGGTTTCAGAGCGAGGATGGCCCTGCCAAAACCTTGATTTTGGTGTGAGACAATAAATTTCTGTTGCTTTAAGCCACTGAGTTTGTGGTATTTTGTTATAGCCACCTGGACGCCTGTTCCAACGGCAGTGCAAATCCAATATTTGTAATCAGTGCATATGCCAGCACTGATTATAAATATTCCTTGACTTTTTGTTTTTAAAGAAATACTCCACAGGATTTCTTATTCTTTTCATTCTAACCTGTCCAAAGGTTCTTTTCCCTTTCAGCCTCTGTCATATTATTTCATTTCCCCATACAACTATATATTACTCAGTTTAAATTCTTCTGGACACTAAAAAACCATAAGGGACCAAAAGATAATTGATCTGATGAAAGAGGCCTACCAAAATCTCTTTAGAAAGACATTTATGGCTGGAAACTCTTAGGATTTCTAGTTTATTATTTCTAGTTTATGGCTTGAGAACCACTGCTGTGTGTCATTGAGTTCTGATGTGGTCCTGATATGGTGATGACCATGATGTAACTTAAGGTAGGGTAAGCTCTCTAGCCAAGTGACTTCCCCTTGACCATAGTGATTGGTTTAGGACAGGTGTCTGACCTAAATTGGTTCACTCACAGTGAAGCTCAAGACTTCCATGTTTGTTCCATGTCTGAGGGAAGAAAATGAAGCCCCACATGTAGCCTGGATAAGAACAGCCATCTTGGATCAGGAGCAAGACAGAGGATGAGGCAGACACCATGCAAAACAGAGCCTAGAGATGGAGCGACAACGCTCCTCTGTGAGATTGCTGGGTTATTGCATCAACTTTTGCTGGAAATCCAGAACGTTCTGAATTTTTCAGTTACTTGAGGGAATTTATTCCTATATTGTTAAAGGTAATTTGAGTTGGGAATTTGCCTTTCTGACAAGTAAAATAAATCCTAACTGATGTAATATAAAACAATCTGTATTTCTTAGCTGTTCAATTAGTTGAATGAGAAAGTTGTTGCTCCCTTGCATTAGGACTCCCAAGTATACATTTAAATTCTTATAATAAACTTTTCCCACAGTGAATTATCTATACATGAAACTTAGGCTAAGGTTTTTATTAGAAACAAGTAACACTTGAGGAAAAAAGAAGATCTGAAATAATACTTTCATTTCTATTAAGAAAGAGAGCTCATGGGCTTCCCCGGTGGCGCAGTAGTTGAGAATCCGCCTGCTGATACAGGGGACACAGGTTCGTGCCCCAGTCTGCGAAGATCCCACATGCCGCGGAGTGGCTGGGCCCGTGAGCCATGGCCGCTGAGCCTGTGTGTCTGGAGCCTGTGCTTCACAACAGGAGAGGCCACAACAGTGAGAGGCCCGCGTACCACACACACACAAAAAAAAGAGAGTTCAGATAAAAGATCTGGCTAAACCCACAACTGTTGACTCTCTTGACTTCTGCCACAATGCACACAGTTCCAACATTTCACTGTTAAGAAGGTGTAGGGAAGAAGTGGTGCAAAATTAACCTAGAGACAATCACTTGTGGCTTATACAATCAAAGAAAGGCATAAAATGCATCAGTTTTATGAGAGTTACTTGATTCCTGGTGAGGAGAGCTAGGGGATTCAGTTTAGCAGGTGAGTTAAAGGAAGGTATAACTAGGGCTCTCTGAATTAAGCTTTTTTTTTTTTTTTTTTTTTTTTTTTGTGCAGTACGTGGGCCTCTCACCGCCGTGGCCTCTCCCGCTGCGGAGCACAGGCTCCGGACGCGCAGGCCCAGCGGCCATGGCTCACGGGCCCAGCCGCTCCGTGGCACGCGGGATCCTCCCGGACCGGGGCGCGAACCCGTGTCCCCCGCATCGGCAGGCGGACTCGCAACCACCGCGCCACCAGGGAAGCCCTGAATTAAGCTTTTGAGAGTCCCAGAGTTGTGGTTCTGACTCCTCATCAGGAAAAGAAGCCCCTCCCCCTTCTTCTCCTGTGCAGAAATAAAGCGAGCCTTTGGACTGATGAAATTAATATGTTGCTAGTCTTACTTCTTGGACTTCAGAATTCTGTGGCAACTGGGAGGCACCAAAGTCGCTGATTGGCCCCCAAACCTGAAGGCTATGGCCCTCAGGATGACAGGAGTCTCACACTACTACATTGGAGAGGTCTTTACACGTGCCCCAGTTATTTTACTAACATCGTACACCTTAGGCAACCAGTATGGTAGGAAAACACTTACACCCCAAAGATTCTTCAAAAAACATTTCCCTGGCTCCAAGTGACTCCATTTGTAGTTTCCTTTGTTCTACTCTTTCTTTTTCATCCCTTCCCAGTTATTTAAATAAGATTAAGGCCCAGTCATAAGTTTTGGCTTTCTGTTTGGTCCAGTTTGCTCCTGTCTCCTCTTCTTTTGCCTTTCTTCTTCCCACCAAGCAAGTGCTTCTTAACTTTACTAGCAATATACCTGCTAAAGTATTTTGCATAATATCTGCCCATGGAATAATGATTATAGAGCAGAGCTCAGCGACTAAAGCATAGCTGTTACATGATAAATGTTAGCTGCTATAATATCACTATTATTAATATTATTGTAATTCTTTTTATATCAGCTTTTCACACATTTCAAATGTCACTTCAGGGTTAAAAAATACATATCTAGACAATATCTGTTTCTTTACTGTATTAAGAGAATGTTATTTATATTTGTGGGACATATTATAAATGCAGGTGTGCATCACCTAAATCAAATCTGGAATAACATGAATAATAATCTAGATTTATACAATTTTGGTAGGTTTCTTTGAAAAAGCTGATTCTCTTTTTGAAATTTAGATATGATTTAATGACTTTACTGTGTTCTTTTCAAACAAATTCATCAGCTGTATTAAGGGAAGTTCACTAATGTGGTCCTTGTGACAGCTCCAACAAAAGGTGTTTACTGTGAACTAGTGTCTTTTGTAGGCTTTCTGGGCTCAGCAGATGTGACCTGACACAAAACAAGTCTACTGTGGTTTTATCCACTAGGATTTGTTTTCATTCTTATGCTAGTCTAATTTTTCATTCAGACAAAGAAATTGGTTTTCCATGCAAATTTCCTGACTATCCTTCGCTCCATTTTTCAAGTTCCACGATTTAGTCACATTATTTTCATTTGCCTCTACCAGTTTTGATTTGTATGTTTATTTTAAGTTAAAAAAAGAACAAACAGGGCTTCCCTGGTGGCGCAGTGGTTGAGAATCCGCCTGCCGATGCAGGAGACACGGGTTCGTGCCCTGGTCCGGGAAGATCCCACATGCCGCGGAGCAACTAAGCCCGTGAGCCATGGCCGCTGGGCCTGCGCGTCCGGAGCCTGTGCTCCGCAATGGGAGAGGCCACAACAGTGAGAGGCCCGCATACCGCAAAAAAAAAAAAAAAAAAAAAAAAAAAAAAAAGAACAAACAAACCTTTACTCCCTGATCTTTCCAATAAAACTCTACTTCCAGTATTTAATTACAAAAATATGTCCATTGTGATAGATTTCAGGTGATTTCTTTCCACTTTTATTTTTAAACTAGGAGAAATTTATTGAAATTCTCAAAATTATCTGGCAATTCAATCAGCTGCTGTAGCTCATCTAAGAGTGTTCAGCAATTGTCTGTACTGGCATCATTAGCTTCTATCTTCTCATCTGCTATAATTGCTGATTGATGATGAAGTTTCTAATTATAGGCATGTGATGGTCCAGCCAGGCTATATGATGCCTAAGGTTGAGTGAGCGCTCCCTTCATAGGCTCTCATTCCCTAGCGTGCAAATGATAAAGTAGAATTTTTAGGGAATCTTAGCTTATTTTTATCCTACCCTTTAAAACACCACCCCTTGTGAGTTTTCCTACACATACACATACAGCAGGTACCAAAATAATTGGTTCATTTACTTCACAATTCAACCAACCAATTATGAAGTGCCAAACATCAACAATATAAGTAAAATTTTTAGGTCACCTTGATCAACAGGTTTAGCTAAGGTTTGGTTTCAATGACAAGTGTGTGCATATAGACATATAAGAGTAGTTAATATAAAATTGATAAAAATTGACTAAATTTTATAGAAATTAACTTGAGAAATGTGACATTATGAGCCATATTTTACATAAATGCAACAGAAAATGGGGATTAAACACTAGACTTTGGGTAGGAAAAATAATTATATATTAGTATTAAGAATTGGGGGAACAACTAATATAATTTTCCTTATGTTAATAAAAACATTAAAGTTATGACAACCTTCTAACTAAAACAGTTACAATAATAGACTATTTTTGTGAACAGTTTGGCAAAACTCACCAGAATCACTGGAGAAAGGTTACCTAAAAACATGTGCTGGCAGATGGTTGCCTAAATGATAATTATTGTTAAAATAAAACTAATACTGCTGTATTTGGAAAAACATGGGAAACAATGGGTGTAAAGTATCTTACTGTGATCAGTGAAAACACAGGAAACATTCATTTAAGTAACCTATTTCAGTTACTCATTAACCACTGAAATTATAGCTAATACTAAGGAGGAAAATGAATACAGTTTTACTAGGAACAATTCATTTAATGTATAATAAGTAAACAGACTATGAGCTTATTTCAGGGAAGCCATGTGCTATGTTTATAACTTGAGCCAAGACTTAACATGAAAACTCATCTAGCAAGTGCCAGAGACCCTTAATAACGGCCACAATAAGTCATCATTTACTGTCTGCCTACCATGTGTGAAACTCTGAAATAGGGACTGTAGCAATGCAAGGAACTGTAAGCCATTATCCCTTCCACGTTTCGGTCTCAAAGAGATTGGCTTAGGATTGGGTTGAAAAAGATAGGTAGAATAGATACTGACTTGAAAAGGAAAAGAAAGGATGAACTTAAGGCAGGCAAGACAGGGATGAGATGAAGAAAAGTGAAGAAGATTAAAAGAAAAATGCAAAGCACATTTTGGTAGGCAGTTTGGCTTCCTGCCAGTTTTCATCCAAGAATGAAGAAATGAGTTGGGGAATACAGATGGAGACCAGATTCTGGGGGGATTTAATTGTAGATATAGGAGCCGTTGAGTAGGGTAGCATTCACCCCCAAAACTGTCGCCAAAGACACTCTCTCATCCTATCCTTTGTCTTTTGTCACCCTACACCCTCAATCTTTGACCCTATACATAGTCTTGTCCAGTCTGTGCAGCGTTCCATGCTTCATACTTCTAGTTCCATGACTATATATGCTTTGAAACTAGCAGTCAAATTTCATTTTGCTGCACATTTTTTTTTGGGCAAATCCAAAAGACCAGGTAAATTTTTACCAAGAAAAGTTTTCTGGGAACAGAACCTAGACTTAGATGTCAAAGGTATTACTGAAGAAGCAATCCCAGGAGATTTCACCTTATCTCCCCTTGTGCCCCAAAACTTCTGTTCTTAACTTGAATTCCATCAGTTTGTTTTTTGTCCTTCAGGGTCACATCAGCTTTTACAATTAACTTAGCTCGGATTCACTCCCAATATCCACCATGAAGTCATTCATTTATTTACGCAAATTTATACACTTAACGCTATGTTGAGAACCATGCCATAGAACCCAAAGAACAAGATAAAAACAAGCTCCCATACAGATCTTGCTTTGAGAAATTGAATATACAAATGGACAATGGCCAGATCATGTATAAAAATAGGATTGTGACCTGCTGCCTGTCCAGGAAACCAACCCCCTTATCTACAATAAGTGACCCAGGAAGCCAACCTACTGTTAAGTCAGACTTGCAGTAAGCCTGATTGCTATCTCTAAAAACAATCCAAGAACCTAAACAATAACTTCTGTAACAATTGGTGCAAAATGGCCAGGACTTGATTAATAACTGACAGCTTCTCTAATTTTTATCCCTGCTTCAAACTTAGGACCAACCAGATAAGGCCAAATATGCATCCCTCACCAATCACAAAGGATGCCTGGCATCTAGTTGGCCTGCCTATAGCTCCCCAAGCCAATAGCTTTCAATAAAGGCAGACCTTCAAGCCTTCCTTTTTTCCCACCATAAACCTTTCCTACTCCTTTACCTACCTTTGAGTCTCTGCCAGAACACAAGTGGCAGTGGCTGACCCCCTTGTTATATATAGTAAGTGCTGAATATATAGCCTTTGCCTTTATCATTGACTTGGTCTTTGTTTATTTCTACACTTTAATGCAAAAGAGTTCCTCTTGGCAAGCAGTTCAGGCACTGTGGTAGAGGTGGGTTGCAAATCTGGAAAAATCTAGTATGTAATAGTAATACACCATTGTATTCTGTTGTAGGTATACACCACTATATGTAACATTTTGTTTATCCATTCATCCATCGATGGAGATTTAGTTTCCCTCCAACATTTTGACTGTTGTGACTAATGCTGCAGGGCATCTACATATTTAACTTCATAAAGTACTTATGGTGGGACCAGCATCAAGCTGAGGGCTTTATATATTCTGACCCCCCAAAATACCCTGTCAACAATCTGTTGATAAGACAAAGCTGAGTTTCTTACTTACTGCTATAAGGGAGAGCATTATCTTGACAGAGTCTTAGTAGTACTTCAGAGAGGGAAAGGCAATGTTGGGATATTACTGAAATTTTGGAAGACTGGTTTATGGTGGGACTTTCAAAACAGAGGGCTTGATTAGGATTGGATAAAGATCACAACATAAAGGTTAGAATTACTGGGCACAGCAAAGAGAATTTAGAAACAAGGAGTCCAGGAGTCTGGGGGTATAAACTATCATTTTTGTGCTTTCTATTAAAGAGTTATTTGGTCTTTCCAAAAGTTCTTGGAATAAAAAAACTATTGTCTTCCAGGCAAGAGTTTCCTGGAATAGTTATATTGATGAAAAGAGTGGAATAATAAAATCTGCTTAATGTAATAAGCTGTGTAGATGGTTTCTCACACCAGTGATTTCCTTAACAACACTGGGTGGAGGAATGCTACTCATTATTCTCCAGAAACCTGCCCAAGTTTAGCTAGAAAGTGCTACTGATGAGATTGGTATCCAGGTAGTCTGATAACAGAGTCTGTGTTCTTAACCATTATTCATTACTGCCTCCAGACCCTACTCCTGCAAATTTAGGACAAGTTATAAGACTAAGTCCTTGCCAGGTCACTTGCCTTTGTTGTGATTAACCATTATATAGAACCCAGGCCCAAACATGAATTGCAGCCCATGATCAGGAGCTCTAACAACATCCTTTCTGTCATCCAGGAGGTCTTTAAGGAGGCCAGCAATGGCATCTAGACCACTGGACCTTGGGACTTAATACTGAGTTCCACTGACATGTATCCTGGCATCAAATGTTATTAACTTATACTCTGTTCCAGGCAGAGTGGGTCAGAGACTAGTGTGGTCCTGAGGCTTCAGAGACCCTCGCAGATGGAAGAAGCATAAAAATCAGAAGCAAGTACTTCTGGATGCAGGTGAAGTTTGAGAACAGGCTTAACAAAAATTCAGTGAGAAGTTCTAAGCACTGGTAGTGAGGAATCTTATTGTTACCTATGTGGAGAGTGTGGAACCCAGTGGAAATGGCTTGCAGTGGATGACCAAGAGGTCTCGAGACACAATATTTGTGAGGAGAGTCTGCCCTGAGACAGCGGTTGGTAATACATGAGGGTAAATCATAATTGCCCAGACCCCTGGGTGTTGGGGCACCCACAGGAGGACTTAAGGAGCTGCCTGGGACAGAGGATTCAGTAAGCTTCTAACTTGGAGATGGGCACACGAACTGCATTGGATGCTTGAAGGTTGTGATGGTTAATTTTGTGTACCAACTTGACTGGACTAAGGGATGCCAGATAGCTGGTAAAACATTATTTCTGGTTGTGTCTGTGAGGGTGTTTCTGGAAGAGATTAGCATTTGAATTGGTGACTGAGTAAAGAAGCTCCTCTTCACCAGTGCAGGTGGGCATCATCCAATAGCTGAAGGGCTTGAATAGGACAAAAAGGTGGAGGAAGGGCAAATTTTCTCTCTCTGCTTGAACTGGAACTTCTATTTTCTCTTGCTCTTGGACATCAATGCTCCTGGTTCTCAGGTCTTTGGTCTCAGATTGGGACTTACACCACTGGCTCCTCTGGTTCTCAGGCCTTTGGGTTTGGACTGGAACTACACCATCAGCTTCCCTGGGCCTCCAGTTTGCAGATGGCTTCTCATTCTCCATCATTGTGTGGGCAAATCTCTCATAATGAATCTCTTATTCTATATATTTACATAGATCCTACTGGTTCTGTTTTTCTAAAGAACCCTGACTACTACAAGGGCAAAAGCGCTGAATAGAAACCTTGCCTTTGAAGCTTAACCTAAAACAATAACCAATCTAAAAAAGCAGTCATCAAGACAAGACAATGTTAACTTAGATTCAGCACACTCAAAAAAATAACAAGTAAACAGGGAAAAGGTGTGCCTACCTACCATTATAAATAAATAAGATTTATTTTAGAGATGTTTAAAGTGTAAAAACTTGGGTGTCTAAAGCAGAAATCTTTGATTATCTAAAAAGTTATTTAAGGTTGAAGGCCCTGACTGAGTAATGGCAGGTGAGTGAGGTGTAAAAGAATTACGCTAAATGCTGAATCACCCATAAATATAAGAAATGCATCAAGAGCAAACATAATGCAATTGCAAGTCTCTTTCATTGAAACTCAAGCATTCTGAACTGATTAACAACCAGGGGAAGGAGCAATATTCACTCAATGGACACCAGTTGGACCCAGTTTTGTTTGCTATTGAGCCCAGTGACAGAAAGATATCCAAGCAGGTGGCTGAATCTTTTATTGGTACAGTAGCTGGCATTCATTATCTTATTGAGAATGGGATAAAAACCTTTTTGTGTTATTCATGTACTACTTTTTATGATCCAAAGGAGCAGTCACTTAATGGCTAGAGTGAAGGCAAATTAATAATAATGGACCAGACTCTCATCCCATGCAATCAAATAGATGTTATTCTCTATTGAGTTATGTGGCATAAGAATCTCACCTAATAACAGTAATAAATAATGGGGTAATTTCCATGCCAGCTGCTAACAGTTTCCTTGCTTCTAACCAAGGTTTTAAATCATGGTATTTCTACCTTCTGGAAACAATGACATTCTCAGACCTATTTTAAAAGTCTGCACTTTTTGCTTTTTATTGCTACAGTTTTTATGGGTTGTCTCAGAGCCCGGGGTTTAATTTTTAGGTTTCTAAGAGAGGGAAATGTGATCAGAAGAGTATTATAAATGGAACTTGATGTGACTATTAGGGAGGGTTCAGTATTTCTCTCCCAAAGACTTTAGGATTTGGGGAACTTTGAATACAAGTCTTCTTAAAGGTAATTTTTATGATGCTTGGGGAAGGATATGCACTTTACCAGGAATGCTTATTATGCTAGCGTTTTTGATCTGTCTTTGGTGGTATGGAATGACTTACTGACTAATGAAGTTTAGTAGCGTAAGCTTACCTGGTGTTCTGGTTCTAAATCCAAAGGTATGTACTAAGTTGATGGTATATATACGCACAATATATATACATACATATAATATATCATATAAATAAATAATATTTACTTATTTCAATTATTTACATATATATTTTAAGATTCTGGGGATAGCTCAGAAGATGAGAAGCACAATAGAGTCTATAGGGGACTTATAAATATTCCTATTTTTTCCTTCAGACTCCATCCCTGTGTCATCTTGGATAATCATTTTGGTGTATTATCTTAGAGTGGTTTTACCATCACTCTAGTGTTCTAGATGCAAATGTGCCCTAATCCCCACCTCCTTGGGTATAGGTATTTGCTTAGTAGTTCTATTTTAACACATCATTGTTTGGATACTACTTGGATTGGTCATATACCTGTTTGTTTTCTTTGCTGGACTGCCCCTTTATCCTCTTTTCTACCTCTCGAGATAGGTGATTACTCCAGTTGATTCCTGTGGAAAGTGAAACACAGAGAACTCTATGTGCCCGAAGTCACAGAGCTGGCAGGTGCAGAACCAAGACTGGAACCCTGGCAGTCTAGCTCCAGAGTCCAGGATCTCAACACTCTGCTGCCTCTTCTGTGAAAAGCTAGCACAGTGCCTTAGACATGGTTTGCTGAATGAATCACTATGCTCACAAAGATGGTGTACAAGCATAAAATGGTATTACTAAGAACACGGACTATTTCTTGGGAAATGGGGCAGATGTGGTCCAGGATACCCTTCCAGTTCTTACCTCTCTGAAGGAATGTCACAGCTTTTTGGCCCTTCTATCCCCAGTAATGCTGCTCTGGGTCTCTGGATCTCTCTAAGGGAAAGAGGGATTGACTAGTACTGAACCTGCTTCTACGAGCTTGGAAAATTCCTGACATAGCATTCCAGGCTCTAAACCCAAGCAGTCTCCCTTGTAGATAACTTCTGTGGGTATCCCTTGGCAGTGGGGATTGTTCTTATTCATCACATGGAGTAAGAATACCTAACATGTTCTTCGTATTCTCAAGAGTAGGGGAAATAACATGAAATAGAATATTTATTTTATGGTAAATAATCCATTTGTTGAAAAGAATATTTACTACCATACTTCATTTTCATATCCTCACAGTCTCATTTTAAGGCTTAACAGTTTCTAAATTACAAAAGAACACTTTGAAAAACACACTGCTACATTCATCCAGAATGTCTTCCTGGTGGCAATACATATGGTGAGTAAGACACTAATTTTGGATCCAGACAGACGCTCTTTTGGTTTTCTGAGTGGCATTTTCCTAAACAAACTGCTGAACCTTCAGAAATGAAACCTGTGATGTCTCGCGCAGGTTGTACAGAATAGACATCAAAGAGATTCCAATACTCGTGTCAGATGGGTTCTGATATGCCCGGCTGATGGAAGAATGTGTATTTGTGAGATCAACTAAAGGAGAGTTGGGAAATATTTAAGCTCTTTTATTTTTATCCCTACTCATGGTAAATAAATAAACCTTTCTAAACAAACAAATGCCATACATCTGAGAAGGATTCTGGTGGCAACTGCTAAAATAAGATTTTAAAAATTAGAACAATAAAATATACGTACTCAAAATAATTGCTATAAGGGTTCTCATAATTATTTTTTGTGAACAATTTTTTATTAGGGTAGGAAGAAGCTTAACATTCGAGTGCAAGTTGTCTTGTGTATAGCTCTGTGATTTACCGTTACGCACCGTTACTCCTAAATCCTCCTATGAATCAGATACACATAGGTTCCTCATGAGAATGGTATCTGGTTATTTGTGTTGTGGATTGTGGGTATGTGTATGGTGGAGCTAATCAAAGGAAAGTAACTGTGGCAATCAAGAAATAGAAAAGGGCTTCCCTGGTGGCGCAGTGGTTGAGAATCCGCCTGCCGATGCAGGGGATATGGGTTCGTGCCCCGGTCCGGGAAGATCCCACATGCCGTGGAGCGGCTGGGCCCGTGAGCCATGGCCGCTGAGCCTGCGCGTCTGGAGCCTGTGCTCCGCAACAGGAGAGGCCACAACAGTGAGAGGCCCGTGTACCACACACACACACACACACACACAAACACACACACACACACAAAATAGAAAAAAGCCTTATAATGGAGAACAAAATAAACTGTGGCGAGCATTGCCCTCTGAGGAAGGCGCCATTAAGACCCCTCATAAGCCTCAGGGCCCGATTGTACTCTCCTTGGTATGCATCCTGGACTTTATGGTATGAACGTAAAAAAGGAGATGGCCTTTGGCCAAATCGCTCCAGGGATCTGCTCAGTTACTGGGAGTTCCTGGTTGTTCCCTAAAGCTAGGAAAAGCAACCCTGGAGGGGAAATTGGTGCCTTTGAGGGAGAAGCCGAGAAGCCAATCAACCAGCTGATGCCGATAAGGCGTGATTAAGCCGAGAAGCCAATCAACCAGCTGATGCCGATAAGGCGTGACTAAGCAAATTCCCTGCCTTGCAACCATCAGTTGCTTGTGCTCTTCTGATCCCATACCTTGGTGCATTCAGTTCCCTACCCCCTCTCGTCGATTGTTGCTGCACTTTGAGGACCCGCCGCGGCTGGCGGCAAGTGGCGCCGAACAGGGACCTGACAAGAGGGACATCTGAATCTCGGTAGGTGAATCCCTGGAGTTAAGAGTGAAAGTGTGGCCACATAGTAAAGTTGATAGTAACTCGGGGCAATAGTCAGAAGTAAAAAAATATGGGACAAAAAGTATCCAAGAAGCGACCTGAGATCACTAATCAAGAAAAGGAGTTGTCCACCAGTGCTTTCCAGGCTTTCACAGCTGGAAATTATGATGTCTGTCTGCAGCATCTTGCCTGCCTACAAGATATAAACAAAGACGTTTATAAAATAATTTTGAATATGGCAGTAGCTGAGTTTTTCAAAAGTAACCAGATAACAACAGATAGTTTAAGACAGACACTTAACCAATTGAAGAATCAGGTGCACTCGGCTCTTGAAGAAATGGATGGACTAGATGATCTTGAAAACAGTATGTTGTATTACAATCAAGCAGTCATCCTGTATCATGTCCGACAGTATACAGAAGCCATATCCGTTGGTGAAAAACTTTATCAGTTCATAGAACCTTCTGAAGAAACATTTGCCCAAGCAGTGTGTTTTTTGCTCGTAGACCTGTATATATTAACCTACCAAGCTGAGAAAGCTTTACATCTTCTTGCTGTTCTAGAAAAAATGATTTCACAGGGCAAAAATAACAAAAATGGAAAGAATGAGACTGGTAATTACAGCAACAAAGATGGGTCTAATCATAAAGCTGAAAGTGGAGCTCTAATAGAAGCTGCAAAGTCAAAGATACTATTTTTGTGTTGAAGTGTATGTAGGAGGACAAGGGACTTTACTGGCCGGCCATAATTTAAAGGTAGTTAAAGCTGTTACAAGTTTGAAGTTTCCCTCCTTTTTTCCTTCTGATTTTCCCCAATCTGATTTTGAATTCTCAAATCTGGTGCACCTTAAATTATAATAATGGTACCATTTTAATTTCTTCAGTTTCTGTTACTAATAATAGTTTGGTTTTTTATAAGCATTGGGATTTTGGGAAGTTTGCATTGCCTTATTCTTATCAACCGGTTATTACTTGTGTTACACCCTCATATGCCTTGCTAATAGGAGATTTACAGATTGAGTTTACTTCTGGTTCCTTAGGATATAATATAACTTGTCAGAATTGTGTACTTGCATTCTGCCTATGAAAGGAACTTTTTCTGTTATGATGTTAAAACAACCTTCCTATGTAATGCTGCCTGTAAATATTTCTGAACCATGGTATGGCTAGAATTATCTGAAGCTTTAAAAAGACCTAAACGATTCATTGGAATATTAATATGTAGCATATTAGCCTTAGCCGCTTTAACAGCCACAGCCGCTACCGCCGGTTTAGCATTAAGTAAAACTGTACAACAAGCACATTATGTTAATCAGTTGTCTAAAAATACCAGTATTGCATTAGCATTACAAAGTCATATTGATACCCAACTAAAAACTGAGGTTGATGAGTTAAAAAATGCTCTCATAGGTTTAGGAGACCAAATTATGGCTTTAAAATTGAAAATGCGTTTGATTTGCCATGCTAAATATACTTGGATTTGTGTGACTCAACACGCTTATAATGAAACTGACTGGGATTGGAACAAAGTAAAAATGCACCTTTTAAGTGTATGGACTGATGGACACGTTAGTTTGGACATACAAAAACTTAATGCGGAAATACAAGCAATTCAAGAAGGTCATCTACAAGAAGACGGGCCCCAACAATTAATTCAAGGACTCTTGGATCAGCTTCAATGGTTAAACCCAATGCATTGGTTTCAAAATGGACTCACAGGATTGATTACCGTGGGGTCATGTGTATTGTTGATGTTGATTGCATTACCTTGTTTATTACGCTTTATTGTTGGCCGTCTCGCTGCTCTTCGTTAGGAGGTGTATGGGTTGAAATTGCATTATCAAGCTTTAAAAAATAAAAGAGGGGGAAATGTGGCGAGCATTGCCCTTTGAGGAAGGCGCCATTAAGACCCTCATAAGCCTCAGGGCCCGATTGTACTCTCCTTGGTATGCATCCTGGACTTTATGAACGAACAAAAAGGAGATGGCCTTTGGCCAAAATCGCTCCAGGGATCTGCTCAGTTACTGGGAGTTCCTGGTTGTTCCCTAAAGCTAGGAAAAGCAACCCTGGAGGGGAAATTGGTGCCTTTGAGGGAGAAGCCGAGAAGCCAATCAACCAGCTGATGCCGATAAGGCGTGATTAAGCCGAGAAGCCAATCAACCAGCTGATGCCGATAAGGCGTGACTAAGCAAATTCCCTGCTTTAGGGGTATATATATGGCTATGCTTTGTTATTAAACTTGCCTTGCAACCATCAGTTGCTTGTGCTTTTCTGATCCCATACCTTGGTGCATTCAGTTCCCTACCCCCCTCGTCGATTGTTGCTGCACTTTGAGGACCCGCCGCGGCTGGCGGCAATAAACCACAACAGAAGAAGGAAATCTGAACCAGATAGGACAGAGAGAATAGTAAGACTCGATACATTTATAAAATTCGTAAGACATTGAATTTTCTAGCATGTGAGATGGGATTTTGAGTCAATCTTACTTATATTTTAAGGGTCAGTATGACCTCAGTTGGTATTTCGGTTAAAATGAATTCAACAATATTTATTAAGCACTTATGTGTCAGCCTGTCTCCTAGGTCCTCAGGGTATGTCAGTGACAAAAACCATGGTACCTGACCCTTAACAGACTCTTACCATGGCATGATTAGGAACTATGTCAAAGGGCTTATAGGCATCATTGAATTTAACCTTCACCTCTCAGTGAAGATGGGAGATCCAGAAATTAAGTGACTTGCCCAAGGCTACACAGCTAATAATTGGCACTGCAAAGATCATACTCTTAAGCTCTTCACTGGATCATATAGTTCAGCACCTTGGTTTAAGATGGGTAAACTATTAACCCCACTTTATACATGAGCTGACTGGGGCCCAGAGACACACACGACTAGTCTAAATTATGTTTACAGAAAGTGGTAGAAGGAACCATATCTCACATGTCTAGTTTCTCAGATGGTGCTTCTTCACTGTTCCATATTGCCTTTACAACTGCAAAACTAGATATGAAATATAATTTGTATACATTTCTAGTATTATAAAACATCATTTAATAGTTGAAATTGTGGAAATAGAATATAAGACTGTCTTCATGGGGTAGAATTAATATAATAATGGGTGCAGAATAGTCTTGATTTTTAAAAATGGGTATTGAATAGTTACACTTGAGCCTTTATTTTTAAGATAGGCCTAAGAAAATATACTTCTAACATTTGAATAAGGTATTATGTTATGTTATTGTTGTTAGTGTTTTTAAAGCAATTTTTCCTTTTCAAATTTGAAATACTATTCTAAGTATTCACACTATTTAGCTCATAAGGAAAAAACCAGACAAATCAAATGAAGAAATTATTAAGGTGTCAGTAACACACTAAGTTATTAGGATGGATGAGAGCATTTAAGAATAACCACAATATGAAAATTTCAAGTAATTATATTTAAGTGGTTCATAATTTCCTTGTCCTTATTACTTCTCCTGTCCCTCATATCCACAAGCTGCAAGTTAATAGAAAACAGGAACATGGTGTGTGTGTGTGTGTGTGTGTGTGTGTGTGTGTGTGTGTGTGTGTGTGTATGCAGGCTCAGGATATTACATTTGTGTATCCAAGGATTGGTTATTTTATTCAGTTTATTTGGAATTCAGGAAAGCAGGAAACACTAACTCTTAAGTGTCATGGGAATATGTCACATAATACAGTCAGGAACCTCTCATAACAAATTAAATATAGCCAGGTGTGAGGGAAAATAAATTCCATATGTTTAAAAATTATTGGAGCAGATAGAATTTCACTGGAAAATATAAGTGGAATTTGAAGTTCCTTTCATTAAAGTTTATTAAAGTGTAATATGTCTGATGGCCATTGGTTGTCTGAGAACAGGGTGAAGTTACCATTGTGGGTATTCATTGAAATTACTTTGTACCAACTAGACCTATGACTTTACTTGCTCCAAAGAAGCTTCTCTTCCTTCATGGATTAGAATATTCACTGAGTCCTTATAAAATGTCTGGAACCATACTGAATCTTTGGAAACTTCTTTATTCCTGAGAGATGGCAATGTGTCCAGGATCTAAGATGGCAAATGAACTCTTATTCCAGCTGAGGAAGAGATTTTACAATAAGCCGGACCCTGTGTTAAATTGTAGTTAAGCATGTTCCATGCTAACCGCAAGCCTATGAAGTTCTGTCATTATCCTCTTTGGACAAACGTGGAGACGCAGAGATTTAACAATCCACTCAACTTTCCCCACCCTGTAAGGACTAGTATTTGAATCCGGATCTGCCTGGTTGCAAAGCATTTCTACTGAATCATGGTACCCCTTAATGGGGAGAAATGTGAGGTGAGATAAGATGATGAAGAAAAAAGACAGGTAACAGTGAGAAGAACGCACGTTTGAAAGGAGAGTAGAGCAAGGGTGTGCAGTGGTGATAGGCATGGAGATGTAGGAATAAAGCTCCTTGGCTACCTCCTGGTTGGTCCTCCTTGTTGCTGGACTTCAGCCATGCTGCATCTGCTGCCAGACTTGACCTCCAGTCCTGAAGCTGTGTTCCCAGATGGTGCCTTCTATCATTTCTCCATCATCAGGGACCTGATATTTCACTTTGTTCATTCCATTATGGTGCTGCTTTTAACAACCTGAGGCTCAGTCCTGGAGGACCTTGACCTCCCATTATTTGAGCACCTGCCTTTTCCTTGTAGCTTACAAATAATCTCTTGTTTTTAAGATGATGAATTTGTAGTAACTGTCTAAGGTACTATGCTGAGAATAATTTTTCTCTCATTGGGAGGATTGGTTGTTTCATTGATTATGTCTGCAGTTAGAGAAGTGGGAGTGTAGGCAGGCAAGCTATATATTTGCCATTCTTGTACAGGATAGGCAGGGCTTGACTATGCTTTCTGACCTATACTTCAGCTAGTCTGATTTTTAAAGAAACAAAATTATTCCTGTATCTTAAATGCATAATGAACAACCATGGGCAGACACTGTACCTGCTATTGGGGATAGAGAGATGAATATGACGTTGTCCTTATTTTACTAATTACCATTTTTAAGTGCTCGACAGTTTTCAGAACATACTCATAGACTCTCTTTTGGTCATCTCAACAAGTGTGGTAGTCAGAATATGGCGGATATCATTATGCATATGTACTCCAAAGAAACAAATCTAATGGAAATTTCTGGCCAAGGAAGAGGATTACTATGGCAGTTTGGGGATGCTTTCAGAGGAAAACCCAAGTCACAATGGCTTAAGCAAGTTAGGGAAGTCCTCAAGGATGCAGTAGCTCAAGAATATCGAGGCCATAGTCTCTGCCATTCTCCTGGCCTTTCCCACATTGTGTTAAGATGGCTGCTGTGGCTTCAGCCATCTAGTCAGCAGAAGGAGAAAGCAACAAGGGAAGAGTGAAGGCACCTCTATCAGGAAAACAAAACCTTCTTGGTAATCCCAGAAAGTTTCTGTTCACTCTGGCTAAAACTGTGTCACATGGTCACCTCTAGCTGCAAGGGAGGTTATCTGGCTGCCCGCAATAAAATCAAGGTTATATTAACCATGGAAAAAGAGGAGAATGTATATTACGTAGCCAGCTAGCAGTGTCTGCCACAGATACATCTCCAAGCTAATAGATTGGTCGTTTAGGGACTTGAGGTGGAGATGTATTACCATATAAAGAAGCATAGTTAAAACCTTGCTTTATAGTTGTCTATATTTACTTAGGGTAATTAATTCCATTTGGTTTCTAGTTTCCAAAAGTACCAGTGCCCATAGCAAGTCTTTCCAACAATAGGCTATGTGCACATGTGTGTACATGTGCTTGTGTATAGAAGTGTATTTCTATGCATTTTCTATAATATAATTTAACAGCCCAAAGAAACGAGCACCTTACACTGAGAATCACTTCTTTTTTTACAGGATGTCTTTGGCACTAGCCATGAAGCTAATGAATACTTTTGTTAGAAACGTGTGCTCCAGTAAGGAATATTTCTGTATCACAGAAATGAAAGAATGTCTTAAAGTACAGCCTCTCAGCATATCAAGAAGTTTCCTGTTGATTTGCTTCCTGCTAAAGAAGGCACACGATTCAGCAAGGTAAGAAATGAAAATCATTGGATATAAACGTTTGCTACCAGGAACACATGCTGGAAACTAGCAGGGCTTAAATTCAGGAATTTAGGATTTAGAAGACAATATACTTCACATCTTGTACTTGCTTCATTCTGAAAAAGATTGTAATGATTTTCGGGGGGGGGGCGGCGGATTACGTCTTTTTAGTAAGGAAGAGCAGAGGATGAAGACCAAAGGAAAAGAAAAAAGAAAAGGAAAAGAGGGAAAGAGAATGGAGAAGGACAGTGACATTTATTAAGTGTCTGTATTCCAGGAACTGTGCTTGGGGTCTTGAATATATTAAGTTACTAAATTCAAAGAACAAGCCTACATACAGGTCTTTATATTCCAATTCTATAGATAGGTAGCCTGAACTTTAGAGAGATTAGGTGAATTTTCAAAGGTCGCATAGGAAGTGAGTTGGAGGGTCAGATCTTGCTAATTCTAGAGTCTGTGCTTTTTTCCAACTCTGCCCTGTAGAAAAACAGTACAACTAACTCTTAGTTTAAAAAATATACTAGACACACAGCCTACCAGTTTCCAACATTTCCTTCCCAACTCTGACCAGTTCCTACTTCATTTCATTTCACTCTGCTTCAGTCTGTAAGAAGAATGCTTCCAAATGCCATCTCTAGAGATTAAACTAACAGAAATGGGAAGAGGCATGGCTGGCATTAAATCTCTCCAGACCATCTCTCTTCTCTACCTTAGTTCCCAGACAACACCTTTTAGGCCCTGTACGAGGAAACCAGTTCACAGACATATTACAATAGATTAGCTGTTAGGATCATAGGCATTTGTAATGCAAATGTACAAAATACAATTTTAGAATAGTATTTTGACGTTAAATCTGAACAAACCAGTTGCTTCTCTTTCAATGTGGCATTCTGGGTTTGTACTAACTTGTACCAAGTAGGCAAAGAAGTGAAGGTGGCTGAGCAGACTGTTCAAGAGCTGAAGAGATGACCCCAATAGTAACTGTAAACAAATCTTGATTACCTATGACTTTCCACATCTCACCCCATGTTATGATTGTACTGTGGGAATTTTCCCATCTGAGGTAAATTAGTTATATGCTGTAGATCACAAGCTCTTACACAAGCTGTGCTCCAGATTCAGTAGGAGCCCCCCAAATATGAGCATGTATGTTTTAAATTTAATGAATATTATTAATATGGGCTACATAAAAATGCCCTGAGCAGTGAATGAAGATTTGGTTTACTGCAGATTCTTCCCTCTCAGAGGGAGTTCTTCAGGCCAACCAATTTGTAGGTAAGTTAGGGTTAAAGTTAGTGATAGGGCCTTCCAGGCATCTCTTTACTGTTTTTTCACTCCACAGTGTGAGAGGAATTAAAGTGAATGAAAGAGATTCCTCTCTGGCTCATCACTAATTCTCACCTCTAGCATTTGGTTGAAGTGCTATGGACCATGTAGTTTGAAACTAGCACCCCTCAATTTGCCTCCTCTGGGTGTTCCACACAATGGTTTGGAGTATGTTTACCTTAATGAATTTGTCTTCTAGACAGCTGATACATCTATCCATCCATCAGTTCACTTTTCAAAGAGGAATTGTCATTCACTCTAGCTAACAGTATTTGCAGCTGTTCCCTTTCAGTTACCCCTGGTTAACCCACCTGCTTAGTGGGTAGACTGTTATGATAGGCACATATGGGGTGGATTTAGGTAGCTATGATTTTGTCAGACAATGAAACAGGTATTTCCCTTATTTTAAGAAGTGTTACAAGGTAGTGAGTCTGTGCTTCCTCCTCCTCTCCCACCCTCTGCACCACCTCTAACACAACTTGGCCCAGCTGCTTTATGTTAAAGCCAAGGTACAAGGCCAGCCTTGTGCGTGTGTGATCTGTGCAGTCCCACCGGGTCCCCTGTTCAGAAGGGCCCACAGTCGTGGGTGCCGTCTTGAAACTCTTAATAATTTTTTGACAAGGGGCCCGGCATTTTAATTTTGCGCCGGGCCTCGCAAATTTATGTAGCTGATCCTGCCTAGATTATCTGCTTTCAAATCACCAAAAGCAAATGGTTGGAGAGAATGAGAATAGAAGGTGGCAATTTTATAATCCCAGAGACCATGCACTGTGTTCAGACGCAGGCACAAGAGACGTGATGAGTGTGAGTTGAGCAGGGGCGCAGGACGTGGAAGTAGTTTACCAACTTGCAAGTCACATTTTTGCATCAGACTTAATTATAGGGTTTATAACGTGAATTCCTTGAATAGAGATAGACTTGTAATTGTGTCATTTGAAAAATGCTTTCCAAAGTGAAATGCAGATGCTTTTTGGAGTTCTTGGTTCTTTATTTCTGCTCCCCCGTAAGCTCAGATAATCACAGGTTGATGGCAAACCTGCTGTGCAACAGCCAGAGTAACTGGAGATACAGGTCCTTGGCACCCCGGGGTGAAGCTGCCTCTTCTTTCTTTCCCATCTGTCTACTTGCTATATAGCTAACATGCAGGAGACTGTCAGGTACCAGATTTTTAATTTGAAAATATAAACAGCAGTCTTGCTATTGCCATATTTCGAGAAACATATCCTATATCATGTGTGATTTGAGATGCATAATTTCAGCAGCAGGCATATTTTCCTCTTTTCCTTAAGTCATATTACCTTTCCCTTGATTGTTTGCTAAATCCCATCATTCTGTATTTCCTTAATCTATCCCCTGCTGGTGCATAGCTTTTTCCACTCCCTTACTTCAGTCCCTCAACAGTTCTCTCATAGATAACTAATGTAATTGATCCTTAACTGGTGTCGGGTTAGTGCCCATCTGAAACATACTCCTCACCGAAACCTATATACTATTGTACATATTGTACATAGTATCTTATGTACCATGTACTATTCTAGGCACTAAGGATACAAGTTGAGGATTCCACGAGTACAGGGAGGATTGTTTACAGAGACTAAAACTTGAATGGTGCACTCTGAAAATCTTTTGGAGCCAAGATTTGGAGAAAAGAGTGGCCCTGTATGCAGAGCAATTTCAGGAAATTTCAGGAAAAGTAAATATTATGCTCCTTCTTTGGTTATGAACAATGTCAGTGAATAACTTCTGAAGAGCAATTCCTTCTTCATTAGTATCAGGGTATTAGTTTTGTCAAAGAAACCTGAGTATCTTCTGGTTTGAGGGCTTTCTAGAAAGTCTCCCTTATTGAAGATCCTTCTTCTCCATCCTTATTTTCCTTAGAATCAAATACACATGTTGGTTTCCTCAGAGTGCCATCTCAGAGTATTTTTTGTTCAGTTCCTTGTGCAGATGTAAACAGGCCTAATAAATACAATAATTTTTTTATTGTGGTAAAATACATGTAACATAAAATTTACCGTCATAACCACTTTTAAGGGTACAGTTCAGTGGCATCAAGTACATTCACATTGTTGTGCAACCATCACCACCATCCATCTCCACAGCTCTTTTCATCTTGCAAAACTGAAACACCATACCCGTTAGACAATAATTTCCTATTCCCTCCCTCTCCTGGGTACCTGGCAACCACCCTTCTACTTTCTGTCTTTATAAATTTGACTCCTTTACCTACATCGTGTAAGTGGAATCATTCAGTATTTTTCCTTTTGTGAATGGCTTATTTCACTTAGCCTAATGTCCTCAAGGTTCATCCATGTTACTGCATGTGTCAGAATTTCCTTACTTTTTAAGGCTGCCTAATATTCCGTTGTTGGTATACACGTACCATATTTTGTTCATTCATTCATCTGTTGATAGACTATTGGGTTGCTTCCACATTTTGGCTACTGTGAATAATGCTGCTGTGAACATGGGTGTTAAAATATCTCTTTGAGTCCTTGTTTTCAATTCCTTTGGGTGTATATCCAGAAGTGGAATTGCTGGATCAATGGTAATTCTATTTTTAATTTAGTAAATACATTTTAAAAGCTCCTGATTCATATTCTTTTCTCAGTTTTTCATTCCCTGAACTCTGTTCATCATTCATGGTTCTAAGAGGGTATAGTGATAACCCTGGTGGGTTATGGGGAGGAAAAGAGCCTAGAGATTAGGGAGGCAGACACTGAGACAAGTATTCTCCCCTCACCCAGCCCCTATTTCAGGTCACTATGTCAGGGTGAGGGTTGTATCAGGTAGGTTGAAGGTAAAGTTGAAAGCAGAGGGGAGTTTGCTTCATTTCTCATTTGGGATTCATCTCAAAGGGTAGTCTCACCACAACTATGGGCAGCCATGTTGATGTAAAACTAGTAGGTGAAGAAAATAGCTAATGGCACTCATGGGTGAATTTGAGCAAGAATAGGATACAATTTATAGATATGGGCATTAAATGGCAGACTTTGGGGACAAGACAGGGAGTGGCTAAGACAAGACAGCCTGCAGGGTGGATAATAATGGTACTGCAAGCTGAGGGTGGATCATGATGGCAGGGAGACCCAGATCTAGGGAAAACAGACCTCAAGTTCACCAGTTACAAATGCCAATATAACAAGCAAACAAATGACACAACAAGCAGGCAAAGAATACACTCACTGAAGGTGACAGAGAGAAGGAGCAGGGAGCACTGCTAAGGACTGAATTATCTGAAAGAGACAGTTGTAAACAAAATTATCATTAATGAAGAAGATTTGGTTTCCTCACTGCCCCAGGGTATAGTGCATGAGGAAGATCAGAGCGGTTGTAAGAGTATAGATTATTATACAGATTATGATGCTGATAAACCTACAACCATGAATATTTCCTCATTTATAGATTAAGTATGAGACTGCAGAATTGAAGGAAAGTAAATATAATAAACACATCAAAGTATTATACCCATTTTAGTATAACTTCATAATTAATTTGACATTCTGTTTTATGTGGGTGAGAAGACCTGGTCTGAGTTTTTATTTTCCCCTTCATTTACAAAGTGGTTTTGGGTGGCTGCTCTCTGTAAGTCTCATTCCTACTAATATTTAGAAGGCATGAGTCCCAGTGGAAAGTATCAGGGGGTAGGCACATAAATCACTGGGTTTTTCCCACTGCCATGGACTATCCTTGAGGAAAATAGCTTAATAAATTGAAGAACGAAGTTGATCACCTCAGTGAATCATGGTAGGTTTGGCTATACACTGACTTGGTGGGAGAATTTTAAGAGTTTATTGAGACTGCTCAGGGCTTCAGAATGAAGAATGACCTCAGGAGGAGGGGAGAAAAAGACCCCTCTCCCCACTACCACATTCTGTGATGCATGAACCATCAGGGACTGCCTCTTCCCTCCCTCTGAGGGAGCTAACATAAGGCTGCAGCCCTTTACGATCAGGTAGTATTTCAGTATGTCAAGGACACTGAAAGAACTGATAGAAACAATACTGATGTCCTTTCATTTTAATCAATGTTTCTCAGGCAAAGGGAAAAATTTGTTTAACAGTCTTTCTTTGATGCATCTGAGGTGGTGATGTGGAACACTGCACAGAGTAGAGATTCTGTAAGGTTTCAAGTCCTCATTAAGTTAATGAAGTGGGAGGAGCTTTGGGGAAAAGAAGAAAAGCCATCCTCTGCCATTTTCTTCCTATTATGCATTCAGCTCTGCATCAGGCTTGTCAGAGATGTAGGGCTCTCAGCAAGAGCCAAGCCACATGCATGGTTTAAATCTCTTACACAGAATAGAATATTTGTCCACTCAGCAATATTTTTTGGCCATTTACTATGTTTTAGGTACTCTTAAAAATACTGAAGTGTATCGATATACTGAAAGACAATTCCATTCTGTCTCCTTTTTTAAAAAAATATTTATTTATTTATTTACTTAGCTGCATCGGGTCTTAGTTGTGGCCCACGGGATCTTTGTTGCAGCATGTGGGCTCTCTGTTGGGAGGCCTGGACCAGCGGCATGTGGGATCTTAGTTCCCCGACCAGGGATCGAATCCACATCTCCTGCATTGGAAGGCAGATTCTTAACCACTGGACCACCAGGGAAGTCCCTCTCTCTCCCTTTTGATACTTCCCAATATACCAGTCTCTTCTGCCTCACTTATGAATAATTAAAATGATACATAATGACTAAGAAAGAAGATAAGAACAGGTCTAGTGCCCAAAGCTCATACCTACAGAAACGACCACTGTGCAAGGTGATTCCTCCTGAGTGAGACTCCTTAGTTTTCAAAGTCATCTTCTTTTGCCATTAACCCAGAGTAAGGAAACCTTTTTGACATTTTTCCTTGGGTTTTGTATTTATAGTTAAATCATGGTCCTTGAGATT
Organism: Kogia breviceps; assembly: GCF_026419965.1. NCBI lineage: Eukaryota > Metazoa > Chordata > Mammalia > Artiodactyla > Physeteridae > Kogia > Kogia breviceps. The sequence goes on along the minus strand of NC_081311.1, from coordinate 122,239,756 downwards.
GTATTTATGTCAATAGTTAAAATGTGGAGTGTGTGCACATGCGTGTCAGTGGTAGGGAAGGGGTGGTGTGAGTGTATATGGAACAGGGTGAGAGCTGTGATCTTAATTTAGCATTGGAGGTGATTGTAGAATGAGATGGAATACTGGGAGGAAAAAGGTATGTCTTGAAAGTGTGGATCAAACTCATATAATTCCTGTACACTGTCAGACAGTCTATAGTTACCTTTTTTTCTGAAAGTCACATGTGAGAGGTAACTCCATTTGGGAATCAATGCATTGCCTTCCCAGTTTGCTTTAAATGCGCTCAAAAGGGATTCTGACCATCATATCATTTGTACCCTGTCAAAATAAGAATAACTTTACTGCTTACTCTGACTACTATTTTTTGGTACAAAAAAGATTGTACCAAACATCCTCATGTACAGGTATTTGCATACTTTTCTGATTATCTTTCTTAGAATAGAATTTTATAGGTAGGATTCCTGGGTGAAGGTTATGCACATTAAACTGCATTCATTTGAAAAATGTTGTCCTTCATTTTTGGACCAAACTATGATTCCACTTATGATATGTAAGAAAACCCATTTCCCACCACACACACCAGCCTATAGGGTCATTTTTAAAAAAACTTCACTGTTTTTCGTTTTCATTTCTTTAATCACTAAAGAAGTTAATATTTATATGTGCTTATTGGCTGCTAGTATTTTTGCTTTTATGAATTGCTTTTGAAAAAAAATGGTCTATTTTCCCCTTAGGTTTATAGTATCATCAAATAATAGCATACTGAATGCATTTAAAAAAAAATCTATCAAATCCTTTTTAGTCTTGTAATGGCCCTCTGAAATGGTGAAGATAAATTTTATTGCTTTTATTGGAAAGCTAGAGAAGCTGAGAACCTACTTTCTCATAATAAGCTAATGATGGAAGTAATCACAGAACCCTGGTCTCATTCGCTCCTTTTTGCTTTCCCCTTTGCCCTGCTGCCTATCAACCTGGTTGACCAGAGCACCTTTTAGCTGTAGCTATAAATGAACATGAAAGAGTATCCCATATTCCCATTAAGACCCACCTCAAAAAAAGAGTATCCCATAAAACAAGATAAGCTGAACCTACCTCCTAGAGTAATGGAAATAAAAACAAAAATAAACAAATGGGACCTAATGAAACTTCAAAGCTTTTGCACAGCAAAAACTATAAACAAGACGAAAAGACAACCCTCAGAATGGGAGAAAATATTTGCAAATGAATCAATAGACAAAGGATTAATCTCAAATCTATAAACAGTTCAGGCAGCTCAATATTAAAAAAACAAATGACCCAATCCAGAAATGGGCAGAAGACCTAAATAGACATTTCTCCAAAGAAGACATACAGATGGCCAAGAAGCACATGAAAAGCTGCTCAACATCACTAATTATTAGAGAAATGCAAATCAAAACTACAATGAGGTATCACCTCACACCAGTTAGAATGGGCATCATCAGAAAGTCTACAAACAACAAATGCTGGAGAGGGTGTGGAGAAAAGGGAACCCTCTAGCACTGTTGGTGCGAATGTAAATTGATACAGCCGCTATGGAGAACAGTATGGAGGTCCCTTAAAAAACTAAAAATAGAATTACCATATGACCCAGCAATCCCACTACTGGTTATGTACCCAGAGAAAACCATAATTCTAAAAGACACATGCACCCCAGTGTTCACTGCAGCACTATTTACAGTAGCTGGGTCATGGATGCAACCTAAATGCCTATCGACAGATGAATGGGTAAAGAAGATGTGGTACATATATACAATGAAATATTACTCAATCATAAAAAGGAATGCAGTTGGGTCGTTTGTAGAGACGTGGATGGATCTCGAGACTGTAATACAGAGTGAAGTAAGTCAGAAAGAGAAAAAAAAATCATATATTAACTCATATATGTGGAACCGAGAAAAATGGTACAGATGAACTGGTTTGCAGGGCAGAAATAGAGACACATGTAGAGAACAAACGTATGGACACCAAGGGCAGAAAGCGGGGTGGTGGTGGTGAGATGAATTGGGAGATTGGGATTGACATGTATACACTAATATGTATGAAATATATAACTAATAAGAACCTGCTGTATAAAAAAAAAAAAAAGGTAGGCTGATATGAGTGACTTCAAATGAAAAGCAGCCCAATTCCTAGAGATGTAGTTTATTGGGCAGCCATGAAGCATCAAAAGGGACAGGAGTCTTAAAAAGAGAAGGAAAAGGGCTTCCCTGGTGGCGCAGTGGTTGGGAGTCTGCCTGCCGATGCGGGGGACGCGGGTTCGTGCCCCGGTCCGGGAGGATCCCACATGCCGCGGAGCGGCTGGTCCTGTGAGCCGTGGCCGCTGAGCCTGTGCGTCCGGAGCCTGTGCTCCGCAACGGGAGAGGGCACGACAGTGAGACGCCCGCATACCACAAAAAAAAAAAAGAAAAAAAAAAAAAAAAAGAAAAAAAGAGAAGGAAGAAACCAACTCCTACAAACTACATCTGATAAACTAGACGTCTCCTTGATCTAGGTTAACACCTGCACTTTGTAATGCCATATATCAGGTCTAGGTCATAATTTGCAACTATGTTAAACTGCAGTGGACGAAACTTTATGTAAATGAGATGGGTTATTTATAAAGGTTTTGAAGTCCTAATTTCTAAGTAATATGGAATACCTGAGGTACCCAAAGTTGTATATATATTTTGAAGAATTTGACAGTTGCATGGTGGAGGGTGGTTCTAAAGTGAACTACATTCAATCCTATTGAATAAGTATATTTATTATTGAAACGAAAAAGAGAAAGAGAAGCAACCATTAGAGAGATTTATGGCTTTCTTTACATTAAATAATTTGGCATTTAATAACAAGTTCTTCTGGAAAAAAATCCTGTTTTCTAATTGTTCTTTTAAATATATTCTTATATTAAAATATAATAAATGGTCAGAGGAAGACCTTACTGTTTTTAAATTAGTTTAAATAAACTGAAAAGCCAAACAATACTGTAGCATTTTAGAAAGACCATTTTATATATGTGCTAGCAATAAACTTAAGGAAATTTCCTTTGGGAAAGGGAGAATAATGCCAGAAATAATTATTAAAATAAAGTGGTCTCAGGAAAAGATGATTAACTCACAATTACCCTACAGACATATATAAATACTGAGGAAGTCTGAATTCCATTGGGGTTTTCATCACTTAGTCCGTAGTGTTAGCAAAGAAATCTGAAATCTCCCCATTAGCCTTCAGAGTGGGGCTCAAAGGAAATGTAAACCAGATGAGGTCTGTTTGCCGAGACCCAGAGCCAAAGCTGTCGGTGAGGTCCCAGGCACAAGAGGAAGGGAGAACACACAGCCACACTCAGAGCAGTTGAAACTTACCAAGTCTTGACACAGAGAGAAATGAATGTTATTTATTCTGGCGACCACTTGGCTGATAGAAGATATAAGGTCAACCAGCTGGTTTTGAAACTTAATTTACTATCTTCTAGATTCACATTGTATTTATTTGAGAAGGAAGAGTAGCCAAAGGCTCTTATTTATTTTCCTGTGACCAAAGCTAGAAGAAGCTAAAGTGGATTTTTGAAGCATCTATTACCTGCTAAATGCACATTTCCCATTAGATTATGGGGTTGTGTTCCGGCCCCAAGTCATTTTGCTGGCAAGTCAGATTAGAGTGAAATTTATTACAGATGAAAGAGGGTGTCGATTTCCAGTGTGGTTGCTTCTCTGAAGTACTTACAACAGGGAAGGAAAAGGAGTACGTGACACAAAGGGAAGAGATGGTATTTGTGGTGTCGTGCTTAAGAATGTGTCATTCTAAAATCATTCTAAAAAGGTCACTCATTAAGCATTTACTGGGTATCTACTCTGTGCCAGGCACTGCTTTCCACAGGCTGGGGAAGAAAAGATGAGGAATATACACACCAGCAAGAAGTGCTGCCAATCAAGTTGTGGAGCCGTAAAAAATAAAAAGTTGCATTACCCATTTGAACAGGATGAACTTTGAGAATTTAATATAATGTATGAAAAATGTGACCAGCAGTTTCTTTGAAGAAGTAGGCTTGGGAAATGGAAGATTAACTGTTGTATTTCTAAGGGATGAGTTTTATCCCCAGGAAAGAGAGGAGAGTCCTTTTGTGCTCCAAAGATTTAAACTCTACAGCAATTGGCAATAAAATTTTAATTCTTACAGTAAAAGAAAACTGACAGGATGGATGCTGGTATAGTGGTTGGGTGAATAAGGGGCTCCAGGACTGAGTATCTCCCTGAACTGCAGAAACTGGTGCTTGCTTGAGTGTGATGCCCCATTCCCCGTGCCTGAGAAATGTGCAAAGGACAGGTATCTGTCTAAGCTAGAGGGAGACACCACTAAGGAGTTTTTCTGGGTTTTGTCACTAAGTTGTTCAAATGGAGGATGCCTGTACTAACGTCTGTGGGGGATGACAGAGTAGGGGGTGCAGGTCCCCATCACCTGCTGACGTGGGGGAAGGAAGCCACAAGAGGACCTCAGGCCATTCAGGGGTCTATGCTGGTCAAGGCAGGAGCTGGGCCAGCAAGACTAGTTTTAGACTAAGCCACAGTGCAAGACCCCAGTGAGGCCCAGTTCATACTTTCAAGTCTTTTCCTTACCCGCAACCATCCCAGAAGATATAAGAAGAGAGCAACATAGTGACAAAACCCAGAAAGACTCCCTAGTGGTGTCCACCTCTAGCTTAGATAGATATCAGACATGTTACATGACTGTATCCACACTTACATGTCAGTGTGATAAATATTATTTTAACAGAGTAAAATTATTCAGATTTTAATGCAGCTGGATATGAAAACTCAGTTATGATTGGGGTTGAGAGCTGCAGAGTCCCCCTACGATCTTGTTGTCCTCTGATCATGTCGGCTTCTGTGACATTCAAGTAAACGGACTTGTCCAATAGTTGGAAGGTTGCTGTGACTAATTTCTGAGAGAGCCTCTGGTGTCATTTGGAGGCTGTGTAGCAGAGACTTATTGTGGAGTCTATCACCTTCTATGCTACATACCTGCCAAAGTGGCAGCAGTGAAACTGGGTTGCCTGCCACCAGGAAGACCTGGTTGCTTTGCTCAGGGAAGCCGTCTTCCAGTTAAATGAGAAACACTCATAAGGGCAGTGCAGGGTGGTGCACAACTGGCCTGAGAGGAGGATTTCCACTCCATCAGCTTAAGCCAGCTTTGTTTTTTAATGCAGCCACGGCCTATTCACCTGATTCTATTTTATGGGTGCACAATAACCAAGGTTGAAACTGAAGTTTCGTTGGCCATATTGTCACTTAACACACCAGTGCCTAAGCGCTGAGTGTACATATATAATGAGATCTGTGTTACTGCCTTATTTTGGTCAGATCTGCTGGAACGAGAATGTTACAATACAACTGCATTCCAGGGAATCAAATGGACTACAGGGCTTCCCTGGTGGTGCAGTGGTTGAGAATCCGCCTGCCAATGCAGGGGACATGGGTTCGTGCCCCGGTCTGGGAAAATCCCACATGCCGCGGAGCGGCTGGGCCCGTGAGCCATGGCCGCTGAGCCTGCGAGTCCGGAGCCTGTGCTCCGCAACGGGAGAGGCCACGACAGCGAGAGGCCCGTGTACCACACACACACACAATAAATGGACTACAGACCTTGAGACCATTTCCATCTCCAGTTGGATTTAGATTAAGTGTAAAATCTCCTGGGCTTATACACAAGATTTAAATTCTATTTTTAAAAAGTGTGTGCATTTGTGTGTGTGTGAGTATGTGTGTATGTCTGTCTCAGAAGAATACATGGCTTTGACAACCATTGGGGTGATGGGCGAGAAGAACTATTTGGTAGAGTCTCTTTGTTTAAAAAAATAAGTCCTAATATCTAAGGACTATATGTTCTCTTGTTGGTAGCAAAGTCTTCTGAAGTAAAAGATGGTTACTCTTTTGTACAATGTTGAGCAGCCATCCGCTCTATTGCTGTGTATATCTTTATTTGCAAGAAACGTTTCCTTTTTTTTAAAATTTAATTTTTTTTATTTTTTATACAGCAGGTTCTTATTAGTTATCTATTTTATACATATTAGTGTATATATGTCAGTCCCAATCTCCCAAATCATCCCACCACCACCCCCCTGCTTTCCCTGCTTGGTGTCCATACTTTTGTTCTCTACATCTGTGAAGAAACATTTCTGCTGTAGAGCTTGTAACACTGAGCAACATTTAATGAGTTATCAGTAAACACTAAAGATAAAAAGAACTTTGATTGGATTTCCTAAGCTGTTTAAGATTCCTGTGTTCTGCAGATTGCAATGGATGTTTACACTTCTGTTAATAAAATTCTATCAAGCAGATGACAGGTACCAATTAAAAGCAATCACGAAGCATACTCTTTCCGTAATCTCCGAAGTAGAATCTTGAAATACTGGTTTGCAGAAGCATTACCTGGCATGGAATATCTTTGATCCTCAGCAACCTCTATAGCCTGTGGGATTTCCGTCAATCCAATGCAGGAGAGCAGAGGAAATAGAAAATGGCTTTTGGTGTTTGCTGATGCGTGGAGAAACATTAGGTATGGTTCCAGCTGCTGAAACAGTAGATTCTTGTCTTAGTTGAAAAAGTCTGGGCTGTGGTAACAAATGGATCCCCACATATAAAATGGCTCAGATACAATGAATTTTATTTCTTACTCAACTAAACTCAGTGGATATTTCTGGTTAGAGGTCAGCTCTCACCCAGATAGAGTCATTAGGACCCAGAAACCTTTCATGTTATGGCTTTACCATCATTGTGACCTTTAGCATTCACCTTAAGGTTCACTTCTTAAAAAGGTTAGCCTGGAAATTGTGCCCATCATTTCTGCTCACATTCCATTGACTAGAATTCAGTCTCAGGAGCACACCTGACTCATGGGAAGCTGGGAAATATAACTGTGCCGAGAGTCTAGAAGTACAAGGAAATAGGAAGTTGATGAATATAGCTAGACATTGCTCCAATACCCAAGTATGATTTCTGTGAGACAGTTTCTTTTGGAGAAGGACATTTGGAAAGGTCTTGCCTGTGGTTCTGCTTTGGGACTGCTATGTTTGAGGGTAGAGTCAGGCTGCATGTCCCAAGAAAAGGGAGTAACAACAACTACTGTGCGTTTCCTGCGAACATATCGGTTCAGATCCTCTCCTGATGGCCCAGCTTTTTCCACAGGCTCTGTCTCCTCAAAAGACCTGGGAACAAAGCTGTTCCTCTTCTGGAGGCAATTCTTCTGCCCTCTGGGCAAATCTGTTTTGTTTGACAGTATATTCTAATAATTTATTTAAAGTTAATGATGTAATTAAATGATATTAATTACTATTTACTCCATGATTAAATAACTTACATAATTTTTATTTTAAATAACCATGAATATATGTATTCATTTTATATATATACATGTTATATATATTAATATATATTATATATACACACATACATGTAATATATGGATAGATATTAAATAATTGTGACTATGTACATATATTATACTGTATATAATATATACTTTATGTAATTCAATGAGCTATAGAAGACAGTAGGGTCATAAGTACCCTTCACAACATATTTCTTTTTTTTTTTTTTTTGTGGTACGCGGGCCTCTCACTGTTGTGGCCTCTCCCGTTGCGGAGCACAGGCTCCCGACGCACAGGTTCAGAGGCCATGGCTCACGGGCCCAGCCGCTCCGCGGCATGTGGGATCTTCCCGGACCCGGGCACGAACCCGTGTCTCCTGCATCGGCAGGCGGATTCTCAACCACTGCGCCACCAGGGAAGCCCCACAACATATTTCAATCAAACATTTGGTAGATTATCCTACTTGTACTTCAAGGGCACCTTGAGAGTTGATCACTCTGGGAGCCCTGGTAGAGAGCATCCTTGGCCCAGACATCTGTCTCACCTATTTATTTATTTAAAAATTTGTATTGGAGTGTAGTTGGTTTACAATGTTGTGTTAGGTTCAGGTGTACAGCAAAGTGAATCAGTTATACATATACATATAGCCACTGTTTTTCAGATTCTTTTCCCATATAGGCTATTACAGAGAATTGAGTAGCGTTCTCTATGCTATACAGTAGTCCTTATTAGTTATCTATTTTATATATAGTAGTGTGTATATGTCAATCCCAATCTCCCAATTTATCCCTCCCCACTTACCCCCTGGTAACCATAAGTTTGTTTCTACATTTGTGACTCTATTTCTGTTCTGTAAATAAGTTCATTTGTACCCTTTAAGATTTCAGAAGTCTGTTTTAAAATGTACCTGGGATTTTGTTTTTATTCAGGTATGATGAGGCCAACAGATTAGGAGAACCACTGAAAAGATAGCTTGTTATTCACAGTTCCTTAGAGAAGGGGGTACACTGCACCACACAGGGCTACATGGGGAAGCACCAGGGTTAGTCAAGAGCAGAAAGGAGCAAGGGGAAAGCATGTACAGAAGCTTTTCCATGGTTTTTACAGGAAAGGATGGGTGAGGTAAGATAAACATCTGAGCAGGATTAGGACTAGATAGTTTGAATAATTTTGCTGGTGTCTGGGCTGTAAGGGTAGTCTCTAGTTGTTTAGTATGGTACCAGGCTCTGGGGTGTTTTATTTTATTTTATTTTTTTTTAAATTTTTTTTTGCGGTACATGGGCCTCTCTGTGCTCCGGACGCGCAGGCTCAGCGGCCATGGTTCACGGGCCCAGCCGCTCCACGGCATGTGGGATCTTCCCGGACCGGGGCACGAACCTGTGTCCCCTGCATCGGCAGGCGGACTCTCAACCACTGCGCCACCAGGGAAGCCCTCTGGGGTGTTTTAGGGCAGGGGGATAGTGTCCAGGAGAGCAGGCATCTGGTAGAAGGAGGTAGATGTGGGCATGGATTTTGGATTGGTTGGTTTGCATGTGGAAGGTGTGCTCACTGGCAAGTTGTTTGCTCTCTCTAGGGAATAGCTAACTCTGGGAGGGCAGTCTCTCCCAGTTCCACAAAGTCCCAAGATGTCCAAGTGTCATTAAAATACAGAAAATAAAAAAACATGATTAATGCAACACCCAGGTTCTCATAGAAGGCACTAGCATCAGTGGCCCTGGGGAGATGTCGCTTCGACTATCTTTAGAGGCAGTGGATGTAATGATAAGGCATCCCAAGAGTCCCAGAACTGGGTGTGCAGTGCTTTGACTAGTCACAGGAAGTTTTCTATTGAGAGGAGGCACTTGTTTATGATACCTGAGTTATCACTCAGTGTGATTCCTTTGGTACAGGCAGGCTCAAGGGGCCTATTTATACAGGATATCAACATCACCGGTATAATTAGGCCTATTTCCCTCTAGATACAGGCTAAATGGAGATGGAGAACTAGTTGCTAATATTTATTTTAGCATTTTGTACATCTGTAGACTGATTTGTGCCTTAGATGGCTCTTCTTCAGGATGCTTAATCCTAACTTGCTCAGTCTTTTCTCCTGAGCCTTGTTTTCCTGAACTTTATAAAAATGTTTTTTGCTTCTCCTATTTACAGGGGAGTAAAAACAACGTTAAGTGCTGATAATGAAACTACATTTCAAGAGTGGCTGCCCTTCCTTTAGGCACACTTCCCATTGTAGAGGAGGGCTTCGGGGCATACCTAGTGGGCCTGGTGTTAGCTTAGCTCCAGACTGTTCAGTAAGTAATATACAGGAATGTGGGGGGCTGGGACACCTGAGCTGTGACTGAGGGGCCGAGATGTGGCCCAGAAACTCATTAGGAAACTGAATCCACTGGAAAGGAGATAACAGTAGTGAGCATGACTGAAAAACGACTATGATTTTTCTGAGGTTTTAGCCACCTCTCTTTGCACCTCTGAATATTCAGTAAAAACTTAATTTGCATTGAGTGGAGATTTGGAAAAATCAAAGAAGGTTGACTGTGTCTAGTGTTTGGGTCAGTGAAAGAGAAGAGAGACAAGTGAGCCTGAGAATGCAGCCAAATCAGTAGCTCGGAGCCTAGATCACCTGCAATACAATGTGGGCTCTCCCTCTCCCCAAGGATCTCCATATGTATCAGGGCAATGAGTTACCCGCTCCTAGGGTTTCCAGATTTAGCAAACAAAATACAGGAGGTCCAACTAAATTTGTTTTTTTAATTTTTATTTTATAGTGGAGTATAGTTGATTAACAATGTTGTGTTAGTTTCAGATGTACAGCAGAGTGATTCAGTTACACATATGCATGTATCTATTCTTTTTCCAATTCTTTTTCCATTTAGGTTATTACAGAGTATTGAGCAGAGTTCCCTGTGCTATATAGTAGGTCCCTGTTGGTTTTCTGTTTTAAATACAGCAGTGTGTACATGTCAGTCCCAAACTCCCAGTCTGTCCCTCTGCCCCACCAACACCACCCCCATAACCATAAGTTCCTTCTCTAAGTCTGTGAGTCTGTGTCTGTTTTGTAAATAAATTTGTATCTTTTTTTTTTAGATTCTGCATATAAGCGATATCATATGATATTTATCTTTCTATGTCTGACTTACTTCACTTAGTATGATAATCTCCAGGTCCATCCATGTTGCTGCAAATGGCATTATTTCATTCTTCTTTTTTTAATGTTTATTTTTTCTTTCTTTTTTTTTTCTTATTAGTCATCCATTTTATACACATTAGTGTATACATGTCATCCCAATCTCCCAATTCATCCCACCCCCACCCCCACGGCTTTCCCCCCTTGGTGTCCATACGTTTTTTTCTCTACTTCTGTGTTTCAGTTTCTGCCCTACAAACTGGTTCATCTGTACCATTTTCTAGGTTGCATATATATGTGTTAATATATGATATTAGTTTTTTTTCTTTTTGACTTACTTCACTATGTATAACAGTCTTTAGATGCATCCACATCTCTACAAGTGACCCAAGTTCATTCCTTCTTATAGCTGAGTAATATTCCATTGTATATATGTACCACATCTTCTTTATCCATTCGTCTGTCGATGGGCATTTAGGTTGCTTCAATAACCTGCCTATTGTAAATAGTCCTGCAATGAATATGGGGTGCATGTGTCTTTTAGAATTATGTTTTTCTCTGGGTATATGCCCAGTAGTGGGATTGCTGGGTCATATGGTAATTCTATTTTAGTTTTTTAAGGAACCTCCATACTGTTCTCCATAGTGGCTGTATCAATTTACATTCGCACCAACAGTGCTAGAGGGTTCCCTTTTCTCCACACCCTCTCCAGCATTTGTTGTTTGTAGACTTTCTGATGATGCCCATTCTAACTGGTGTGAGGTGGTACCACATTGTAGTTTTGAGTTGCATTTCTCTAATAATTAGTGATGCTGAGCAGCTTTGTGCTTCTTGGCCATCTGTATGTCTTCTTTGGAGTAATGTCTATTTAGGTCTTCTGCCCATTTTTGAATTGGGTTGTTTGTTTTTTAAATATTGAGCTGCCTGAGCTGTTTATATATTTTGGAGATTAATCCTTTGTCTGATGATTCAAGAGATATTTGCAAATTTCTTCTCCCATTCTGAGGGTTGTCTCTTCGTCTTGTTTACGGTTTCCTTTGCTGTGCAAAAGCTTTGAAGTTTCATTAGGTCCCATTTGTTTATTATTGTTTTTATTTGCATTACTTTAGGAGGTGGATCAAAAAAGATCTTGCTGTGATTTATGTCAGAGTGTTCTTCCTATGTTTTCCTCTAAGAGTTTTATAGTGCCCAGTCTTACATTTAGGTCTCTAATCCATTTTGAGTTTATTTTTGTGTACTGTGTTAGGGGGTGTTCTAATTTCATTCTTTTACATGCAGCTGTCCAGTTTTCCCAGCACCACTTATTGAAGAGACTGTCTTTTCTCCATTGTATATCCTTGCCTCCTTTGTCATAGATTAGTTGACCATAGGTGCGTGGGTTTATCTCTGGGCTTTCTATCCTGTTCCATTGATCTGTATTTCTGTTTTTGTGCCAGTACCATATTATCTTGATTACTGTAGCTTTGTAGTATAGTCTGAAGTCAGGCAGTCTGATTCCTCCAGCTCTTGTTTTTTTCCCTCAAGACTGCTTTGGCTATTCGGGGTCTTTTGTGTCTCCATTCAAATTTTAAGATTTTTTGTTCTACTTCTGTCAAAAACGCCGTTGATAATTTGATAGGGATTCCACTGTATGTATAAATTGCTTTGGGTACTATACATTTGGGTACTATACATTTTCACAATATTGATTCTTCCAATCCAAGAACATGGTATATATCTCCATCTGTTGGTATCATCTTTAATTTCTTTCATCAGTGTCTTATACCTTTCTGGATACAGGTCTTTTGTCTCCCTAGGTAGGTTTATTCCTAGGTATTTTATTCTTTTTGTTGCAGTGGTAAATGGGAGTGTTTCCTTAATTTCTCTGTCAGATTTTTCATCATTAGTTTCTAGGAATGCAAGAGATTTCTGTGCATTATCCTGCAACTTTATCAAATTCATTGATTAGCTCTACTAGTTTTCTGGTGGCATCTTTAGGATTCTCTATGTATAGTATCATGTCATCTGCAAACAGTGACAGTTTTACTTCTTATTTTCCAATTTGTATTCCTTTATTTCTTTTTTTCCTCTCATTGCCATGTCTAGGACTTCCAAAACTATGTTGAATAATAGTGGCTATAGTGGACATCCTTGTCTTGTTCCTGATCTTAGTGGAAATGCTTTCAGTTTTTCACTATTGAGAATGATGTTTGCTGTGGGTCTCTCGTATATCGCCTTTATTATGTTGAAGTAGGTTCCCTCTGTGCCCACTTTCTGGAGAATTTTTATCATAAATGGGTGTTGAATTTTGTCAAAAGCTTTTCCTGCATCTATTGAGATGATCATATGGTTTTTATTCTTCAGTTTGTTAATGTGGGGTATCACATTGATTGATTTGTGTATATTGAAGAATCCTTGCATCTCTGAGATAAATCCCACTTGATCATGGTGTATGATCCTTTTAATATGTTGTTGGATTCTGTTTGCTAGTATTTTGTTGAGGATTTTTGCATCTATATTCATCAGTGATATTGGTCTGTACTTTTCTTGTAGTATCTTTGTCTGGTTTTGGTATCAGGGTGATGGTGGCCTCATAGAATGAGTTTGGGAGTTTTCCTTCCTCTGCAATTTTTTGGGAAGAGTTTGAGAAGTATGGATGTTAGCTCTCCTCTAAATGTTTGAAAGAATTCACCTGAGAAGCTATTTGGTCCCGGAGTTTTGTTTGTTGGAAGATTTTTAATCACAGTTTCAATTTCATTACTTGTGATTAGTCTGTTCATATTTTCTATTTCTTCCTGGTTCAGTCGTGGAAGGTTCTTCCTTTCTAAGAATTTGTCCATTTCTAAGAATTTGTCCATTTCTTCCAGGTTGTCCATTTTATTGGCATAGAGTTTCTTGTAGTAGTCTCTTAGGATGCTTTGTATATCTGCTGTGTCTCTTGTAACTCCTCCTTTTTCATTTCTAATTTTATTGATTTGAGTCCTCTCCTTTTTCTAGATGAGTCTGGCTAATGGTTTATCAATTTGTTTATCTTTTCAAAGAACAAGCTTTTAGTTTTATTTATCTTTGCTATTGTTTTCTTTGTTTCTATTTCATTTATTTCTGCTCTGATCTTTATGATCTCTTTCCTTCTGCTAACTTTGGCTTTTGCTTGTTCTTCTTTCTCTAGTTCCTTTAGGTGTAAGATTAGATTGTTTATTTGAGATTTTTCTTGTTTCTTGAGGTCGGCTTGTATAGCTATAAACTTCCCTCTTAGAACTGCTTTTGCTGCATCCCATAGGTTTTGGATCATCATGTTTTCATTGTCATTTGTCTCTAGGTATTTTTTGATTTCCTCTTTGATTTCTTCAGTGATCTTGTCGTTATTTAGTAACCTAGTGTTTAGCCTCCATGTTTTTGTGGTTTTTACGTATTTCCCCCTGTAATTCATTTCTAATCTCATAGCATGTGGTCAGAAAAGATGCTTGATATGATTTCAATTTTCTTAAATTTACTGAGGCTTGATTTGTGACCCAAGATGTGATCTATCTTCCTTGCACACTTGAGAAGAAAGTATAATCTGCTGTTTATGGATGGAATGTCCTATAAATATCAATTAAATCGATCTGGTCTATTGTATCATTTAAAGCTTGTGTTTCCTTATTAATTTTCTGTTTGGATGATCTGTCCATTGGTGTAAGTGAGGTGTTAAAGTCCCCGCCATTACTGTGTAACTGTCGATTTCCTCTTTTATAGCTGTTAGCAGTTCCCTTATGTATTGAGATGCTTCTATGTTGGGTGCATATATATTTATAATTGTTATATCTTCTTCTTGGATTGATCCCTTGATCATTACATAGTGTCCTTCCTTGTCTCTTGTAACATTCTTTATTTTAAAGTCTGTTTTATCTGATATGAGTATTGCTACTCCAGCTTTCTTTTGATTTCCATTTGCATGGAATATCTTTTTCCATCCCCTTGCTTTCAGTCTGTATGTGTCCCTAGGTCTGAAGTGGGTCTCTTATAGACAGCATATATATAGTCTTGTTTTTGTTTCCATTCAGCAAGCCTTTGTCTTTTGTTGGAGCATTTAATCCATTCACATTTAAGGTAATTATCGATATGTATGTTCCTGTGACCATTTTCTTACTTGTTTTGGGTTTTTTTTTTTTTTTTTTTTTTTTTTTTTTTTTTTTTTTTTTTTTTTTTTTTTTGTGGTACGCGGCCTCTCACTGTTGTGGCCTCTCCTGTTGCGGGGCACAGGCTCCGGACGCGCAGGCCCAGCGGCCATGGCTCACGGGCCCAGCCGCTCCGCGGCATGTGGGATCCTCCCGGACCGGGGCACGAACCCGTGTCCCCTGCATCGGCAGGCGGATTCTCAACCACTGCGCCACCAGGGAAGCCCTTGGGTTTGTTTTTGTAGGTCCCTTTCTTCTCTTGTGTTTCCAACTTAGAGAAGTTCCTTTAGCATTTGTTGTAGGGCTGTTTTGGTGGTGCTGAATTCTCTTAGCTTTTGCTTGTCTGTAAAGCTTTTAATTTCTCCATCGAATCTGAATGAGATCCTTGATGGGTAGAGTAATCTTGGTTGTAGGTTCTTCCCTTTCATCACTTTAAGTATATCATATCACTCCCTTCTGGTTTGTGGAGTTTCTGCTGAGAAATCAGTTGTTAACCTTATGGCAGTTCCCTTGTATGTTATTTGTCATTTTTCCCTTGCTGCTTTCAATAATTTTTCTTTTACTTTAATTTTTGCCAATTTGATTATTATGTGTCTTGGCATGTTTCTCCTTGGGTTTATCCTGTATGGGTCTCTCTTTGCTTCCTGGACTTGGCGGCTATTTCCTTTCCTATGTTATGGAAGTTTTCAACTATAATTTCTTCAAATATTTTCTTGGTTCCTTTCTCTCTTCTCCTTCTGGGACCCCTATAATGCAAATGTTGTTGCATTTAGTATTGTCTCAGAGGTCTCTTAGGCTGTCTTCATTTCTTTTCATTCTTTTTTCTTTATTCTGTTCCTCAGCAGTGCATTCCACCATTCTGTCTTCCAGGTCACTTGTCTGTTCTTCTGCCTCAGTTATTCTGCTATTTCTTCCTTCTAGTGTATTTTTCATTTCAGTTATTGTACTGTTCATCTCTGTTTGTTTGTTCTTTAATTCTTCTAGATCTTTGTTAAACATTTCTTGCATTTTCTCGATCTTTGCCTCCATTATTTTTCTGAGGTCCTGGATCATCTTCACTATCATTACTCTGAATTCTTTTTCTGGAAGATTGCCTGTCTCCATTTCACTTAGTTGTTTTTCTGGGGTTTTATCTTGTTCCTTCATCTGGTATATAGTCATCTGCCTTTTCATCTTGTCTATCTGTGAATGTGGTTTTTGTTCCACGGGCTGCAGGATTGTAGTTCTTCTTGCTTCTGCTATCTGCCCTCTGGTGGATGAGGCTACCTAAGAGGCTTGTGGAAGCTTCCTGATGGGAGGGACTGGTGTTGGCTAGAACTGGCTGTTGCTCTGGTGGGCAGAGCTCAGTGAAACTTTAATCCGCTTGTCTGCTGATGAGTGGGGCTGGGTTCCCTCCCTGTTGGTTGTTTGGCTTGAGGTGACCCAACATTGGAACCTACTTGGGCTCTTTTTGGGGGCTAATGGTGGACTCTGGGAGGGCTCTTGCCAAGGAGAACTTCCCAGAATTTCTGCTGCTAGTGTCCTTGTCCCTTGGTGAGCCACAGCTGCCCCCCCACCTCTGCAGGAGACCCTCCAACACTAGCAGGTGGGTTTGGTTCAGTCTCCTATGGGGTCACTGCTCCTTCCCCTGCGTCCCGATGCGCACACTACTTTGTGTGTGCCCTCCAAGAGTGGAGTCTCTGTTTCCCCCAGTCCTGCTGAAGTCCTGCAATCAAATCCTGCTAGCCTTCAAAGTCTGATTGTCTAGGAATTTCTCCTCCCATTGCCAGACCCCCAGGTCGGGAAGCCTGATGTGTGGCTCAGAACCTTCACTCCAGTGGGTGGATTTCTGTGGTATGTTTTCTCCAGTTTGTGAGTCACCCACCCAGCAGTTATGGGATTTGATTTTATTGTGATATCCCCCTCCTACCGTCTCACTGTGTGGCTTCTCCTCTGTCTTTGCATGTGGGTTATCTTTTTCGGTGAATTCCAGTGTCTTCCTGTCAATGATTGTTCAGCTGTTAGTTGTGATTCTGGTGTTCTCCAAAGAGGCAGTGAGAGCATGTCCTTCTACTCTGCCATGTTGAACCAATTTCCTCTATTTCATTCTTTTTTATGGCTGAGTAATATGCCATTGTATATATGTACCACATCTTCTTTATCCATTCTTCTGTTGATTGTCCAATTAAATTTAGAATTTGTTTAAACAGTGAGTAATTTTTTAGTATAAATAAGTGCCTGGCAATACTTAGGACTGGACAAGTAGTCTGCATTTTTTCTGGCAACCTTCTCCCTCCCATTCTGCAAATATGATGTTTGAAGTGATATTTCTATTGACCTAAAAGGCCGAGGTGATCCCACGTTAACTAAAATATTGGGGGTGTGTTCTGGTATCTAAATCATACCTCCATTTCCCAATTTGCACTTAAATTGAGGAAATCAGTGCAAGATATCTTTGTCATGATATTTCCTTTTGTTGATTGCATAGAAAAAATTGGCAAAGGAATATTGAAATGATAAGTCAGAATATGGGCCTCCTGCCTACTGTTAGGAACTCTTGGATGCTAGGGAAATATTGAGAGAAAAGTTCTGCATAAATAAAATTTTAGGGTGATCCATGGCCTCTTTTGAAAAATATCTTAAGGTTGTTTAAAATATGGCATCCTAAGTGTATTTTCTATGAAAATGTAAATACTTGGGATAGAAAGACTAATGCTAATCTGGAAGAGCCAACATGGGGAAAATCATGAGCTAAAAAATTCAGAGCCTTATTTTTCTACACCCAGGAGAAATGAGTGGTATTATTTCTTCTTTGGCATAAAGTTATTACATGGTGTGAACTCGGCCCAACCTCCATATTCCTCATAATATACCCTACAGCATTCTGTAGTCATCAGGGAAATGAGCACTAGTTTCTGGGAAAAACTGGGTGTTACCACCATCTTCCAAATGAACTCACTGAGAGTGGGTGGAGGAAGAGCTGAATTTTGAGAGTCTAACCAGAGTCTGTTATAAATTCCAGAGCTGAGGGGCCCAGGAAGGGCTTCTTCCGGGCAGTGGGGAGAATCCAAGCTCCTCTTATAGAACACAGATGCTCTATTGGAAGGAAGCAATTCAGATTAGAAGCTGGGCAGCATCCAGGGTCATGAACTTAGAGTTTAGAATATCTGTCTGTGACCCCACCAGGCAGCTAAGATTTCCTGCTGACCCTAGAAATTCAAAGGATTCTAAGTTGGCATAAAAATCTACCTCCTCCTCACACTCCAGATGTTTGACTAAGAGTTTCCAGGCTTGGAAACAGGTAGCAAACGTTTTGTGGTTTTGCTGTTGTTAATTAAGGGCTGAGGTCAACACCCTGAATAATAGAAATGGCCAAACTATACCTCTGGATAATACAACTTGAAAGGAACAAATATGAATTCACTGTTAGATAAATGATGACAGTGAAGAAGGATTAAAAAAGTAAGAGCAGCTGTGTTATTGTTAAAGGAAAGAGGCAGCTGAAATCCATAGGATCCCAGTCTGGTCAGTGGCCCAGCAGACTAAATTTTGAAAACTGTTAAATATTAAATGTTAGGAAGTCCAAAACCTGCAAACCAGCTCTACTGGAGAAAGACATTCATTTTCTTGCCATGAAAATAGTTTCAACAAAATGCGAAATTTCAAACTTGGGAATTATTTTTAAGAAAAAGTATTTGTTAAAGGATAATTTTGTAAAGGGTGTTAATCATGACTCATCCAAATATGAAATAAACATGTGCCAAAGATTTTATTTAACTCATTAATTGAAGAAACCAATAAAGTGTGACAAGAAGTTCAAAGGAAAGTGCAGAGAACCACATAATATGTATATATACATATAAATAAGTAGTACTGAAAATGAATTTGCAGATAAATGCAAAAGTGGCTTTTTTACAGAAGCATAGGGAGTGAAGGTTGGGGAGGGAAATCAATTGTCCTTCCACCTGGACAGAATTAATTTGCATGTCTATGGACAAGAATTATTTGCATAGCCATTTGTTTTCTACTAATTACAGAATTCTAAAATATCTCAAAAACAATGAAGGGTATAAACCCCAAGGATTCAGAAAATCAAGAATTAGATGAAGCCTAGTTTTCCATGGAAGATATTAATGATCTATTTCAAAGTCCTTCACAGTTTATCCTGACATATGTGACATTTGAAAATAATGCAGAAATATTACTACAAGTCTTTTTAGTGTGAAACTAGAGCAGTGGCTCTCAAAGTATGGTCCCTGGACCAGCAACAGAAGCATCACCTGGAACTTGTTAGAAATGCCTATTCTTAGGGGCCACGCCAAACCTACTGAATCAGAAACTTTGGGGCTGGGGGCCTAGCCATCTGGCTTAACAAGCTCTCCAGGTGATTCTGATGCATTCTCATTTCTGAAGTGCTGGTAGATGATCTAACATTGCCCACCTTATTACTGATTAGGATCCAAACTCAGTAAAGGCAGATATTACCTTACAGAAGACTGAAAAATTGCAAATGACTTTTCTTAGGTAGAGATGCAAATGATTTCTGTCTTGTAGACATGATAACAGCAAAGGCTGTGATTTTTGCATCTTTTCCTAGTAATCGTATTTCATTCTTTCTTTTATTGACTCTCTATATAGCAGTTTCCCCTGTCTTTCAGTTAGCTTTGTCATCCTGCTGGCTTTCTTATTAATGAGGTAAATACATTTTTGACAAGTGCTCCCTAATATTTGTTTGAGAACCATGTCTCTAACTTGATGAAAATTATATTTTGAAATAATGCAATGCAAGTAGGAGGTAGTCTAACTTAATAAAGAGAATGCAGTACAACTGAGGCAGTTAAAGGGGTTAAGTCAACATATGGGACTGGATCTGTTTGGAACTTTTTTGGACAATATTATATCATAAATCATGCCTAATTTTAAGCTTTTCAGAAAAGTATGAGTTATGTGAACATTTTCCAGTTCTTCCCATGGTTTATCTCTGTATGGATTTTCACACTGCTCATTTCTTTCTTCCTGTCCCCACTTCCTACCCCTTTCCCCTGCCACCAGATACCAACTTTTGCTTTGTCTCCTTAGAGATCTATGGCAATCCTTATACCTATCAGTTGAGAATGTCAGTAATAAAAACATATTAGGGACTAGAGAGAAAAACTGAGTTGAATTTTTCTCTCTAAACATCAAATAAAATAAAAAGTAAATGTCAAAGGTTTTCAATTATGCTCTGCTTAGAGCTTCACATAAATACCCTAAGGATGCTTATTAATTTTTGTTGGTAGCTTGGTGGAAAAAAGTTGAAGATGGAAAGGGGGTCCTAAGAAGACTGTCAACTTTTGCAAAATCTTTAGGGGAAACACACACTATATTTAAGGCAGCTTTCTAGGCTAGGAAAGCATACCTGGAAGCTCAGAGGGGCTCTTCTGCTATGCTTTCAAGAGGAGAGGACTTTCTACTAAATTGCAGAAATTGTTGATTTACTGAGATAAAATTGGTCATTGAGGGGTTCCACAGAGAGCTGTAAACATATTTAAAGGGTAGAGGATGAGGACTATTGTGGAAGGTTTTAAAGATGAGATCGGATTAAAAAAAAAAATAAGATTCAGAGTGTCATCACTACAAATGTTTTCTTTTTTTTTTTTGGTGACCACACTGTGGGGCCTGTGGATCTCAGTTCCCTGACCAGGGATTGAACCCGGGCCCCCTGCAGTGAAAGCGCCAAGTCTTAACCACTGGACCGCCAGGGAAGTCCCTACAAATGTCTTCAAAAATGTGTGCTTCCCAACTCCATTGTAACAACAGCAACAAAATGATGAAACCCAATTCTGGTAGGAGTATGTACAAAATCTCTTTGGATTCACCTATGTTTCTCTCATAACTTTTTCTCCATAACTCTTTCTCTTTTTCTCCAGAACCCTCTGCTCTGGTTCCATAGTTTTTACACCTATAGGCTCATTAAACACAGTGTCACCTGTATGCAGTTTTGTTTGGCCTGCATGGTGTTTAAAACAATTAAATTTCAAGTGTCTTTAAATCTCTATTTTCTTGCCTTACCTGACGTGTGAGTTGGTCATTCTCTCCTAGACTGTGGTGATCTCCTTTTCTGTTGAGATCTTCCCAATTACACATTCACAGTATACTTTTTATACTAAATGTAAGAAAACTGTTCATTAAATAAACATAGAGACATTATTAAACTCTTACCAAAGGAGAAAGAGAGAAAATACGGCAAAGACCTTATAAAAAACCATAGATTTGGAATAGGCAAAGAGGTCATCCAGTCCTCTGCAAACTTGAACCTTCCCAGGAATGTGAAATTATCTTGCGTAATAATCCCCACATACATAACCCAAGGCTCTGGCAGATTAACTTGATTTACTCTTTGTGATATCTGCTCTGGTGGTAATAACACTGGCGGTAAGACTCAGTGCACAAAATCCTTTCATCTCTGCGAACCATCCTATAATGTAAACCAGAGTGGTTACTCCACTTCCCTCAGTCTCTGTGAGACCATAACATGCTATGTAAACAAGGAAAAGGCCCCCTCAGTGCATAACTCTTAACAGTAATGGACTTCAAAGACATTTGTGGTATTCCATTCACAAGTATTTCTAATTTGGGGCAGATGCACATATGCAAAATGACTCAGTCAGCTGTAAGTGGTATTTCTTCTGTGAAGCTTTTGTGCTCAAGTACTGTTCTCTTCCTTCCCCCAGATGAAATTGGTTTAGAGAAGGCATCTTGGAGGTAGGGAGAGTGAGTGGTTGGCGGCAGCCTTCAGGCTAGCAGGCTAGCTGTGTGTGGCCTTGGGGAAAGTCTGCTTTCAATGAGAAAACCGACTGTGGATTTCCATCACCAGAAAGAATGCTCAGGGGAAACCATCCATGTATAAATTCCTTTGCCTGGAAATCAGGAGGAGGAAGAATTTTCAGAGATGCCCTGTAGGATGCCTTTTATCTCTTAAAATGCATTAATAGCAACTGCATCTCTGTATGGATACCAAGGGGGGTAAGTGGTGGGGGGTCGGGGGGTGGGGTGGGGTGGTGGTGGGGGGATGAATTGGGAGATTGGGGTTGACATGTATACACTAATGTGTATAAAATAGATAACTAATAAGAACCTGCTGTATAAAATAAATAAAATTCAAATATTCGAAAAAAAAATAGAACTGCATCTCTGTAGGCAGAGCTCAACACTCCTCTGCAACACCCCCTAGTTACAGAGTACAATATTTTCTTTCTTTATTTATCTAAATCCATTTATTCTTTATCAATAGTCTGTGAGATGGGAGGGAGATGGGAGAGGCAAAATATCTGGGATTGAGAACCTCATTTCTTACATTGACTTTAATTTTAAGGAACGTTTTTCTTATTCTTGTTTTATTGAATCAGAATTCTATCTATTTATTTCTTAGAAATAACATTTTTATTTGTTTCTCTCTGTTCCTGTCACACTGTTGCCATCTTACTTCAGGTACTATCTTCTTTTGCCTAGAAAATCAGGTAACTGCCTCCTGGTCTCCGTTCTTTTTTCACTGTAGGACTATGTAGGGGAGTAAAAATAATTTTCCCTCTACTCTTCCAGGTTCTTGGCTGAGACCCCCTGTAATAAAAGACAGATTAACAGGAGAAAAACAAGCAGAAGTTTAGTAACATGTGTACCTCCTATATACATGGGAAATACCCAGGAAAACAGAAATTCCCAGAAATGGTCAAAGCCATCACCTCAAATACCATCTAATCATCACCTTAAATACCATCTCCAGCTAAAGACCAAAGATGGATTTTGAGGGTTGGGGGAGGGGGCCCATTATGGGAGGTTATCGAGCAAAGCACAGTAAACAAGGGTATGGTTGTTATGCAGACTTAAGTCCTTGCCTTCAAGAGTTTCTAGAGATTTTGAGTCATCCTCCTCTTCCTGGTACAAAGAGGGAGACACTCTTACAAATGGAGATTTCTCTTATAAGTGTAAATGCCTCTTACAAAAGGGTAATTTCTACTGAGTTTTCAGAACTTTTCTTATGTCTGCTGTTTCTTAAAAATAATGTTACTGAACTCAGGTTCAGCTGCTCGCTGCTCAAAAGCTAATACTTGAGAGATGAGTGTTGGTTGGAAAGGAAAAGTTGCTTTATTCAGAAGGCCTGCAATCTGGGGAGAAGGCAGACTCGTGTCCAAAAACCAACCCCAAAGAGTCTGCTTGACCATGAAAATTTTTTAAAAAGGAGAATCATTTAGGGAGGAGTTCAGTCTTCGTTATCTTCCACTGTGTGTAGACTTTCTTCTGATTGGTTGATGGTGAGGTAAGAGGGCAGTGTTCCAGGAGTCTTAAGCTCAGCCAAAAGTTACCATCCTCAACCTGGGTGGGGGCCTTAGCTCCTGCAGAACTCAGAGGTATTTGGTTATGTATATTCCTTGAGGAGGAACGCACTCGGCTGCACTAATTGTTTCTTTTTTTTTGGCTTTTATTTTTTATTTATTTATTTATTTGTTTTTTAACATCTTTATTTGAGTATAACTGTTTTACAATAGTGTGTTAGTTTCTCCTTTACAACAAAGTGAATCAGTTATACATATACATATGTTCCCATAACTCTTCCCTCTTGTGTCACCCTCTCTCCCACCCTCCCGCACTAATTGTTTCTTGGCTGCTCCTCCTTTGTTTCTGCATCCCCTCCCTTCCCTGATAAGCAACTCTTTGAATATGCCCTTTGGAACTCAGGGAAGGTCAAGAAGGCTGAATGAAGCCTATTTCTTACCAACAAGAAATGCGGACACATAAAGGATTTGTATCCAGGGCCCCATAGGGTCCTGCTCCATTTCAATAAGAAGCCTAAAATAATCTTTACGTGAGGAGGCATATTTTGGGGTGACAAATTCTGCTGCTCTTCAGTCATCACTGTGATGAAAAGTTCCTGGAGAAGAGGGAAATATTTTTAAAATAGTTGTTCACAAAATAAAGAATGCAAACAAACCCTGTTTTCAGGGTCTAGGAGTAGTCCTGGAAGAGCTAATGACCTGGGTCCATGTCAAGAGGATCCATTCAGTTGTACCTTTTGGACTGATGCTAGTCGTTTTGTTGGTTATTTCCACTGAGAGGCAAAACATGAAATGGTCCAGACATGGGTGAGTAAACCAAGTTCATGCTCATTTAGATTGTTGGTCGAGTTCATTTCCTTGTAGCTATGTGACTGAGGACCCCAGCTTTTTGCTGGTTGCTGGCTGGAGGTTGCCCTCAGGTCCTGGAGGTAGCCTATGGTTTGTTGTCACAAGGGCTTCTCCAACATGCTTGCTTCTTTCAGGTCAACAACAGAGTTCCTTTCTCCAGCCTTAAGACTGAGTCTTAAATAATGTAACATAATCAAGGAAGTGACATCCCATCACCTTTGCCATAGTCTATTGGCTAGAAGTAAGTCATAGGTTCTGACCACACTCAAAGGAGGGGATTATATAGTGCGTAACACCGGGGAGAAGAGGTCCTGGGGGACATCTTAGAATTCTGCTTCTACAACATGTGTATGATTTTAAAGTGATACATTTCCATAATGTTTACTGCATATTATTATGTAATGTTTATTATACACTGTTATTCCATAATGTTTATTATGAACAGTTCCCCTTCCCTACCATTTACTACTACCCAGAAACAATCATTTCAACATATTTAGTTGATTCTTCTGGGATTTTCCTCCATATACTCAAATAGTATAGGGAGATATGGCATACATGCAAGTAGTGTGACTGGATTTTAAAATTTTATTTATTAATTGGCTTCCCACTTGGAGGATGAGGATCTTGTTCTCTTTCACCACCTCACCTTCCTCCATCACATATGCACCCTCTCTTCCTCTATTCTGCCTATCTTTCTAATACAGTTATAACAAGTTGAAGTCAATATTCAGAATTCACATCATTATTATTCATAATTTTCCTTCATCTATACCTTTTTGTTTCTTTGAAGTTGATAAATATCTTATTTTTGTGTTTTTCTAGGGTCTAATTTTTAAAATATACTTAACACTCACTAATTTATTTCCAATGTAGGGTAGCAAGATTTGCCACCCCAAAATGTCTCTTTGGCATGTAGATTATTGTTTATTTATTTATTTATTTTCAAAAATGTATTTATTTATTTATTTCTGGCTGCGTTGGGTCTTCATTGCTGTGTGTGGGCTTTCCTCTAGTTGCGGCAAGCAGGGGCTACTCTTCGTTGCGGTGCATGGGCTTCTCATTGTGGTGACTTCTCTTGTTGTGGTGCATGGGATCTTCCCGGAGCAGGGCTCGAACCTGTGTCCCCTGTATTGGCAGGTGGATTCTTTTTTTTTTTTTTTTTTTTGGTGCGCGGGCCTCTCACTGTTGTGGCCTCTCCCGTTGCGGAGCACAGGCTCTGGATGCACAGGCTCAGCGGCCATGGCTCACGGGCCCAGCCGCTCCACGGCATGTGGGATTTTCCCAGACCGGGGCACGAACCCGTGTCCCCTGCATCGGCAGGCGGTCTCTCAACCACTGCACCACCAGGGAAACCCCTGGCGGATTCTTAACCACAGCACCACCAGGGAAGCCCAGCATGTAGATTATTTTGAGCTGAAAAACAATCAAGGTCCAAAAAACTCAGGAAGAAACATTGACCTTCCCCCTAACTGCCTAAAGAATTTAGAGGTCCTGTTCCTGGAATAGATCACCAGAGATAGCTGCAAAGAATATGGGGTAGGTGTCTTGGGGAAACTCAGCAGGGTCTAGAGATCAGACTCCAGTCTGTCCCATTGTCTCTGCATGGCCCAAAAAACATTTACTTGCCAAACATTTGCTTTTTCATTTTCATGTGAATTGTCTTCTTCCCCTTTGAAGTCCCAAACCACTACCCCCAAACATCTTCTTTTGTCTTTAGCTGAAGATGGTATTTAGGGTGAGGGTTTCGGCCGTTTTTGGCAAGTTAGTCAGTTTTTCTGGGTCTCTCCCATGTATACATGTTACTAAACGTTGTTTGATTTTTCTCCTGTTAATCTGTCTCATGTCAATTTAATTCTTAGACCAGCCAGAAGAACCTAGAAGGGTAGAGAAAAATTTCTTCCTTCTCATTACCAACATGCTCCCAGTTCTGTAAATCTTTGAACACATTCAAAGCCCATCAAGAATTCTATTAATTTCCTTTCCTTGGAGACCTCTCTCAGAACTCTTTGGTCTCCACCAATTTATACAGGTTATTTCTTGGGCCTGTTGTACATCACGATCCTGAGAATTTAATTCACCATCATCCTTTCACCTTTCTCTTTCATTGCCTTCCACTTCCTGGATCTCATATCATTCTCTATTTGATTTACTTTCTTGTGTGGATAAACCATACCTTCCAGTAAATTCCTTAGAGTGCTTAGGTGATACATTTTTTGAGCGCTTGCCTATCTTATAATTTCGTTATTCTACCTCATAGCAGGTTGACAATTTGCTTAGGTAGAGAATTCTATGTCATAAATTATTTTCCCTCAGAATTTGGAAAGCATTGTTTCATTAACTTCTAGTGTTCAGTGTTGCTATTGAGATTTCTCTCACTATTGGTTTCTTTTGACATTTTAGAACCTGATTTTTCTCTCTCTAGGAATTTTTCCTGTATTTAGTGTTCTTAAAATGTTTATTTTTCACTTTTCTGAAAATTCCTGTTAATAAGCCTTTATGTATGTTTGTTTTTGCCCATTGTGCTGGTTGTTCATTAGGGCCTGTTGAAACTGGAAGCTTCTGTACCTCGATTCTGGAAAATTTTTTAAACTATTTCTTTGATTATTTCAACCTTCATTTTTCTCTTTTTGGAATATCTGTTGTTTGAATGTCAGAACGTCTTGACTGGTCTTTTAATTATCTAATGTTTATTTCTAAATTTTATCTCTTTTCATTTTTTGGTCTGCTTTCTGGTAGATTTCCTCAATTTTTATCTTTCTAGGCTTGTATTTAATTTTTTCTTCTTACTATCACGTGTTGAATCTTTTATTTTCTGAATTGTTAGTAGAATGAATGACCTTATGAGTTATTATAGCACGTAAGACCTAGCCATGTAAATTCAACATCATTTTAAATAGTTAAGAGTGGTATGGTGCTAAGAATATGACCGTGCAAGGTCTTAGTCAATTGCACAGGTCTTGTTAGATAGGAAATACATTTATATATCTAGGACCTTCAAGTTCAAAGGTCTTTATCATTAAATAAAAAATACATTTACATATCATTGGATTACCATGATGTACAAAGATCTTCATTATTAGAAAATATGTTTACATATCTTATTTCAGAGGTCTTTAAATTTAGAAAAAAAATAGTGTACATTGTCAAAGGAATGAAAGATCAGTCAAGTATTCATAATGGGTGTGTATGGCAGTCTTAAACTAATAGTAAGAATAGCTTGAATGTAGTGGTCTACATTCTGGGAGACCAATTCCTTTTTCAATTTGGTAGGCCATGTGTGATATTGTGACTTATAGTAAAAAAATATATATCTTGTCTTTGTCCCTGTTTCTGGGACAAAGAGCTCCTAAAACCTTTGGAATTTCTTAAGTGATGAGAATGATAAAGGTGTCTTTTGTTATGTTAATGAGGTGAGTTTTGGAATGCCCCTAGATCACCTAAGGATAAGGGGCTGGTCACCAGAGGAACCAACCATGTGATTAGAGGGTTGGAATTTTCAGTCCTGTTCCCCTGACCTCCAGAGAAGAAAGAGGAGCTGGAGGTTGAATCTGTCATCAATGGCCAATGATTTAATAAGTCATGCCTGTGTAATGAAGCCTCTGTAAAACCCCCAAAGACAAGGTTCAGAGAACTTCAGGGTTGGTGGATGCATGGAGATTCAGGGAAAATGGCACACCTGGAGGGAGCATGGTAACTCTGTGCCCCTTCCCCATACCTTGTCTTATTTACCTCTTCCATCTGGCTGTTCCTGTGTTGTATCTTTTATAATAAACTGGAAATCTAATATGTAAAATGTTTTTCTGAGTTCTGTGAGCTGCCCTAGCAAATTAATCAAGACTGAAGAGGCGTCCTGTCCTTGGAACCTCTGCTTTATAGTGAGTCGGTGATAAGTACAGGTAATAACCTGGACTTGTGACTCAGTATCTAAAGGGGGAGCTGGGGGCAGTCTTGTAGGGCTGAGCCCTCAACCTGTGGAATCTCTATCCAGGAAATGTCAGAATTGAATTGAATTGTAGGATATTGTAGGGGGAGCAAAATTTGCCCCCCAAAATTTGCCTCTTTGGGATAGTAATTATTTTAAGCTGGTTATTTTCTAAGAAACAGCAGGCATGGGAAAAACTCTGAAAACCAAGTAAGAGTTACCCTCTTGTAAGAAACATTTGCATTTTTAAAGGAAATCTTCATTTGTATGGGTGTCTCCCTTACTGTGCCAGGAAGAGGAGGATGACCAAATCTCTAGAAAATTATGAATGGAAAAGGCAAAGACTTAAATATGCATAATAAGCTTACCCTTCTTTACTGTGCTTTTCCTGGTAACCTCCTGTAACTGCCTCCCTGCCCTCAGCATCCTGTTTTGTCTTTAGCTGAGGACAGTATTTCAAGTGAGGGCTTTGGCCATTTTGGCAAATTACTCAGTTTTTCTGGGTCTCTCCCATGCACACATATTATTAAGCTTCTGTTTGATTTACTCTTGTTAATCTATCTCATATCAGTTGAATTCTTAGACCAGCCAGAAGAACCTAGAAGGGTAGAGGAAAATTTCTTCTTCCCTGACAGTACTCAGCTAGTACCTGGAGCATTACTTGGTGCTGTATGGGAACCTCCACACATTGGAAATTGAGTCTCAGAACGATTTTACCATGACACAGGGACTATAAAAAGGATTTAGTATATTGCTCTAGATGTCTGAGTTACCAAAATCTCTAGTTTTAAGTAACCGGATGGTGTTTTCCTTTTTAGTGGGCATGAATATTTTAACTGTACAATGTAGAATTAAGTAAAGAATGGTTTAAGAGAAAAAAAACTACTGTTTTTTTTTTTAAATTTTATTTTTTTATACAGCAGGTTCTTATTAGTTATCCATTTTATACATATTAGTGTATATATGTCAATCCCAATCTCCCAATTCATCCCACCACCACCCTCTCTCCCCCGCCACTTTCCTCCCTTGGTGTCCATACGTTTGTTCTCTACATCTGTGTCTCTGTTTCTGCCCTGCAAACCAGTTCATCTGTACCATTTTTCTAGGTTCCACATATATGCGTTAATATACGATATTTGTTTTTCTCTTTCTGACTTACTTCACTCTGTATGACAGTCTGTAGATCCATCCAAATCTCTACAAATGACCCAAGTTTGTTCCTTTTTATGGCTGAAAACCTACTCTGTTTTTATGTTAAAAAGGAATTCATGGACATTTGGTACCTCATGTATTTATAAAGCTACTTGAGTGACAATCTGCATTTCCAATAAAACACATAATTGATTAATTTAGACATGATTTTAAGTGAAGTATTACTACATTTATGTACATTATTGGTATATTTAAGAGAACTTTGGTTACACTCAATTTATAGGTTTTAAAATATATTTGCAAACCATAGAGAGGTCCTGTGTAGGTGTTCAGGACCATAGTGTTTCAGCTGAGGTCGCAACTTACACCTGGTATCGATAGTCAGATATGTGAGTGAAAACGCCTCCAGGTGATTTCTTCTCCCAGTGCATTTCACTCCACCCCCCACCCTAGCCTTTGGACCTTCCTAGCTGAGACCCTCAGACATTGTAGAAGAGAGAAAAGTCATCTCAACTTTACCTTTCCCAATTCTTGATCCACAGACTCCATGCGCATAGTGATTATTTTAAGCAACAAACTTGAGTTATTTGCTATATAGTAGTAGATAACTAAAACAGATACATTATCTCTATAAGAATTATTTAAGTTCATGGAAACATTTTGTCTGTTAGATTAGATAATTGAAAAAAACTAAAATGTAACTGTAGTTTGAAAAGTTCAGGATGTTTTAATTAATTACTGAGTTGTAAATAGAAATAAACATTATTTAAAAAACAAACATTATTTAAAAACCCTTAAAACTGAATGTTATAATTTGCTGGATGTAAACACTAAATAACATTATTAGCAAACTGACCTTAAAAGCTTAAGGAAAAATTAGAGTTTTGAAAATATAATTAATAAATTGAAACTAAATATTGAAATCAAAGTAAGTAAATTTTTGCATTGTCTTTTCTACATCCAAAGCTGCAGTCAAGGGCATCAGAAAATGTCAACATCAATTTTATAGCCTCAAGTTTGTATTTAATGTACATACAATCTGTACATAGAATCTTCTTACGTCTTTGAGAATATAAATGTTAGCTATTTTCCCCCAGGGGTGTTATTTTCCCTGCATGTTCTTTGTTTCCTCCAAGTTAATGTGTTTGTCTATTTGGTCTCTGAGTTTTATTATTTGAGACATTCTTCATTTGTCTGGTGACCTAAACTGATCTCTCACTTTCAAGAACTGGGCATCAAGAAGTTAACTGGAAAAAAAAATAAAAATAAAGAAGTAATTTGAAGTTCTTTGTCCAGACTGGGTTTGTCAACCATGAGTTTTACTGAGGTTGATCTGACTGGGCCTTTTTTTTTCTTCTCTGAATTTCTACTGTTAGTATCCTTAGGTCTCTTCCCTTGGGCAGTTTAGACTCCTCAGAAAATAAAATTTCAGCTTTCTGCCTGGAGAATATTAGCTTGAATGCCAGCATTTGGGGAAGCACAGGAAAATGGCTGGAATTGCAACACCCAGTTTGTAAATCCTATTTAATCCCCTTGTTTTCAGTAAAGTACAACGGGCAAGAGATTCCTCTGCCAGAGATGCCCTGTTTGGCCCTCTCCAGTGTTATTAACTTGAGTTTAAGGCTTTCATGTGTCTCAGATCACCTCTACCCAGTGGTAGTCACTCAACAGGGTCTTTGGCCTTGAAAGAATTACTCCCTGCAGTGATTTCTTCATAATCAAGTAAATACAAATGACAGAAATGTCTCTTGCATATTATGAGTCATAAGTTCAAGAACATCCTACATTGTATTCTCTGGATGTTACGTAGAGAAGATTAATTCAAACGTGTAAATTGGAAAACAATTTACATATCTTAAAAAAGCAGCATGTGTTACTAACTGAAGTACCTATTGATTAGAAGCAAATGCATCCCTTGTTGCTAGCATTTGAAACATGTGTTCAATTTGTACCATTAAAGGGGAGAGATTCTTATCGATTTCTGAATTTGACACCCTCTAACATGCTATTTTGTATCACTGACATATGATTGGCTTCAAATGCCTAACACAAGTATAACAAGCACATTTTTTCCTCTCTTCATTTCTTGTGCCAAGCTCTGAAGTCATATAAAATATCTTCCCGGAGAGTACATTGATGGTGCTTTTATCATAATTATGATTATCATCTACTCTCATCATTTGGGAGCTTCCATTTTCTTGCCGTACGAAAGGAATAGCTTTAAGTCACATGGCCTTTTAAAAGATTAGAAATTGAAAAATAGGTTGAAATTTCCATCTGAACTGACCTTTGACTTAAATATAGCTACAGCCTTTTGGGGGATTGTTAGTCTCAGTGTGAGACAATATATGATTTCCTTAAAATTTTTTTTCTTTAGAATGTCATTTCATGAAAAATGAGAAATAATAAATAGGTCCTATGAAAAGATGGAAGACCAAGTTCTAATTGCAGTTGTGAATTCATTGTGTTTGTTGAAGTTGGGGAAAGGCATTTGTAAAACTGTAGCACTTGTAGGGAGGATGGGAGGGAGTTTTAAGAGGGAGGGGATATGGGGACATGTGTATGCATATGGCTGATTTGCTTTGTTGTGCAACAGAAACTAACACGGTATTGTGAAGCAATTATACTCCAATAAAGATCTATTTTTTAAAAAAAGTAATTGCAAAGCTGGCCTGTAAATCAGCCAGTGTATCCAGTTCTTTTAACTCCAGTGATAGAGATGGCCTTTACTGCCAACATAAGCGTTCCAAAATAAGGATCCAGCACACTACCTGGTATAATTTAAATATTAAATAACTCTGTCAAAGTTTGAACCTTCTAATGTTACTAAGGTCAATCAAGAGTGTTTTATATTTGGACAATTTAAAGGCTACTTTGGCAATTCTAGCACTAACCTATGAGGGAATATTCTGGGATTTGGATTATTAACTGAGGAATAATACTTACTTGAAACAAATGTTTAGTTGTCATTTACAAGTGAGTATTGAGGGAAATTCAGAAACTGTTTAAAAGGTCTAATGAAATCTTTGAAAACAAATTACTCCTGAGAAAACATAAGATTTTCAGTTTGTCAGTATCTTAAAAGGTAGCTTACGGATTATTCTGAAATATAATTATGTTTTGTATTATGAAGTACTTCAAGTGTTCAGAATTGTACAGAAGATAATATAACAGGTACTCAAAGTTTACCATCAAGACTTGAAGCATATTTCACATTATTTTTTCAGATCATTTTGTTTTTAAATAAATAAGATTGAGGAAACTAAGCTAAAGCCCCACCATATTTTTATTTATCCTAAAATTTATGGAAATCATTCCCATGCAAGTTAAAAAATTTTTTTTACCACATTTAAAGTATTGTTTGGATATTTATTGTTTTAAGTACTTAAAATGTATATAAATGGTACTACATGGCACTAATCTAACACAATTTGTTTTTTAAGTTCAACTTTATGTTTTTAAAGATTTATTCACATTTGTAGATAGATTGATAGACAGATCTAGTGTTTCTATTTTACTTCCTGCTCTTGAATAAAACTTTGTTGCAAAAATAAACCAAGTTTTATTAATCTGTGTTCTTACTAATGGACAACTAAGCTGTGCCTTATATTTTGCTATTACAAACAATGCTGCAGTTAATATTTGGCAATGTCTGGAGACATTTTTGACTGTCACGTCTGGGCAGGGCATGCTACTATTATCAGATGGGTAGAGGCCAGGGTTACAGCTAAACATCTTACAAGGCACACGGCAACAAAGAATTATCTGCTCTCAAATGTCAATAGTGCCAAGGTTGAGAAACTCTGCTCTAGGATATGTAAATAGAAGAATTAAATAGAGAGATATGTCATGATCATAAATGTTGGATTCAGTAGCTTCTTTAGTCTACAGTTTCTACCAAATTAACCTGTAAATTCAGTCTTGTTCTAGTCAGTATTCCCATAGGGTTTTACACAGAATTTGACAAGCATTTCCCATAAGTATATTTTTAAGTCTTCCCAGGACTATCAACGGGTAAAGCACACTGCCAATGGCTCAGATTTATAAATATGGAACATACAAGTGGAGTCCAATGGTTATCTTCCAATAGCATGTTTTTCAATAAAGAATTTTTCATAGGCTGGATTCGGGTGGCATCAGTTGGCCCAGTTGGTGGCATGCTTTCTTTTTCTTTACATACTTATCTGGACTTGGGCATAACACTTGCAGCCTTTCCAGACTCTATAGGCTACAGTGCCTACCATTATCTTTCTGACACTTCAGCTAGACTGGTGATAGGATTTGTATGTTAGGTAACTTCAACTCTAGGGGAAATCAGTGACCCTACATGAGAATCCAGATTCTAGATAGCATAATTTCAGAAAGAAGCATACCTCAAAAATTAATTTCTCAACTTTCCTAACAATCCATATCTTCACTAACTCTTAGAATTTTACTAATTATTGTCCTTAATGTCAGAGATGGGTTTTTATTGTCAAATTAGCATGATGAGTACTAAAATGGGTTCTCTTCAGTGAAATAAAATGATTCAAGGTTTTTTTTTTTTTAATGATTGAAGTTTAAGTAACCCAGGTTTTCATTTTGGTTTTAAAAAAGTCTCTCTCTCTCTCTCTCTCTCTCTCTCTCTCTTTATGAATGCAGTTCAGTATTCCTGTTGTGAGTTATGAAGCACTTGAGCTTTGATTGCCTCTACTAGGGCATTATAAACTTCCTCACAGAATCTTTGAGGTCTGCTACACACTGAAAGTTTCTGCTGTTTACCATTTCCCCAAGACCCTAATAAAATTAGAACTACATCTTAATTATTGCTGTGACCTTGTTGACTAACAATGGTACTGTAATATATTTGGCCTGGAGTAGTCAGTTCTGACAACTTCATTATAGGCTTGGGAGCTGTGGTCAGTAGTATGGCAGTCAGTTCTTCATTCTTCTCTTTAATGATTCTGTGAATAAATGGAGTGCTGACTACTACAGTGCTCTTCCATGATAATGTGCTTTGACTTCTTTAGGTTTATATAATATAGTAGTTGTCTATTTAATTACTCATTTATTTGACTAATTACTGAGCACCAATCTGGTGTAGGATCTTACCTTGCATATGTGTGTGAGGCTGCCTCACCCTGGGCCTCTCTTTCGCATAACTTTTTTTTACCAGTTGTCTCCAGTTGTAACTCCTGAGTTAGGTGCCTCTCCTAAGGGCTCCAGTACACTCTGAGCTCCTCTAGAAATAGCATTTGCCACACTGAAATGTTAATTGCTTATCAGCAGTTGGGATTCAGATTACCTGAGTCCAATCCTAGTTCCATTCTTTACTAGCTCTATGACCTAAGGCAAATTACATATTTTCCCTGAGTTTTTATTTCTTTATCTATCAAATGGAGACAATACCATACCTATGTAATAGAGTTGTTGTTGTAATTATATTTATTCATTCAGCAGCAAGTTATTGAGTACCTACTACGTATCAGTCAACTATTCCTAATGCTGGGGATGAGACTATGAACAGAACAAAATCCCTGCCCTGTTTACATCTTAGTGGGAGATAAACAATAAACATAAGATATAGAATGTTGGGGGCTTGAAAATATTTGAAAGTGCTATATTACATAGGAAAAGACATTGAACAGAAACCAAATGAAGTTGGAGAACAATGAGAAGAAAGCAAGTTTTCTGGAGATCGGGGTGAGGTGGAGTGTGATGTAAAGA
This sequence comes from Kogia breviceps, assembly GCF_026419965.1. NCBI lineage: Eukaryota > Metazoa > Chordata > Mammalia > Artiodactyla > Physeteridae > Kogia > Kogia breviceps. The sequence goes on along the minus strand of NC_081311.1, from coordinate 122,205,195 downwards.
TCAGTCTTGGTCATGAGATGCCCATTATTCATTCAAGTGGAGAAACTGAGTACCTAGTTCTGCTGTGGGCAGAATTGTATCTTCCCAAATTCACATGGTGAAGTCCTAGCCCCAGTACGTCGGAATGTGCCTATATTTGAAGATAGGGTCTCAAAGAGGTAATTAATGTAAAATGGGTGGGTCCACATCCAGTATGATTGAGTTCTTATTATAAGAGGAAATTAGGACACAGACATACCCAGAAGGAAGGCCATGTAAAGATAGAGGGAGCCAAGGGAAAGAAGCCTCAAAAGAAACCAACCCTGCTGACACTTTGATCTCTAACTTCTAGCCTCCAGAATGCTGAGAAAATAAATTTCTGTTGTTTAAGCCACCCAGTCTATGCTATTTTGTTATGGTAGCCCTAGAAAACTAACACAAATTGAATAGCTGAGTGGGCAGCCTACCATTCAGGGGACACAGATGAAGCTGGAGTGATTGGCATGTGTAAGGTCTTTAAAATTACCAAGGCAAAGGAATCACCTAGGAAGGTAGGAGGTCAGAGGTATGAGAGCTGATGCCTGATACACTCCAACATTAAGATGGCAGGGCAATGAAGAAGAGTCAGCAAAGGAGATGGAAGAGGAGCAGCCTTCCAAGAAAAGAGGAAAGCAAGAGAGTGGTATTCAAGAAAGAAAGTGAAGAAAGTATTTCAAGAAAGAGAGAGGAGTCAACTTTGTCAAATCCACCTGAGAGGTTGAGCAAGATGAGGACTGAGAAAGATTTAATTGGATCTGGTAACTTGATGATAGTTGGTGACCTCAAGCACAGTGATTTCATTGCATGGTGGTGTTATACTGAACTCAGGTCTGGCTGCTCACCACTCACAAATCAATACCCAAGAGGCTCATGTTGGTAGAAAGGAAAATTGCTTTTAGTCAGAATGCTGGCAATCTGGGGAGAAGATGGACTAATGTCCCCCAAAAAACAACTCTGAAGATTCAGCTCAGCCATGAAGGTTTTTAAAGGGAAAAGGGGAAGTACTATCAGTTAATCACTGAGATAGGAGATCAAACTTGTGGCCTACTCCCACTGCATGCAGACTTGTAGACTCCTTGTGATCTTTCTTTAGATGCTATCTTGTTCACACAGTTTGTTTGAGAGATTACCGAAGGGGAAGCTAGGGAAGAGAGCTGGTCATCTGTTAATTACTTATTCTTCATTTATACTTTTTAAAATTATTATTAGTACAAATCCTTTGACTTTATAAGAGGCATTGTAAACATTACCACAATTTGAGAGAAAGAGACTAACAGCTGTATCAACTACAAGCTATGGCCAAAAGCATTCTACAGTTTCAGTAATTTATAATGAACGAAGAAGTGATTGCCATTGTATAACACTGGGGACATATCTACATATAGAATTACACAACGCCAACCAACGTTTTACACTGCTGGTTCAGTTTGCATCACCATTCCTGGGAACACAATGCTGGCACAATCTTTCTGGTAGTCATTTTGGCAATATGTATTAGAAATTATAAAATTTTGCATAGTGTTTCATCCAACAATTCCATATCTTTGAAAGTATGCATAAACATCATATATATGTTAAGAAAATAACTACAAATGCATATAAAAAACAAATGTTCAGAAATAGGATAGGGGATGGGTTGCATAACATATGGTATATATTTATATAATGGAATACTACAGAGTCATTAGAATGTTGTGTAGTATTTACTGATATGAGAAGACATTCATTATACACTAAGTGAAAAAAATTAGGTGGAATAGTCTTACAGTATTACTCATTATTTAATTTTACACACAAAGATAAAGGTTAGACATCAAATGGATATAATTTAAGTAGGGACATTTCTACTTCTCTGATCTAAGGAAAGTACCAATAGGTTAGGCAAGGTACTGTGTGATCAAAAAGATTTGAAAAGTGTGCTTGGGCCAGAGATGAGCAGAGCCTGGGGGGTGCCTGGTGTGAGGTTAGTTACAGTCTAGCTTTGCTAAAGTGACAAGATAAAAGGGGTGTCCTGCTGAGGGCAGCTTCCTTCAAAGAGCTGCTTACAATCTCCCTCACCCCATACTATTCCATATTTCTATGTGATGAGGAACGAAGGTCTGTCTTCTGTAACTGCTTCATGCTGAGAAATGGCATTGAGGTCTTAGAGTGAAAGGTATCAACATGGGCTTGAAGCATCTCTGCTGACAGTTTTAGTTACCTACTTACATATGTGGGCAGAACCAGCTACAATTATTTTGATGCCCACAAAGATATAGCTTATTATGAGTAATAATATTAATCCATTCTTTTAAGGCCATTTCTTAGAATTGTGCTAGCCATAGATTTAGTACTGCTCAAGATGGAGCAGCTTGTGTCCTGTCTACAGTCTGGTTATTATGCAGTTAGCTTTTTCCCTCTGGTGGCAGTTATAGTATCTGTAAAACAATTCAGGAATGTACATCAGACTCTGAGTCTGTGACTCTTTTGTCCTAATCATTAACTGCTTAAGACTTTCCTTTTGTGACTCAGGGAGGCTGGGGGACTTAAGCTTTTCTACAGATGAGGCAGGGGACGTGGAAGGGCCTTTGTACTTGAGGGTGCCCCATAAGGTTCTGTTTGGTTCCAGTGGGAACAGAAGTCTGAATGGTGTCCTTTCAAGAAAGAAGGAGAGGTGAAGATGTGGAGACAGTGAGTAAAGACAACTCAAGCAAGGATTAAATGAGATAATACATGTAAAGAGCTTAGAACAATCCCCAGCACACAGTATGCTTTTAATCGAAGTTTGCTACTGTTTTTAATATTTTTATTACTGTTATTATTTACTACTTGACTGCTAGCCCCACAAGGGCAGGGACTGTGACTATTTTGTGGAGGAGTTTATTTGCAGTACCTAGGGTAGCATGTTGACTTCTCTTTCACTCATACAGAAAGGGAGATCCAAGATAGAATAGTCTGTGTTGTCAGTATCATAGCAGCATGAGACTCTCCCTTTGTTTCTCCCCTTCCATCTACAACTAGTAAAACATCCATAACTCAACAAAGTTCCTGTGCCCAACACACCAGGACGCTGGAGAGGTACACTCATCTGTACATCTGAAGGTGGGTGAACTGGAACACATAGAGAGGTAGGATCCCAGGGGAACAGCAGAGACGATGTCTCTGATCCCAGCCCCTTGGCTGTGGCAGCTAAGCCTGCAGCCCCAAAGAACCTCCTACTAGCAGAAGTGGTGGCACACATGACTCTGGTCTCCAGGCCACAGTGATGCCCATGGTACCAGGCAGGAGTGGCTGCAGGGCCAGTGACCCCGGTCTCTTCAGCCATGGTGGCACTTCCAACTCTGGCCCCCCTCCCCATGGTTGTGGCCACTGCGAACCTGAAAACCTCGGATATGGCAGAGACACCCAGAAACTTGTTTCCTCTCCATCCTCCCCACCACTATGGTGGAAGTGCCTGCGACCCAAGTGATCCTAGATGTGGCAAAGGCATCCACCACCCCAGTGCCCTGGTGGTAATGCCAGTGACAGCAGTGACACGGGCTTTTCACTTACTTGGTATTAATACTTGTGCGTGACTTCAGTGTATCTGTACTTAAATTGCCACGGACATTATATTATGATCTAATTCTTGGAAGTATTAATTCAGTTAAATAAAATACGGCAAAAAGTCTTTAATTTTAACTGTTCTGACAAAGCCCGTGATATTTCAGGCCATGTATGCTGATATACAGCATTGGTTGCGAAGGGTCTGGGTTACTTTGTTTACAGTGATGTGGGCCCTGGGCAGTGGCAGCTGGGCCAAATGGCCTGAAAATCCAAGGCTTTAGGCCACAGCTCTGATATGTCTTCATCAGAGGTGAGTACAGCCTCACAATCACAGAGAGATTTCAGTTTGATCTATGTTTAATTTCTATCTCCACGAAAGGCAGACTTCCTTAGCTAAGTGGCTAAATGAACAACAGCTGGGCTTAGGGAGAGAGGACCATAAGATGTAACTTGTCTTAGGCAGTCACCAAAGGACTAACCTAAAAAGGACAATTATTTTCAGACTTTTCAATGCACTGCTAAAGGAGCTGTCTCCATCCAAGCCCGTTAGCATGGAAAGGCTAATCCACAATGCCCCAAGGAAGAGTGCTTTGCTCAGAAATATGGCATTCAGTTTCTGTAACTCTGCATGGAAATTCCTTTTAAAGCCGTGCATTTCACCAAATGCAGTAATTGCCTTGGGGTGTAATGAATTACAAAAGATGGGAGTAATCACAAAGAAAGAACAAAAAGGAGAGAGAAATGCATAGAAACCTCATTGTTTCCAATGATCATCAAAAATAGGTCAGAAAACAAGTTCTGCTTTGATGTTTGATGTTTTTATTTTCAAGGAATTCTGCAGTAATGAAGTGTAACCTCAGCAAATGGAAACTAGACTCAATAAAAGAGCCAGAGAACTTGCTATAGGAAGAGTGTGGGATGAATCATTTTTATGAAATATTTGAATAGACTCTCAATTTTTATGTTTTCCATAAAACTTTTTCTTAGCTTTACTTTTCTTTCAGTTTGATTAATCCATTGAACTGGATGTAGACAGGTGGGAATGATTTTATGTTGGAATTATGCTGATATCTTCTTTGCAAAATTAAAGGCATTGCTATCATGCATGGTAGGCAACATGGAGAGGTAGTGGTTAGAAGTACATGTCATATAGACCTGGTTTTAATACAGGCATACCTCATTTTATTATGCTTTGCTGATATTGAGCTTTTTTTTTTCTTTTTTTTACAAATTGAAGTTTTCTGGAAACTTTGCATCAAGCAAGTCTATTGGTGCAATTTTTTTCCAATAGCATTTGCTCACTTCATGACTCTGTCACATGTTGGTAATTTTCACAGTATGTCAAACTTTTTCATTATTATTACGTTTGATATGGTGATTTTGTAATCAGTGATCTTTGATATTACTATTTTAGTAATTTTTTGTTTTGTGTTTTGTAATTAAGGTACATACATTGTTTTTTAAAACATAATGCTATTGCACACTTAATAGACTACAATATAAACATAACTCTTATATGCACTGGGAAACCAAAAAATTAGTGTGACTCGCTTTATGTGATATTCACTTTATTGAGGTGGTCTGGAACTGAACCTGCAATATCTCTGAGTAGGCCTGTATTGGTCCTACCACTTGCTGGCTGTGTGATTTTGGCGTTAAGCCTCAGGTTTCCTATCTGTAAAATGGGAGTGATTACAATGTCTTACACTGTTGTCATGAGGATATAAAGAAGTAATATATGCCAAGCTCCTGATACATTTGTGGTGTATTGCAGATGGGGGTGCTGCTTTATTATCTCCTGAAATAGTCATTAAATGCTCAGAGGAACCTGTGTGTGTGTGTGTGTGTGTGTGTGTGTGTGTGTGTGTGTGTGAAAATGGGGAATTGTTTCCAGCTACTGGAGAGATTAATTTTGGCTCTGGTTGAAGTTAGATGTGTAGCCAGAAGTAGGTGGTGAGCACTTACAAGAAGCTAAAGCGCCCAATCTCCTCTCTTACCTATGACCTTCAGCTCTCCTTGCCAACAAGAGCTCTAGTTTTCAACATTTCTGAAGTTTTAAGATTTTGATAAATAGATATCCTAGGACCCAGTGGGATTCACATGAAGGAAAAAATTATTTCCCTCTACTCATTTTAGGTTCATTGAGGCCTTGCAAATTAGACGAAAGATAGATTAACAAGAGAAAACAAACAGGAGTTTATTAATATGTTCATCATGCATTTACACAGGAGTACTCAGGAATGAGTAACTCAAAGGGGAGGTTGGAACTTGAGCCTGTATAGCATCTTAGTGAAGAACAGTAACTTTGTAGAGAAGTGATAAGATAAGGGAAAGGACTTTGACCTTCTAAGGGTGGCAAATTACAGGAAGGCAAATACATGGGGCAACTAATGGAAAATAAGGGCTAGTTAGTATGGTTTGTTTGTGTAGACTTTTGGTGCCATCTTGTCTTTGGTGATAAGGTTGTTGTTCCCTTCCTGGTATGGGAAGGAGCAGGGACACCTTCACAAGAGACATTTGTGTTCTGTTTACAGATAGATACAGGAAAGGCAGAGAGCTCGGCCTGTCTCTGCTTTTTCTCAGTTGCCTTCCGTTCAAAGTCATCCTATGCCAGAGTGGCATACTTTGAGGTGGCATGTTTTGAACCCCTTCAGTTCACAAGTAAGTGTAAACTCATCTGCCGTTCAGATGCCATAAAGGTAGTTACAATTCTAGGTTGAAAAGTCTTTCTGCAATGCTGGTGAGACTCATTTGTCCCTTTGGACAATGTCACACACCAGCTGGCTCCCTCTTGTCAGCAGTGTGTGCAAATTATTCTCTCCCTAAAGAAATGAATATTCATGAAGAAAATGGCAAAATAGCCAAGTCCTAACGGCATGGCTAAACCTATGGAGCAGCTCTTTCTCCTGAAATAAACTCAGAAGAGGGATGGGGATATATTCACCACACACACACACATATACATACACACACACACACGTACATGTATGCATATATATCTATATATAAATAATATGTGTAGGTATATGTGTATGTATATGTACATAACGTTTGAATATTCTTTTTATGCTCTGCCTTTAGTAAAAGAAATACCCACCCCCCTTTTTTTTTTTTCCCGGTACGCGGGCCTCTCACTGTTGTGGCCTCTCCCGTTGCGGAGCACCGGCTCCGGACGCGCAGGTTCAGCGGCCATGGCTCACGGGCCTAGCTGCTCCGCGGCATGTAGGATCCTCCCGGACCGGGGCACGAACCCGCGTTCCCTGCATCGGCAGGCGGACTCTCAACCACTGCGCCACCAGGGAAGCCCCCCCTTTCTTAATACAGAGCTTAGAAAGAGAGTTTATCAAATTCTTTTAGGTTTCATATCTGTAGGAAGGAGATAAGCTCCCTACAAGCGTTGATGCAGTGAAGTCTACACAATTTTTGAAATGAGCTCTAAATTCACTGTGTGCTGTTTCTGCTCATATCATTTATTCAACTGCTATAAATGCATATCAATTCCCTTTACCTTCACTGAGACAGTTTAATGCTTGTTTTCAATATTTAAGGGGATGGCTTCACAGAGCCTTTCATTTCATTTTAGTTTATACAGTTTTAGATATTCACCAACATGCCATTGTGCACGCCTCTAAACCAGCCTTCAAAACATTTACTCTTGAAAAGCTGTTATGATTTAGACAGTTGCCTGAAGCAACTATATGCTTCCTCTAAACTCCAATGAATATATAGGGAAGAAAGGAAGGAAGGAAGAAAGAAAGAAAAGAAAGAAGGAAGAGGGAAGGAGAGGTTGAGTAAGGGAAGAAAATGACGTTTCTATTTAGACCCATTGACTTCTTTTCATTGAGTTTGTCTGCATTTATTGTAAATTCTGAGTTCAAGGTTGGTGCTATGCTTACCGGGGACACTGAGTGAGGCTGTGATGATAATTCTTTTCCTCTCTGGATGGGTGTTCTTTCCTGCACATGAGGACTCTTTTACTCTTTCCAAGATTTGAGAAGGACTCACTAATCAGACTGACTTTCCTTTGTTCCACCTTCATTCTGAACTTCTTATACCTCCTCTCCCCACCCAAATTTTCTTTTAACTCTCTGGCCATTACTTTGTCAGGGCTGAGACTCCACCAACCTGAAGATAGCTATTAGTAAGTGAAATAAGTTTCCTTTCTAAGTTTCATATTTGCATTTTTATCCTAGTAGGTCAGGGCCTTAAACTACAAAAATAATTTTAATGTTCCAGATGTTAGATGTTTGAATGTAGGCTCCTTTTATAGTGTGACTTCCTAATCATAAGCCATCACTAAGATAATGATTACTCTCAACCATGAACACTACGAGATAGGTACCATTGATGTCCCAATTTTATAGATGATGCAGTCACACTGAGGGTTAAGTGACCTGCTGAAGGTAACTTGGATATTTTTATTGATTCTTAAGCAGGCTCTTCTCCCAATTTATTTGACTAGGAAGCAAAGATTTAGTGCTGAAACGCAGTTACCCTTGTTGCTCTGCACATGATAACTCTCCTCATGGTACAACTGCCAGTTTTTTTAATGGGTCACCTGGATCCAAGGTCCTAGGACTGGACTTCCATTTTGGTCCAGACTCCAGTTATATGCACACCTCTGCCTGGCAGTCACCAGAACTTGTTAATAGGAAGGATTGATGTCTGATTTGTTTTGCTGTGAGTAATCTGCCCTGCATTGTGGATGACTCTCAAGTGTACCAACAGATTCTTTCCCTGCATGGGAGTATTATTTTATCCATTCTACGGTGCAGGAAACTTAGACTTATAGAAGTTTTGTGGTTTGCTCAAAGTTTCATAGATGTCTTAAAGCTCCTTTGGAGAAACATGGAAGAAAGATTTCCCTGTTCATAAGCCTAAAAATTACATTACAAATGAACTATTATAAACATGTTCAAAGAAGACATTTATCTCAAGAACACTGAAGTCTCTGATCAACAACTTTTCAAGACTAAATGCCAACACTGATGCCTGTACTCTGTTATCACTCAGCTAGTCTCTGGGTTCCAAGTGTTCGAATAGTTAACTGTGACCCTTTCCTTGTAAAGCAAGTGCCTGCTGAATAATGATTGATCCAGTGTGTTCACCCCTTAGATTTGTTTCAATATTGTTAAGAGATGGGAACTCAAGATGTGGGAATTTTGCTTCGGGTGATGATAGAGCTTCAAAATGGAGGTGTTCCATTATGTTTTCCATATGAACATGCAGCCATTTGTGTGAAAGAATAGAGTCCATCAAGAAACTGGCCCTTTTCATTCTCTTTATAAAGAAGCATTTTATAAACAAGGCTTCTGCACTAAATATCCTGGTCTTCTGGGACAGTGCCACACCCTGTAGTGCAGTAATGATTTAAAACCATGTGTCCTGAAGTCAGTGTGTTCTTGTTGCTCTCGTTACAGTTGGAAGCAAAATGAATTTATAGGAAAAATATGTTAAAATGCAAGCATATATTAATAACTTCAAAGAGCTGAAGCTTATGGTAACACCCTCAAAATCACTTCCCCTTTATTTCCAGAAGCTAAGGCATTTATAAAAGGAATATACAATCACACAGAAAGAGCATTGTGGATGGGTACTTTATGCACATGTTACTATGTGGTGGGGCCTTTCCTGCCCAATACCTGGTCCATAATGGGCCAGTAATATTTGCTTATCTTGAAACTGAAACCTATAGGCATTAAAGGTGAAATTGATAAAATTTTAAAAGCTGTACTTTTGTGTTCCTATCCCTATTTATGTAATTACTCCACACTGGCACCCCCTTGCCTCCATCCCCATTGGATAAATGGAGGACATTCTTTAAGTGAAACAATTATAGAGAAGATGTTTCCTAATACCCTTACTTGCATATATTAGCAAACCAGATGTGTGGATAAGGCATTGTTTTTACCACATGCTCCCATTTGCCCAATGGATTGATGTGTGTTCCTTTTAACACAATTCTTGTATTGGTTTTCAATGTGTACTTTGGTCGTTTTAGAGACACATACAAAATCCTCCTAAACAGTCAAATGTCTGCCCAGACTGTGAAGCTCAGCATGGTTTAAGTGTTCCTGAGATGTTATTACCAAAAATAATAAATAGATCACAATCAATTAATTACTACAGATTATACAGATCTAGTATATTTAGTAAATCTGACTAGAGCATTTGAGTATTACTATATTCTTGTAGTAGAATAATACAAAATGAAGTAATAATAAAAAGTAACTTGCTAATTGTTTGGGATATCAATTTTGATGTCATGCTTTGTTTGAATATGGTCTCATTACCTCTAAGTGACATAATGAAGTAGTATTAATGAAACGTCCATTTGTACATTGTATAAGATGGAAGTTGACTTACCAAGGTCAACAAAAATTACTTCCTGTTTTCAGTGTAAGGGAGGAAAAATAATTTTCTCTCCCTCTTCTGAGTTCTTGGCTGAGACACCTGTAATAAAAGACAGATTAACAAGAGAAAAATAAGCAGAAGTTTATTAACATGTATACCTCATGTACACATGGGAGATAACCAGGGAAAAATGAGTAACTCCTGGATGTGGCTTAGAACTCTGGCTTATATATCATTTTAACAAAAAATAATAAATTTCTGAAGAAATTATAGGATAAATGGTAGGAAAGCAGTTTTAGGGTTCTAAGGGCAGAGATAAAAGGCCTTTGTGTTGTTTTGTGACTTAATGGCTAATGTGCCTCCATTTCTATTTAGGAAAAGATCAGTGAAAGGGTGGTTGTTTCTAAGAACCTAATGGTAGCTTTAGAGGAAGAAAAATAAATCTTCATATCATTTTATTTAATTAATTCATGTCTTATATAAACATTTTTTGAGCACCTACTGAACCAGGTACTGCTTTAGGTTGTAAGATTATAAAGAAAATTAAGATTTTTCTCCCAAAAGTAGTTAAAAACAAACAAGTACACAGATGATTCAAAGGCAGTGTCATAAATACAATAGCCAAGTGTACCCAGGATGCTGCTGGAATACAAGGATGATGAGAAACTCAGGAAAGCATCATGAGGAGGTGATGCTTATTTTTAGTCTTGAAGTATGAATAGGTATTCCAAAGGTGCAAATTGGGGAAAGTATTCAAGCAAAGAAAGTAACATGAGTGGAAATGTAAGGAGCTTTGTGTTTTCAATATCCTCAGGGCACAGGGGTTAGTGGAAAAGAGCTCCAGTTATGGTTGCCAAGATAGGCAGGAGTTATCTCAGGAAGGACATTGTATGCTAGGAATTGGAATTTTTTTCCTGTAATCCAGTAGTAGGTCAAACCCTGTAACCACACAATCACTTTCTTTTTGAAAAATATGAATATAGTCATAGGCATTCTGTCATATGTATCATTAATGAAAATCAATATATATAAATTTATAGTTTTATTATTGAGACTTCTGATAAAATTTGCAGTCAATATTGATAAATATGTAAGTGTGTTGTGGTGGATGAGAACATTGGTTGTGGAGTCAGGCAGGCTGGGTAAGTTTGGGCAAGCCACCTGCCCTTATAAAACTTCAGTTTCCTTATCTGTAAAAGGATCATAATGGTAATAGAAAATATCAGAGAGGGTATTTGTGAGAATTAAAATATATAATGTATGGAGAATACTTAACAAAGTGCCACATAGTAAGTTCTTATTAAATCACACGTTTGTCATTGTTGTTTGTAAAGAGATAAATTTTAAATAAAGGCAAACTCATTACTCTCATACAAATATAAAATGAACATGTCTTAAATATTTTATTTAACTCATTAACTAATTAGGGAAGCAGAAAGATGTTACACACTGTTCAAAGGGGAATTCAAGAAGCATACATGTTTAGGCAACCAGGAATGTTGCAATGAATTTACAAATAGATGTAAAACTGGTGTATATTGATAGGGCAATAATCAGTTGCATTTTCACTAGACACAAATCATTTGCATTTCTATGGACAGGAATAATTTGCATTTCTATTAATTTTCTGCAATTGGAGTTGTAAAATAGCTCAAAAACAATGAAATGTAGAGACGACCTGGAAGAGTGTACTAGATAGAACATCTAAAATCTTTTTTCCCTCCAATTCAAAGTCTTTTACAATTTATCTTGACAGATTTACTTTGTCAGATATACAGGGAAGGTCAAAGTTTTCTGGCATCAGAGTTTCACTGAAATGACATGAAGATGAAGCCTGGGCTAGAATAGAAAATTTTCCCAATGAATCCATTGGCCAGTACTGTTAGAAAGGGCCTACCTTGCTAGAGATGATCCTCCAGAAAAAGCAAATTAAGACTCTACTGTAACACCAGGACATGTGACCAAGTTTACTATTAACTTATCAAAGTGAATAGGTAAATAATCCTTGACTACAGCTAATCATTCTGGGGATCAGAAGTCAAAACCTCAGGAATACTTATAGACAATAGACAAAAATCTCTATTGAGCAACAACCATGTTTAAAGGATTGTGCTCAGCCCTTATGGACAGGGTTAGTTTCTTAGCTAATTATATTTAAAGCTTTCTGCTAGTAGAGTTTGAAGTATTTCATAGACACCTCAAAATTGACAATCTCAGGCTGTTTTCTCCACAGCTGCTAATGTTTCTTGTGGTCCCTATTTCAACAATCATTTTTCAAGCTTCCAAGTCATAAAACTGGGAATTGCCCTAGGCTTCCAATTATCTCCCATATCTAATTGGTCATCCAGTGGAAAATCTATTGATTCCTTCCCTTGAGTGTAGGCTGTAACTTTGTCCACATTAGTGCTATATTTTTTTCAGTCTTTATCATATTCTGCCCAATGTAAATTGTTGAAGTAATCTCCTTACAGCTATACTTACTTTCATTCTCATGGGGCATCCACACTGGGCCAGAGGGAGCTTTCTAAAAGCCAAGAGCTTTAAAAATACTTCTGAGGCATTATAGTAAAGGTCCTCACATTCCCTGAGGTGGCAAATGCAGTCCAGATGAGATGCAAAGATTTCACTATAATTAATGGGCATTCACACTTTTTCAGGCCACATGGCCACCAAAATGGGGTGGACCATACATCCTGATTTGCCTGGACTAGTCCTAATTTATGTCCATTGTCCCTGAGTAATTATTAATAGTGCCTTCTTCTACTCTCCTATGTTCAGATGATAAATTATGTGGCACTGAGTATCACAGGCTTATTAAAAGAAGTTTGTGAGGACTTATTGGTAAGAATAGCCTGGAGATGAATAAGCTAGAATTCTACTTTTCTTATCTACGATTCTTGGATGCATTACATAAATTAGAATTATTCTTATTTAAGAAAGATAATACAGTGCATATATTATGTATTATGTAATACTCCCAGCAGGCTCTAGGCTGTACTCAATCAAGTACATAACTATTTCTGTAAAGAAATATATGAATGTAGGAATTTTCTTCTTAAGTGAGAAATGTAAAGACTCTCTATAGTTCAGTATAGGATTTGATGCTAAATGATTATGAAAAACATATTTGGTTTACAGAGCTCTTTGGATTTTGGAATAATAATTAAGGGATTGTGGGCCTGTACTTAGTTGTGTGAAAATGTTCTTTGTCCTCTCTGGTCTTTGGTTTTCTTATCCATAAATTAGGAACAATAATTGAACCTGCCTAATAGAGTTATGAGGGTAAAATGAAATAATTATGTAGCTGAGCTTAGCAAAGGGCCTAGTGCAAAATTCTCAATAAATGGTAGTTATTTTTATTAGCTGCATTCTGTTCCCACCTTATCCAAAGGTAGGAATCCCAAATCATGTCAAGGCATGCAGAGCAAGTTAAGAAAATGTGATGATTGTGGGATCAAAAAAACCTATTGGGCTTCCCTGGTGGCGCAGTGGTTGAGAGTCCGCCTGCCGATGCAGGAGACACGGGTTCGTGCCCGGGTCCGGGAGGATCCCACATGCCGCGGAGCGGCTGGGCCCGTGAGCCATGGCCTCTGAGCCTGCACCTCCGGAGCCTGTGCTCCGCAACGGGAGAGGCCACAACAGTGAGAGGCCCGCGTACCACAAAAAAAAAAAAAAAAAAAAAAAAAAACCTCTATTTTTTTCATCTATCTAACTTAAATTCTTTTCCTCCAGGACTGTTTACATGTCTCCACTGTATTGTAAACAGAACTAAGCCTTCTCATTCCCCATTGTATCTCCAGGGCATAGTACTCTTTCTGGCACATAATCAGCACTTCAATAAATAAGGATTCATGAGTGAAGAAATGCCTATGAGATCCCTACACAATTATCACAAAGATATTCTGAGCATAGGTATAGTTGGAAAAGTCCAAAATGTAACCAGCTAGCAATGTTTTTTGTAATAATACTCAGGAAGTCCTGGTACACTCCTTTCCATTTTCATCATATGTAACATTTGCATTCATTAACTTGACTGTCCTACTCCTCAACCAGGTATTACGGTACTCAGGACCCTGGCAGATCCTGAAGAGCTTTCCCTGTTTCTAAAGCCATCTCAAATGGAGGAATGAATGTGCTAGAAGAATTATGCTCAGTGATTACTTTTCAACAGTTTTTAGGAGCTAAAATTTAAGTGGTTTTTTTTAAGTCTTATTTTCTTTAATTTACAAACAAATAATTTCCTTTAAATTTTCTGTCAACCCTGGAAAACACTTATTAAATACGTTGGCAAGGTACATTTTATTCTCACTTGACAGTTTTTCCCACCAATAACTTAAAATCATAATAAATTAAAAGCCATCACTCATGCACATGTTTTATTATCAATACAAGTCTAAAGTGTGATAGCAGAATTGGAAATAATTTCTGCCCTTTTAATGATTTGAGCAAGTGGCTTTAAATACTATTTTGGATCCTGCCCATGAAACATGAGGACTTTGGATCCAGTAACATAATAGGATTGAAAACACCTTTAAGGAAGATAAATCACAGGTCCTCAATCATTTACCCATTTTTCTGAAAGTCAAAAAGTACTGAAAACTGTAAATTTTCTTCTTCTCGGTTGTGAAACTTGAGTTGATCTGAACTTATTTTGTGGCAAAACATGAAGGAATGTGAAGTTCTTTTGGTCTTTATTTATCCTACTAATGTGAATATTTATATATTACATTGCAGAAATATTAATGTTCACAGGTGCTGCTCCAGACCTACTGGGGTATTATTTAATGTAAGGTAAATGGGCAGCATTACCTCTATAAAATTGGGAAAATTTTGCATTTTAAAACACATCGATCTCCATGGAGAAATTGTCAGGTTGTGGCCCTGTATTACCATTAGGTTTACTTGGGGAAGTCTTTAAATGAAGAATTAAGTGCTTCAATTTCCAAATGTGTATCTACAACATGGGCTGGGCCTGAACATGCATTTAGGCTAGAGGTAGCTGCACCATTCTAGGTCACCTTCTTGTAGTTTTCTGTTTACTGAAGGTATGGTGTATCTGTGGCTGAGTCTAGAAATCTATTCTATAAATATTTTTGAAGCTGCCTAAACAAGAAGATAAGGGGTGGGCTCAAAGTCACATCCAAAGTTTACTGGCTTCTGGGCTAAATTAACTGAATTAATGTTTATAATTAACTCACAAGACTCTGCATCCTTACATGTTTTTCTCTATTGTAAGTAGAGTTTTCTAGCCCATGCCTTCATGAGATAACCAACCCATCCACTGCAGTGCTGTTTCTTACACCAGGCTTACCACTGGGAAGAGAAGAAAAAGATTCAGAATAGTGCAGATCCAACCTAGAGAGCTTGTCCCATGACAGTTCAGTTAAAAGGTGTCTATTCAGAGAAAGGGGAAGAGACCTAACATAACGGAATATCTCCATATGACATATGCTTCATCTCATCCACTCCTAACAATAACCATCAAAAGGAGGAATTATCATTCCTACTTTACACCTAAAGGAAATGGAGGTTCATAAACAGGAAATACCTTGGTTCAGTTCCTAGAGCTAGAAGCTACAGTGCCCATACTTGAACCCATGTTTCAGTAACTCCAAAGCTCACGCAGCCTCCCTAGGGAAGAAGGAAAACCTAAAGCCAGAAATAATTGATAACATCAAAACTCAAGTTGCTTGTCACTGAAACTTAATTAGCTATTTCTGTTCTTTGCTAAGAATGTAAGTTTCTAAAAACTGACAAAAATGCAGAACTTTGAGGACACCTAATGCATTAACCAAACATGTGGCTAAGTAGAACATCTATACCTCTGTCTCAAGAATATCACACACTCCTTCCCTGCCTTTTAAGATGAAAATGTGGTGAGACAGAATGTGATGTGACAAGTCAAATGTATTTTGAAACAGTAAGAAAGTAGAAAACACATGCCTAGGTTTTTTTTTTTTTTTTTTTGGTGATACGCGGGCCTCTCACTGTTGTGGCCTCTCCCGTTGCGGAGCACAGGCTCCAGACGCGCAGGCTCAGCGGCCATGGCTCACGGACCCAGCCGCTCGGCGGCACATGGGATCTTCCCGGATCGGGGCACGAACCCGTGTCCCCTGCATCGGCAGGCGGATTCTCAACCACTGCGCCACCAGGGAAGCCCACATGCCTAGGTTTTTGTTAAGAGTTTATATTTTAAACTCCCTTACTCATTTTTTCCTGGCACTTGTTTAATAATCATCAACTATAGCTACCTTAGGAAGATGGGATGGCCAGGAGAGGGTCAGATACCAGAAAAAGCACAAGTTAAAAGCATCATCTGGGGCTTCCCTGGTGGCACAGTGGTTGAGAGTCCACCTGCCGATGCAGGGAACACAGGTTCGTGCCCTGGTCCGGGAAGATCCACATGCCGCGGAGCGGCTGGGCCCGTGAGCCATGGCCGCTGAGCCTGCGCATCCGGAGCCTGTGCTCCGCAATGGGAGAGGCCACAACAGTGAGAGGCCCGCATACCGCAAAAAAAAAAAAAAAAAAAAAATCATCTGTCATCTGTTTCATTTTTCTTGACTTGCAATTCATGTAGGAATGTGCCTCATTCCAAGAAAGAAACATAAAAATGTTCTACCTAACGTAGCAACACAGGGAAATAGGTTTGTACATCACCTGCCCTCCTTTCCCTCTGCCACCCCACATGCACACCCAATACAACAATTTCTTTTCAGTGAGTGGTTCTCAGACTTAAGTCTATCAGAATCACCTGCAGGGTTGTTATGTCACAAGTTTCTGGGCTCACCCCCTGAAGTTTCTCATCCAGTAAATCCAGGTTGGGGTCCAATAATTCGAATTTTTAACAAGTGCCAGGTCATGCTGATGCTGCCGGTCCAGATACACTCTGAGGACAATTGCTCTAGTGAATATTGCTTAACTTGTGCTGCACTGAGACTCAGGGCAGCACTTATAGAAAGGTAATGAGCATCAGAATCACCTGGAGCTTGTTAAAATGTAGCTGCCCCATTGTTGATTCTTGACCCTGGTTGAACATAAGAATTGTCTGGGGAGATAATGTGCCCAGATCCCACCTGAGGCCCATTGGGTCAAAATCTCTGAGCCTGGAACTGAGGAAGTGTATTTTTTTATAAAGCTCCTCCAGTGATCTTAATAACTTGGAGGGCTCATAACCACTGCAGATCTGATTTTGAAAGCATGTGTTGGTGGCCATGGGATATGCATTGAGAAACTTGTCCTAGGCAATCCTCATGTACTTTGAGAAACAGTGCTCTGAGTCTGAGACCCAAACTTCCTCAAAGACTTGTCACCCACCCACATGCCTCTAAGTTCACACTCTCTCACACGCAATTCCAGGCTTTGTACTTGCTTCTCCCCTGCCTGGAAAGCTCATCTTCTTCTCTGCTCACCAGGTTAGCTTCTCCATGTTCTTGGAAACTAATCTCAGGGAGCCTCTTGCCCAGAAATCCTTAGCTATCTCTCTTCTGTGCTCCATGGGACCCTCTTTTACCTTATGTTGATTATACCATATAGTAGAGTTTCTTTCCACTTTTCTATAGGTCTCTCCCATTTAGGTGCTAAACTCTGAAGCAAGGAATGATGATTTCAGTTTTTATTTCACTTACGCTTACTGTATATAATTTTTTATAATGCAAAGTGTTCAATAAAGTTAAATGGATTGATGTTAATTAAGTTCTACAAACAGGGAAAAACCTGTTTTTATTACTTTGGGATAATATTTCCTTTCCCTCCTTTTCTCCCTCCATTCTTTCCTTCCTTCCTTCCTTCCACCACTCCACCCTTCCTTCCCTCCTTTCTTTTTAAATATGAATCAACATGTCTGTCTTTTAAGATAGGATAAGATAGCTTACTGAGATGAGAGAAATACTCTATATTAATAAGTAAAATCACCAATAGTACACACAATAATCATGAGAAAAGTCTCATGTTTTTTCTTTACTAAAATGAGTTCTGCTTTTATGATATAAAATCATTGTAAAATATAATTTGAAAAAACTATACTCACATGCCTGCTGCTTTAAATTTTTTCACTTTAGTTGATCTGAATTTTTAGTTTGTATTTTCTGAGATAGTAACCATATGTTCAAAGAATTGTTTGACTGTGAAATTCCTTAGCACACCCCAAGGAGTGATCACAAAATACCAAAGTGGCAGGCAGGAACCTGTGCTGATGTTGTGGGCCCCTTTGAAATTATGTGGAGTATCAAACATCTCAGGACAGATTTCAGGCATCACCAGACTTTGGAACAATTACATATCATAGATTTCTACCTTATTATCTCACAGTGTGACTCTCTCTCACTTGGTAATATGCACAATACTGCACAAAGTAATTTGTTACAGTAATGCACAAGTCTTTGAACTTGGGATGGGAGAGATGTTGGGACATGTTTTCTTCTTTATGGTCTGAAATGTGCTCTGTGTATCATACCTTCTACATAGTTTATCATGTATTTCTCATTCTGTTATAAAAGGCAAAGCTTAACCACAAATTATTTATAACCAATAACACCCTATGTCTGACTAGGGGAAAAAAAGTGAATACCAAGGAAAAAGGAAAACAAATGTCTTACTTGGTTCTAGGGATTTCTTTTATAATATATACTATATAAGCATATGCATGTTTCCTGCTTTAATGGACTTAAGTGTTACCATATTACTGTGTATAGTTTTATTGTCATGCCAACACAGACAGGTTGTTAGCTAGAACCTGTTGTCAGCGTATACACCTCTAGAAGACTGTATCGCGGGCCATTATTCATTTTGTTGTTTTGTTTGTTTGTTTTTGTTGTTTTTAATCCTCACCCAATTTTTCTAAGCATTTACTTTTATTGATTGGTTGATTGATTTAGGCTGTGTTGGGTCTTCGTTGCTGTGCATGGGCTTTCTCTAGTTTCAGCGAGTGGGGGCTACTCTTCCTTGCAGTGTGCAGGCTTGTCATTGTGGTGGGTTCCCTTGTTGTGGAGCATGGGCTCTAGGCACGAGGGCGTCAGTAGTTGTGGCACGCAGGCTCAGTAGTTGTGGTGCATGGGCTCTAGAGTGCAAGCTCAGTAGCTGTGGTGCACGGGCTTAGTTGCTCTGTGGCATGTGGCATCTTCCCAGACCAGGGATCAATCAATGTCCCCTGCATTGGCAGGCGGTCTCCCAACCACTGTGCCACCAGGGAAGCCCCCATTCATTTTTCATGTGAACAGATGTTCATCTGTTTTGAGATTATAATAAAATTTTTGGACTAAGTCTATGGTATTTATGTTTGAGTATAAAATTATCTTTAGACTCTGGGATAAAAGGTCTCTACTCAAGAAGAATAGTAGTTTTCTAGAAATGTGGACTCAGTGAACATGGCCAAAACCTGAAAATCACTCTTGAGGGCTTCATAATCAGGAAAGGCAGGAGGTGCTTTGACCTCTTACCTCCCAATGGGGTCACCTTCTGGTAGTCCTTAACAAAGTGTTTCAACCTCTATCTTCAGTATATGATTGGAGATACATGATTATTGGTATATATAATTATCTGTGTTCCATTTAATGCAATATTAACAAAAATGGCAATGGATGCTAATAATCTTCATTCAATTAATTATTTTTTTCCTTTAGCTTTTAAGACATTGGATTCTTTTGAGTCTTTTTCTATCTCTTGAACTATACATTTTCTTTTTAATTAGCCTAAGGATATAATTTTTATGCAGTGGGCATTGAATGAGGAGCCACTGAAGGTATTTGGCCAGGCAGGCAGTATGATTGGGGGTGACTTTTGGGAAATAAATCTGGTACCATTTTGTAGGACGGATTGGATCTGGGAGAGGAAGATGGAAACTTAGTTGGAAGGCTATTAAAATAATCTCAGTGAGAGACAGTGGAAGATCACATCAGGGCTATGACAATAGAAAGGAAGCCTATGTAATTGTGTAGAGGTAATTGCTGAAGTTGTGCAAGTGATAAAATGTATGTGGCAAGAGAGAAGGAAATGCCAAAAATGGCTCTGAAGGTTTGGGTCTTATTGATTTCAAGGATCATGGTACTAATATAAAAATGGGGAGCATAGGGGGTTGTGAAGTTTATTTTCAAAAACGTAGGTTCAATTATGTTTCAAAATGTACCCTGGATTTGTTTTAATCAGATGTGGTTAAAGACACACAGACATGGGGATGACTTTTATTAAGGAAGAAGCTTTTGTATTCATAGATTTCTAGAGATAGGAGCCATGGTATGTCATGCAGGGCTATATGGTAAAGCACCAGGTTTGGTCAGGAGGCAGAAGAAGCAAGGGGAAAGCATGGGCAAAAGCCTCTATTGTGGTTTTTCAAGGGAAGGAATGGAAGAGGCAGGGTTAGCAGCTGAGTAGGCTTAGGATTTGTTAGTTTGAATATAGTAGTTGTCTCTAGTTGTCTAGCACCTGGCCCTGAGAAGATTTAGGGCAGGGGGATAGTATCCTAGGCTGTAGGGTCCTGATAAGAGGCAGGTTGGAATGTGAACTTGGAGTTGGTTGGTTTACATATGAAAGGCATGCTCACCAGCAAGTAGCTTGCTATCTCTTGGAATTAGTGAACCCTGGGAGGGGTAGTCTCTCTCGAGTCAGCGAAGCCCCAGATGTCAAAGCATCATAAAATACCAAAAATTAAAAATGTGATTGATACAAGTTACCTTGGTCATATATTAAGGGAGAATTTCCTCAATCAAATTCTAGATATTGGAGGACCTGAGGAAAAGTGAGGATTCTAAGAATGGAATTTGGAATCATCCATACAGAATGGAGCTCATACAGCTAGATGACATTGCCAGAGGAGAGAGAGCATGTGTAAAGAGAGGAGGGAAAATGATCAAGTGAGGAACTCAAGGAATGCCTATATTGAGGAGATGGGAAAAGGAGGTCTCAGGGGTGACAGGAAAACATGGAAAGAAAGTGTTCTGGAAGAGAAGCTAGAGGTTAAAGAAGGGGTCACTCCAGAGAATGACAACTGAGCAAAGACCCAGGGATTGGGCCAAGGAGTCATTGAAGACTTCTGGTTGTGTAGAATAATAGAACTATAGGCATGGAAGCCAGATTGCAAGGAGTTAAAGCATGGGTGGTGTTGAGGCAACAAATGCAGACCTCTTTCTAGGGAAGCTTGAAGAAGAAAGGAGAAGGATAGTATTTACTCTTATTAGCTGATCCTTACTAGACCCTCTAAAGCCCATTTTCCTAATTTCATTTCTGTTTCCTACCTGTATCCTATAGCTCTGGGAAAATGAATGGAATCTTTTTTTTTTTAATCTTGTTGTGTTCTAGTATATTTTTACTTGCCTATGTCTTCCGTGAAACTGTAAGCTTGAAGACAAGAATGCTGTGTTACGTGACTCTATATCCTCAGTGCTTAACATTGTTCTCAGTATAAACTGTGTTCAATATATGTCTGTTGAATAAAAGAAGGGATGGATACTTCTTTGAGGAGTTGTTTGCCCACTGAACCTGCCATAAATTGCATGTCTTCAGTTTCAGCCCTCTGGGTGTATATTCTCCTCTTTGCTTATATCTATCAATTACTTCAAAATTGAAATGGTAATTAATTTCCTCGGGAAATCTTTTCCCAATTAACCTAATCTAAACTAAACAGTTATTTTACATATTCTTAGTGCATAAATTATGTATTCAATTTGTATGAATTTAAACTATGCTTGATAAAATTCTGTTCTGTAAGTATTCTTAGTTCATGATATGTACATAAGTTTTCTGTCCTCAAGTATAACGAGACATTGTACATGCTGAGCAAATATTAACAGGCATACATAAACTTTAAAATACATCTGAATATGCAAATATCAGAGGTCAATATCAGAGATCTGCTATTCTGTGACCAATGGGGTAGAAATTTTCATCAGTGTCACTGTTTTGGATCATATAAAACAGAATTTCATGAATTAGTGACCTTCAAAATGTTGAAATAACACTCTAAAGATAATACATCATCAGTATATTGGTAGTATTTAGATTTTGTCTGCTGGCAAAAACAAAGTGGCTATTTAATTATGAATGGTGCTGGGCTTCCCTGGTGGTGCAGTGGTTGAGAATCTGCCTGCCGATGCAGGGGACACGGGTTCGTGCCCCGATCTGGGAAGATCCCACATGCCGCAGAGTGGCTGGGCCCGTGAGCCACGGCCGCTGAGCCTGAGCGTCTGGAGCCTGTGCTCCGCAACGGGAGAGGCCACAACAGTGAGAGGCCCGCATATCACAAAAACAATAAAAAAAATTATGAATGGTGCTGTTTCTTCATTATGGTCATTGAATTTTATAAATTTGGTACAATTATTCATATCATTTTTATAAACATCTAGCAAGTAAATTATTTGCTTGAGAGTTATTAGAAATTAAAAGCTGAGTCTTCCATGATGAGTTCAGGTTAAATTTACAAGAGTGAAGTTGTTTTTCAGAATGTAGATAGGATATAAATTAAACCAGGAAGCCTTAGGTTCCAGACCTGCCTCTTACTAGCCATGGCAACCTACTTGTTGAAGTTGTAATTTAATCATATGTGAGAAAAGTAAAGAAACAGATCTGCCCTTGTAACGTTCTGTGGTTGCTTTGAAGACCAACAGGGGTATGATCTTGGTGTAAAACTTAGGCATTTTTTTTTGTTTGTTTTAGTATTTACTTTGAGCCCTCATTCTGTTCCATTGATAGGAAACTTAACCTTGGCTCTTCTGGAGTTTCATGTCCTTGCTCCCCAAAGTTACGCTTGAGTTCTGGCATCTTATGTGGTGTTAAGACTTGGGATTTCCTGGGAGCAGGTGAGTGAATTATTGGTTGGGAGTTCATAGCTCTCAGTGATGGGACATCCATTCTGCTGCCCTGCATGCCCCTTCAGAGCCTGAGGCTCTCTCCTGCTTTCAGATAACATTTGAGGTGCTAAGATATTTTGCAAATCTGCCAGTAGCCCTGCCTACCTATTCATGCCACCATTTCTTTGTCAGTTCTTGCTCACACACAGGTGCAGTGTCTAGAATCTGGGCTGGGAACCTCCTTTGCTTTCAGAGTCAATAGATGCCCTCCCTTCAGCTCAGAACTCAGCAGAGTCACTTCCTTTTCTGGGGAAGGAACAGGGAAAGCTTTATTGTCCCCAGTCCTCATCCCTCATTTCGTTGCCAAGACATGTTGTCTCTACCATCGAATCCTCTCCAACTCTGGGACTCATGGATTTCTTCTATTTTGCATCTTGTCACAAGACTCTCCCAAGACTATGAACACAGTGGCTGTACTGATTAAGTGAAAGGGAACAGATATAAAAGGATGAAAACAAAATCCAGAGGTATCTTAAAATATTTTACTGACAGTTATGAAAATGCTCTGATCCTGGGAGAGTATGCAGAGTGGACACAGACTAAACAGAAAACACTCTACTAGCCTTCTCAATAGGGTCCTGAGAGGGAATTAAGTGCTAATGTCTTAGACATCCATTGAATGTAATAAATTGTCTTATCTCTCTTATACCTAGAATGATATTAGTCATACTCTCCCCTTGGGGGAAATGAGAAAATGGTTACTTAAACCAGCTCCCAAGAGGACTAATTATTTCCCTGAATTTGTTGAGAAAGACCTACCAGACTGATAACTGTACTGAAATTCAAGTGAGGAGACCCTTAGCTAAAAAAGCAGTACAAAAGTTGTAGCAAAAATGCATATATATCTACTCCAGGAATGAGGGGTCAAGGAACGTGTTCTCAGGAGTAAGTGACAGGTATGAAATTTAGAGGCGGGAGTCCTGAACTCTAGAGAAAGTGATAATACTAGTGCTGTAGATGGTTTGGCAATGTGGAGAATAGAAGCTTGGAATGGGGAAAATACAAACAGGAAATGGGAATTCTTTTGACACCTGTGCTTGTGTTGCTTGAATATCTTGTGAAGACATAAAAAATATCCTGGACCCCAAATTGTGGCATGTTACAAAACTAACCCTAATGTCCTGCATCCTTTAAATAGAGGTACACAGATTAAGGTCCAGATTACAAAGTGGAGAGGGAATATGATCTTTGAAGTCAGATAGGTGACCCAAGTTCATTAACTATCTACCTCCAACATTAATTTAGCTTCAGATGTGATTTGATCATCCATAAAAGTAGAAGCTACCATTTACCTTTTAAGGTTGTGGGGAGATTCAAATGAGATAGATATAAAGAGCCTAAGACAGTGTCTGGTATATAATGGATGATCAATAATTGCTCCACAATCAGACAAGTATACACACTATCTTTAAGAAATACATTTTAAAAACTATAAAATGTTTCATCTTTTCCACTTTTCTAGCCTTTTCGAACTACTCAAATGATAGGCACTGGTGGATGAAAAGAGGGAAAGAGAAACAGGGTTTCAGGATCCATGACTTTCCTGTGAAGTATAAAGAACTATTTTGTGCCTCTTCCTATTTATTTAGTGGTGAATAGATTCGTTGTTTGATTATCTGTTTTGTGGGATTAAAGCGGATGTGTGGGGAATTGTTTTTCTTGTGGGTGTGTATGTTATGTATATAGTTCCATTTTTATAAAGTGCTGATCCTGGTTGATATAGAATACCTTTAATTTTAAATGACTCTGTGTTCTTCTGGAATCCTCTTGTATCCACAAAGTCAGTAATAGAGTATCATTTAAATAATGCATCATGGTGAGAACATAAAAAAGTGGTTAAGAGAAGCATTTTGGAGATTGACTTAAAATACATTGACTTTGAAATAAATATACATCTAGTATAAAGAACAGATTTAGCTAAATATACATACTGGTTTTACTAGGAGATACCACTTTGGGAAGATATGTGTTTTGGTTTTTAAAATATTCTAGTTTGAGTTATATTGTATTATAGCTTACATAATACTAATTAGATGCTGGCTTAGAAATATGTGTTAGTCATAAAATTTTGTCTACATTCACAACAGAAATCTGATAAGGTAAAGAACAAAGTGACTATTCCCATGTTTAAAATCTTGGGGAAAACATGCTATGTATCACTTAACACTGCAATTGTTCCATGATGTTGAGGGGAAACAATGAAATTGTTCCATGAAGATACTGAGGACTGCTAGGTTAACAGTGACTAGACTCAGGCTTTATTTCTTGAACTGAGGTGGATGGTGGTCTCTACCCACAGCTCTCTGAGCATGATTTCTAATAAAACATAGTGTGGAAAACATCCAACTCACAAATATTTCTTGCTTTTCTTTTGGTGAAAGAAATGGAGATTCCTTAATGCAATAGACTTCTTTATTGTGTTGAAAAATTAGAAAAACTCTGACTTTATAAACTATAGCACTTGTGTTGGAAAATTAGAAAACTCTTACTTTATAAACTATTTTATATTGGGTATTTACTATTAGCAGTTAGTAGATAGCTAGATATATGATTTGACCTGCTATATTTAAACTATACCTATTATGTGTTCAGATAATTCAAGTTAATTTCCAAAATTGTGAAATTATAAAAATTATGGATTTTTCTTAATCTGTCAAGAATTTCAATGCTAAAGTCACCTTTAAACTAATAGGCTTCCCAGGTGGCGCAGTGGTTGGGAGCCCGCCTGCCGATGCAGGGAACACGGGTTCGTGCCCCGGTCCGGGAGGATCCCACATGCCGCGGAGCAGCTGGGCCCGTGAGCGATGGCCGCGGAGCCTGTGCTTCGCAACGGGAGATGCCACAGCGGTGAGAGGCCCGCGTACCGCAAAAAAACAAAACAAAACAAAAAACTAATAAATGTAAGGTAGCTTGTTGGCTATTCAAAATAGTTTAGAATCATAAGAAGTGTGTTCTGGGGACTTCCCTGGTGGTGCAGTGGTTAGGAATCTGCCTGCCAATGCAGGGGACACGGGTTTGATCCCTAGTCCGGGAAGATCTCACATGCTGTGGAGTAATTAAGTCTGCACCACAACTACTGAGCCTGCGCTCTAGAGCCCACGAGCCACAACAACTGAGCCCATGTACCATAACTACTGAAACCCATGTGCCTACAGCCCATGCTCCACAGCAAGAGAAGCCACCGCAATGAGAAGCCCACACACCACAACGAAGAATAGTCCCTGTTCACCGCAACTAGAGAAAGACCGTGTGCAGCAACGAAGACCCAACACAGCCATAAATAAATAAATAAATGTTAAAAAAAAGAAGTGTGTTCTGTTTCCTTGTCTGCACTCTATATTTGTAGTTTGTTCTGTGTGCTAAAGAGAGAGAAACTGATGTGGCTGGTGTCAGAAGGTGGGGTATGTGTCTGTAATAAGAGAAAAATGCCTTAGGCCATGTCTTATTACCAGCTTCTGTTCCCCTTGAAGTGGTCTTCATTTTCGCTTTCCATCCCCAGCCAACTTGACTTCTGACCTTCCCAAGGGCCTATTCTCTTATTGGTTCTGGGGTGGGCTCTGGGTACCTATGCCTGAGTCCAGGTGTTCAGAGAAGGTGTGATTTTGTCCATCTGTGGTGCTAGTGCTCATCTTACCTTCCCTCTCTGAGAAATGAAGGAAGTGTCATCTGTTTTCTATTTATTAATACCTTTGATGCCTTTGTGCATACAAGAAACACAGAGAGGGACAGATCTAGCTGGGCATCTATATGAGACATAGACCAATAGATTACATCAAGAGAGATGTGAAGATGAAGACACCATCAAGATGGCGACATAGGTTGTTCCTGACTTCAGTACCCCTCACGATAAGACCAGCTAGCAACTATCCATAAACAATACACAATTGAGAAAATCCCAAAACCCAGGGGTGAGACTGAAGTACCTCCTGGACAACAGAGACCAAGAAGGACTGCATTAGAAGAGTAAGAGTAGCTGCTATACTCCAACTACATTGCCACTTTCCCAGGCTTGCACAGAGCTGCACCATGAGGGCACCCTTGAGCCTGCACTTTCTCCAGTGGGAAGAGAGACCAAGGTGAACATCTAGCTCTCCCACTGTTGTGGGATGCTTCCCAGGAGGCTCACTCAGATCTTGTGACATGGAGCTCAGTGGGGGAATCTACAGGGCTTGACCACTGGGAATCAGAGAGGGAGAAGGGGGCTGCGGCTTACAGCAACCAGCGCTCAGATCTTGGTGGACCACATTCCTCCTTGCAGCATGGCTGAGCATAAATCCCAGCCAGTGGCTCTGCCTATCTGCAGAGTGAACCAGTGACCCTATCTGGCCAGGAAGCTGGGTTGGCAGTTCTGCCTGATTTGGGTCTCTAGCCAGCTAGGAGCTATAGAGCCTGTTCTATAGCCCTGCTCAGGCAGAAAAACAAATTTGCAACCCTTTCTGACTGCTGAGTATAGCCTCCAGTCCTGTCTAACCAGGAAGCATGACCAGAGAATCTGGGCAGTCATGGAGTCCATCCTACAGCTACGTAAGGGCAGGGAACCAGGCCAGCAGTACTGTCCAACTGTCAAGTACAGTCTCCAGAACTGCCTAACATGGGAGCATGAATAGTGACGTGAACAGCCTCAGAACATAGCTTATGGTCCTGCCTAGACATGGAGCACAGCCTACTGCCCCATCTCACAACAGAGACTAGCCTATGGCCTTGCCTGATTGCTGAACATAGTTTGCAATCTCATCCAGGTAGAGAGCCCAGCTAACGAACCTGCCGAATTGTGAAACATAGCCTGTGGCCTTACCTGATTAGGGGGGTCTAGACAACAACCCTTCCTGAATGCCCCACCCAACTGTGAGATACAGCTGGAGAACTCTTCTGACCGTGACCCAGCCAGCAACTTTGCCCAACAAAGGAGTACAGCCAGTGGCCTACCTGATCCAAAACCCAGCCTACTATCCCACACAACTTGACAACATAGTCTACATCCCTACATAGTGACATAGCACAATCTGAGGCCTTGTCCATCCATGAAGCCCTATGTGCAGCCCTGCCTGAAC
The DNA here is from genome assembly GCF_026419965.1 of Kogia breviceps. Lineage (NCBI taxonomy): Eukaryota > Metazoa > Chordata > Mammalia > Artiodactyla > Physeteridae > Kogia > Kogia breviceps. The sequence continues at coordinate 122,177,411 of NC_081311.1, read as the reverse complement.
ATGGAATCCAGCCAGCAGCATCACCCAGTTGGGGAGCGCAGCCTGAGACCACACCCAACCAGAAATGATTGCAGAACCCAGCTGATAGCCTTGCCCAATTGCTTAGTCCACCCAATGGCATCACCCTGCCAGGAATGCAGCATGAAACTTCTGCAGACCAGAGATAATTTCAGAGCCAAGTTTGAGGCCCCACCTGACCTCAGGGCACAGCCAGCAACTCTGTCCAATTAGGGAGCCATCCAGCTGCCCTGTTTGTATGCAGAGCCCAGCTACTAATAGGCCTGCGCTACTATAGAGCCCAGACAGTGGGTGTCCCCTCAACCTCAGAGCATGGGAAGTGGTCTTGCCCAGCTGGAGACCTTGATAGCAGGCCCCACATGCCCATGGATGCTACCAGCTGACCTGTTTAAAACCTCAAGTGAAGCTGACTAGTAAAGGTCTGTCCCAGCTGAAGCGAACCTGTAAAGTCTGGAAGAGAAGACTGCTTACTCAAATGTGCAGGCCAATGCAGGGAATCAAGGATCACAAAGAATCAGGTAACATAGTACCACCCAAGGAAACTAATAAAGCTTCTAATAACTGACCCTTAAGAAGTAGAAATCTATGAGCTGTCTAACAAAGAATTCAGAATAATCTTCCTAAGAAGTTTAGTGAACTGCAAGAACACACAAACAACTAAATGAAATTAGGAAAACAGTGCATGAACAAATGAGAAGTTCAACAAAGAACTTTACAAAAAAATAAATAAAGAGAAATCCTAAAGCTGAAGAATACAGTGACTGAACTGAGGAATTCAATAGAGAGCTTCAACAAAAGACTCAACCAAGCAGAAAAAAGAATCAGTGAACTAGAAGATAGGTTATTTGAAATTATCCAGTCAGAGGAGGAAAAAAAAAAAACAAGAAAAAAGTGAAGAAACCCTATGGAACTTTTGGAATACCATCAAATGGAATAATATATTCATTATGGGAATCCCAGAAAGGAATGAATAAGTAACTGAAGTCTATTTAAAGCAATATGGCTGTAAAAGACCCAAAATATATCGAACCCAAAAGAGCTGCACCAAGACACCTTGTAATTAAATTGTCAAAAGTCAAAGAGAAAATTTTGAAAGCAGAATGGGAAAAGTGACTTGTCACCTACAAGGGAACTCCCATAAGACTGTTAGTGGATTTCTCAACAGAAACTTTGCAGGCTCGAAGACAGTGGGATGATATGTTCAAAATATTGAAAAAAAAAAAGTCAACCAAGACTACTAACCTTCAGAAGTGAAGAAGAGATAAACACTTGCCCAAATCAGCAAAAATTGAGGGAGTTCATGACCATTAGTCCTCTCTTACAAAAAACTGCTAAAGGGTGTTCTTCATGTGGAAAAAAAATTAATTAACACCTTAAAAACATATGAATGTGTCAACCTGGTTAAAAAATGGGCAGAAGACCTGAATAGACATCTTTCTAAATAAGATGGCCAAAAGGCACATGAGACAATGCTTAACATCATTAATCATCAGAGAAATGCAAATTAAAACCACAATGAGATATCACTTTATACTTGTCAGGATGACTATCATAAAAAAGCCCCCAAATAACAAGTGTTGGTGAGGATGTGGAGAAATGGGAGCCCTAGTACACTGTTAATGGGATTGTAAATTGGTCCAGCCACTATGGAAAAAAGTATGGAGGTTTCTCGAAAATCTAACAATAGAACTACTATATGACCCAGCAATTCCACTCCAGGGCATTTATCCAAAAAAAACACAAAAATACTAATTCAAAAAGATACGTGCACCTCAATGTTCATAGCATCATTATTTACAATTGCCAAGATATGGAAACAACCTAAGTGTCCATCAAAAGATGAATGGATAAAGAAGATATGATATATATGTGTGTGTGTGTGTGTGTGTGTATACACACACACACACATACACAGTGAAATATTATCCAGCCATAAAATAGACATCTTGACATTTGTGACAACATGGATGGACCTAGAGGGTTTTATGCTAAGTGAAATAAATTAGAGAAACACAAGTACTGTATGATCTCACTTCTGTGTGGAATGTAAAACAATTGATTTCATAGAAATAGCAGAGTATTGATTACCAGGCATGTGAAATGGGGGAAATAGGTGAAGGTGGTCAAATAGTACAAATTTTAATTTTAAGATGAAAAATGTCTGAGGATGTAATGTAGTACATGCTGACTATAGTTAACAATATTGTACTGTATATTTGAATATTGCCAGGAAAGTAGATCTTAAAGTTCTTAACACACACACACACACACACACACACACACACAAAGTCAGTATGTGAAGTGATGGATGTGTTAACCAATCTTATTTTGGTAATCATTTCCCAGTATATATGTATATCAAATCATTATGTTGTACACAAACTTATAAAGTATTATATGTCAATTATATTGCAATAAGTCTGGAAAAATATATATTTCAATAAATAAACAAACTTTATACCCAAACTAAGTGTGGAAAAATTTTGAAAGAGGAAGAGCAAGGTTATGTGTTTTTCTCAATTGTTAAGAGAATTACTTGAAATAAATATTTTATAAGATCATAAAAAAGGAAGAGAGTGAGATGTGAAGATTACCTAGGAGAGTTTGATTCTGTTATTATTATTTTATTTAGATATATGGTAATATCTGTCACAAAACAATTTCTTACTTTTTACCCAATCCTTTACAAAATTTTGTTTTTAATGGAACTGGGTCCTAAAGTCCTATTGACTTGTATGTAGTCAGGCTTAAATTAAAATTAATATTCTCCTTGTTATCTTCAAGAAACTCACAATTCAGAGCTTTCAGGACAAATACTAGTGAATTTTCATTGTATATATTTAGTATTTTCATACTACAGAGTTTTCAGTAGTGTTGACACATGGTGTAATAAAATCATTTGTTGTATTAATTTATGAATAAGTGAATAAAGCACTATCTAAAACTGCTCACAGGTTACAAAGACAATCATTGAAACAATATTTTTGTTCACTAGTGAGAGGTAGCAGTGGAACGATTTCTCATGGATACATTTATATTTATTTGTGTATATAAATAATTTGTGTATATAAACATATGCACATGAATAAGAACTCAAAGCAGATTTAAATAACAGAAATATTTACAAAATGCTAAAAACATCAAAGCAGAGGTGACTCAGAACTCTACTGAAAACGCAATGAAATAGCTCACTTAAAGATGCAAGAAAAGACATTCTGTATTCCATCCTCAGAACTTCATTTATTTTAAAAAATGTAAATCCAGTTTTATTGAGATATAATTGTTATAAAGCACTGTATAAGTTTAAGATGTAGGGAATAATGATTTTTTTAAGATTTAAAAAAATTTCTTATACAATTGTTAAACATTACTTTCCATTTTCAGTTATTACAAAATATTGGCTGTATTCCCCTTATTGTACAATACATCACTGAGCCTATCTTACACCCAATAGTTTGTGCTAAGATGTTCAGCATAATGATTTGCTTACATCATAAGTTAGTGAACATCCATCATGTCACATAGATACAACATTAAAGAAATAGGAAAAAAAATTTTTTCTCATCCTAAAATGAGAACTCTTAGGCTTTATTTTAGTCTCTTAACTACTTTCAATTATATTTATTATGGTGTTGATTACATCCCTAGTACTTAATTATCTTATAACTGGGAGTTTATATTGAATACAGGTCTTTTTTCTCCTTAGTTAAATTTATTCCCTGGCATTTTATTCTTTTTGATGCAATTGTCAATGGGATTATTTTCTTAATTTCTCTTTTTGACAGTTTGTTAGTGTATAGAAGTGCAACAGATTGTTGTATATTAATTTTGTATCTTGCAACATTACTGAATTCATTGATGAATTCTAGTAGTTTTTGGTGGTATTTTTAGGATTTTCTATGCATAGTATCATGTCATCTGCAAACAGTGACAGTTTTACTTCTTCCTTTCCAATTTGGATTCCTTTTGTTTTTCTTGTCTGATTTCAGTAGCTAGGACTTCCAATACTATGTTGACTAAAAGTGGTGAGAGTGGGCACCCTTGTCTTGTTCTTGATCTTAGAGGAAATGCTTTCAGCTTTTCAACACTGAATATGATGTTAGCTCTGGGATTATCATACATGGACTTTATTATATTGAGGTATGTTCCTTCTATACCCACTTTGTAGAGAGTTTTTTATATCATAAATGAATGTTGAATTTTGTGAGAAGCTTTTCCTGCATCTATTGAGATGATCATATGATTTTTATTCTTCAGTTTGTTAGTGTGGTGTATCACATTGTTTGATTTGTGGGAATGGTGGGCAGGGCTGGAGGCCAGGTGGTCCTGGGGCTGATGCCTACCCACTGGTTGCTGAGGCTGGTCCTGGGGCTAGTACCAGCCACTGGTGGGTGGGACCAGGTCCTGGGGTCTCTGGCTGCAGGACCTCTTGGGTCCTGGAATTGGTGTTTTGGCCCATTGGTGGGCAGGGCCAGGGTCCAGGGGTTCCTGGGTCTGTTGCCTACTGACTGATGTGTGATGCTGGTCCTGGGGCTAGTGCCAGCTCACTGGTGTGTACAGCCATGTCCCAGTGTCTGGCTGCAGGGCTCTGTGGGTCCTGGGGCTGGTGCCTGCACAGTGATGTGTGGGGCCTGGTCCTAGGTCCTATGGTGAACAGGGCCAGGTCCTGGGATGGCTGTGGCTTAGGGGATTTTAAGGCAGCAGGTCTGCTGGTTGGTGGGGCTCTGTATCCTTCCTGCTTGCTGCTTGGCCTGAAGCATCCGAGGACTTGTGCTGACTGGCTGGTGGTTGGGGCAAGGTCCTGGGGCTAACAAGCTAGAGGGTGGATTCCAAAATGGCTCCTGCCAGCACCAGTGTCCATGTGGTAGAATGAGCCCCCCAGATGGCTGCTACCAGCATCTATTTCCCCATTGTGAGTCCCAATTGCTTCCTCCCTCTCCAGGAGGCTCTGCAAGTTTGGCAAGTGAGTCTGACCCAGGCTTCTTTCATATTACTGCTTCTGCCCTGGGTGCTGGAGCATGTGAGATTTTGTGTGCACCCTTTAAGAGTGGAGTCTCTGTTTCCCCCAGCCCACTGGCTTTCCCCAGTCCCTACTGGACTTCAAAGCCAGATGTTCTGTGGGCTCATCTTCCAGGTTCAGGACCCCTGGACATTGGAGCCTGACATGGGGCTCAGATCCCTTGCTCCTTGGAGAGAACCTCTGCAATTGTAATTATCCTCCTTTTTGTGTGTGGGCCACCAGGTGGTATGGGTCTTGACTATATCGCGTCTCTGCCTCTCCTACTCATCCTGTTGTGTTCCTTCTTTATATCTTTAGTTGTAGAAGATCTTCTGGTCTTCAGGTTGTTCTCATCAATAGTTGCTCTGTAAATACTTGTAACTTTGGTGTGCGCGTGGGAGGAAGTGAGCTCAGCGTCTTCCTACTCTGCCATCTTGGCCACTCCTCCCTATAACTTAATTTAAAATCCTACAAAATTCAGCAGTTTGGCCTTTTTTAAAGAATTGTAATGCACTTTCCAAACAACTTTTATTTTAATGTGATTCTGGCTGATAGTTCCTAAAATTCTAACATTCGGGTAATGGAAACATGATTTTACTTTCATGGCCCACTGAACAACATCAGAAAAATTTAATTTTGGCAACTAACCTGTAAGGAGAGTGAAGTAATTGCCATTTTTCATTTTTCTTTGGATTTCTGACACAAGCTTAGCGATACTGAGTGAAAGCAGTTTGGAAAGTAATAACTGGGATGTTAGTATAAAGCAATATCATAGTGTTTTCCCTCAAGTTTCCCCAGATACAGTATCCCTGAAAGAAAGGCTTCCACTAACCTATTCTGACTGTATGTGTGGCTGTGCTCTCTGGTATCAGAATTCTTCATTTAGGCAGAAAGCCCATCCTCATCAATTAATATATTTAAATGGTTGTGAAAATTTATTCTCAATACATTCAAAAGATATTACCTGAGCTCAATATTATATCCATTCATTCTAGTATGAAGGTTGATTCAGTATCTTAATAAAATTGTCTGGAAACAATCTGAAAAGCTGCCCAATGGTTAGAAGTTAAGAAGAAGAAAAAAGCATTATTTTATGATCTTTACCCAAATTGCATAGCAAAATGTTTTCCAAACTATAGGAATCTGACTAAATCCCTTTGGTGTTGAGTTTTAGTCAGCACATGCCCAAGCCAGTTGCATCCTAGGAAGCAAATGTAGAGCACATGTTCTGAAACAAGTTTTTGTGAGAGTAGTCTGGACCCTGGAGCCAAGAATCTGAATCTTGGCTGTAAACAGCAGAAGGTTTAAAAAATATCTACTTATAGAAATATAACATTTGTCTTTAATGTCTATGCTCTTTCCTTAAAACAATGGGAAGTCAGTTTAATGAATGAGAAGAGCATGCCATACTGCAGTGCTAAGTCATAGCAGTTTGGTGGCATGTGTTCAACCATGTGACAGATTTTGTGAAACAAAATAATGTTGCATTTTCAACAGTAACTAAAACCATGAGGCAAGGTTTTTGGCTACATTCATGGCTTAATGATCAGGTCAGTGGACCAAATGCTTAAAGAAAACAAAACAAAGTAAAAAAAAAAAAAGGCATTCATATTTATGGAAATGTTAACTGTTCTAATTAACCCCCCAAATACGAAAACATTAACATTAATTTTGAACGATTTTAAGTAATATCTTAAAATTTGGTGGAGGAGGTGAAGTTAAGATTAATTCATGACTGAAACAAGATATGCCATTTTGTTTAGATGTTTGAGAAAACATGATGATGCAATAAAAAATACCTTATTGTGTATGTATATTGAAACCACAGAGAATCTCATTGTAGAGGTTCATGGGTAAATGTAAAGTTTGATAAAGAACTTTTTTCTACTTTATTTTACTCTTAAAGAATGCTTAGGTGATCTTGTAGGTAGGATGTCATCGTGCTGATTACTTCACAGCTGAATATTACTCACCATTTTTCCATTGTATGATTAGGTCTGTTGAAATTTGTGGTTTGGGTAAATTATATTGATCATAAACCAAAAATCACAGCTTTGTTTCCCCTTTGAGTGAATAACATTCACTGTGATCCTGATGGCATCCTTAGTCCTCAATGACCATCTCAAAAATTTCATAAGCAACAGTTTAAAGAGTATAGGTACAGAGTTAGAAAGACCTGAGTGTTAATTCCAGCTGAATCATTTACTACCTCTATGAAGTTAGGCAAGTCATGTGACCCTAAAGCCTCACTTTTCTCCTATGTAAATGTGGAGAATACTACCACTTACCTGGGATTGTAGCGTTGAAGATTAAATTAGATAATGTGCCAAGCATTTAGCACTCAAGGAGTGTTATTCTTCTTCAGGGTGAACATGGTAAGAATGGATAATTAAAAACAAAATAACTCAAGGGGCGTGAATTGCTGAGTAAGAATCGGTGGCAGTGTCTTCACACCTGATGGAGGGCAAACCAACAAGTAGAGTCATGGTCAAGGTTAAGGGTGAACAAAACTGACTTGTAGATTCTTCTTGCAAATCCCCCTTCTTTCTTTCCTGCCAGTTCAAATCTCAGTAGTTCTATTTTATTCTCCTCCAAAATAGCTCAAAGCAGAAATAGAATAAGGGTGGATCAAGAAAGATGAACTTTGGCTCCAAGCCCTGGTGATGTCCAATTAATTGTATTGTACAAATTCAGTATGATTTTTTAAAAATTTGAAATAATTATGTGAAGACATATCATTTGGCTATTTATTTTAAAATTGTTTGTGGTCAGGTAAACTATTCATGTTTTCATATTTATTTTTACATGGTAATGATTTGCTATGCAATTCATAGACAGTGTCATTTTTTATTTTCACATGGCATAAGGACAGGTGGTTACTCTGACATTTACTCAGTGTAAATGACACAGTTTTCCAAGTAATAATACCTAGTGGATTAGATAAAGCAATTTATTGGAAATAAAGAAATGTGGATTATAATAAGAGGTACAATCACATCAAACTCTTTACTAATATTAATACCATTTTCTAAAAAGAAATACATTTTTCCTTCTTTACCTCTTTAATGGTTCATGAAGGACTATTAAACAGATGCCTAGATTCACAAATATGAAATATTTTTATCTAACTTCTAGGATGAGAATGTTCTCCAGCATAAATTGGGTTTTCAGATAACCTCATGGATAAGTGAAAAACAGAAGTGTGATTTAAAGAGTAATCCTTGAAGTGTAGATGCTAGTGATCTGGAAATCCCATAAGGATTAACTGTCTTGAAAAATTTATACCCTTTTCACCTTTGACCGAATGAAGTGTATTGTGAACAAGCAACCTGTCTCTGAGAATTTTGTCACTTATGTTACCAGCTGGTCCCAATCAATACACAGATAAAAATCCAAAGTTCAAACCATCCACATGTTCATAAAAATGCAAGGCAGTTCTTAAACATTTATTAAGAACTAGCAATGTGTTAGGTGTTAAAGAAATGGGGGTGGGTATCTTAAGACTGTTGGTAATGCCAAAGTTTTCTTCACAGAAACAATACATAAAAATGAAAGCCCTAAGGTAGTAGTTCAACTATGACACAACCTGCAGTTGGATAATTCCTCTGTGCTGACTGGGACACAAGCCATTTGGTTTGCACAGAGAGCCTGATTGAACCAATAATGCAGTTGTCAGAAAGCTTCTCTGGTTTTCCCCTGTTGCTAATTCCTGTATTGTGATAAAACTTGCACCTATGAAAACCTAGCCACAGTCCTTTCTTTACTTGCTCTCTGGACTCACCTACTGTTCAACACTTTGCAAGCATTTCAACCTAAACAAGAAATCTCAGGATATCAGTACTCTGTAGGGAATAAATGCTTATGGTTCCATGGCCTTAAGAGTCGCTGCATCTGTTTTTTTTGAGACAAAAGAAGAAACTTCAGTTCTACAACTGTAGTGCAATAACTAGCTTGAGGTTGGGTGTTTGTAATCATTCTCTAATAAAGCTGACTCTATGCAGAATTACATTTTCTTCCTTCACCTTAACCCTAAAACAAATAAACATTTCTGAGAATCTCAATTCATAAAACATACTAAAATGTGTTTCAATCATTTCTTCTTTTTTTGACTATTATAAAAACCGGAGAGAGTGATGGACTTGAGAAAATTGCTAGATCCTGAAATGCATAAAAATACACCGAAAGTCTAACACCGTATGTCTGTATGCCTAATAGTGCAATGCATTTGATAAATCTAAATTATTGCTATTATTTGGTCTTTACTTTTCCTACAGGAGGAGAAATGGTCATGAAAAGAGTTCAACAAAAAACAATTTCTTAAAATATATATACTTTTCTATAGCATATGGATTAAGAACTTGATCTCTGGTCTCCAACAGCCCAGAAATGAATCTCTGTTCCATCACAGAAGAGCCAAATGTCTTTGGGCAAGCTGTTTACATCCTCTAAGCCTCGGTTTCCTCACCTGTTAAAATACTACAAACTTTCTGGTAGGCAGCCTCTGAGATAGCCCCGATGATCCCTACCTCCTGGTATTTGCACACTTGTGTAATTCTCTCCTCTTGAATGTTGGCTGGGTTGGATGACTCTTCTAATGAATAGAATATGGCAAAAGTCGTAGAATGTTATTACCAAGGTTATTATTCCCAAGGTTGAAGTTTCTTTCTTGGGGGTTCATTCTTGTAATTTCTCTGAGGGGAGCAAGTTACCATGTTGTGAGAAACCCTGTCAAAAGGCACATGTGGCAAGGAAACTGATGTCTCCAGGCAATAGCTGGTGAAGACCTGAGGCCTGCCAAGAGCCAGGAACGGGAGCCTGAGGCATCTAGCTAGGCTGTGCCTGACTTCCTAACCCACAGAAACTGTGAGATAATAATGGTCATTGTTTGAAGCTGTTGGGGGTTAATTTGCATACAGCAACAGGTAATGAAGCCAAACCAGGATGATAATAACAATCACCTTACAAGAGGGTTGCGATGATTAAGTGTGATAATATTTGAAGAGAGTCAAGCACAGAGCCTGACACAGTGCAGTCTCTGTAAGTGACTATTGTTGTTCCTGCCATTGAAAGGGGCAATTGCGACGGTCTGAATATGTTTATGTCCTCCCAGAATTCACTTGTTGGAAACCTGATCCTCAAGGGGGTGGTGTTAGGAAGAGGTGCCTTTGGGAGGAGATTAGGATTAGTGCCTTTGTGAAAGAGGGCTGATAGTGCTCCCTGGCCCTTCCACTGTGAGGAGTGTGTGACCCAGAAGAGGGCCCCTTACCTGACTATGCTGACACCCTGATCTCAGACTTCCAGCCTCCAGATCTGTAAGAAATTTCAGTTGCTTATAAGCTACTCAGTCTGTGGGATTTTGTTATAGCTGCCTGGACAGACTAAGATAGAAATGAAAACTTCTTAGTTTTAATATTTTAAAACAGAAGAAAGTTAATTATGCAAAACATGTTAAATTATATATATATATAACTGCTCTTTTTCTGTTTGTAAAGTCTATTTATAAGCCATGTCCTTTACAACTCATTTTCCTTTCTATAAGAGGGAAACCTTCCTTCAGTAGTTAATCTCACATCATTCTGGGATCAAATTATTTAGAACACTTCCCCAGGAAAGCATCTAGTTATCTATATAACCCACAACCTCCAACCCACAGATACTGTCCAATATTTTGAGTTACCTACACTAAAGTTTACCATCCTGGAGAAAAAATCCGCTACTACTCTTGTGTTTGTGGCACACGATCATGGAAATATGTGCATCATATTTATTTTAAAATCTGTGTGTGTGTGGTTTTGTTACAGTGTATTATCTAAGTGTTTTTGAAATTTTATCTGGAGACTTAGATTAATGAAAATGGCTAGTAACTTTGCAGAATTCATTCATTTTACTAGACATCTCTTTTATAGCAAAAGCCCAGCTTTCAGAAGACAAACAGCCCTGGCAATTGAGAATTCTGATGGGGTCATTTGAGTGTGTCCAGCATCTCAAGGAGTAGGTCATATTTCAAGATAGAAAAAGTATAGACAAGGAGAATTTCCCTTGCCTTTCCTATGCCTCTTCCTGTACCCTTTCATGTAGATAGATGGAAAATATTCCTTTTACATGAAGTGGAAAAACTTGGTATAAGACCAGAATTTTTAAAACCCCCTCACACACTTTAAAGTGCAACATCATCATTCAAGTGCCATAAAAGTCAAGGAGTGTGCCTGGGCTGTGGTTCAGCAAGGATTGTGGCCAACATGTGGATTACACACTTTAACAGTGCAATTGGGTTCACTATTCAATAGGTCAGGGACTCTTCCTCCAGTAAGATTTTCATGCTTAGCTGACAAAGAGTGAAAGAAAGCCATTAGTGCCCTTGACCTTTCCCAAGGGGGGGTAGAAACCATGAAGGATGGACCCTGGAGATGTCTGTCTGCCAAGTCCAAACATATTGTTTATTTCAATAGATTAGCAATAGCTAAATAATCCCTGGAAATTCCATTTTGTTCTCACAGGTTTGGCTTAGGAGTTCCACGCACGCCACTTTACAAGAAGCCACTATGTTGCCTTTGGATGTTTTAGGTAAATCAAATTCATGCTTGGAGAGGCTGTGCAGTATAAAAGAAAGATACCACCTGACAGTTTTCAGTTCTGCTTTTGGCCCTGTCTTTCTGTGTAATTTCAGGCAAATTTCTTAATCTTTCAGTGCCTTACTTTTCTTATCCATAAAATATCTGCCCTCCTTCAAAGGGTGTCCGGGGGATCAGGTCTTGTCAATGAGCGGTATATGTACTTTTATAATGTCATTAGTTAAACTCTTTTGACTGCAAGTTATAGATCTCTAAGTCAAATGAGTGTAGCAAAAATAAAAACAAAAAAAATATGGATTTTTTTTTTAAGGATATGAAACTCCTCACAGAAGTAAAGACTAGATTATACTTGTGGCCCAGTAACAACTGTATCCAGAGATTCTAATATTCTTATTTTTACTCTCTTGTAGGTCATCTTTAGTCTTTTGTTCTTTACCTTTGGTTTCCATTGCTTGTATTCTTTACGAGGTAGGCAAGAACAGCTAATAGCTCCTAAGTTTTAATGCCTTAGCATGGATCAGATGCCTACCAGCCAATAGTGATGAGGGGAGAGGACTATGGTAATTGGGGAGCGGTAGGAGGGGGTGGTAGGAGGAGAGTGCTGGGCAGGTAACACCGTAGGGCTGTAGTTTATAGAGGGCCTCAGACCAACTGTTCAAGACGCAGAGGAGGGAAAGGATAGCAAAAATGTGGAATGGTTAAAAGTACTGCCAAACCATTTGAAAAGCAGAGTACCAAAGCACTGGTTTTTAGCCCTGACCAAATGTTTAAGTCACCAGGGGAGCTTTTTAAAAACCTAAAGCAATAGTCTTTTGTCTACTGTTAACAGAATCACCTGGGGAGCTTGTAAAATTTGTATACTTCTCAGACCTATGCAGACCTACTCAATCAAGGGCTGAGTTGCAGGGATGGGGGGGTGGTCCAGGACTTAACAGTTAAAACAAGTTCCCCAAGGATTCTTTTGCACCTGGACATTGGAGAATCATTGCTGTAGATCGGTGATTCCTAAGGGAGGATTCCCAGATCAACAGCTTCAGTTTTACCTGAGAACTTATTAGTAGAGCAAGTCCTCAGGTCCCACCTCAGACCTACTTAATTAGAAACCTTAATTGAGGTAGAGCCCAGCAACCTGCGTTTCAAAGATCCTTCCAAGTATTTGTAACACCCACTAAAGTTTGAAAACCGTTGCTCTAGACCATTTCATTTTTTTCTAATTGAAAGATCTTATTGGCATGCTAATAATTCTTCCAACAGTTTCAGGCAGGTTTGGGATTTCTTTCAGAGAATACAGTTGAGATTGTTTGCAAAGGGAGATGAGGCTAATTACCATTCAAGTGCAATTCTGATGGCTTCCAAGAGTTACCAGTGGAGGCGCTTTGGGTGAGGATATTGCTTGGTGATATATATGGGTATTCAGAGTATTTCAAATATGGATAAAACACGATTTTTTGTTTTTAAACAAATGCTCATGTGGAAAGAGAATATATAAACAAACTTCACAGGATATGGTCAGAGAGCTAGTCACAGATGTATTAGCATCATGTGAGCAGCAGAGAGGAACAATTGATACAGTTAAGCTGACAACACCTCAAACTTCATGAAACATATCATCAGGATGGGATGTAAGAGATTTACTGGGGGAGAGGTAGAGAGATGCCTATAAAGGATAAAGAGGGGGAGCAGGAGAAGGTGGGGAGAGTCTTCAGACCATGATGCAGGTATGACCCCAGGAAAGGCGAGAGGGAAGGAAGGGGGAATGAACAGGAAGAGTCTTGGGCTGAGACTTCTCCTTGAAAAATTTAGCCAGGCTGATGGGCAGTCCTTGAGCTAATGTCACCCCTTGGAGGAGTCCTGCATCTGGCGGGAATGGGCCTGCATCAGTACCCCTACCATGCTCAGTCATTATCTGGGGGCAGCCTGGAGGAAGCATGGCCTCAGTACAAGCACAGGGATGGATCTAGAGAGGCAGCAGCCACAGCCAGCAGTCAATGATGCTCCCACCAAGAAGACACCTGAGAGGTATATTTTCATTGCTGCCACACCAGCCTTTAAGAATAAGCTCTGAGGAGAGAAGAAAAGTATAAGAAACACACCTGGCAAGGCACCAGAAGAAAAAGGCAAAGGAAATAAATTAATAAAGTAGCATTTAAAATAAAATTTAAAAATTGAACAATCATATTGATTATGGTTTCAGAGGTGAAAGTGGGCTTCCTAGAATTAATACTTGATAGTTTCTTCTTCAAGGAAGCTCCTCATGGTATACTCATAAAAGTCAGTGAGTTAATGGTACTACACCTTAACTTTGACAGATCTTCAGTATTTTCTAAACCTAGCTGTGCACAGAAAAAAATTGGGTTGCTAATTAATAAGTCAGATTAGTAGGCCTCGCTGTGACTTACTGATTAGACCCTTCAGGAGCTATAACTTAAGACTTTTCTCTCTATTCAAGGAAAAGTTTTAATGGTTGAGAAAGGGTAATATAATCAAGAGAAAACTAAGGGAGGAAGGAAGAAAAGAATAAGATGATATAGAAAGATCAACAGAAACATACAAAGGAAAAGTACTAAATAACCAAAGGTAAGTAGAGGGAGGTGAAAGAAGAGAGTTGGGTAGAGAGAAGAAGCTTAAAGGAAATCTCAAGTTACTCAGTAAACAATCACACGTATGAACAAATCATAATAAAGTAAAAATTTGTGATACCAAAAAGAAAGAAACTCAAAGGTTAAAACCTTTAATGGGTCTCTGAAAAAAGAGGGACTTGGTGTAACATTTTATGAAAGTAGGTAATGTAAAGAGAAAAATCATTTGTCTTGGAAACTCAACTTGGGGCCCTTAGGACAGTCAGAGAGGAAAGTCATATGAATGAGTTTTTGGTAGGGAATTCCCTGGCAGTCCAGTGGTTAGGACTCTGCACTCTCACTGCTGAGGGCCCGGGTTCAATCCCTGGTCGGCAGAACTAAAATCCTACAAGCTCTGCATGGTGTGGAAAAAAAAAAAAAAAAGGAAAGTGTTTGGTATAAGAATGACCATGTAGATTTTTTAAAAAGGTTTGTATAGTTTGGGTGGGCCAGTGCATGATCATCTTCATGCATAGATGAAGGAAAATTGGGATAGAAATGAGTATCTCTCCTTCAAAGAATTAGTGGGAGCAGGGAAGCCCTTTAAGAATTTGGTGGCTTTCCTTCTATACTAAAGAGTTGATTTTGAAATTGCATCAGCCTCAGAAAACACATTTCTGGTCATGACACATCCCAGATCCAGTGCTTTCAATAGCCCTCCATTGCCCAAGCCTGCCTTTGAGGTCCTCCATGTTATACCCATTTCTTACCTGTCTAACCTCATTTACATGACCTCCTCCCACCAAAACTACAAGGGATTTGGAAGTAGTAACACAACAGTTTGTGCAATAGGCTGGAATTCAGTTTTGGAATTTTTTCCAGGATAATTCAACTCCCATATTACCTATGTGAGAAAATTTGGACATGTGAGTTTCTCTATGATCAAATAGTTAATTTGTCAATAAAATAACCAAAGGACAGCTATGCCTAGCTATGAGTCACTGTAGTTGAGTTTATGCTTTTCTCTTATTTGTGTCTGCAAGTAATTTCATTTCATATACTTCTGTATATCATATAAACCCCATAATATATTATCATTATTACTTTAACCAGCAAAACGATTATTTTAAATTTAAAAATGTCATTGAACACATTTATTTCTGGGGCTCTTTATTCTTTTCTGAAGGCCCAAGTTTCCATCTGGAATAATTTCCTTTTATCTTGAAATTTCTTTAGTATTTCTTGTAGGGCAGGTCTGCTGGTGACAAATTGCCTCAGATTTTGTTCACCTGAAGTTCATCTGAAAATGTCTTTAGTTCACTTTCAATTCTGAAGGATGTTTCTGCTAAGTATAGAATTTTAGATTGATTTTTTCCCCCATACAACACTTTAAGATATCAATTCATTAGCTTCCAGCTTCTATTATTTTTGATAATTCAGCTTTATTTCTTATTATTGTTCCTCTAAATAAAATGTGAATTTGTGATCTGACTTAAGATTTTTCTATTTACTTTTTGTTTTGGGGAGTGTAGACAGTATAGGTCTAGATGTGGTTTTCATAATATTTATTCATGCTGCTTAGGGTTCCCTGAGCTTCTTAAATCTATGGGCTGATGTCTTTCATTGATTTTGAGAAAAATCTCAGTCATTATCTCTTCAAATAATTCTTCTGCTGGATTTTCTCTGTTTTTTTTTTCCATCTGGAGTTCCAATTACAGACATATTAGACCATTTGTTATTGTCCCACATGTCTCTAAAGTTCTCTTTTCATTCTTTTTTCAACTCTGTGGTTCAGTTTATATTATTTCTATTGACCTATGAGTTATCTAATTACTTCTTTTACTGAATCTAGGCTACCCTAGATTCACCCTGTCCAACATATCCTTAATTCAGATATTGTATTTTTACTTCTAGAACTTCCATTTGATTCTTTTTGAGTCTCCATTTCTCTGCTGAAATTCTCCATCTTTTTCTTTAAATTCTGTAAATTTCTTTAAAATTTTGTGTTTTAATTTAAAGTCCTTGTATGTTAATTTCTACATCTGAGTCATCTGTGGTTTTGCTTCTATCAACTTAAAAAAACTTTTACCTTCTCTAGTTTCTTTGCTTACAATTTTTAATTGTATGGTAGATATTGTGTTTAAAAGACCCATAGAGACTAGAATAAATCTTTTTTTCCCCAGAGAGGGCCTGCTCTTTCCTCTATCAGATATCTAGAGAGGGAATGATCTCTCTTATCCAGTCAGGAGCTGAGCTAGGTCTGAGATGGTGTTGCACATTTATTAAGTTCAGTTCACCTCTGGTGCCAAATGTCTTGAGGGCAATATCTGTTATGTGTAATACAAGCATCTCTCTCTAATGAAACTTTGGAATCTGTGCACCACTAGGACTGCAAGAGATCTTTCTTTGCTTTCTAGCCCAGCACAGAGCATCCTGAACTACCATGAACTTGTGGGAGAGAATCAATGGCAGTGGGACAGAACTAGTTCTGCATTTGGGACTGCTCTAGATTCTAGTCCTTCAAGCAGGCTCATGTGACCAGTAAAAGGTTTGCTGATTTCTCCTTCTCTTAGGTACCAACACTCCCCTCCCCATGGCTTATGGCAGGCAAGATACTCTGCTTACCTGTGCCCAGACTTGGCAATTACACCTACTGATGAAAGTAGTAACTGACCTTAGACCAACCTGGAAGGGCTCATCCTTCTTTGAAATTCAGTTCCTTTAGATTTCTTTGAGTACATAGCTTTCTGGTGGCTTAAAAAAATATGTCTTTGTGTATGTATATATATATATATATGTGTGTGTGTGTGTGTGTGTGTGTGTGTGTGTGTGTGTGTGTATGTGTGTGTGTATATATGTGTATATATATGTATATATATACACATATATACACACATACACACACATTTTATACTATCTATGTCCTTGAGCTCAGTTTCTTCCTGTTCTACCCAGTTAACATGTGTATCTTTCTTACAGCCTTGGTTGTACAGGAGTTCTTCTGCCAGTTTCCAGTTAGTTTTCAGTGAGAACTGTTCTGCATGTAGATGTAAGCTTATGTGTTCATGGGGGGGGGGAGGTGAGTTCCATGTCCTTGTACTCCACCATCTTGATCTCCCGAACTCAGTTTCAATAGAAAAATGATTACTCTAAAACACAGAAAATATTAATGAACTATTTTCTTTTTTTTGGCTGTGCCATGCAGCTTGTGGGATCTTAGTTCCCTGATCAGGGATTGAACCCAGGCCCTTGGCAGTGAAACCATGGAGTCCTAACCACTGGACTGCCAGGGAATTACCAATGAACTATTTTCAATCTTTCTCATTTGGGGTCCGTTTGAATGATTAATGGGAGTGTTCCCATCTCATTTTTATTTTTCTTTGTAGGCTTTGTTTGATTATCTAACTAGAATGGAAAAGTACTTTTGGCAACATTTTTAAACTAGGGATTTTAAAGCAGATATTTGCTAGAAGTCACTTTCAAGACTTTTTGCTTTAGTTGCTCCAGTCATCTTTTTTAATCATTGGAGTCCCTATGTTACAATTTCAAATCTGTTTTCAGGAAGAAAAATAATTTAAACTGGACTCTAATTTCATACATAACTAAAATCTATAAAATTAGAATTAAAAGGAAACAAATTTTGGGAAGTCATAAAAATATTAGGAATCACTACTAACTTTAGAAGTTTACTTAGAAAATATCTAAACTTATTTAGAAAGTATCTGCTGATAAGTTTCTCTCTGTGTACAAAACCACTGGGTCCCAAACACATTCCATTTTAATCTAATAAGAGAATACGTAAAAACCTCACCCTCTTCATGATTTAAACTAATAGACCAAGTCACAGCACTTAGGAGAAGATATATTTATTCCAGTATAGTTGATTTAGAAGATTTGGGGGCTACACCATAGTTTACTTCTCTTAAATGTTTTATTTTCTTTTAGATGAAAATCCAAGTTACAGTTTATAAGTTGTTCACAGCAAGATTATATAATAAACCCACTGAGTAGCAATCTGAATTCTCAGCAGAGCAAGAGACTGGGAAGTAGCAGCACAGCTTGCAAAGTCCACTTTGTTCCTTTTGCATTATTTAATTATCTTCTGGGCTTTAATACTCTGGCCAGCAATTATTGTTCTACCCCATCTAAAATTGTCCATGGGCCAACCGGAAAAAACTTCCCACATTCCTGAATCTTGCCAAATTACAGCAAAGCTGTCTCAGAATAAGAACAGCTGAGAAACATGTTAATTCTTAGTAGAACAGAGTGCTTGCTCCTACTTCTATTTATCACACAATAGCAACTTTATTTTTTTCATATATTTTCTTGATTCCTATATATACACTTGGTATAAAGATTCCAGTTTGACTCTTTCTTGGGTTTGATGCAGAGGTAACTGGTATAGATAAAAACTTAAATAGAGAGTCTTAGGGAGGTGCATACAGGATTTGCCCACACAGTCCTAGAATGCATTGCCTAAAGGCTGTGGATCACCTGAGCAAGAGAAAAGAATTATTGACTTAAGGGCGGGTGAGCAATTGGGTGAATTAATTTAACCTGAGGAAACGGACATTTTCTGTGCACTACTTTTCCAGCTTGATTTCTATTTGACGATCACACTTGGCAGTATTTTAAACAGATACAGATACTGAGTTATACTCCAAATGGATATTCAATATATTCTGATTTTTATCACATGGCTGCATATCATTATGTTATGCTCTTCTTTATTAACAAATAGAGAGGATGCCTGGAGGCAAGGAAATGTAGATGTGGTGCTTTTGTATATGGAACAAAAACTTTATTTCTTACTCACAAATTTCATACACTTATATGTGTATGTAGTTAGGGCCACGTGGACTTACGCCACTTTTAGTAAGGAAACCATGGCTATGGCCCCTGGCTTTGGAGTTCCCATGCACTATACTGTTTTTCAGGCTGCAGATGGCACCCCTGAAGAGAACTTAAAAAGAGAGCACAAAACTCTTATTTTCCCCAGTTGGGGAACTAGAGTAAACTGTAATTCAATATTTCATTTTGTCCTAAATGATCTGAACTTGAATAAGTAGTCAGTGTTTCTAATTACTATGAAGTATTTCTGTTAAGTTCTATAGTATAACTGTGACATTTTCTAAATGTCTAATGGTTGCTAAGAACAAAACTTAAAATGTGTTGCCTGATCAGAGGAGAATAGGAGATTGCACAATAAAATTAGAAGTGACCTCCTTGTACCTCCTAAATTATATTTGGAAACAAAAGAATTTTTTCTTCATCTTTTCTTTCTCTTCCTTCTTACTTTTAAAGACTTCTCAGCAGAATACGGTGTCCTGAAAATAATAACCTAAGTTTGCTGAGTACTTAGGAGTCAAGCACTCAGTTAAGAACCTCATATATATTAATTTATTAAATTTTTATGAAACACCATGAAGAGGAAACTATTATTTTCTCTGTTTTCCAGTTGAGGAAACTGAGGCTGAGATAACCAAGAATTCAAACCTGGCCTAGCTGCTAGAATCATGCTTTTGGACTTCCATCTAGTTGTTCTTCTAATTACATATTTTTTGATATCTGGTATAATAAACAAGAAGGCAAGTTTTGGAAATTCCTTCCCCGAAGGCCCTAGAAAGTCAATACAGGGCAGATTTATGAACCCAAAGGCAACTAATAACTGGGGGGGAATCCAGTTACTCACACAGCAAGTAACTGGAGACTTACTAACTAGCTTCATCTTCAGTTTTTCTCTCTGCCAACCACACCCATTTCATTACAAAAATACCTCATTGGGAGCAGTGGCTCAACAGACCAGTATTTATTCAGAAATTAGATGAATAAATGAAATGTTTTTTAGAATAATAGATCTAATAAGAAATTGAGAACCAGTTCAATTGTAGATAAAGCAGCCAAGGGTAGGATTTTGTTTTAAAAATCCTCATTTGAAGGAAGGTTTCAGAAAGTAGCTTTAGATAACCAGACATGCTCTGATGATTGAGATTTGGGGATTCAAAACCTAGCTTCGGAAATCCACTCGGTGTCACCAGGGAAAATGCATTAAGCTATTTTTGTGGGAGGCAGTTTGAGACATATTGGCTTGGTCTTACTTGTCAACTTTGCCACAGGACTCCTGTTTCAGGCATTACAGTCAACTGAGAACCTGCCCCATATGAAAACACTTCATAAACATCTTATCTTGTAGGACTGGAGTTGCTCTTAGGATATTTTACACATTCTTAAAAGACTGATAGAGTAGATGATAAATGTGTACCTTGAGAATGTTGCATTTTTAAATTTCACTGAATCAGATTCAATTTAGTAAGTAATGTGGGCTGAAAATCATTCCAGTAAAATCCCAGATTTAATGAACAGATAACCCTTCTAGTCAATAAAGCAGTTCTTAACTGTAAATCTTGTGCTTGCAATAAGAACTATAGTAAATTCACAGGGCTCAGTAGCTATGGCAACTGTAGATTTCAGTCAGTACACTTTGATCTTCAACATTAGATAGTCATGTCTGATTGCTACACACAGTTCTTTTCCCCAAAGAGGTCAATATGTTCTTGCTGAAATACTTCAAAGTATTCTGGTCCTTGGAAATGCCTAAGGGTGTTTATATTAGTTACTCCCATCTTTGATCAATAGTCCTACTTGAAAAGTTATGTGATGCCCACACAAATACAGAAACATACACAACCTACAAAGAAAATATAACTTGTGCATA
This sequence comes from Kogia breviceps, assembly GCF_026419965.1. Lineage (NCBI taxonomy): Eukaryota > Metazoa > Chordata > Mammalia > Artiodactyla > Physeteridae > Kogia > Kogia breviceps. The sequence continues at coordinate 122,156,549 of NC_081311.1, read as the reverse complement.
TGTACATGTTCTTTGCTGAGAGGATGACCACTGCCGAGTATTTATACATATGAATCCATATCTAATGTGTATAGACATATTTATATTAGATGCCTGTATATATTCAATATATTTTATATAAATGCAATCACTCCTGAAAATAAAAAGCCAAGGAAAATATTAGTAGTAGGTATTTTTTTAATAATTAAAACATTTTAAATAATGACCTTAAAATGATTGGAGGCAATTCAAATACTACTGTCATTAATATTAATTTAAGATAATGGCACTCTTATTTGAATAGGTTTAATTAAAACAATGATAATTTAAAACAGGGCAGTTTAAGAATGTGTCTTAATTTTACTTATTACTCATTCCATTTTTATCAGGAAACACATAATAGCTATTTAGGGGACATGAGTCACGTGAAAAGGTCACATACAAGACACTAAGAAGTGCAAATCAATGCTGTGGATTCCCAGGAAGAAGAGGTACCTTTTTGCAGGAGAGATCAGAGAAAGCTTCTTGGAGGAGGTAGCATCTGATCTGGGTCACGGAGTACAGAGAGACTTTCAGCATTATGGGTGTGGGAGCAGGGATGATCTCAGTGGAGGGGCCAGAGTGCAGAGAGGTATGCAGATGGGAAGTTCTAGACATCCATTGGGGCAAGGGTGGAACTTCCAGCAATGCAGAGTGGTCATCTGACAAGGGGATCTTGGCCAATCAAATCACCTAAGAACATTTTAGAAAAAAAAAGGCAAATATTAGACTTAGGGAACCGTAATGCCATTGCAAAAAATCAAAAGGTAGAAATCTAACATGCCTTGGTTAATTTTTTTTTTTAATTAGAATTCTAAACAATTCTAAAGATCTCTTTCTCACCCTGAAATACTAAAACATTCTAATGGGTAATACTGTAGAAAAACAAGAGTTTTGCCTATTCTTGGAAATAATTTTTAGTACTAGTCCATTAGAACTCCAGTTCTTTTTTTGAATAAGATGATATTTGAATGCAAACTTGAAGGAGGTGAGGAAGCAGGGTATTTGGGTGTCTGGGGGAAGAACATTCCAGGAGGCATTTCTCCTGTTCAAGAACAGAGGGGAGCTGGGGTGACTGGAGCAGAGAGAGTCAGGGAAGGGCAGTAAGAGGTGAGGAGAAGGCAGGGCTTGCAGGGCTTGGTAGGCCATAAGAAAGACTTTTTGGTTTTTACTCTGAAAGAGATACCAAGTTGTCAGAGGATATTGGAAAGATTGCCATGAGCTGGCTTGTGTTTGAACAGTCTCGTTTTGGCGGCCGTGTTGACAAGCAGAGACCAGTTAGGATGCTCCTACACTAAGCCAGGTAAGAGATGGTACAAATCAGGGCAGCACTGGAGGGGGAGGTGAGATGTACTTGTAGAAATTCTGGATATACTTTGAAGGAAGAGTTGCCTAGATTTACTGATGAATTAAACAAGGGATATGTAAAGAGCATCCGAGGATAACACCAAGGTATTTGGCCTGAGCAACTGGAAGGAGGACATTAACAATAATTGAGAAACTCCAGTGAGGAAGAATGTGGGTGGGGCATGTTAACAGAGGAAATAATAGGGTTTCACTTTTGAGCATGTTAAGTCTGAGATACCTGTTAGTGGGGATGGCCAGAGAGCAACTGGGCATATGTATGAGTGTTGCATCTGATCACTAGGTTTAGCAAGTGAACGTCACTGGTGACTTTGACTAGAATTTGTCAAGTAAAGTGGTGTGGGCTGATTAGAGTGAACTTAACCTTTATAAAGTTTAAGAGCACTAGTTCAGTTTCTGCCTGGTATTGAAAGATGGGCAAAATCCCCAGTCTTAGGAGTTTTTGATAGAAATATGGTACCCAGATTAAGAAAGGGACATCTCCAACTATACCCTATTGAAGTTGGCCTTCAGCTGAAGCACTGGATTTTAAGAGGCACATCAGCCAACTGGAGCGGATCCCAGGGTTGTGGCCAGCCTGAGAAATGATCCACCAGCTGTTTTCTATGAGAAAGGGGAAGGAATTGGTGTATTCAGGTTGAAAAAGAGTGACTGGTTTTTGGTAGCTAGGGTCTGAATGGATTTTCACAAGGAGTAAGTCTTCTCCAGAGGGCACAAGTTGAATGAAAGGATGGGAGATAATAAGATGCAGAATTTTTTTAAGAAGAAATATAAAAAGGAGGATTGACCTGGCAGAAGCTGGGATTTCTGGTGAATAACCCAAACAACAGTTCTTCTCCTGAGTTTTCAATTATATTCATCGATTGAGAAAAGAGTTTAGGATCCTTTGCCTCCTGGATGAGAGAGAGATCAATACTGTCCAAAACTAAGTTTCAAGCATATTTTAAAATGTATTACTGACAGGAGTGCTTCTGTCAAAGATTGCAAGGGAAGACAAAGGTGGCCTTGAGAGAGAACTCATCATAAAAATAGATCAAGCATAGCCCAGGCTCAATAATAGGGTTTGCCTTCTGCAAAGCAATGACAGTTCTAGTTATCTGGTGGTGGCTAACCTTGTTTTTTGTCTTGAGCCAGCCATCCTGGCTGTGTGTTTATGCCCTGAGGAGAAAGTGACTGTGTGTGTGAATTGAAAGAGCCACCCCGCCTTAACAATTCTGGGGGTCCAGGCAATCTTGCCACAAGCTCTCTGAGAGGCTGCGAATAACACAGAAGGAGTGTCCTCTGTAAGCAGGACACATGTTTCCAGACTGAGATTTCAGTGAAGGCATTCAGTGCCAATGGCAAGTGATAGGATGGAATTTGAGGTTGGAATAGAGTCTTGGTAGAAATGCCTGGAGTTGCTATGGAAATATCTCAGGCAAGCTGGCTAGAGTGATGAGCAAGGACCACAGTCTATAAGAAACCGAGGATTCCCAGAAATTTTCTGTGAAAACTGAAAATTCTTACAGTTGTGCAGGTGACAGTTTGGAACAATTGAAATTCAGCTGTCGGTATCAAATAATTACATTTGCTCTCACTGGCTGGCATGATTTCTATAAGTAGACAGCCTTAAATGTAATGAGACCACACTTATAAATAGTATTTAAGGAGAAGCTGAATGTCTCTGTATGTCATACACCAGAAAGTCTGCATATGTGTATGTTTTGTAAATTGTAAAACATATTCTGCAATGTAAAGATACTACTATCACTATGTATGTTACATGGCAAATCTCATTGCACAAATGAATGATGACTTTCAAATCTCCTTTCCAACTCCGAAGAGTCTGTGAATCCATCAGAATAAAAGGTAGGAAATTTTAACAAGTAAAAACTTACGTCATGCATGCAGATTCTATGATTGGTCGTAGCTCAAAAATAAGCAGATTTATTCTGTTAAAGCAGAAGGTTTTGTAGACCTGTCATGTCTGAAAGTGGTTAATAAAGGACCTTAAGGAATCCATGGCAAATGCCTTTTTGATATAATCTTAGACTACAAAGATAAGGAAACTGGGGAAAGATAATTCAGATGAAGGGGAGAAATAGAATAAAGGAGAAATTCATCTACTACCTGCCCATGAGTAGCCACACTGTAGTCAAATCCCTATGCTGCTTCACCTGACATCTTGACCCCAGTTAGTAATGAGGTAAAGGATGTTTTGGTAAAATCTGCAACCGGCAGATATATGTGACTTTGTATAACTCAATGCACAGAAGCTTATATTTGAATGTTAATATTCACGTTAAGACTTTCAAAGGAAAATACATTAAGTCACTCAAATAGGCCTTAAAAGCTTTATTAATCTGATGTACAGCAGGGAAAACCTGATGGTGAGGTGACTCTTGAGTTGCAACCGGGTGGGAGTTTTATCGGGTAAGGTAGAGAGGGGAGTATGTATCTTTGTGGTTTGGCTCAAGTAGTTTTGTATCTTTAATTGCTGTAAAACTTGCAGTTGGAGATTGTTCTGGTTTTCATGTTTCTGGCTTGGGATTGTCGGTCCGGTCCTGTCCGATAACTGTCAGAGCATTACTTTCTAAGAGCTGTTTTTGCAAGCCTTGTGGTTTGTCGCTTAGTCAAGGTTCAGAGGTAGGTGAGGTAGCCAAAAAAAAAAAAAAAAAGTGTAGTTGGGAGGAGAGAGGAAAAAAGGGGGGAAAGGCCATGGTTGAAGGCAAAGGGGAAATTGAGAATCCTGTGCCATGTTTGTTTTAGTCTTTTTACAAGACATACTATGATTTATATTTTCTTTTAATGTCTAATAAAGAAGCACACATATGCAAGGTTATGTGCAGATTTCCTAGATGAAACAAAACTCTACAGTGACCTTAGTAGATATTTAATTTAGATTTCTTGTTATTCTACTGAAAATGCTCTTATAGATTAAATGTCTTAAGGCTAGTAAAAGGAGCACCACAAATCAGGTTGGTTTTCTTTTTTTCCCACTCACTTTAAATGAAAACAATTTATTCTTTTCATGCTGGATTAAAATTCCTGCTATATGGCCTTCATCTTTTTAAAAAGATTTTAAAATCCAGGTTCATTGATTTCTCAGAAAGCCCCATTTACATGCATTCTCCTGAGTTAAGATATGATTTCTTCAGTGCAAATGCACATATGCCTGAGAAGGGTAACAGAGGAAGTTCTTAGAAGTCATAACACCTTGCTAAAAATGTATTTACCAAATTGGTATCTTTTAAAATAGAAAATGTTTACTATTATTTGGCTGGTGGTTACATGGATCTGGCTTATTTAGGTGAGGGCAGGGGAATGAGGAGGAAGTTGGCTGTAGCAGAGTAGGGAAAAAGGAGTTCAGTGCTGGAAAAGGATGGTTAAAAAGGCCCAGAGGAGGAAGGAGATCATTTGTAAAACTTCCTACTTACTTTACAGATGGCCAACAATTTGAACTTTGTTACTATGCTGAGAAAAAACTCACAAATGCTTTCTCTAAATCCCTACAACATTAACTACCCTTGTTGGCCACATGTCACTGGAGCTTAAGGAATTGTCCTGCTTTGATAGCTGGGAAACATCACAACTCCATCTCTCAGAGGGACCCTGATTTAGTACCACTTGGTGGTTGAAGCTCCTACCATGGCTGGAATCATAAACCATTTGTGTGTGTGTGTGTGTGTGTGTGTGTGTGTGTGTGTTGTTGTTGTTTTATTCGAGACTTGTTCATACTCTTTGAATTTGGCCACCATCCAGTTCTACAACAATTTATTAAGCACTTTCTTGTGCTAGGTAGGCATTGTGCCAGGTACTGGAGACACAACGTGAGTGACCTAAACAGTTTCACCACCTTTATGGAGTGATAATCTGGCCAATACAGACAAGTAAAAAGACAGCTTCATCAGCAGCAGTGCCATATCTAATTTCAGACTGTTAAAAGATCCTCCCTGCTCTGGGACCTGGGCTTCATTACCACCTCTGTCCCATTGCAATTGCTGATTGTGGGAACCTTGGGTGCTCAGATGTTCTTTGTATGACAACCTTCTGATCCAAGTAAGGAGACCAAGGAACATTTTAACTTTCACAAGGAGACTGACCAGTGGGAACTGATGAGTGGTACCAAGATTCAGTATCTCTCAAAAATTTAAATGCAGAGAATTTTGTCAAATATCCTCTTGAATTCCTCCAGGTGACTGAGTCCCCAAGCCCTCCCCTCTATGAAGGAGATGTTTCAAAACAGTTTGAGTATGCTATCACTATCCTAAGGCTCACATTTTGTTTTATTCCCTGCCTATGTTAGCCAGCCAAAAAGAGGGTTTGATTTACATTTCCCTGCTTCTGTACGTTGTCAATCGAAGAATGTCAAAAATATGTGGAGGCAGAGACACAAAAGCAGCTGGGGTTTAGCCTTCAGGTATATCCATGTCAGTAAGTCCTTGTTTACATATCTGCTCTCCCTCCTTGGAGATAGCATCCATTTTTTTCTCACTGTTGTTTCACTGCTGGTGTCAACTTGTTGCTGGGGCTTTGAGATACTGTGCTCAAATTAAATTGGATGATAGATGTGTAATAGAAATGTTACCTAAAAACAATTTGTAACCACTTTTGTCCTCTAGGTAGAGAGCTTTGGAATCATTCCTAACAACAGAGAAGTAGATATATACTGTTTCTTTTCTCTCGTGGTGACTGGTTGGGGGCGGGGGAATGTAAAACAGATGTTCCCTGGGGTCATGCTGCTCCTAAGCATCAGGATAAGGTCAGGCCAAACTCTGCCACTATGTTTTATGGCAAGTCCAATGCCCTCAGAATTTCTGCAAATATATTTGTGCTAGCCACTTCTGACTCCAGTTTCCTGCTTTTGTTGAATTCTCATTATTCTGCATCTTGAGGCCGCTTCTTTACCTCTGACCTGGCTTCAAATCAAATATGGGAGCATTTCCTGTCCCTTTATTCTCTGTCTTCCTTATCCTCATAACTGCTCACAGGAGGCAGTTGTGACTACAAGACATGCACTGAGATTTGGGGCTGCCCAGCGAAGGGAAGGGGCATATACAATACAGATAACTTGGAATTGGATATTAGATTTATCTGACCATATAAAGTTCTTTAGCTATTTTTTTCCAAATCAGGTTCTAGCCTCTGACTTCCCTCCACGTTGCCCTCTCTTTACCTCATTTTCTGTCCCCAACAGCATAAATAATTGTCTCACTTTAATATGCAGAACAATACAGCTCTCTGCAACTTAGAATATATTTTCCCTTGGTACATGTTCTGTGTACACTTGAAAAGAATGTATATTCTGCTGATGTTGAGTTGAATGCTTTATAAATGTCAATTAGATCAAGTCTGAGTGTTGTTCAAATCTTCCATGTCCTCATTGTCTTTCTGTCTACTTGTTCTATCAATTATTGAAAGAGGGGATAGTCAAATGTCTGACTGAAATGTTGGATTTTTTGCTTTTTGCAGTTCCATCAGTTTTTGCTTTATGTATTTTGAAACTCTGCTGTTAGATGTATAAATGTGTAAGATTCTTATACCCTGTTGATTAATTGACCCTTTCATGAAGTGACTTTCTTTAGCCTTGCTAATATTCTTTGCTCTGAAATTCATTTTGTCTAATAGCAATGTAGTCACTCCATCTTTCTTTTGATTAATGTTAGCATGGCATTTAAAAAAATATCTGTTCACTTTTTTTTTTTTTTTTTTTGCGGGCCTCTCACTGTTGTGGCCTCTCCCATTGCGGAGCACAGGCTCCGGACGCCCAGGCCCAGCGGCCATGGCTCACGGGCCCAGCCGCTCAGCGGCACGTGGGATCTTCCCGGACCGGGGCACGAACCCGCGTCCCCTGCATCGGCAGGCGGATTCTCAACCACTGCGCCACCAGGGAAGCCCTATCTGTTCACTTTTAATCTATTTGTATTTTTATATTTAAAAATGATTTATTATAGACAGCATATATTTGGGTCTTGCATTTTTATCTAATATGACAATTTCTGCCTTTTAATTAAGATGCTTAGATTAATTATATTTAATGTAAATGCTGATATTGTTGGGTTTAAATCTACCATCTTGCTATTTGGTCTTTATTTATGCCATATGTTCTTTATTCCCTTTTCTCTCTTTTTCTATCTTCTTTTAGATGAACTGAGGATTTTTAAAAAATGATTTTATTTTAACTTCCTTGTTGGCTCATTAGTGGTAACTCTTTGTTTTATTTTAGCTGTTGCTTTTGGGTTTAGAGCATACAATTTTAATTCATCATAGTCTATTTTCAAATGACATTGTACCATTTCATCGTACAATAGTATATTTCTGTTTTTCCCTTCCTGGTGTATGTGCTATTGTTATCATACAATTCATTTCATTAACTATTATACAGTTAACTTATACATCTATTATAAGCCCTATACATTGTTATTAATTTTACTTAAATAATTATCTTTTAAAAAGATATAAATAATAATTAAAATTATTAAAAATTATTAAAATTATATATATATATAATGTACTTATCAATTCCAGTGTTCTTTATTCTTCTTTGTAGATCCATATCTCCATTTGGTATTGTTTCCTTCTGTTTTTAGGACTTCCTTTAACATTTCTCATAGTTAGAGTCTGCTGGTGATTAATTCTCTCAGCACCTTCATTAAAAAAATTTTTTTTAACTGAGTATAGAATTCTTGGTTGACAAGCTTTTCTTTAGTGCTTTAAAAAGTTGATTGACTGTTGTCTTGCTTTCATTGTTTCTGATGAGAAATCTGCTTTCATCCTCATTTTCTTCTGTGTACCTATGTGTTATTCTCCGGCAGCTCTTAAGACTTGATCCGTGGTCTGGTGACATCATTGATTCTGGTATACCTTGGTGTAATTTTCTCATGTTTCTTGTCCTTGGTATTTATTGAGTTTCTTGGGTTTATATTTTTCATTAAACTTGGAAACATTTTTGCCCTTCAGTGAATTTTCTTTCTAGATTTAGCATCTAGATCTAATACCTCCTTAGAAATTAGCTTGATTTTTTTGTTCTGTTTTTTTTTTTTTTGTAATGACATTATGAGTTGTGTAAATAGCCAAATGCCCTTTTTTGGTTTAGAAACACATATTTTTCTTCTTTTTAAAGAGGACTTTGCCTAATTTTTCCTCCTTTTTCTACACATGCTTAGGATTTGTCTGAATTATTTTCCTGCTCCAGGGAATTTGGAAATAAGCAGAGATCTCCCTCCTTGATGTCCCTTGCTTTGCCTCTCCAATCAGAATGGATGTTTTCTTGCCTTTTGCTGTGCTTCCATGGTATCCACTACATGCCTCCCTCATAACATATAAGACCCTATAATGTCATCATTTGATTACTTGTCTGCATTTTGTAGTAGCCAATACATTTTTTTAATAGACTGTTTTTTTAAAGGTAGTTTTAGTTTCACAGCAAAGTTGAGTGGAAAGTATAAAGAATTCCCATATACTCCCTGCCCCCCACACATGCACAAACTCCTCCACCATCAATACTTCCCCCACTAGAGTGGTGCACTTGTCATAATCCGTAAACAACAGTAACACATTATCATCATCCAATGTCCAGAGTTTACATGACAGTTGTGAACATTAATAAAGGGAGACCTCATTTAAAATGGAATCAGGAAGCCCTGAAGGGGGAGCTCTCATGCACTACCACTTGTTGCCATCTGCAGCCCCCAAACAGGAAGAGATGTACCTTGCATCTCCAACGGGAAGAAGGAGAAAGAAAGATTTACTTTATGACTCCAACAAGAGAAAGGAAGATTTTCTCCTTGCCTAGAAGCAGCCCCAGCCAATGAGAAACTACCACCACTCAGCCAATGAGAAACTGTCACCACCCTGAACTCATGCTTTCCTCTGATCAACTTTTGTTCAAAGCAGCCTCTTCCAACTTTCTCCTTTCTTTTTTCCCCTATAAAGAGATGTTCCTCTCCTTTGTTTGCTGGACTTGCCTGTGGTTTTCCATAGCTTGCATGTCCTGAATTGCAATTCCTCTGTTATCCCAAGTAAACCCGTTTTGCTGCTAAAATAACTGCCTGCTTTATTTTAATGGTTGGCAGAGTTCACTCTTTTTAATTAATTAATTTATTTATTTATTTTTGGCTGTGTTGGGTCTTCGTTGCTGCACACAGGCTTTCTGTAGTTGTGGTGAGCAGGGGCTGCTCTTCGTTGCGGTGTGTGGGCTTCCCATTGCGGTGGCTTGTCTTGTTGCACAGCACAGGCTCTAGGCGTGTGGGCTTCAGTAGTTGTGCTGCACAGCTTCAGTTGCTCTGTGGCATGTGGGACCTTCCTGGACCAGGGCTCGAACCCGTGTCCCCTGCATTGGCAGGTGGATACTTAACCACTTTGCCACCAGGGAAGTCTTGGCAGAGTTCACTCTTGGTGTTTGTACATTTCATGTGTTTTGTCAAGTGTATAATGTCAAATATCCACTATTGCATAGTTGGTGGAATAGTTTCACTGCCCTAAAAGTCATCTGTGCTCTGCCTATTTGTCCTTCCTTCCTCCAATCCCCTGGCAACCACTGATTTTTTACTATCTCCATAGTTTTGCCTTTTCCAGAATATCATATTTTGGAATCATATAATATGAATACATTTGAAGCCTTTTTAGCTTGAATATTTCACTTAGTAATATGCATTTCAGGTTTCTCCATGTCTTTTTACTGGTTCATAACTCATTTATTTCTAGTGTTGAATACTATTCCACTGTCTGGATATAACACAGTTTATTTATCCATTTGCCTACTGAAGGACATCTCAGTTGCCTCTAAGTTTTGACAATTATGAATAAAGATGCTATAAACTTCTATGTGCAGGCTTTTGTGTGGACCCGAGTTTTCAGTTCATCCATGTAAATACCAAGGAGTGCAATTGCTGAATCATATGGTAAGAATATGATTAGTTCTGTAAGAAACTGCCTAACAGTCTGAGATACTTTGCATTCCAACCAGCAATGAATGAGAGTTTTGTTGCTTCACATCTTTGCTAGCATTTGGTGTTGTCAGTGTTTTGGATTTCAGCCATTCTACTAGTTGTGTAGTGATTGTTTATTGTTGTTTTAATTTGCATTTCCCAAATGACATAATATGTTGAACATTTTTTCATATGCTTATTTTCCATCTGCATGTCTTCTTTGGTGGGGTATCTGTACAGGTCTTTTGCTCATTTTTAAATCAGATTGTTCATTTTCTTATTGTTCAGTTTAAGAATGCTTTGTATGTATTAGATAACAATCTTTTGTCACATGTATTTATCTTCTGCAAATATTTTCTCCAAGTCTGTGTCTTGTTTTCTCATTCTCTTGACATCAACTTCTGCAGGGCAGAACCTTTTAATTTTAATGAAGTCCAGCTTATCAACCATTTCTTTCATGGATGACAATACAGCTTTTAGGGGAAGAATGTCATATTCTTATTTATATCTTCTGCTTCTGGCACAGTGACTGGCACATTTTAGACGCTTAGTATTGAATGAATGAGTGAATAGATTAGTCCCTGCCCTGCCTGCTCAAATAATTCTCTATTCAAAACAGCATCACCTACATTGTTATATTAATAAAAGAGCTTAATGGAGTTAACAAGAAAAGAGTTTATTAACAAGTGATTGACTATTTGCTTATCAAGCTGACTCAGCTCTCTGACTTTTGCTATCTCTTTCCTGCATGAGTTACACTAGAATGCTTATTATGTTTACCAACTGTCCCTGCTTCAGATATGAAAGAACTTTCTGTTATACATGGGAAACTTCTAATCATCTTCTGGTGTGATTGAATTCTGAGAATTTGTCTGTTGTTATTCAGAAATTATCTCATTTTCTATAATCCAGAACTTACACCTGCATATCAAACTTACAGTCATTTGCCATTGTCTTATCAACTGCAATCTGCTCTCTCTTTATAGTATTTCATTATAGCATCAAAAAAACAGACAAATGTTTGATAATTAATCAGAAAAATGTTTATTATTTTAATGAAATTAATGATATTCAACTACTGATTTATTTCTGAATAAATCCTAAAGCATGGTTAAATATACTGTGATTGAACCCTAAACCTGAGCATGAGTATTACATAAAGATAATAAAAATATTCTTCAAAACAAATATGAGATTGGAGTTGTGAACACATTTATATAGATGTCTCTCGGAAGTTAAAAACTAAATCTTATTTAACAAATTGCCTTGAAAATAAAATATATAATACAGGCATAACTTGTTTAATTATACTTTGCTTTATTGTGCTTTGCAGAAATTGTGTTTTTTACAAATTGAAGGTTTTTGGCAATCCTGCCTTGAGCAAATCTATCGGTGTCATTTTTCCAACAGCATTTTCTCACTTCATGTCTCTGTGTCACAATTTGCTAATTCTCAAAATATTTTTGTGAATTATGGTGATCTGTGACCAGTGATCTTTGTTGCTATTGTAATTTTTGTATTTGTTTTATATTTTTATAAATTAAAGTATGTACATTGTTTTTTTAGATACAAAGCTATTGAACACTTAAGAGACTACAGAATAGTGTAAACATAGTTTTTACATGCACTGGGAAATAGAAAAAAATTGTGTGACTAGCTTCATTGTGATAGTATTTTATTGTGGTGATCTGGAACCAAACCGAAAATATCTTTGAGGGAAGCCTGTAATAAATTAAATGGAAATTTCCTTAGAGTGCCAAAACCTATGGTTTTTGAACATACATAGGGCAAAACTATTTATTTTTGACCCCCCCCATTAATTAGAAATTTAAAAAGACTTAGTAAAAGAGCGTATTACAGTAAAACTTTGTTTTTAAAAGTCTTTTCCATGAAACTTAAATTGCAATCTACCTAAAACTGTAAAATTGTATGATACATAATTGAATTATAACAATTTCAATCTATGTGTCCTGGAAATCTACAGCATTAGCTTCTGTCTATTCTGTATTTCCTTAAGAATATTCAATAATTCATACTTTCATTCACCCATTTGAAGTGACTTTCCTCCCAGCTAATTTGAATTTTTGAGATTAAATCCTATTTAATTATTTCATTATGTAAATTTACCTTTACAGTGTTATCCAAATGTAGGTTTTGATACTATTAATTATCACTAAAAGTATAAAGGATGTAAATGTGTATATTGTAGATGATTTTCCTTCACTTATTCAGCACTTTCTACATGTTAGGCAATGCAGAGTGCAGCTGGAGGGTGCGTGATATGAAGATGAATTCAAGTGTCTATTATTTATTTATTTCATTTCCTATTCTTTTTTCTTTAATTGAAGTATAGCTGATTTACAATAAATGCATTAGTTTCAGGTGTACAGCATAATGATTCACTGTTTTTGCAGTGTACACTCCATTATAAATTATTACAGGATAATGGGTATAATTCCTGTGCTATACATTATATCCTTGTTGCTTATCTATTTTATATATAGTAGTTTTTATCTGTTAATCCCATACTCCTAATTTGTCCTTCCCCTCATCCCTCTCCCCTTTGGAAACCACAAACTTGCTTTCTGTATCTGTGAGTTTGTTTCTGTTTTACATATACATTGATTTGTATTATTTTCTAGATTCCACATATAAGTGATATCATACCTCATTTGTCTCTCTCTGACTTATTTCACTAAGCATAATATTCTCTAGGTCCATCCATATTGCTGCAAATGGCAGTATTTTGTTCTTTTTTATGGCTGAGTAATATTCCATGGTGTGTGTGTGTGTGTGTGTGTGTGTGTGTGTGTGTGTGTATATATAAATACATATATATACACACACACACCACATCTTCTTTATCCAATCATTTGTTGATAGATACTTGGGTTGCTTCCATATCTTGGCTGTTGTAAATTGTGCTACTATGAATATTGGGGTGCATGTATCTTTTTGAATTAGAGTTTTCACTTTGTCAGATATGTACCCAGGGGTGGAATTGCTGGATCATATGTAGTTCTATTTTTTAGTTTTTTGAGGAATCTCTATACTGTTTTCCATAGTGGTTGCACCAATTTACATTCCCACCAACGGTGCACAAGGGTTCCCTTTTCGTTACATCTTCTCCAACATTTATTTGTAGACTTTTTATGATAGCCATTCTGACCAGTGTGAGGTGATACCTCATTGTGGTTTTCATTTGCATTTCTCTAAGGATAAGTGAAATTGAGCATCTTTTCATGTGTCTGTTGGCCATCTGTATGTCTTCTTTGGATACATGTCTGTTCAGATCTAACCATATTTTTGATGGGGTTGTTTGTTTTTTTAATATTGAGTTGTATGAGCTATGTATATTTTGGATGTTAACCCCATGTTGGTCACATCATTTGCAAATATTTTCTCCCATTCTGTAGGTAGTCTTTTTGTTTTGTTGATGGTTTCTTTGCTGTGAAAACCTTTTTGGTTTAATTAAGTCCTATTTGGGCTTTTTTTGTTTGTTTGTTTGTTTTTTATTTGCAGTACGCAGGCCTCTCACTGCTGTGGCCTCTCCCGTTGTGGAGCATAGGCTCCGGACGCACAGGCTCAGTGGCCATGGCTCATGAGCCTAGCCACTCCGCGGCATGTGGGATCTTCCCAGACTGGGGCATGAACCCGTGTCCCCTGCATCGACAGGCAGACTCTCAACCACTGTGCCACCAGGGAAGCCCCTATTTGTTTATTTTTGCTTTTATTTCTTTTACCTTAAGAGACTGATCCAAGATAATACTGCTATGATTTACGTCAAAGAGTGTTCTATTTTCTCTTCTAGAAATTTTACGGTTTCAGGTCTTACATTTAGGTCTTTACACCATTTTGAGTTTATTTTTGTATATGGTGTGAGGAAATGTTCTAATCTCATTGTTTTACATGTAGCTGTCCAATCGAGTGTCTGATATTTAACCTCTATCTTCAAGGAGGTAATAATCTAACAGGGGCAGGAATAGTTCTATACTACGATACTAGGTGAAAATTAAGGAGTTCTAAGTGACACAAAGAGGTAAACGTGCTGTCAATTAATAAGTAGTTTATACTTGAAGTCATCATGGTCTTTAAAAAGATTCCTTCTCATGAATGTGTTTTATTTTAAGGCAGAACTTTAATTACTTGAAAATAAACTACTTCACATAAGCAAAATATAAACAGTGGAATCATACTGTTAACCAATTTTAGCTCTACTAAAATCTTTTTAAAAGTGAACTTCACATAATGTTACTATATTTAACCTTTTGGGAACTACCATATTTATTATTCACTGTATAGTGCAACTATCAGAGCCTAATAGAATAAAGCACGTTGCTTACTCTGCACTAAATGGCCATAACTGGTCTACTTGGAGTTCTGATTTCTATTTTCTAAAGCTTCTTTTCAAAAAGAAATTTCTCTTTATCTCTCATCACAGCTTTCTGCCATTAAAGTGCCTGTCTCAAAATGAGGGCCTGTCTACAGATAGCTTATTACTTCTAATTTGCTTTTGGGCAGTAAACCAGTTAACCACGATAGGGATTTCTAAAATCGGAGTTAATGGAATCTGATTAGAACTTTCCAAGGAGTGAAATGTGTGAGCTTTAATAAATGTATTTTTGGTAGTTAATATATAATGGATTATTAATCACTTATTTGCATTTTTATTTTTGATTTTGAGTTTAGCTTTATATATAAGACCAAAATTATAGCTTTCCTACTCAATATTTATAATACGATCCATGGAAATATCTTTCATGAAAACATAGTGGCCACATTTATGTGTCTGTCACTTGACTTATTAATTTTTTTAAATTTCAGGGAACATGAAAAATAATCTCAAGTCATTATATTAGTTCCAGTCAAAGCTGGTATTAATAATTACAAGTATGTTACTTAAATGTAACATGGAATATTATACCAGGTGTGGGCAGGCTAAAAATTAGCAGTAATATGGTTGAAAAATTCTCTCATTTCAAATTTATGAGACTAAAAAAGACATGTGGAATTCTTCCAATTTTTCCCCTTAGCAACATGATTTTATCTGCCATAATTAGTATAAAGTCTAAAAGAAGAGCCATTTACTGCAGAGTTACTCTAAGTGCAGATGTTATTGTGGGGTTTACTGAATTGTCTGCATGCCTAAATGTCCATTACAGAGTTCTCCTAACTAATAACCAGAGTAGAATGTCTACCAGGTTATAGTGAGCTGCTGTGGACTTCATTTTAAAAAATCATTTGAAAGTTCTTTGACTCTGAATTATAATTTCTGAGTATATGTTTTTGTTTTTTGTTTGTTTGTTGGTGGTATGCGGGCCTCTCACTGTTGTGGCCTCTCCCGCTGCGGAGCACAGGCTCCGGACGCGCAGGCTCAGCGGCCATGGTTCATGGGCCCAGCCGCTCCGGGGCATGTGGGATCTTCCCGCACCGGGGCACGAACCCGTGTCCCCTGCATCGGCAGGCGGATTCTCAACCAGTGCGCCACCAGGGAAGCCCTAAGTATATGTTTTGAGAGTTGGATTATCAAAATAAATTTCTATTTATATAGTGAGATCCTCTGCCCTACCCAACCATAAAATATTGTGTCTCTTAGGGTTTAGACCTCAGCATTTAAATCATATCTTAACTCACTCCTATTAGGTGAGCTAACCAACTAATACTTTGTTTCAGTTATCATCCATTTGCTGAGGACTTGAGATTCCACCTCACCCCATGGAATTTCAAACCATTACACAAATACCTTTTGGGCATTTCTATATTTGTGTATCTCAAGTTCAACATATTAAAGCCTAAATTAATGGTCTCCTGCCAAGTCTTGCCCCTCCACTGGTGTTCCAGCCAGTTAGCAATGGAGACCCCAAACCTGGAATCATTCTTTACTGATCTTTTCACACCACCCCACCAAATACCAACTCCTTATTTCTAGACTTCAATAAATATGTTTTCAAATCTATCTACTTCTCTCCATTTCATCTGCCAAATCCTTAGTACAGTACAGGACAATAATACTTTTAATTTGGATACTGTCACATCTTCCTGTTCTCTCTGTTTTGAGACTATCCTTCCTTACTAAAATTTTTTTCCACTCAATTTTCTTTTTCTGCTTTTAAGTTTTTAAAAAACTTTTTAAGATAAATATAATAAAATGAATATGTTTAAAGTGTACAGTTTGATAAATTTTGATACATTTATCCACCTGTGGTGATGACCATGATCAAGAAAGTAAACATAGCCATTGCCCACAAAAATTTCCTTGAGTCCCTTTGAAATCCTCCTCTTTTGCCCCATCTACCTCGCTAACACCCAGAGAACCACTAGTCTGCCTTATTTCACTATAGATTACTTTGCAATTTCTAGAATTTTATGTAAATGGAATCATACACAATACATGCTTTTCAGTCTAGGTTCTTTTTTGACTACTAATTATTTTGAGATTCATCCATATCATTGCATATATCAGTAGCTCACTCTTTTCTGTTGCTGAGTGATAGTCTATCATATGGATATACTACAGTTTATCTCTTCACCTGTTGATGGACATGTGGGTTGCTTCAGTTTTTTGCTACTACAAAACCAACCAACCAAACCAAACAAAACAAAAACAGCTGCTATGAACTTTCACGTATAAGTCTTTATATAGATGCTTGCTTTCATCTTTCTTGGGTAAAATACCTAAGCATAGGATTACTGGGTCATAAGGTAGGTATAAATTTAACTTTTTATGAAACTGCCAAATTGTTCTCAGCAGTCAATAAGAATTCCAGCAGCTTAATATTTTCACCAGCACTTGGTATGGGAAGTCATTTTAATTTTAGATATTATAATAGTGATATTGTAGTTTTAGATTATATGAAAATTTACTTAATGACTAATGATTTTGAATGTCTTTCACGTGCTTATTTGTCATTGGTACACATTCTTTGGTGAAATGTCTCTTTAGATCTTCTGCCCACTTTTTATTAGACTTCTGCTTTCTTTTTATTGAAACTTCTTTATATATTATGGATACAAGTGCTTTAGCAGATATTTAGTTTTAAAAAAATTTTTTCTAAGTCGGTGCATTGTCTTGTCATTCTACTAACCATTTCTCTGGAAGGGCAGAAGTCTCGGTGTTGATGAGATACGTGTGTGTATTTTAATGGATTGTGTTTTGGTGTAGTATGTAAGAATACTTTGCCTAACAGAAAGTCACAAAAATTCTCTATGTCTTCCAGAGGTTTATAGTTTTAGGTATTATATTGAAGTCTAGAGTCCACTTTGAGTTGATTTTTATATGTGGTGTGAGGTATGAACCAAGTTCATTTTTTTCTCTTTTCCGGTTTTATTGAAATATAGTTGACTTACAGTACTGTGTAAGTTCAAAGCGTACAGCATAATGATTTCACTTACATACATCATGAAATGATTATCACAATAAGTTTAGTCAACATCCATCATCTCATATAGATATGAAATCAAAGAAATAGAAAAAGAATTTTTGCCTTGTGATGAAAACTCTTAGGATTTACTCTTAACAACTTTCGTATATAACATACAACAGTGTTAATTATATTTCTCATGATGTGCATTACATGCCTAGTACTTATTTAATCTTATAACTGGAAGTCTGTATCTCCTGACCACCTTCATCCAGTTCCCCCTCCTCCCACCTGCTGCCTCTAGTAACCACAAGTCTGATCTTTATTCTATGAGTTTTTTGTTTTGTTTTGTTTTTGAAGTATAATTGACCTACAACACTGTGTTAGGTCCTGTTACACAACATAGTGATTTGATATTTCTATACTTTTCAAAATGATCACTACTGTAAGTCTATTTATGATCTGTCACCATACAGGACATTACATATTTAATGACTGTATTCCCATGTTGTACATTTCATACCCATGATTCATTTATGTTGCAACTGGAAGTTTGTACCTCTTAATCTCCCTCACCTATTTCTCTCCCTCCCCCTCCCTCTCCCCTCTCCTCTCTGGCAACCACCTGGTATCTGTGTCTGTGACTATTTCTGTTGTTATGTTTGTTCATTTGTTTTTTTAGATTCCACATAGAAGTGATATCATACAGTATTTGTCTTTCTCTGTCTGACTTATTTCACTTAGCATAATACCCTCTGGGGTCCATCCATATTGTTGCAAATGGACAGATTTTATTCTTTTTTAATGACTGAGAAATATTTTGTTGTATATGTATGCCACATCTTTATCCATTCATCTATGGATGGCCATTTAGGTTGTTTCCATATCTTGGCTATTGTAAATAATGCTGCAATGAACATAAGGGTGCATATATCTTTTTAAATTAGTGTTTTTGTTTTCTTTGGGTAAATACCCAGGAATGGAATTGCTGGATCATGTGGTAGTTCTATTTTTAGTTATTTGAGGTATCTCTGTACTGTTTTCCATTGAGTCTGCACCAAGTTACATTCCCACCAACAGTGTGCAAGGGTTTCCTTTTCTCCATATCCTTGACAGTACTTGTTGTTTGTTGTCTTTTGGATAATAGCCATTCTGACAGGTGTGAGGTGATATCTCCTTGTGGTTTTGATTTGCATTTCCCTGATGATTAGTGATAGTGATCATCTTTTCATGTGTCTGTTGGCCATCTGTATGTCTTCTTTGGAAAATATCTATTTAGATCCTCTGCCCATTTTTAAATTGGGATGTTTGTTTTTCTGATGTTGAGTTGTGTGAGTTATTTGTATATTGATACAATATACAAGTTGATGTAGTCCCACTTAATTAAGTTTATTTTTTTATCTGCTTATGAATATATATTTTTCCAACACCTTTTATTGAAAAGACTATCCTTTCTCTGTTTATCCTTTATCCTTTGGACCTTTGTCAAATCGGTTTCTCCAGCATGATTTGTTCTCCACTGAATTTGCTTTGCACCTTTGTTAAAAATCGACTGTCTGTATCTGTAGTTCTACTCCTGAACTCTATTTTGTTCTATCTTTAAGTCAATACCAAACTGTGTTTGGTACTGTAGCTTTACAAATAAGTCTTGAGGTAAGGTAGTGTAGTTCTACAAATATGTTTATCTTTTAAAAGTTGCTTTGGTTATGCTAAGTTCTTTGCTTTTCATTATGAATTTTTGAAGCAGCTTGTCAATTTCCAAAAAAAAGGCACCCTGGGATTTTGATGAAATTGCATTGAATCTATAGATCAATTTATCGGAAATTACCATCATAAGAATATTGAGTCTCCTGATCTATGAACACCATTTATCTTAACATTTATTTAGGTGTTTTTAAACATTTATCAACATTCTTTTATAGTTCTCAATGTAAAAGTTTTACACATTTTTTATTCTATTTATCCCTAAGTATTTTATGTTTTTTATATTTTATAAATAGTATTTTTGAAAAATTTCAATTTCTGTTTTTTTTTTTAGTATGTAGAAATACAATAGTTTTTTTAAAAATTTATCTTATATCATACAACCCTGCCAAACTCACTTATTCATTCTAGTAGCTTTTTTGTAGGTCCCATAGGGTTGTTTTTTTTTTTTCCCCCATAGGGTTTTGTACATAGGTGATCATGCCATTTTTGAACAAGGACAGTTTTAATTGTTCCTTTCTTTTTTTTTTTTTTTTTTTTGCGGTACGCGGGCCTCTCAGTGTTGTGGCCTTTCCCATTGAGGAGCACAGGCTCCCGACGCGCAGGCTCAGAGGCCATGGCTCACGGGCCCAGCCGCTACGCGGTATGTGGGATCTTCCTGGACCCGGGCACGAACCCGTGTCTCCTGCATCGGCAGGCGGATTCTCAACCACTGTGCCACCAGGGAAGCCCTTAATTGTTCCTTTCTAATCTGAACACCCTTTTTTTCTGTTACTTACCTTATTGTGGCTACAATCTCTAGGAAAAAGTTGGGTAGAAGTAGGGAGAGCAGACTGTCTTGTTTTGTTTCTGATCTTAATGAGCAAAGTTTTAGCCTTTCATCACTAGTTATGATGTTAGCTGTAGATTTTCATAGATGCCCTTTATCAGATTGAGGAAGTTCTCTTCTAATTCACTGAGAGTTTATATCAGAAATGTGTTGGATTTTGTTCATTGATATTGTTGCATCTATTGAGATGATCATATGTTTATACTTTTTGTTTGTTACTGTAGTGAATTATATTGATTGATTTTTGAATATTAAATTAACTTTCACTCAGACATGATGTGTTATACTTTTTATATACTGTTGCATTCAATTTGCCAATATTTTTGTTATGATTTTTTACATCTATGGTCACGAGTGACGTATATTAGTAGGTAGTTTTCTTTCCAAGTAATGTCTTTATCTAGTTTTGGTATCAGAGTACTACTGGTTTCATAGAATGAGTTGGGAAAAGTTATCTCTTCTTCAGGTGTCTGGTAGAATTTCTGCAGAATTGATATTATTTCTTCCTTCAGTGTTTGGTGTATTTGGTAGAATTCCCCAGTGTAGCCATCTGGTCCTGAAGTTTTCTTTGTAGGAAGATATTTACTAATTTAATTTCTTTAATAGATGTGGGCCTTTTCAGGTTATCAATTTCTTCTTGAGTGAGTTTTGATAGTTTGTGTCTTTCAAGGTATTTGTCCATTCCAACTATGTTGTTGGATTTATTAGTGTAAAGTTGTTCATAATATTTTGTTATTATCCTAATATCTGTTTTATCTATAGTGATGTCACCCCTGATACTGTTAATTTGTGTCTTCTCTCTCTTTTTCTTGACCAGTATGGATAGAGGCTTATAAATTGTATTGATCTCCTCAAAGAATTGGTTTTTGAATTGATTGATTTTCTCTAATAGTCTTCGGTTTTTAATTTCATTGCTTTTGGCTCAATCTTTATTATTTCCTTTCTTCTGCTTCTAGCATTATTCTTATTTTCTTCCCTAGCTTTATTGAGGTATAATTGTCAAATAAAAATTTGATATTTTTAAGATGTACAACCTAGTGGTGTTTTGATATATGTATACATTGTGAAATGATCAAGTTAATTAACTGTCCATCACCTTACAGAGTTATCTATTTTTTTCCCTTGTGGTAAGAACATTTAAGATCCACTCTCAGCAAATTTCAAGATACAATACAATACAATATTACTAACTGTCGTCATCATGCTGTACAGTAGATCTCTTGAACTTATTCATCCTGCATAACTGAAAATTTGTCTTTGCCTCTATACTCAGTCCCTTGGCAACCACCATTCTGCTCTCTGCTTCTATGCATTCAACTTTTAGATTCCATATATAAGTGAAACCCTACCATTGCTCTTCTTAATCCTTTGTGACTTATTTTTCCTTCTATGGAAGATGTAAGATTTTTTTTCAATATCTCTGGCATTTTGAAATTTTAGAGTAATTTAACTTGCTGTGGGTCTTTTTCAGGTATTTTTCTGAACATTCCTATAGTTCTTTCAGTCTAGAAATGCATGTTCTTCAGTTCTGGGATATGTTATTATATCTTTAATTTAAATCCCTCTGTATTCCGTGGTACTCATGTAATTCAAATATAGGATCTACTGGATTTATCCTCTTATTTTTTTCTCCATCTTTTTTTTTTTTTTTTTTTTTTTTTTTTTGGTGTGTGTGTGTTTTTATACTTGGGAGAGTTCTCCAGCTTTACCTTTCAATACATTTATTCTATTTATTTCTCAGATTTTTTTCCTTATTTTCTCTTTCTGTTTCATTCTTCTGTTCTTATTTCATGTATGTAATGTCTCTTATCTTCCTGAGGATATAAATTATGAATCGTGTTTTGAAGAATTTTATGCTCTTATGCTTTCTCCATTAATTCTGTTTCCTCTAATTCCTTTCTTTCTCTTTCTCTCTTTCCCTTTCTTTCTTTGTTTCTTTTTTCTTTTATTTCTTTTTCCTTTTTGGTCTCTGCCTTTCTACCTTCTATGTAGGAGGCTTCTTTCATATGTCTGGATGGCTAGTTTTCTTGCCTGTCTATTCATATTTAAGATTCAGGGAATTAAACCAGATGAAAGAATTGCCATGTGTGTGTTTATACATGTGTGTGTGTGCTTGTGTTGGAGACAGATGCTTGCCATTTAGTTGGTTTTATGGTAGGATGACTAAAGGGAACTTGACCAATCCATTGGAAGATTACAACTGTCAAGGTCTGCATTTCTTTTTTCTAGGTTAGTTAATTTCTCTGGAGAGAAGTCTGTTCCCCAGTATTCTGTGACTCAAACAAGAGAATTCTCACCATTCAGGATGTAGAATTTCAGTGAATTTTTCTGTTTTCTGAATGGCATCTCACACTCACTCTTTCCTATATCATGTGGAGTTGAGTTTAGAGCTTCTCCACTTCCATTTCTCCACAGAATAAACATCTTGTCTTCTCTCAGGTTGGGAACAGAGTTGCCTAGTTGTGTGAGCTGGTGAGGAGGCCTGGAATCTGATTACTCCTCATGAAAGCTTTCAGCCAATCTTATTTTAAGCCACACTGTTCCCTCCCACCATCTCAGACACCTTGAGTCTCTATTTCTGAGTCTAGTGTTCTCTGTGTGAACCAGTCTGATGCTCATTCACACCCTTGATTGTAGGCATTCAGATTTCAGTTTGATCTGCACAGCTTAATGACTCTTCCATTGACTTACTACCATTCAAATGTCTATTTCCTTTCCTTGTTCTGTTTCCTGCTTTTTTCTGGTCTTTTGGCTTTATATATTTTTATTACATTATTCTTTTTGTAAGTTTTTTTTTTTTTTTTTTTTTTTTTTGTTTGGTATGCGGGCCTCTCACTGCTGTGGCCTCTCCCGTTGCGGAGCACAGGCTCCGGACGCGCAAGCCTAGCGGCCATGGCTCACGGGCTTAGTTGCTCCACGGCATGTGGGATCTTCCCGGACCAGGGCACGAACCCGTGACCCCTGCATCGGCAGGCGGATTCTCAACCACTGCGCCACCAGGGAAGCCCTCTTTTTGTAAGTTTTAAAGAGAGTCAGTATATACCCATGTGTTTGGATCTGTTGTGTTCGAGGAACGATCTCTCTCATAGGTCTTTCATACTGCAGACAGAGTGACCTTCCGAATGTGGAACTCTGACAGAAAGCACACCACTCCACTGCTTAGACATTACCATGGCGTGCCATTGTCCGCAGTCAAATTCCTCCTCATGTCATTCAGGGCCCTTTGTGCTCTGTTCTGTGCTTTCTTCTGTAGCTCTATGCTTGTGAGCTGCCACACTCAGTCTCTAATTGTACCAAAATGCTTGCAGTTTCACTGACAGTGGCATTGTCAGGCTCTTATTTATTTTTAACATGCCATTCCCTCTGCCTGAGTGCTTCTTACCCTGTGACCCTATGACTCAGGGATAGATCATCAAAGAATGAGTTATAAGCATGCTTCTTACGAACTTCCTCTATTTGGTATTGAAAATGTTCAGGTGCTTGTCTTTGCTCTGGCTAAACTATAAGCACTTGTGCTAAAAGACTAACTTTTCACTGATTTATTCCTGGTAGCTACTATAGTACTGGCACAGAGTAGCCAAATCTAAAATTAAAGGTTCACTAACAGGTAAATTTATTTTTATTTCTATAATAGAATAAGACTGGTGAATGGATAATGGTAATATTTTAAAAGTGTTCCATCTCTAGATGTAAAGCTTAAATAATTCTTAGATGTCCTCAAACTTACTTTCTAAGACTATGTACTGTGGATACGGTTATGATTTCTGGTTTGGCATATCCTAAAACATCTTCAGTTAATTAATAATATTTAAAGGTTTTCTATAATATGTTTTTTAAACTAGTGCTTTTTTGTAAAGTTTCCTTTTTCATTTTTTTCTCCTATCTCCCTCAACTTGTTTTATATATTACTGACAAATTATGAATTGGATCCCAGATAACCTGTTCTGGTTCAAAGATCAAGCTAATAACTTTGCCATACATTTTTGATATATAACCTAACCGTTTGAAAAAAAACAAGACCCTAGGAATGAGCCAAAAGTCAGAGAAGGTAACATGTTTGCATGTGAAACTGTTCTTCACAAGGGCTTGAGGGAAAAGAAAGCAATAGCATCAGAAATCAGCATAAGGACTCATCCAGTGAAATAGCTTAATGACTTTTTACTTGTTATTTATTAATGTATTTACCCATTTATTATAAAGAATACAAGTCAGGAACAGCCAAATGGAGAGGTGCATGGACTTCCCTGACGGTCCAGTGCTTAAGACTCCGTGCTTCCAATGCAGAGGAGGTGGGTTCGATCCCTGGTGGGGAACTAAGATCCCACATGTTGCGTGGTGCGGCCAAAAAAAAAGCAAATGGAGAGGTGCAGAGGACAAGGTATCGGGGGTGGGCGGAGGCATGGAACCTCCATGCCCACTCTGGACTCGACACCCTCCTAGCAAATTTAATGACATATTTATTTTAGAATAAAGCTAACTCTTCTTCTTTTTTTTTTTTTTTTTTTTTTTTTTTTGCATGCAGTCAGTAAAACACAAAACAAGACATTGTTTTAAAGTCAATCCTCAAGTGCTCATTTTTCAATTGTCCAGAATCAGATGCCAAAGCTATGTTAACATGCATCTATATTAATAAGTTTCAGGATTAGTAGAGAAGATCAGAGAATGTAGGCATTAACTCTTTCATTTGCTAATGTAGCATGACTAGAAAGTATGTTTTAGTGTATAAAGAGGAAGAAGAAACACGGGGTGTCTTTTGGGGCATGGGGTGGAGAGAATGTGGAGGAAAGTACATTAAATTTTACTATAATTGTCTTCTTAGCTTTTAGAAGATTTAGGGTAAAATCACAAAAGAGAGTGACAATCTTATAAAAGAGAACAAGAAATTTTAAGAGAAAAAGAGACAAGGAATGAAAGAAAGAGAGAGAGAGAGGAAGAAATAGGTGCAGGGAGGAATGCTTCTTTTTAAAAACGTGAACTGTGTGGTCACTGCAATGGTATGAGAGGTCTCTCCTGGGGCAGATCTATATGGCTCCTTTGACAACTTCAATAAAGTCACAGGTAATTGCTAACAACCATGAAATACCCTTTTCACCTTTTTGTGTGTGGCACTCAGACTGTTCAAAATGTCCAGGTTAATTAGTATGAACTCTGGCTTTTAGGTGGGGAAGGTGGATGGTCCTAATTAGCTTTGCCTGACTGATGAGCAAGTGTGGGCATAGAGGTTGGGAATCTTGCTCAGGGATATTCTGCAGCTGAGCTGCACAATCTGAATTGAATAAGGTCTCTTGACACCCTGTATGTAACCTTTCTTCCTCATTCCCTCCCTCCCCCTTTCCTCCTATTTCTCTGTCTCCTCTCTTTTTTCTCTCTTTTTCACTTTACTGTATGCAAAACCAAATCCAGAAATACTGGGATAATTTTTATTCTTCAGTTGAGTCATCCATTTTATTTTCAACATTCATTCGTCACAAAGACAGTTGAACAATCTTTTATTCCATTCTCCCCTTTTTACCTGCTAGTTTGACTCAAGATGGACAGTTTCTCTTGAAGCTGTTTAACTGGTCTTTTACATTGGGTCGGGATGGGTGAAATTTTTCTTAAAAACATTTTATGACTCTATTTACTTTTAGCTCTGGGTTTAACAAAATAATAATCTACTTTGGATCAACTTGCCATTGAATCAGGCCCACTAACTGATTATCACTGGCCAGCTTGTCAGGTTTTGGTCATTGGGTTTGTTCACAATGGCTGTTTGCTCTGACATTTCCACGGGGAGAAAGTTCTGAAGCCATGTAATTCTGAAGCATAATTTCTTTCACACACAGAGGGGATATACAGATGGGAATTTCTCCCTCTCTTTGCCTAGGTGTTCTCCATTTCTTTAGAGTTATGTTAAGAACTCAACTGGGTAGATTACTGCCGGGGTTCTTTGGTGAACTATTACATTATAGAGCTGTGTTCTGTGGTTTATAATATGTTCTGGGCCACATCAAAGAAAGAGGAGCCATCTGGAGTGTAACAGCTTAAAGGAAATGCAACAGAGATTGTCAGAAGAAGTTAACCCAAAGTCAACATTGAAAAACAGAGGTCAGTTGAGGGGGCAGGAGTTGGAAGCACAGCTGAAGTAGGCATCAGTGGGACATGCATTGGGTCACAGAGTAATAGTCTCTGGAGGAGAAAGATACTCTTAAGTCTTTGGAAGGAAATGCAATAAATATTTCAGAAGTCTGCCAAGAAAAGCAAGAGGTAGAAAAGTTATTTATTATCCAGAGACTTCATACAGTTGCTTTCTTCCACCACCAGGAAAGGCAAAAATCTTTTAGCTTATCTTTATAATATGACCTTTTTTTGTTACAATGAAGTTGGACTGAAATAAGAAGGAACATGGACTGTGAAAAAGCCCTCTTAAATAAGTAACGGATGCCTATTTCATTACAGCTTCAGCCTTAAGCATTTGTAAAACAGGTAAATAATGTAAACATTATCTGGCAGTCAGTAATTCAAAATATCAGAGGTATTTAACCACAGTCAGGTGAATGCAGATTTTTTCTTTTTCCCCGTATGAGACTATGGTAGCTGTAGACATCAGATTTTTCTTTCTCACTGTTTGCAGTCCCAGGTTGCCTACCTGACTCCCTTTTCCTCTTTGCACACAGTGAATCATGCATTTCAAGCCAGAGAAAGGGTATCTAACCATGCCATTGGAACAACTGTGGGCAGGGCTGGCTGGCATAATGGCAGCCTTCCCGCAGTGATGCTTAAGCTGAATCTTAGTAAAAAAAGGAGTTGGCAAAGGTAGGTGCCCTAGGCATAGAACTGCATGGGCAAAGTGCCGAAGTGAGCCAGTGCCTGTTGGATTATGGCCACCCTGCACTGTGTTATCAATCTATGAAGCTGAGGATTGACAAAACCTAGCAGACTACAAACATATAGGGTTCAGAATGCTTGGGTTCCAGACATGGCTCTGCTGCTTACTGGCTGCATAACTCTGGTCAATTTACTTGGCCTCTCTAAGCCTCAGTTTCCTAATCTATAAAATGAGAACAGTAATAGTATCTCCTGTGGGTACTATAAAATCAGGCATTTAAAGTGTTCAGAACAGTACCTGTCATATCAGAAGTAATCAGTGTTCACTTTATTTGATTGTAATTAATAAGTCCTGATTTTACTATTTGATAGTTCACCTCCATAATTATGCAATCACATTTTGCTTTTAATGGTGATTATTGCTAAATTACCCTGTTACTGCTGCTTGATGGAGCTTCCAGTTCTCTTCTGTTGGCTTCAGAGATTTCTCTACCATTTTAATAAGATTGATGTATGCATTACATTTATTACTTGTGGACTAATAAAATAATATTATAGACTTCACTTTGAAAGGGAT
The DNA here is from genome assembly GCF_026419965.1 of Kogia breviceps. Taxonomy (NCBI): domain Eukaryota; kingdom Metazoa; phylum Chordata; class Mammalia; order Artiodactyla; family Physeteridae; genus Kogia; species Kogia breviceps. The sequence goes on along the minus strand of NC_081311.1, from coordinate 122,128,979 downwards.
TCACTGTCTGGAAAGTATAAAATAAAAGGCTTATAAGAAGTCTTTGTTACTGTTTCTGTGATGTGGTCCAATTAATTTAGCCAAAGAAGGGAGTCATATTTTATGATTTGTGGCCCTCACAGATTGAGCTATTATTGAGCTTCCTCGATGGGTTTACACTTTCTCTTGGAGTGTTCAACCCTAATGCAGGGTTGGAATGAGAAAAGTAACCTCCTGGACAGGTCTGCACAGCTAAAAGATCAAGAAGCATCACCTTGGGCTTCCCTGGTGGCGCAGTGGTTGAGAATCCGCCTGCCGATGCAGGGGACACGGGTTCGTGCCCCTGTCCGGGAAGATCCCACATGCCGTGGAGCGGCTGGGCCCGTGAACCGTGGCCACTGAGCCTGTGCGTCCGGAGCCTGTGCTCCGCAATGGGCGAGGCCACAACAGTGAGAGGCCTGCGTACCACAAAAAAAAGAGAAGCATCATCTTAAAAATATGCTTGCCTCAGTTAAAGAGTTAACATTTTTCTAGATGCAAAAAATAGATGTCACATTAAAAGAAGAGTGGAAATGGCTTGTAGCTGGCAATTCTGTCCCTCATGTTGGGCTACTGAAGAAATAGCCATGTGTACTGAGCTGCCAGCGACTGCTCACACTTTGCATAATTTACTAAAACATAAGAGTTGTTTCTAGCAGTGGGCAGTATAGGAGAAACTTTCCATAAAATTATACCATCATCAGTTTTAAACAAAGGTTATGATAATAGTCCCTCCACCTCAGGATTTTTGGGAAAATTAGATGATATATTACCTGCAGTGTGCTCTCCATAATGCCTGGAAGAGTGAGAGGGCTTGATAAATGTCACTGGATGCTACCTCTGGTAGTAGGGGTACAAGTGGCATAGTTTGGTGGTTAGAGAAAGTATAGCCTGAGTTTGAAACCCAGCTTATCACTAAGAGCTAAGTATGAATGGGCAATGGCTTGACCTTTCTGTGCTTCTGTTTCTTTACCTGTCAAAGGTAGATAGACATTGTTCTCTACCTCACAGGGGGTTTTGAGAAGTACATGAGTGAATATACAGAGCACACACAGTAGTGTTGGGCCCACAGTAAAGGCTAAACAAAATATGAACTCTTAGCAGCAGCAGTTGTATTACAAAACAATTTATGTCTGCCTGAAAAGCACAGGATTAATTATACTTTTTCATTCAATTGACCATTTTAGATAATTTTTTGATAGTTTACAGATTTGTATTGCTGAAATAAATTTCATTTTTATCTATAGAAGATTCATGGATTCTATATTATTATTCTAATATCAACTAAATGTTCTGCAAACATTACTGAACCACCTTCTGACCTACTTTTTGGACTTCAGAAGTATTATTTGGGATTATAATTTTTCCAAGGAAACAGTTCAATAACTCTTTATTATCCCCCCCCCCCCGGGGGTCTTGGTGGTGTTGTAGAAGGCAATATTTATTATTTACTGTTTTTACATATTATTTCACTTATGGGGAAACAGATGGACTGTTTGCAGGCAACACCAACTTTAGGAGCTAAGAGCACACTTTGGGAGTTTGTTTTCAGCATTAAAACGGTCTAGAAAATTAAGCAGGGCTTTGAGAAAAAAATTTTGAGGCAATTCTGACACCCACTTTCCTCCCTTTATTTAACTCCCCTCAAAAATAAATAAAAATCTGTAGCTAAACTCTACATTAAATCACCATAGCATATAATTACAGGATGTCAAAAAGTGTTGGAACAATAGTTCTATCTTTCCAGTAAACATAGCATTCTTGATGGGACCTGGGGAGAGTCAGTTTAATCTGTCAACTGCTGGGGAATCTGTAGAGGAAAAAGGCCAGGAGAGATGATTGTGCCAAAGAAAAGCATTCCAGGCAGAGAGGCTCTAGGCTCCAGTAGCAGAGAGAAGGGGGCAGTCTTCCCCACACCAGAACAGGAGTTGGGACACAGATCTCTCACGTTGATGACACTAGGTGAGGCATGGAGCGGCTAGTCAGAGCCTGAGACACTAGCTTTGTAAAAAGCCCTGAACACCCGTCACCACCTGGAAATTGAGTCTCCAATTTGAATTCTCCCAGACATGCAGGAAGATAGCCAGGGACAAGCCAATTGCACATAATATAACATAACAACATAAGAAGACTGGCAGTGTGGGCTTCTGACACTGAATCATAAATAATTTGAATTCTGATCATTCATTCATTTGTGAATATTCACTGAGGGACTGCTATGAGCTGGGCACCATTATTGATGCTAGATATAGAGTGGAGAACTAGACAAGATTCCTTCCCTCATGGAGCTTACAGTCTAGTGGTATGAAACCGATAATAAGTATGCAAACAAATTAATGGACCAGGTACTTTCAGAGGGTGATAAGTACCATGAAGGAGTACTTGATATGAGGGAGAGTGGCTGGGGAGTTGAAAGTCCTTCCTGAGGATCTTGGGGGAAGCAGTCATCCATCCATACGTAGATCTGGGAGCAGAATATTCTAGACTGAGGGGTCATCATGTGCAAAGAGCATGAGGCAGAAGTGAGCCAGTGTGGCTGGAAGGAGTGAGAGGGAATGCGATATGAGAGGTAGGCAGGAGCAAACCATTCAGGGATTGGCAGGCCTTGGGGAGAGGGGTAGATTTTTTTCTAAGTATGATGAGAAACCACTAGAGCTTTAAGCAGGAGCATGCCATGGCATAATGCACATCTTACAAAGTTCCCTCTGGCTGCTGTGGGCAGAGTGGCAAGAATGGAGGCTGCTCTCCCTGTTGGGAGGTGATGCTCATTAAGAGATGATTCCCTGGGCAAGGGTGGTCTCAGTGGAGGGGAAAAAAAGTTCCTTATTAGCCATGTCAAATTTGAGGTGCTAATAGACAAGCCAGTGTAGATGTCAAATTTAAAGTTGGAAATTTGAATTGGAAGCTCAATGAAGAGGCCAGAAATAGGGATAGCAATTTGGGAGGCATGGGTGTATTGTTGGTATTTAAAGCTAGGACACTGGGTAAACTCCCCTGAGGACCATCTGCTTTTGAACAGGCAATCTCTAAACCAAAACAAAACACCTGAAATGTTTCATGTTCATCTCAGTCATTGTTTTGCATTCAGAATCTCAAACAAATACAATCCTCTTTTAAAGCTATTGCTATTAAAATATATTTTTTATTGGATATGTTTACATCCCCTGTTACTATCACTGGAACTCCTTCACTTCAAGTCTTGATCGGTTTCTCTGTCTCTAGTTTGTGTCTGTGTCTTCAGACCCTAGACAAAGGCAGCTGATGACACTCCCCTAGGCCACAAGTGTCTTAATGAGGACCCAGAAGAAGCATCTGAATAGTTAGACAATAGTTTATTTGAGCATGAGCAGGAAGCGCCATATTTAGATGATTCTCTTCCCACAGCGTCATTATCTCAGAATGCTTCTGCTGACAGCCTTAGAGATAATAGCATTCAATATGTAAATAATGAAACAATACACATGGTAATGAGGGAGACTCAGGAAATACAGTAGTAATGAAAAAATAACAAGACAGCTATTCTAATATTGTAAATACACAAGTTTGCATTAGCGACACATTATCTCTGTAATGCCAAGCTGAAATAAATTAGAAGCCAATGTAACAACTGCTGAACAACATATAAAGTGTCAATCCAGTGCCAGTTAATACATTTAGAGAATTAGGCAGGCTCTGAATAGTTAGGAGTGTACATGAATCTGGAGTGAGCAGGTTGCTGTTAAGTATGGGAGTGATGAGGCTGCACAGCAGTTGACCTAAACAGTGTTTCTAGGCAGAAGCACATAGGAAATCAGAGACAGAAAAATATCTTATCAAAAGCCAATGACTTGGCTACATATGCAATAAACGTACAAAGAAAAAATCATTGCAACCACTTTGTTGAATAGGCTGAAATCTGTGTTCTACAAATAAGAAAGGGCTTAATTATTTTCCATCCTTACTCTTCAGACATGCTCCGTTGGATCTCCTTTTCCCTACCCTTGGTTGCCTCACAGGCAGAATTCATATTCTTCCAATATTGGAACAATCATGTTTTATTAATGAAGACACATACTGGGTGGTAAAAATTTTGGTGTTGTCGAAATCAGAATTTCAATCTCACGTTCAACCCCCAGCTTCTCATTTCCTGTTGGCTTAGGCCTAACCTCCCACAGAGGCCTGGGCTTGTTTCCTGTCTTGCTCCCTACTTGTCACTTCAACCCCAGTTATCACACCTGGATATTCCAGGGCCAGCGGAGGAGAAGGTAGACTAAAGGAAGTCTTGACTTACTTGGAGCTGTTGGAATTCAGTGTTGCTGCCTTGTGGGTTAGAGGTCCAGATGTTGGATCCTTCATGGGACATGAAGGGATATGAGAGTTCTAGGAGAGTCATTTCTATATAAAATATGTATATTTCTGCTTAAAATTATTCCACCAGTGTCTCTTCCTTTGTGTTAACAACCTACATATTACTCTTTCAAAATGCAGCAAAGTGAGATTACAGATAACTGGGCAAAAGTCTGTCTTCCCTACCACTGTGTTAACTAAGTTTACTGCAGTGATGTTTTTCTAGTGTCCAGCACAGTGCCTGGCAAAAAATAGACACTCAGCACGTTTGTTGAGGAACTGAATAAATAGATGAATCTTTATGTCCATTTGTGTATGAATAAATAACTTATGAGCTCCTCTAATGAGGTGTCCTACGTAGCTTGATCTCGAAAGGACTACTTAGGGGGAAGGCTGAACTAACACGTTCCTATAAAGCTAAAGGGAAACCAAAGTCTCTAGAGTGCTAGAGGTTGGGAACAATATGCAGGAGGGACGTGTGAGCCTCTGAGGACAGATTGCTAGTTTGGGACTTTTCTACTTGTTTTTACCTCTGGTTGTTATGAATGTGCAAATGTTGATCAACACAATTATTCCACCGTGAGTAGAACAGTAGTGAGAAGGCCTTTGGTAAAATAGAACACTTTAAAAATAGCTATGTTATTTTTCCCACCAAACAAAAGATTAAATCTGGCCTCAGTCTTGATATAGGGTATTGGCATCTGGCCACCCAGCCATTTGGGAGTCTCTTGGTAGAAACTCTGTGTATCATCATAGATGACGGAAATAGAACTCTTGGCTGAGCGTCCAAATACCACTTAGGATCATTTGGAAGCTTTTGTTTGGTTTAGTGCATGAGGCCCCTTGCTTTATATAAAAAATGAAGCACCATATATATTTTACCCATTTTTGTGGCTTTACCTGTATTCTGTCCTTCCATGTCATCTTCCATCTTACAATTTTTGACACTGAGGTTCTTTGGATGACTGGAGTACGCTGAAAATGCAAATTTCTAATAAACTGGGTTATCCAAGGGTATTCTAACCAGTCAACACATAGACCAACTTTTTAAACTAGAATCATAAGAATTAAATCAAAGTATAGGAGCCAGGCACAGTTACATAAGATTATTTTACTTTTGAGACATTCTTATTTACTTAAGCTATGTTTTGAAGATAGTATCTAATTATGTCTAATAGTTAAAGTAAAAAATTTTTTTTCACTGATATGTTTAGTTGTACTATGGGGAAGATTTTAGTGTCTGATTATAATGATGATTTAGTGACTAAAAAACTGAGTTAAATATTTTTGTATTAGATAGAAACATAGATTTAATTTCCTATTTCATGTTATGCTCTTAAAGTTGGTGGATGACATATTGGTATAATTTCACATTTTGCTAGCATAGACTTACCTTAGTCCATGTGTGCATTACCAGTTTTAAATTATTCAGATATAATAAAGTAAACACGTGCTTAGAGTTGAATGTAACAAAAACTTTCTTTGAAAATGGAAAGGCCTTTAGTCTTTTTTAGGTGTCAGAATTATCTTGTGAACATCTTTTATATTTGTATTTGCAAAGCACAGATGTGTTGGTTAATAGACTCTGCTGGATGCTGTTACTAAATGAAATATTGAGCTAGTTGAAATGTATCCAGGAAGTTAACATTGTAATCTGCTAAGTTAAAAAAAATTTTAAACTTGTCAGTTACCCTTGACATGACAGCTACAGGACTATTTGAATGAGATATTATAGCTCTAAGTTACTAGATGTTTTACCATGCTGGCAAAAAGTAAAATATTAAAGGAGTATTAAATTTGGGCAGCTGTGGGTCAATGAGTGATTCCTAAGTAATAGGTTTTTGTGGAGGGAAGAAAATCAAGGGAAGGAGGTGAAAATTTTAAAAAGCTGGGCAGATAGCTTTTTCACCTGTGCTTGCCTCTTATTAGCTATGTGTACCTGGTAATTTATCACTGTCTCATGCCTTAATTTCCACAACTTTATAAAAGAGAAAACAATTCTTTCATTTGTGAAGACTAAACAAAATAATGTTTATAAAGTAAGTTGCTTACTGCCTGGAACTATACTTTTGGCACAACAGATGGTAATTCCTTTCCTCCCTCTAAAAAAAAGTTGTTCAAACACAAGACTGTCCAAATGGAATCATAAAATTATAGTATTATAGAGATGTGTGGCTCACTTAGAAACTGCCTAATGCAATTCTTTTTAATTTTGAGATACAAAATAGGATTTGGGGACCAGAAATGCTCTTTAAGAAAGAGAAAGCTATTTTGATTTTATAAGTTTACATTAAAAAATCACTTTTTAATATAATGCTTTAACAATTCTAGAAAATGGCTGTTTTACAAAGTAAATAATTTTGGTTTCCCTGCTGATAATCATAGAATTCTAACACTGAGAGTTGGAAGAGGTCTATAAATTATTCAGCTCTATTCTTGAGGCTCAGAAAGACTGGATGACTTGTCCAAATTCACAGAAGTAACTTTATTTGGGAGACAAAAGCCCAGAGTAGTAAAGGTGGAGAGAGGAGAGGGAAGTAACATAAAAGGTAATAAACAATGAAATGCAATCATTTTAACGTGTCAGTCACGACATCAACAAGTTACCTGTCGGGTATATTTGCTTGGCATATGGAAGATTTGCAGAGAAGAACTGCACCTTGGAAGCAATCCAAGATGAGAGGAAGAGGAGAAATTTATTTACCTAGTTCCATTTCATCTCTCATTTCCCAATGGTGAAATTTACTCCACAGGAAGCTCACACTCTCATATGTCCAGGTAATTTATCTAGCACCTTGATGTTCATTCAGCAAGCTGGATCCCTAAGGTGTGGCACTTCATCTAGTCATAAAGAGACTATTCGGCATGGAAGACATGCTGACCAGCAGAAAGAGAAAAGGAGGGCAGTCAAGGGAATCTGCAAAGAAGAACAAGATTTTTACCTAATCCACATGCACTGTCAGGTTGAATCCTTACAACAATCTTAGGAGAGAATATTATTGCTCATTGTCGTATTCTAAAAATGGTACCCTGTGGGCAGTCAGTGCATGTTGGTCATCTGAATGACTGAATGAGTAAATGAATGTATAAATGAAACTCTGTTTCCTGTTTCCCAAATCAAGACACTTCCCATTATATTACAACTTCCGAAGTTAGATGAATCCAGCATTTGTATTTTGTCAGACTCTGACATGGCAGCTAAGGAAATGATTCAGAGTCACATTTACACTCCTGGTCCATTTGTCTTAAGGAAATATTTGGTCCCTTAAATAGATCATCATTTAGAACTCGAGTCTCAAGCTCAAATGCCGTCAGGGACCAGTCAGATAATGTAAATGAATAAATCAATATAAAAGCAATAGGCTGTGGACATTACAAATGCCATCTAATGTCGTTCAAATTTAAATTTTAGCCAAATAAAACAGATCCGAGGCCAAAGTAGGCTCTCACCAATCTGCTCTTCACTTTGCATTAATTTTCCCTTTTATGTACTACAGTACATAAAACAGATGCCTATATACAAAACAGAAAGATTTTTGGTTTTTTATGATAATTAATCAAGATCACCTGACCTGATGTTAACACTGAATTAGTATATGCAGTCACCAAAACTATCTTTTCTAAAATGTTACAAAGTCTTATTTAAGACATATACTGGCATTCCTGCCTGGACCTCTTTCCATTCTCACTGCACTTTGTCAGAACAGTCTTGGAGTTTGGGCCCTAACATTACCACTAAGAGGTGTTGGTATGCATATTAGGAATGTGTAATGAATTTTAATAGCATTACCTTATTATCCCAGAATGCTCATTCATACTAATGCAGGTTTGCACTGGCATACACATGCTCATAATTAAGGAAGGGATATTTCTCTACTCTTGTATCTGGGCTCCTCTGATAAGTTGTTATGCAGCTGGCATTCAATGCAAATTGGAGTTTGCTGGCTTCTGATATGCATACTCGCACTAATCAGCAGATTACTTGTGTGGAGGCTGCCCATCTCTAAAGCTATGCTGTCACAGTTAGAATAAATAATAGAGTCTTGCTTTGAACTTACAAAATACTAAATGGCCTAGTTCAGACTCATGAAGTATAGCTTGGTGAGTATGGTTTCTACGTGTAAAAAAAAAAAATTTCTGGACCTTGTATACAAAGCCTGGAAAATGAACATTTCATTATTTCATTATAATAGTGATTATTACTGAACAAAATCTGGCCTGAAGTACTTACAGGAGCTAAAACACAGCAAAGTTATTAATATAATGTGGTACCTCTGGTCTGGACTAATAAAACCCCTACAGAAAATGTAAATATCCCCCATTAACAACTAGGGGATTGAGTTTAAAATACCTTTTCAGACCTACTTTACGCTACTAAGCCTTCATTATACATAGCATCCTTAACTCAGACTGGTGACTTTAGTAGTACTAATTCCTTGATGATGAGTGAAGAACTATTAACAAAAAAGTAACAGGGTTCTGAATAAATGATAACATTGAGAACAAAGTTTTAGTAAGTACAACTGAGGAATTTTTTTGATGAAATTTGGAATGAGCTGAGAGATCAAAACAATTAGATTTCAGAGTAAATATTAATAAAAATGTGCACTACAAATTGGGTCAGAACAGTGATAAACTCTAGACTTACTTTGTTGAAATAATCCTCATAATGGTTCTGCAAGAAAATTCTTCTTAGATGAGAAAACTGAGACTCATAGATGCTGTTATTTACTCAACTAATGAATGGTAAATTTATACCTTTAGCTGCTGGACTCCTGATATTTTCCTTGTCTTTAACCATAGTCACTAAACTGTCTTGGCCCCAGGTTTAGAGAGAACAGTGTTAGGTGAACAGAGAAATGTGAAGCAAGGCTCTGAAGAGCACAGTGTTTTTCAGACCACTGTTTACATGCTACAGCTTAATGTTGAAAGAAAACATGCTTTCAAAACTTTTTTAAAAAAAATGACTCTTCATACTCCTGGGTTTTCAATAAGAATCTTCTAAAACAGTTTAGCTAAAACCAGAAAGTTGTTCAACACAAGTGAAGGTAGATGTTGAATTTACAAATTTACAATACTGAGACAACTGTGCATAATACATATGTACTAGCAGATGTCAACTTTATCCCTAAGAACCAGATTTTTAATCTTTTAGGAAAGAGATTTAGTTTCTGTGAGTGGACTTCTAATAAGTTACCATCATGTAGTAACCATGTTTACTTTTAGTGTCTTCAACTACTAAGGGACAATTCCCACTACTCTGGTTTCAATACCCTTTATTTATTTATTTATTTAAATTAATTAATTTATTTTTGGCTGTGCTGGGTCCTCGTCGCTGGGCGCCGGCCCCCTCCATCCATGGCGAGCAGGAGCCACTCCCCACGGCGGTGCGCGGGCCTCCCATCACGGTGGCTTCTCTTGTTGCAGAGCATGGGCTCTAGGCACGCGGGCCTCAGTAGTTGTGGCTCGTGGGCTCCAAGGAGCAGGCTCAGCAGCTGCAGTGCATGGGCCCAGCTGCTCCATGGCATGTGGGATCCTCCCCGACCAGGGCTCGAACCCGTGTCCCCTGCATCGGCAGGTGGACTCTCAACCACTGTGCCACCAGGGAAGCCCTCAATACCCTTTAAATAGCCAGTGTCACTCTAGATCGTTGACACATTTATGCTGCTGATTATAAATTTAAATGTACATGTGTCAGTATAAAGAAAAACAGGTAGAGATTTGTGAGAAACCTTTTTTAGACAACATATTGTCTTAATACTTTTTGGCTCATCCTATTGGGTGAATTTTGAATACTGAAAGAGAGAAATTAGTATTTTCTGAAATGTGGAATTTTTAGTGCTGCATGTATTCAAATACCAAGGCAGGTGGCCATTACCAGAAACTACCTTTAGCTTTGATAGTATAGCTCATCTTTATGTCTTGGTTATATTTGTTTTCTATGCTGCATAACAAATTGCCACACACTCAGTGGCTTAAAAACAACATCCAGTTATTAGCTCTGAGTCTTTTATGTCAGAATCTCAGAATAGCAAAGCTGAGAGTCTCACAAGGACAAAATCAAGATGTTGGCAGAGGTGAGTTCTTGTTCAGAGGCTTAGGGGGAAGTATCTGCTTCAAAGCTTATCTTGTTGGCAGAATTAAGTTGCCTGTGACTATTTGAACCAAAATTCTCATTTCCTTGCTAGTTGTCAGCTGATGGCTGTTCTCAGTGTCTAGAAGATGCTCTCGGGTCCTTTGTGTGTGCCCCCCTTCATCTTCAAGCCAGAAACCTGGTTTCAACTCCCCAACACTGAAATCCATCTGACTTCCTCCTCTGCTACTCTCTGCTCGCTAGAGAAAACCCTGCTTTTAAAGGGTTCATGTGATTCGGTTAGGCCCACATAGATAATTTGATTTCCTTTTTCTTTTCTTTTCTTTTTTTTTTTTGGCCTCACTGCACGGCATGCAAGGTCTTAGTTAACAGGGATGGAACCTGTGCCCCCTGCAGTGGAAGTGCGTAGTCTTAACCACTGGACTACCAGAGAAGTCCCAGTTTGATTTCCTTTTTGATTAACCAAAGTCAACTGATTGATAAACTGAATTACATCTGCAGAAATCCCTTTTGCCATTTTATTAGAGTTCTTCAGAGAAACAGACCAATAAGATATTGAAACCAAACATGGACAAAGCCACTTGAAACTTTGGGCCACCCCCCCTCCATTCAGTTTAGCTGAAATGCTACCAGGAACAAAGTGGTCAGCCCTTAGCAGTGAGTGGTGGTGTAGAAGGGTGCAGAAGGGATTAACCAGAGGTGAACTCAATCTAATTAATACTCTGGCTCAGTCCCAGCTCACATTGATTTTTGAAAAAATCTAAAGCATCATCCTTGTGCTCTAATTGCTGAAAAGAGAAAAGGGCTTAAATTCTCTACAATATAAACAAAATAAAACCAAAAAATAATTTTACAAGAGAGAGGAACCAAGACGGCAGAGTAGAAGGACGTGCTGTCACTCCCTCTTGCGAGAACACCAGAATCACAACTAGCTGCTGGACAGTCATTGACAGGAAGACACTGGAACTCACCAAAAAAGATACCCCACATCCAAAGACAAAGGAGAAGCTACAATGAGATGGTAGGAGGGGCGCAATCACAGTAAAATCAAATACCATAACTGCTGGGTGGGTGACTCACAGACTGGAGAACGCTTATACCACAGAAGTCCACCCACTGGAGTGAAGGTTCTGAGCTCCACGTAAGGCTTCCCAATCTGGGGGTCTGACAATGGGAGGAGGAATGCCTAGAGAATCAGACTTTGAAGCCTAGTGGGAATTGATTGCAGGACTTCAACAGGACTGGGGGAAACAGACACCCCACTCTTGGAGGGCACACACAAAGTAGTGTGTTTATCGGGACCAGAGGAAGGAGCAGTGACCCCAAGGGAGACAGGACCAGACCTACCTGCTAGTGTTTGAGGGTCTCCTGCAGAGGTGGGGGGGTGGCTGTGGCTCACTGTGGGGACAAGGACACTGGCAGCAGAAGTTCTGGGAAGTACTCCTTGGCGTGAGCCCTCCCAGAGTCTGTCATTAGCCCCACCAAAGAGCCCAGGTAGGAGGCTCCAGTGTTGGGTTGCCTCAGGCCAAACAACCAACAGGGAGGGAGCCCAGCCCCACCCATCAACAGTCAAGCAGATTAAAGTTTTACTGAGCTCTGCCCACCACAGCAACAGTCAGCTCTACCCACCACCAGTCACTCCCATCAGGAAATTTCCACAAGCCTCTTAGATAGCCTCGTCCACCAGAGGGCAGACACCAGAAGCAAGAAGAACCACAATCCTGCAGCCTGTGGAACAAAAACCACATTCACAGAAAGATAGACAAGATGAAAAGGCAGAGGGCTATCTACCAGATGAAAGAAAAAGATAAAACCCCAGAAAAACAACTAAATGAAGTGGAGATAGGCAACATTCCAGAAAAAGAATTCAGAATAATGATAGTGAAGATGATCTAGGACCTCGGAAAAAGAATGGAGGCAAAGATGGAGAAGATGCAAGAAATGTTTAACAAAGACCTAGAAGAATTAAAGAACAAACAAACAGATGAACAATACAATAACCAAAATAAAAACTACACTAGAAGGAATCAATAGCAGAATAACTGAGGCAGAAGAACGGATAAGTGGACCTGGAAGACAGAATGGTGTATTTCACTGCTGAGGAACAGAATAAAGAAAAAAGAATGAAAAGAAATGAAGACAGCCTAAGAGACCTCTGGGACAACATTAAACACAACAACATTTGCATTTTAGGGGTCCTAGAAGGAGAAAAGAGAGAGAAAGGACCAGAGAAAATGTTTGAAGAGATTATAGTCGAAAACTTCTCTAACATGGGAAAAGAAATAGCCACCCAAGTCCAGGAAGGGCAGCGAGTCACATACAGGATAAACCAAGGAGAAACACCCTGAGACACATAGTAATCAAATTGGCAAAAATTAAAGACAAAGAAAAATTATTGAAAGCAGAAAGGGAAAAATGACAAATAACATACAAGGGAACTCCCATAAGGTTAACAACTGATTTCTCAGCAGAAATTCTACAAGCCAGAAGGGAGTGGCACGATATACTTAAAGTGATGAAAGGGAAGAACTTACAACCAAAATTACTCTACCCGGCAAGGATCTCATTCAGATGCGATGGAGAAATCAAAAGCTTTACAGACAAGCAAAAGCTAAGAGAATTCAGCACCACCAAATCAGCTCTACAGCAAATGCTAAAGGAACTTCTCTAAGTGGGAAACACAAGAGAAGAAAAGGACCTACAAAAACAAGCCCAAAACAAGTAAGAAAATGGTAACAGGAACATACATATCGATAATTACCTTAAATGTGAATGGATTAAATGCTCCAACCAAAAGACACAGGCTTGCTGAATGGATACAAAACCAAGACTCATATATTTGCTGTCTACAAGAGACCCACTTCAGACCTAGGGACATATACAGACTGAAAGTGAGGGGATGAAATAAGATATTCCATGCAAATGGAAATCAAAAGAAAGCTGGAATAGTAATCCTCATATCAGATAAAATAGACTTTATAATAAAGAATGTTACAACAAACAAGGAATGAAACTACATAATGAAAAAGGGATCAATCCAAGAAGAAGATGTAACAATTATAAATATATATGCACCCAACATAGGAGCACCTCAATACATAAGGCAACTGCTAACAACTCTAAAAGAGAAAATCGACAGTAACACACTAATAGTGGGGGACTTTAAAACTTCACTTACACCAATGGACAGATCATCCAAAATGAAAGTAAATAAGGAAACACAAGCTTTAAATGACACAATAGACCAGATAGATTTAATTGATATTTATAGGACATTCCATCCAAACCCAGCAGATTACACTTTCTTCTCCAGTGTGCATGGAACATTCTCGAGGATAGATCACATCTTGTGTCACAAATCAAGCCTCAGTAAATTTAAGAAAATTGAAATCATATCAAGCATCTTTTCTGACCACAATGCTATGAGATTAGAAATGAATTACAGGGGGAAATACGTAAAAACCACAAAAACATGGAGGCTAAACACTATGTTACTAAATAATGAAGAGATCACTGAAGAAATCAAAGAGGAAATCAAAAAATACCTAGAGACAAATGACAGTGAAAACATGATGATCCAAAACCTATGGGATGAAGCAAAAGCGGTTCTAAGAGGGAACTTTATAGCTATACAAGCCGACCTTAAGAAACAAGAAAAATCTCAAATAAATAATCTAACCTTACACCTAAGGGAACTAGAGAAAGAAGAACAAACAAAACCCAACGTTAGCAGAAGGAAAGAAATCATAAAGATTAGAGCAGAAATAAATGAAATAGAAACAAAGAAAACAACAGCAAAGATCAATATAACTAAAAGCTGGTTCTTTGAGAAGATAAACAAAATTGATAAACCATTAGCCAGACTCATCAAGAAAAAGAGGGAGAGGACTCAAATCAATAAAATTAGAAATGAAAAAGGAGAAGTTACAATAGACACCGCAGAAATACAAAGCATCCTAAGAGACTACTACAAGCAACTCTATGTCAATAAAATGGAAAACCTGGAAGAAATGGACAAATTCTTAGAAAGGTATAAGCTTCCAAGACTGAACCAGGAAGAAATAGAAAATATGAACAGTCCAATCACAAGTAATGAAATTGAAACTGTGATTAAAAATCTTCCAACAGGGCTTCCCTGGTGGCACAGTGGTTGAGAGTCTGCCTGCCGATGCAGGGGATACGGGTTCGTGCCCCGGTCCGGGAAGATCCCACATGCTGTGGAGCGGTAGGCTCGTGAGCCATGGCCGCTGAGTCTGCGTGTCCGGAACCTGTGCTCCGCAACGGAAGAGGCCACAACAGTGAGAGACCTGCGTACTGCAAAAAAAAAAAAAAAAAAAAAAAAAAATCTTCCAACAAACCAAAGTCCAGGACCAGATGGCTTCACAGGTGAATTCTATCAAACATTTAGAGAAGAGCTAACACCCATCCTTCTCAAACTCATCCCAAAAATTGCAGAGGAAGGAACACTCCCAAACTCATTCTATGAAGCCACCATCACCGGATACCAAAACCAGACAAAGATACTACAAAAAAAGAAAATTACAGACCAATATCACTGATGAACACAGATGCAAAAATCCTCAACAAAATACTAGCAAGCAGAATCCAACAACACATTAAAAGGATCATACACCATGATCAAGTGGTATGTATCCCAGGGATGCAAGGATTCTTCAATATACGCAAATCAATCAGTGTGATACACCATATTAACAAATTGACGAATAAAACCCATAAGATCATCTCAATAGATGCAGAAAAAGCTTTTGATGGAATTCAATACCCATTTATGATAAAAACTCTCCAGAAAGTGGGCATAGAGGGAACATACCTCAACATAATAAAAGCCATATATGACAAACCCACAGCAAACATTCTCAATGGTGAAAAACTGAAAGCATTTCCTCTAAGATCAGGAACAATACAAGGATGTTCACTCTCACCACCATTATTCAACATAATTTTGGAAGTCCTAGCCTCGGCAATCAGAGAAGAAAAAGAAATAAAAGGAATCCAAATTGGAAAAGAAGAAGTAAAACTTGTCACTGTTTGCAGATGACATGATACTATACATAGAGAATCCTAAAAATGCCACCGGAAAACTACTAGAGCTAATGAATGAAGTTGGTAAAGTTGCCAGATACAAAATTACTGCACAGCAATCTCTTGCATTCCTATACACTAATGATGAAAAATCTGAAAGAGAAATTAAGGAAACACTCCAATTTACCATTGCAACAAACAGAATAAAATACCTAGGAATAAACCTACCTAGGGAGACAAAAGACCTGTATCCAGAAAAGTATAAGACACTGATGAAAGAAATTAAAGGTGATACAAACAGATGGAGAGATATACCATGTTCTTGGACTGGAAGAATCAATATTGTGAAAATGATTATAGTACCCAAAGCAATCTACAGTTTCAGTGGAATTCCTATCAAATTACCAATGGCATTTTTTTACGGAACTAGAACAATTAATCTTAAAATTTGTATGGAGACACAAAAGATCCCGAATAGCCAAAGCTGTCTTGAGGGAAGAAAACAGAGCTGGAGGAATCAGACTCCCTTACTTCAGACTATAGTACAAAGCTACAGTAATCAAGACAATATGGTACTGGTAGAAAAACAGAAACATAGATCAATGGAACAAGATAGAAAGCCCAGAGGTAAACCTACACACCTATGGTCAACTAATCTATGACAAAGGAGGCAAGGATATACAATGGAGAAAAGACAGTCTCTTCAATAAGTGGTGCTGGGAAAACTGGACACTTACATGTAAAAGGATGAAATTAGAATACTCTCTAACACCATACACAAAAATAAACTCAAAATGGATTTGAGACCTAAATGTAAGACTGGACACTATAAAACTCTGAGAGGAAAACATAGGAAGATCACTCTTTGACATAAATCACAACAAGATCTTTTTTGATCCACGTCCTAGAGTAATGGAAATAAAAACAAAAATAAACAAATGGGACCTAGTGAAACTTCAAAGCTTTTGCACAACAAAGGAAACCATAAACAAGATGAAAAGACAACCCTCAGAATGGGAGAAAATATTTGCAAACGAATCAATGGACAAAGGATTAATCTCCAAAGTATATAAACAGCTCATGCAGCTTAATATCAAAGAAACAAACAACCCAATCCAAAAAATGGGCAGAAGAGCTAAAGAGACATTTCTCCAAAGAAGACAAACAGATGGCAAGAAGCACATGAAAAGCTGCTCAACATCACTAATTATTAGAGAAATGCAAATCAAAACTACAATGAGGTATCACCCCGCACCAGTTAGAATGGGCATCATCAGAAAATCTACAGACAACAAATGCTGGAGAGGGTGTGGAGAAAAGGGAACCCTCTTGCACTGTTGGTGCAAATGTAAATTGATACAGCCACTCTGGAGAACAGTATGGAGGTTCCTTTAAAAACTAAAAATAGAATTACTATATGATCCAGCAATCCCACTAGTGGGCATATACACAGAGAAAACCAGAATTCAAAAAGACACATGCACCCCAATGTTCATTGCAGCACTGTTTACAATAGCCAGGTCATGGAAGCAACCTATATGCCCATCGGCAGACAAATGGATAAAGAAGATGTGGTACATATATACAATGGAATATTAGTCAGCCATAAAAAGGAACGAAATTGATTCATTTGTTGAGATGTGGATCTCTCTAGAGACTGTCATACAGAATGGAGTAAGTCAGCAAGTGAAAAACAAATATTGTGTATTAACGCACGTATGTGGAACCTAGAAAAATGGTACAGATGAACCAGTTTTCAGGGCAGAAGTTGAGACACAGATGTAGAGAACAAACGTATGGACACCAAGGGGCGAAATCCGCGGGGAGGTGGGGATGGTGGTGTGCTGAATTTTGTGATTGGGATTGACATGTATACACTGATGTGTATTAAATTGATGACTAATAAGAACCTGCTGTATAAAAAAGTAAAATAAATTTTTTTTTAAAAAGCAAAAATAATTTTACCTTCAGCTTCTATTATTTCTTTTTCACAATGCCTGGAACTTAATGATAACATATGCAACATGCAAAGAAGCAGAAACAAGTGACCCCAAATCAAAAGAAAAAGTAGTCAATAAGAGCAGACCAACAAACAATTGGAGTCCCAGAGGAAAAAGAAAGTCATATAAAGAACATGTCAATAAATGATGGTCAAATTTTTTTCAAATGTAATAAAAAATATTGACCCACAGGTCTCAGAAGCTCATTAAGTGCTTCTCATAAGATGAAAACCTTACCACACCATACACACAGAGGCACATGCCTGTCAATCTGCTGAAATCCAAAACAAAAGAGAAAAATATTGAAAGCAGCAAGAGAATAAATGCACATTACATATAGGGGAGAAATGATACAAATTTTGCCTGATTTGTCATCAGAAACAATGGAAGCCAAAAGATAATGGAATGCCATTTCTGAAGCACTTAATGAAAAAGAACTGTCATGATAATTATGTGCATAGTTGAAGTAATCATTCAAATATGAAGGCATGTTTTCACATGAGCAGAAGTTGAGAGACTTGTTGGCAATAGACCAACACAGCAGACATGCTAAAGGAAGTTCTTCAGGCTAAAGCATCCTGTAAATCCAGAAATTTGGATTGATAAGAAGGAATAAAGAGTGGTGGAAATAGTAAATATGTGGGTAAATAAAAAAATTAATTAAATTGTTAAACAATTTAAAGCAAAAATAATTACAGTTAATATAATTAATATACAAATACTATATATGACAGCAACAGCACAAAGGACAGGAAAGAGGTAAACTGAAGTGTACTCTTACAAGTTTCTCACACTGTATGGGAAGTGGTATAATATTAAGTAGATTATTATGAGTTAAGGAAGCATAGTGTCATCATGAGAGTATCCATTAAAACATTAAGACAACGAGACATAGCTAAGGAACCAATAGAAGTGATTAAACTGATTAATAAGAAGTTGATCCAATGGAAGTAAAAGAAAGGAGGAAAAAGAAACAAGAACAGACAGAGGTATAGAAAACAAATATAGTGGTAGTCTTAAGCACAACTTAAGATATCATAATTAAGAATCAGTAATTTAAAACAATAATTATGTTCTATGTAGATGGCTTAAAAACTTAAAAGGCACAGATTGTTAGGATTAAAAAAAAGCAAAACCCAACTATGTGCTGCCTACAAAGGATCACCTTAAATAAGACACAAGTAGTACCCTGTGAAATAAGTAGCATACTTATAGCATACTTTGAAATATCATAAGTCAGGAAATCACAAGTGAAATTTAAAAATATTTTAAACTGCATGTTAATAAAAGCACAAAATATCAAAATATGTGAGATGCATTTACAGCAAAGTTTTGAGGGAAGTTTATACCTCTAAAGGCCTATATTAGAAAAGAAGAAAAGTTCAAGTTACAAAGCTAATAAAAAGAGTAAATTAGGGGCTTCCCTGGTGGCGCAGCGGTTGAGAGTCCACCTGCCGATGCAGGGGACGCGGGTTCGTGCCCCGGTCCGGGAGGATCCCGCGTGCCGCGGAGCGGCTGGGCCCGTGAGCCATGGCCGCTGGGCCTGCGCGTCCGGAGCCTGTGCTCCGCAGCGGGAGAGGCCGCAGCAGTGGGAGGCCCGCGTATCGCAAAAAAAAAAAAAAAAAAGAGTAAATTAAACCCAAATAAGTTAAAAAAAAAAAAAAAGGGAAAAATGATAAGTGGGGAATCAAAGACAAAAAAGAAAAATCAATAAAGCTGAGTTATTTGAATAGAATAATGAAATTGACAAATCCTTATGAAGGTGATGAGAGAGCAAGAGAGAGAGGAAGAAGAGATGAATGAAGAAGGGCTATTAATTAACCATATCAAAAATGAGAAATCTTATTAGAATGTAATGCTTAATAATGAAATATTATGAACAACTTTATGCAATGGTTAAATTCCTTGAAAACTACAACTGACATAACTGACACACAGTAAAATAGAAAATGTTGGTAGCCCTATATTTGTTAAATAAACTGAATTTATAATTAAAAAAATTCCCCCAAAGAGACGTCCAGGCCTAGATGCCTTCACAAGAATTCTATCAAACATTTAAGGAAGAAATAACACAAATCATACCCAAATTATTTCACAAACCACAGGAGGAGGGAACACTTCTAACTTATTTGTGAAAACAGTACAAACTTGATACCATAATCTTAATGACAAAGACATAACAAGTAAAATTACAGACCAAAATTGATTGTATTTCTAGATTTGAAACATCATCAGTCAAGAAAGCAACTTTTGGACTTCCCTGGTGGTCTAGGTGGTAAGACTCCACGCTCCCAATGCAGGGGACCCGAGTTTGATCCCTGGTCAGGAAACTAGATTCCTGCATGCATGCTGCAACTAAAAGTTCACATGCCTCAACTAAGAGTCTGCATTCCCGCATGTGCAACTAAGGATCTGCATGCCGCAACTCAGACCCTGCACAGCCAAAATGAATAAATATTTTTTTTTAAAAAAAGAAAGCAACTTTTATTCATGGCAAGTAGAGCTTATGTGAAAGTCAGTGTTACTTGTCATTGCACAAAGCTATCTCATATGGTGGATGCAGCTCAGTGAAATGTCTTCTCTTCTTGGTTAGTGAGTTGTCTCCTCATGGGCCGCCTTTGATGGGAAAATATGGCAAAAATAGAGTAGTCACTGGCAAGTAAGTTGAGCTTCTGTGTTTGTGCATGTGTGTGTGTATTTATAGGAGTGTCATGGGTTAGAGTTGTGAATATCTTATTTGGAATAAGTTGAATATAAGGTTTGTGGTGAAGGATAAAATCTTTCTCATATAAGAAGGATTTTTTTGGACTGGGTTTATGAATTATTGGAATTATATAGTAATTTCTGAAGTCTTTTTATGTGAATGTTTATTCTTTGTTCACTATTTCCAAAATATAATAAGTATTGCCCAAAATACTTTTGGATTACCCCAAATCCAAAAAGTAAACTCTCTGTGAGGCATGGGAAAATTTCAAGGATTGCAGAAAATTTGAATTAAATGCATTCTGAGCATGTCACTTCCAAAAAATGGAACTTACTTTTTAGAGCAGTTTTTTAAATTGAAGTATAGTTGATTTGCAATGTTGTGTTAGTTTCAGGTGTACAGCAAAGTGATTCAGTTATACATACATATATCTATTTTTTTTCATATTCTTTTTCCTTATAGGTTATTATAAAATATTGAGTATAGTTCCCTGTGCTATACAGTAGGTCCTTGCTGGTTAGAGCAGTTTTAAGTTCATAGCAAAACTGAGCAGAAAGTACAGAGTTCTTATACACACCCCGCCTCCACACATCCATAGCCTCTCCCATTGTCAACATCCCTAACTAGACTGGTACATTTGTCACAATTGTACTAACCTACATTAACACATCATTATCACCCGAAGTTCAGAGTTTACATTAGCATCCACTCTTACTATTGCATATTTTATGGATTTGGATAAATGTATAATAACAAGTATCCATCATTATAGTATCATACAGAGTATTTTTACTGCCCTAAAAATCCTCTGTTCTCTGCCTGTTACTGTCTAGGAGTTTTATAGTTTTGTGTTTTACATTTAGGGGTGCTAGTGTGAATGATATTGTGTTTTGAATTTTAAATTCCACTTGTTCATTGCTGGTATATAGGAAAGCAATTTGCTTTTGTATAATAACTTTGTATCCTGCAACCTTGGTATAATTTCTTATTAGTTCCAGGAGACTTATTGTTGTTGTTGTTGATTCTTTTGGATTTTCTACTTAGACAATCATATCATCTGTGAGCAAAGACAGTTTTATTTCTTCCTTCTCAATATGTACACCTTTTAATTTGCTTTTCTTGTTATATTTCAATAGCTAGGAGTTCCAATGCAATGTTAAAATGGAGTGGTACGAGAAAACATCTTTGCCTTCATCCTGATCTCAGAGGGAGAACTTCTAGATTCTCACTGTTAAATATGATGTTAGCTGTAGGTTTTTTTGTAGAAGTTCTTTATCAAGTTCAGGAAGTTTTCCTCCTAGTTTTTTGAGTGTTTTTATCATGACAGGATAAAATCATTTGGATTTTGTCAAATTTTTTTTCTGCAACTATTGATGTGATTACTTAATTTTTCTTCTTTGCCTGTTGATATAAGGAATTACATTAGTTGATTTTCAAACATTGTACCAACCTGCATATCTGGATAAATGCCACTTAGTCATGGTGTATGATTCTTTTTATACATTGTTGGATTCAATTTGCTAATATTTTGTTGAGAATTTTTACATCTATCTTCATGAGAGATATTGGTCTTTAGTTTTCTTTTCTTATAATTTCTTTGTCTGGTTTTGGTATTAAGGTAATTCTGGCCTCATAGAATAAGTTAGGAAGTATCCCCTCTGCTTCTATCAGTTCAAAGAGGTTGTAGAGAGTTGGTATAGTTTCTTCCTTAAATGTTTGGTGGAATTCACCTGTGAACCCATTTTGGATTGATGCTTTCTATTTTAGAAGGTTATTATTGATTCAGTTTCTTTAATAGATATAGACCTGTTCACAAGGTCTGTATCTTCTTTTGTGAGTTTTGGCAGACTGTTTCTTCCAAGGAATTGTCCCGTTTCACGTAGGTTATCACATTTTCTCTTTAGGTAATGGTTATTTGTATGTCTAGTGCACTAACACTTATGATTAATTGTTGATAATCTTCAGTAACATCTTTAGGAGATGGGTGTCAATAAACCAAACTTCCTATTCCGAAAAAAATAACTAGGAGGTTTTTCATGGACTGGGACTGCATATTACTCTGAATTTGTGATCTCCACAGATATTTACCTTACCATTAGCTATGCTCATTTACTCATTCATTCGTACATTAAAGAGTCTTAAGTAAGTATCTTGGGAAGGCCAAGCTCTATCTTAAGGTTCAGGGACTCTGATTAATTACCACTGAGTTGGCATGATCTATTAAACACAGGTTATTCATTTCAGGAAATTAGTATTTTTACCTTTTGGCCAAAATATATATCTGTGGCTTTCAAGCAAGCTTGTTGCAGCCTTCCGTGGATCAAACTGTTGTATCTCATGTGTAGTCTTCTTTTTAAAAAAAATACAGCATCAACAAATGGAAATGTTCTGATTTCAGACTACTGTATAATTGTGTTGTTTGAGCCATAGGTCAGAACCCAAACATATATGAGCAGAGGAGCTTTCCTTGAAGGGAATGGTTGTTAGTTTGGGATCAGGGAATAAGGACCTCCATGTTGGCCTTGCACTGAAGGGGGAAAAATCATTTATATTCTTTTAGAGGCTTGGAGGCAGATTGGCCCAGATTTGAAGCCCTGAGATGCCTAGAACATTTCTGCTGATGGAGGGTGAGGGTACGGGTGGTGGAAGTCATCAGTGGCTCTTTGGCACATGATATCAAGCTGAAAGCAAAGGAAGAACTGGCAGGAAGAGTCTCTAGAATGGATCTGAGTCCAATAGGAGTTTTAGCCTAATTTATTATCCTTGAATCTTCCATAAGGTCTTGTTGAAAGGTATAGCACAGTCTCTCCTATGCTGAGGGGATTTTAGGAGAGGAATAGTGCATATTTGGAGAAATTGATAATAGGATTGCATTGTTTTCTATCCTTTTATCTATTTTCAATATTGCCCACTAGTTATGCCCATCAAGTAGCATGGAGCCCAGCACAGAGCTCATGAGGGTCACCTGAGGCAAGGAAGTGGCAAGTTAAGAAGGCTGGATGGAAAAATCTGATGGACTCATGAGAGGAGAGGCAGACAGTACCTTCAAACCTCTAACAAATATCTGGGAAAAAATTCAAAGGGAGCTAATTTCAGGCATAAATACAAGAAGACTTGAGGCTTATAATTTGGATTATACATGCAAATACAAAAACTCAAGGACTACCAAAATGAACTATTGGCACTCAGAACACTATCACAGTGGATTCCGCCTTGTGAGTTGTTACTTGGATGGGTTGACTTAGGAGATGGGCCAGTCTGCATTTAACCCTTCCTGGTGTTTCACTTTTGCTGTCATTGTCCTTTTTCTAAAGTATTATAATTTAAAAAATATGGTTCATTGTTTGCTCTCTGTCCCTATTTATCAAATTAAGGAGTTTTAACGAGAAAAGAAACAAAATAATTTAATTGTTTCTAACCAGTTATTTCCTTTCCCTTCCTTTCTTCCTCCCTTCTTCCTCCCTTCCTTTTATCTCTTGTTCTCTCTCTCTCTCCTTCTCTTTCTTCCTCAGAAAAAACCTTACATTTATTAAACACCTACAACCTGCCTAGCACTGTCACACACATTCAGTAAACAACAGGTTACTATAACATAGCATAGCGCTTAAGAGCCTGAACTAAATAGCTTGAATGGGTTGAAATCCAGGCGCCACCCATATTAACCAGTGTTAAGTATGGTACAGACAATACTATGTATAAGTTTCAATTTGGGCAAACAGAAAGACTGCATGACTCCTTACAAGTAGATGGTATCCTGTGAATAATTTTAGCCAATAGAGTATTAGTAAGAATTATATGTATCACTTCTGAGTTGGGGTAGATGTATATCTCGTGTGCCTTACCCATGTTCTATACCCCTCAACCATCTCTACCTGCTGGCTGGATGACACTAGTGTGAAATAGAAGGTACAGAAAAGCAGAGCCCCAGTAAGGTGGGAGCCTGAATCCCTTCAAAGCACTTAGGAGAATGCTGCCCGGGAGAGCTGCTTTAACTTTGTATTAAAACTAGACTTTGTATTAGAACTAGACTTTGTATAAAGCCACTGAAGTTTTGAGATTATTTTTACATCAATTAATGCTGATTACCCTAATACATTACTTCTGGCAAATTCCCTAACATCTAGGCATCAATTTCCTCATCAGTAAAGTGGAGATAAAATTAACACCTACTTCATAGAGAGTCATTACAGATATTAAATGGAGTCAGGCAACAATTGTCAGAGTTAAAATAATTTTATAAAACAGTAAGTTTTATGTTCAATTTTACAAATCAGGGCACCAAGGCATAGAAATATTAGGTAGGTTGTGTCGGTCAAAATTCTTTTATGGCTTATTTAAGCAAACATAAAATATTTTAATTTTATTGCTAGACATTTCAATGGGTGAATCTGGCTTTTGGGCATACTTGGATTCAGAGACTTAAACAGTGTTATAAGAGCTCTCTGTATTTCTCTCGAAATACACCCTCAGCTCTCCTTTCTTTTAGTGGCTTAATTCTCATGTGCATTCTGGCTCAATAGCAAAAGATGGCCACCATTGACTTAGCAATTACATCAACCATGAAGAGTCCTTTTCTTGACCTTGTCTGGCTCACATTCCCATCCATGGATCTGTCACTACCTTGCAGAGGATGGCTTACAGGTATTGACCATTCTAGCTTTGAACCCAGTGTCTGGCAGAGAAGATTAGAATATGTATTTTACAGACCCACCAAGCTTGTATGCTATCAGGGTGAGAGGACTTTTCAAAGGAAAATGAAGGCACTGTGACCCAGTAAAAGGTGCAGAGGCAAAAGCAACTGATGCCCACTGTAAAAGCTGGCAAAGGTCTATGTATCGTAGCAAGTATATCAAGCCAGGCTTATGTGATTTTGAGACCAAGCTGCCACAAATAGACATTTTGGTTGGTGACAGACTAACTTGTAAATATCCTGAGCTTGTCTCCAACACTCATCGCAAAGTTACATTGAAAGGACAGTTAGTACAAGTCAGAGATTTGATTGGGTTTTAGGTACTCAAACTGATGTTCTTCCTGAAAGGATAGCTGCTTTGTCCTAACTGTGCTCTAAAACTATAATTATAATTAGTATTGATTTATTCATTGCTTCCTACTGTTTATTAAGTGAGGAATACAGCTTATACATGTTAGTTTCCTAAGATTTAGCTATCCTCTTTAAGTACATAAGATTAGTTTAACACCTTTGGCATGTATTCCAAGTAATAGAATATACTCTAATTAGATCTGCAAAAGCTGTTACCTTGATTACCAGACAATACTAGTTATCTTGTCAGTCATTGATCTCATAATTATAAGGGAGGATGCTGTTATTTTCAAATGATCTGGGCTAAATTCTGCCTTTGAGTTCAGGGGCTCTAACTGAGTCCTAGCCCAGTAGATATTTACGCTATTCTTGTGCACACAGCAATTAGCTGCAATTCTTTATCCTCAAGGCTTTAAAATTAAAATACTTTACAATCATACCAAATAGGCTCAAATCACCTAATCCCACACCCTAACATAACAGTTTACATTTAAATCCATAAATGGTAAGAAAAAGAATTACATTCCATCTCTAATTAAATTAGCTTAATTTTAATCAGTAGACATTATTTGTAGATTTTTCTTAATGTCTATCACAATTTGCACAAAGTGTTTTACCTTTTTGCTTGAGAAGATAATAATCTTTATTTTACCTTATGTGGGATTTCTAAAGAAGTATATTTCACTCTGTTATGTTGTATATTTGCTTTTAGAACATATCACATATGTAGTCCCTTTCTGTAGGAATAGACTAATATTTTACCATATGCATCTTCAGGTTAGCAGTTATATGTTTTTCATCTTTTTAACACTCACAAGCCTTAGGACTTACTTCACGTTATTAGATGCAACACAGGTCTTTACAGAGCAGGAGTGATGACTGGACATTTAGAAGGCAACAACTGCAATAGCACACTTTAAATTCCTTAAACACCTCCCGTGCTCTACTTTCCTGGCCTTTTGGCTTTTACCTGGACTCTAAAAACAAAGAACCCATTTTCAGGAAGGCCTCATTGTTCAAGTAGGTTTTTTTTTTTAATGTTGAACTAAAAATCTGATTTGCAATAACTTTTACCTGTTGGCCTAATGGACCTAATATGACTCCTTGGAATGACAATACAAATCTAAATCCTCTTTATGTTACATTGTTGATGAGAAAAAGTCATAAAACTGCTTGTATTAGGTAAAAAAAATTAATATCATGAACAAGCTTGAAATATGGGTTCAGTGGATTCAAGCCCTGCCTTTGCCACTTTCCCCCAGTTGGTTTTTAGCACACCATTTAAACGTTTTTAGCCTCGGTTTACTTATCTAGAAATTAAAGACAGTAGTAATATTAGCTCTATCTTCTAAAAGTTTATTTTTATCTCAAGTTTATGGTTGTATAATTTTCATACCAAGAATTTCACCCTCCATAAGTATAGTTTATTGAGTTTTGAAAAACATAAAGCCAGGTACTTAAGATATATCTCAAAAAGTTCTCTTGTGCTTTGAAATAAGTTCCCTCTTCCAACCTGCAGCCCCTGGCAACTACTTGTCTGATCTCTGTCTTTATAATTTTGTCTTCTTCAGATTGTCATATAAATGTCACCATAGAGTATGCAGCCTTTTGTATCTGGCTTCTGTCAGTGCAGTGCTTTTGAGATTCTTCCTACTGTTGCATGCACGTACACATTATTCCTTTCTATTACCAAGTAGTATTCCATTATATCCGTGTACTACAATTTGTTTACTGATTCACCAGCTGATGGACTTTTGGGGTTGTTTACAGTTTTGGGTGATAAACATTTGCATGCGGGTTTTTGTAGCTATATGTTGTCATTTCTCTTGGGTAAATATCTAGGAGTGGAACGGCTGGGTTGTATGGCAAGTGTAATAAACTGTCTAACTCCATTTTTGATGTTTGAACAAAGATACCTTTCAAGCGCCATCCTTCTCCCTTTCTATCTTTTCTACATCTGGGCAAGCCATAAAAACACCCATGTGCTCCCTCCCTTAGTGCCAATGGAGAAGTTCAAACTATTCTGTAATCCTCACCTTGGTCCTAACCACAATAAAAAACAAAGTCATCAGGGCTTCCCTGGTGGCGCAGTGGTTGAGGGTCCGCCTGCCGATGCAGGGGACACGGGTTCGTGCCCCGGTCTGGGAGGATCCCACATGCCGCGGAGCGGCTGGGCCCGTGAGCCATGGCCGCTGAGCCTGCGCGTCCGGAGCCTGTGCTCCGCAGCGGGAGAGGCCACAGCGGTGAGAGGCCCGCGTACCACAAAAAAAAAAAAAAAAAAAAGTCATCACTCCTTCCTTTGTTCAAGTCATTTTGAACTGGCTTGGGTGCTTCCCTTGCTCTCCCCAGAAAGTCTCATTATGTGAATAATAAACTTTTTCTTATTCTCTTGCATCAGTTGATGCATATGTGGCATCAATTGTCTTGATATCTGAACCAGTTTAGGGAAGGGAGGATTGATCCTGCCTTCAGCAAGACTACCACAAAATAATGAGCATGGGTTTAACTTTATACGAAAATGTCAACTCTCTTCTAAAATAGCTGTACCATTTTGTATTTCTACCAGTGACATATGAGGGTTCTAGTTGCTCTGCAGCTCTGCATTGTCACTAACACTTAGCATTTTGAGCCTTTATTATTTTAATCATTCTAGTAGATATGGGTTTTTAATTTGCATTTTCCTAATAAATAATGATGTTGAATAATTACCCCCACGTACTTATTTGTAATCATTTCCAATTAGTGTATCTTCTTTGGTGCAATGTCTATTCAAACCATTTGGCTATTTTCAACTGGATTGTTTCTTATCTTACTATTGAATTTTAAGAGATTTTGCATATATATTCTAAGTCCTTTATAAGGTATATTTTGCAAATATTTATTCCCATCTGTGTTTTTTTTTCCATTTTCTTACTATCTTGCAAAGAACAGAAATTGTTAATTTTGTCAATTTACCAATAATTTGTTTTATGGTTTGTGCTTTTAGTGTCATATCCAAGAAATATTTACCTAATCCAGGCTTACAAAGATTTCTTCCTTTGATTTTTCACAGAACTTTTAGAATTTTTAGCTACTATTATATGGTTCAAGATAATGGAATAAAGGTTCAGGTTCTGTTTGATATTGTTTCAGTTTTACATATGGATGTCCAGTTGTCCAGTATTTGTTGAAAAATGTGTCCATTGCTTTTGAATTACCTTGACAACTTTGTTGAAAATCAACTGGGCACAAACGTGTGAGTCTATTTCTGGACTCGCTTTTCTTCTCCATTGATACTATCCTTATGTCAATACTGTACTGTCTTGATATTGCAGTTTTATATAAATCTTGAAATCAAACAGAATGAATTCTCTATATTTAGTTTTCTTTTTTTTTAAACATCTTTATTGGAGTATAATTGCTTTACAATGTTATATTAGTTTCTGCTGTATAAAAAAGTGAATCAGCTATAGGTATACATATATCCACATAACCCCTCCCTCTTGCTTCTCCCTCCCACCCTCCCTATCCCACCCCTCTAGGTGGTCACAAAGCACTGAGCTGATCTCCTTGAGCTATGTGGCTGCTTTCCACTAGCTATCTATTTTACATTTGGTAGTATATATATGTCAATGCCACTCTCTCACTTCATCCCAGCTTACCCTTCCCACGCCCCATCCATGTCCTCAAGTCCATTCTCTATGTCTGTGTCTTTATTCCTGTCCTGCCACTAGGTCCATCAGAACCTTTTTTTTTTTTTTTTTTTTAGATTCCATATATATGTGTTAGCATATGGGATTTGTTTTTCTCTTTCTGACATACTTCACTCTGTATGACAGACTCTAGGTCCATCCACCTCACTACAAATAACTCAGTTTCATTTCTTTTTATGGCTGAGTAATATTCCATCATATATATGTGCCATATCTTCTTTATCCATTCATCTGTCAGTGGACACTTAGGTTGCTTCCTTGTCCTGACTATTGTAAATAGAGCTGCAATGAACATTGTGGTACATGACTCTTTTTGAATTATGGTTTTCTCAGGGCATATGCCCAGTAGTGGGATTGCTGGGTCATATTATTTTTAGTTTCTTAAGGACCCTCCATACATTTCTCCATAGCGGCTGTATCAGTTTACATTCCCACCAACAGTGCAAGAGGCTTCCCTTTTCTCCACATCCTCTCCAGCATTTACTGTTTGTAGATTTTTTGATGATGGCCATTCTGACTGGTGTGAGGTGACACCTCATTGTGGTTTTGATTTGCATTTCTCTAATGATTAGTGATGTTGAGCATCCTTTCATGTGTTTGTTGGCAATCTGTATATCTTCTTTGGAGAAATGTCTTTTTAGGTCTTCTGCCCATTTTGGATTAGGTTGTGTTTTTTTTTTGATATAGAGTTTCATGAGCTGCTTGTAAATTTTGGAGGTTAATCCTTTGTCAGTTCCTTTCTTTGCAAATATTTTCTCCCATTCTGAGTGTTGTCTTTTCATCTTGTTTATGGTTTCCTTTCTTGTGCAAAAGCTTTTAAGTTTCATTAAGTCCCATTTGTTTATTTTTGCTTTTATTTCCATTTCTCTGGGAGGTGGGTCAAAAAGGATCTTGTTGTGATTTATGTCATAGAGTGTTCTGCCTATGTTCTCCTCTAAGAGTTTTATAGTGTCTGGCCTTACATTTAGGTCTTTAATCCATTTTGAGTTTATTTTTGTGTATGGTGTTAGGGAGTGTTCTAATTTCATTCTTTTACACGTAGCTGCCCAGTTTTCCCAGCACCACTTATTGAAGAGGCTGTCTTTTCTCCATTTTATATGTTTGCCTCCTTTATCAAAGATAAGGTGACCATATGTGCATGGGTTTATCTCTGGGCTTTCTATCCTGTTCCATTGATCTATATTTCTGTTTTTGTGCCAGTACCATACTGTCTTGATTACTGTAGCTTTGTGGTGTAGTCTGAAGTCCGGGAGCCTGATTCCTCCAGCTCCATTTTTCTTTCTCAAGATTGCTTTGGCTATTCGGGGTCTTTTGTGTTTCCATACAAATTGTGAATTTTTTTGTTCTAGTTCTGTGATAAATGCCATTGGTAGTTTGATAGGGATTGCATTGAAACTTTAGGTTGCTTTGGGTAGTATAGTCATTTTCACAATGTTGATTCTGCCAATCCAAAAACATGGTATATCTCTCCATCTGTTTGTATCATCTTTAATTTCTTTCATCAGTGTCTTATAGTTTTCTGCATATAGGTCTTTTGTCTCCCTAGATAAGTTTATTCCTAGGTATTTTATTCTTTTTGTTGCAATGGTAAATGGGAGTGTTTCCTTAAAAATCTTTCAGATTTTTCATCATTAGTGTATAGGAATGCAAGAGATTTCTGTACATTAATTTTGTAATCTGCTCTTTACCAAATTCATTCATTAGCTCTAGTAGTTTTCTGGTAGCATCATTAGGATTTTCTATGTATAGTATCATGCCATCTGCAATCAGTGACAGTTTTACTTCTTTTCCAATTTGTATTCCTTTTATTTCTTTTTTTTCTCTGATTTCTGTGGCAAAAACTTCCAAAACTATGTTGAATAATAGTGGTGAGAGTGAACAACCTTGTCTTTTTCCTGATCTTAGAGGAAATGGTTTCAGTTTTTCTCTATTGCAAATGAGTTGGCTGTGGGTTTGTCATATATGGACTTTATTATGTTGAGGTAAGTTCCCTCTATGCCTACTTGTTTTTATCATAAATAGGTGTTGAATTTTGTCAAAAGCTTTTTCTGCATCTACTGAGACGATCACATGGTTTTTCTCCATTTTGTTAATATGGTTTATCACATTGATTGATTTGTGTATATTGAAGAATCTTTGCATTTCTGGGATAAACAAACTGCACTTGATCATGGTGTATGATCCTTTATTGTGCTGTTAGATTCAGTGTGCTAGCAATTTGTTGAGGGGTTTTGCATCTATGTTCAACAGTGATATTGGCCTGTAGTTTTCTTTCCTTGTGACATCTTTGTCTGGTTTTGGTATCAGGGTGATGGTCACCTTGTAGAATGAGTTTGGAAGTGTTCCTCCCTTTGCTATATTTTGGAAGAGTTTGAGAAGTATAGGTGTTAGCTCTTGTCTAAATGTTTGATAGAATTTTCCTGTGAGGCTACCTGCTCCTGGGCTTTTCTTTCTTGGACAATTTTTAATCACAGGCTCAATTTCAGTGCTTGTGATTGGTCTGTTTATATTTTTTTATTTCTTCCTGTTTCAGTCTCAGAAGGTTGTGCTTTTCTAAGATTTTGTCTATTTCTTCTAGGTGGTCCATTTTATTGGCATAGAGTTTCTGGTAGTAATCTCTATGATCCTTTGTATTTCTGCAGTGTCACATGTTACTTCTCCTTTTCCATTTCTAATTCCATGGATTTGAGTCTTCTCCCTTTTTTGTTGATAAGTCTGGTTAATGGTTTATCCATTTTGTTTATCTTCTCAAAGAACTACCTTTTAGTTTTATTGATCTTTGCTATTGTTTCCTTCATTACTTTTTCACTTATTTCTGATCTGGTCTTTATGATTTCTTTCCTTCTGCTAACTTTGCGTTGGTTTTTTTTTGTTGTTGTTGTTGTTCTTTCTCTAATTGCTTTATGTGTAAGGTTAGGTTTTTTTTTTTGAGATGGTTCTTATTTCTTGAGGTAGGATTGTATTGCTATAAA
This sequence comes from Kogia breviceps, assembly GCF_026419965.1. Lineage (NCBI taxonomy): Eukaryota > Metazoa > Chordata > Mammalia > Artiodactyla > Physeteridae > Kogia > Kogia breviceps. The sequence goes on along the minus strand of NC_081311.1, from coordinate 122,097,089 downwards.
CTTCCCTCTCAGAACTGCTTCTGCTGCATCCCATAAGTTTTGGGGCATTGTACTTTCATTGTCATTTGTTTCTAGGTATTTTTTGATTTCCTCTTTGATTTCTTCAGTGATCTCTTGGTTCTTTAGTAGTGTATTGATTAACCTCCATGTGTTTGTATTTTTTACAGATTTTTTTCCTGTAATTGATATCTAGTCTCATAGCATTGTGATCGGAAAAGATACTTGATATGATTTCAATTTTCTTAAATTTACCAAGGCTTGATTGTGGCCCAAGATATTGTCTAACCTGGAGAATGTTCCATGAGCACTTGAGAGAAAGTGCCTTCTGTTGTTTTTGGATGGAATGTCCTATAAATATCAATTAAGTTCATCTTGTTTAATATGTCATTTAAAGCTTGTGTTTCCTTATTTATTTTCATTTTGGATGATCTGTCCATTGGTAAAAGTGGGGTGTTAAATTCCCCTACTAAGATTGTGTTACTGTCGATTTCCCCTTTTATGGCTGTTAGCATTTGCCTTATGTACTGAGGTGCTCCTGTGTTGGGTGCATACATATTTATAATTGTTATATGTTCTTCTTGGATTGATCCCTTGATCATTATGTAGTATCCTTCTTTGTCTCTTGTAGTAGTCTTTATTTTAAAGTCTATTTTGTCTCATATGAGAATGCTACTCCAGCTTTCTTTTGATTTCGAATTGCATGGAATATCTTTTTCCATCCCCTCACTTTCAGTCTGTATGTGTCCCTAGGTCTGAAGTGGGTCTCTTGTAGAGAGCATATAGGCGGGTCTTGTTTTTTTATCCATTCAGCCAGTCTATGTCTTTTGGTTGGAACATTTAGTCCATTTACATTTATGGTAGTTATCGATATGTATGTTCCTATTACCATTTTCTTAATTGTTTGGGGGTTTGTTATCTTACGTCTTTTGCTTCTCTTGTGTTTTCTGCCTAGAGAAGTTCCTTTAGCATTTGTGGTAAAGCTTGTTTGGTGGCGCTGAATTCTCTTAGCTTTTGCTTGTCTGTAAAGGTTTTAAATTCTCCATCGAATCTGAATGAGATCCTTGCTGGGTAGGGTAATCTTGGTTGTAGGTTTTTCCCTTTCATCACTTTAAATATGTCTTGCCACTCTCTTCTGGCTTGCAGAGTTTTTGCTGAAAGATCAGCTGTTAACCTTTTGGGGATTCCCTTGTATGTTGTTTGTTTCTTTACCATTGCTGCTTTTAATATTTTTTTTCTTTGTTTTTTAATTTTTGATAGTTTGATTTATATGTGTCTTGGCCTGTTTCTCCTTGGATTTATCCTGTATGGGACTCTCTGCTCTTCTTGGACTTGACTGACTATTTCTTTTCCCATATTAGGGGAGTTTTCAGCTGTAATCTCTTCAAATATTTTCTCAGTCCCTTTCTTTTTCTCCTCTTCTTCTGAGGTGTCTAATTTGAATGTTGGTGTGTTTAATGTTGTCCCCGAGGTCTCTGAGACTGTCCTCAATTCTTTTTTCTGCTCTGCAGTATTTATTTCCATTATTTTATCTTCCAGGTCACTTATTCGTTCTTCTGCCTCAGTTATTCTGCTATTGATTCCTTCTAGAGAATTTTTAATTTCATATATTGTGTTGTTCATCATTGTTTGTTTGCTCTTTACTTTTTCTAGGTCCTTGTTAAACATTTCTTCTATTTTCTCCTTTCTATTTGCAAAATTTTGGATCATCTTTGCCATCATTACCCTGAATTCTTTTTCAGGTAGACTGCCTATTTCCTCTTCATTTGTTTGTTCTGCTCGGTTTTTACCTTGCTGCTTTATCTGCTGTGTGTTTCTCTGTCTTCTCATTTTTCTTAACTTACTGTGTTTGGGGTCTCCTTTTTTCAGGCTGCAGGTTCAGAGTTCCCATTGTTTTTGGTGTCTGCCCCCAGTGGGTAAGGTTGGTTCAGTGGGTTGTGTACACTTCCTGTTGGAGGGGACTGCTGCCTGTGTTCTGGGGATGAGGCTGGATCTTGTCTTTCTGGTGGGCAGGAACACGTCCAGTGGTGTGTTTTGGGGTGTCTGTGAACTTAGTATGATTTTAGGTAGCCTCTCTGGTAATGGGTGGGGTTGTGTTCCTTTCTTGCTAGTTGTTTGGCATGGGGTGTCCAGCACTGGAGCTTGCTGGTCATTGAGTGGAGTTGAGTCTTAGCGTTGAGATGGAGATCTCTGGGAGAGCTCTCGTCGATTCATACTATGTGGGGCCAGAAGGTCTCTCATGGTCCAATGTCCTGAGCTCAGGTCTCCCACCTCAGAGGCTCAGGACTGATCCCCAGCTGGAACACCAAGATCCTGTCAGCCACACAGCTTACATGTAAATGGGTTAAATTCTCCAATCGAAAGGCACAGGGTGGCCGGCCTTCTGCACTCTGCCTGGTCCTCCAGCCAGGCGTTGTCCTCTGTTCCTGGTCAATATGGAGAGCTTGCTTTCATCCAGGTCCAGCTGCATTCACTAGTGTCTAGAAGAAACAGCTAACACCTCCATCCTCCCTCATCCCCGTTGCAACTCATCACAATATATCTTTAGTTTTCAATATGGTTTTACTCTGTATTCTTTGCATTTCCATATTAATTTTTGTATCAGTTTGCAAATTTCAAAAAAAGTTTCCTGGGCTTTTGATTGGTATTACTTTGAATCTATAGATCAATTTTAATAGAATTGATATCATAACAATATTTCATTATCAGAATTGTGAATAAAGTGCATCTCTCCCTTAAATTAGTTTTCTTAATTTATCTCAGAAAAGTTTTATAGCTTTCAGTGTATAGGTCCTGCAGAACAGTTGGTTAAATCTACCCCTCCTGTTTTAAATGTTATTGTTATTGGCACTGTTTGTCTGATCTCAATTTCCAATTATTCATAATCAGTAAGTATAAATACAACTGATTTTTAAAAATATTTTATCATGAAAGCTTAATGGACTCACAAATTGATTTGAGTAATTTCTTTTTGGTAAATTCTTTGGGATTTTCTAAATAGATCACCATGTGGTATGTAATAAAGACAGTTTTACTTCTGCTTTGAAAATCTGAATGATATTTATTTCTTTTTCTTAACTTATTGAACAGGCTAGGACCTCCAAACAATGCTGACTAAAAAGGTTTTGAGTGAGGAAATTCTTGCCTTGTTTTTTTTGGTCTTAAAGGTGATTTCTTTAGTCTTTCATCTTTAATTCTGATGTTAGCTGTGGTTTTTTCAAAATGCCCCTTCTCTGGGGAAGGAAGTTCTTCCCATTAGTTCACTGAGAGGTTTTTTTTTTTTTTCTTTTTTAAATCATGAATAGTTATGGAATTTTGTCAAATGATTATTCTGCATCTGTGGAAATAATCTGATGGTTTTACATCTTTGATGTGTTGATATGGTGGACTACATTGATTATTTTCAAATGTTGAACCCATCTTTTGTTCTATGACATCCCACCTGTTCATAATGTATTTTCCTAAAATATTGTTTGATTTGCTTTTATAATACTCTTCAAGAAGTTTTTATCTATACCTGAGAAATACTGGTCTGTGGTTTTCTTTCTTCTATTGTCTTTGTCTGGTTTTAGTATCAGTGTGCTGGCTCCATCAAATGAGTTGGGATGTCATCTAATCTCTTCTAGTTTCAGAAAGATTTTGTGTTGAATTAATATTATTGCTTTCCTATACATTTGATAGATTTCACTAGTTAAGTCATAGTCATAGGCTATAGTTTTCTTTGGGGAAATTTTAAATTGTGAATTAAATTTAATAGAAGGCTTTTCAGATTATTTTTTTTCTTGAATAAACATTATCACTTTGTATCTTTCCAAGATATGGTTGGTCACACCTAAGTTATATGTTTATATGCATAAATTTGCTTATAACTCACTTATTATCCTTCTAATGTTACAGAATTTCCATTAATGTCCTCTCTTTCACTACTGATATTGGTAATTTGTGTCTCTTTTCTTTTTTCTTGGTTAGTCTGGCAAGAGGCTAAAAAGAATCCCAATGTTTATAAGATAAAATTCAAATAGAAAAAATATGGCAGGTATATGACAGATAAAGAGCTAAATTCCTTTACTTAACAAAAAATTCTTTCAAATCAAGAAGTACTTTAATTACAGTGGTGATCAGGACAAATTTGATCTAAACATATCTGGAATTTCCTATTTTTTTGAGAGAGACAGATAAGAAAATAATTATAGTAAAGGGTAATTAACGTTATACCAAGAACAAATACAAAAAAATATTGTGGCCAAATCTAGACCTTTTGTGAGGCTGTCCTAATTTTAATGTTCCTGCTTTGGGAAATAAAAGAATAGGAATGATGTGGAAGTAAAGAATAGCAGAGAGGGAAGTGACAATGGGAGCTGTTACCTATGTGACTTCTCCTCTAATAGTAAAGAACTTAGATGGCAATTATTAGATAGTGTCCTGGGAAGGACTGAAGATACAGACTTTGGAATCGGATTGATATTGACTAGAATCCCAGTCTCTCCATCTATCAGCTATGTTACTTTGGACAATTTATTAAATGTCAATAAGCTTTAGTTTCCTCATATGAAAAATGATAATAATGCCCACCTCATAAAATTTTTGTAAGGAATACATAAATATATATTATTTATATTATTATGTATGTATATATATATTTGCAGTTATTACTGTGCTTGGCAAAATGGTGTATCACTAATACCAGTAGTAGTTATAAGTGACATTTATGTGTAAGGAGATTTATACACATCACTCCATTAGATATCTAGAACAATTCTAAGAGAAAAACATTGTAATCGATAAATAAGTCATAGGTTTATAGACATATCAACTGGGTAGGATGGAGGCAGTGTTCCCTATTGCAAATGTCTACTTTTACTCAGGTGTTTATAGCTTAAATTTCTCTATTGTATTGTCTGTAAATTTAGGTCTTTTGGGCCTTTGCTCTCTCTAAGAATGACACTACCTGTCACACTACTACAGGACTTCTAAGATGGGGATTACTGGCATTACTTACTCAAATAACATACCATTAAATGAGAACAATCATTGATTTTCCTGGACAAATAAACATAAGCATAATCCTATGTACACATGTATTCTACATATACATATTAAATAGGTCAAGCCAAAATGTCAATGCAAGTCAATTCATGTGTCCTGAAATCCACTAAGTGCTGTGAGATGCATAGAAGAAATGTAAGTGTTGGAGATACTCTGTGTTGGCCAACCCAGCTCACATTTATTCTCAACTCTCTTCTCCCTTGCCCACTTCTACTCTAGAACCTGAAAAAAGCTAAATACTCTGTAGCTTTATTGCCTCCCTTGCAGAGAGCAGAGGCCATGTGGCACACTTCTGGCCAATGAGATATCAGTGGAGGTCTTTCTAAGAAATTTTTTTTTCCTGCAAAAGAGACAAACGCTTCTAGAATAGCTCCATTTTCTTCTCTTCTGCCTTGAACTTGAGACAACGGCAGTCATATTGCAACCATAAAGCCTCACGCATAAGAATGAAAGCCAGTATGCAAAGCAAGAGAGGCTGCAAGAAATAGAAGAGCTGATATTACTAAAAGCAGCTGATTTTGTAGGCTATCTAGCTTTTTCTCTTTGGCTGTGTGGCTCCAACATTCTCTTACATTTTTCAACATCCTAAGGGGAAGCACAATTACCTACCTAGGAATTGGGTGTCCTCTTACTTGCAGTCACAAAAGTATTCCTAACATACAATAAGACATAACTCTTCATGGAAGATAAGAAATCATGGATTCTAATATTTCCCAATAGCCCAGGCAATGGCAGTGATGTAAATACAATTTGTCCAACATATCCTCCAGAGGGGAATAAAATCAACAGTTAGAAGAAATTATATTGAACAAAACTCATGCTTTCAATATAGTTGGAAAACAGAAAATTTTAAAAATTCAAACTGACTCTAAATAGAAAAATATACATCTAATCACAGTTAGGTATCTCCTTACATGTCTACACTCCTGCTGCCAGCCTTCATAGAGAACAAGGACTGTTCAGGTAAAACCATATGGAAGAGACAAGATGGAAGTTTGCCCAGGGCTTAGACTGTTCTAAAGCCTTCACCATTAAGAGGAAGTTAACCCCTCAGTTAAAAAATTATGCAATAGATCAGAACACTGCTCACAGGACAGGTACCTAACTGTGCCCCCAGTAGGTGAGGAGGCCTTCTTAGAAAAGAAATACTCTAGGGGAGAGAAGAGGGTGTTATGGAAGAAGTACCTTTAGGAAACAATGTAGCAAAGAGAAAAAGAAGCAAGGGAGGTGGGTGGAGTTAGATCCTGCAAAGTAAAAGGAAAAACAGACAAACAAAAATGGCAAAAAAAATTGATTGCTACACAACTTCTCCACTCAGTGCTCCTTCCAGCCAAGGGCTTAACTCACCTGTAAAGAGAAAAAGACTTTAAATTTGTGCATCACGAATTAAGACTTGACTATATGCTCTATACAAGAGACACATGTTTCTTAAAGGCAAAAATAAATAAATAAATGAGAAAAAGAAAAAGTGTACTAGGCAAATAAAAACAGGAAGAATGCAGAGCAGAGATATTGGTGTCAGAGAAGTAGAATCAAAATATATAGCACTTAGAGTGATTAAAGGATACCTTTAAATGTTAAAAGTAACAATTCACAATAAAAACACAATAATTAAAGATAGTTATAAATATCTAGGCACCTAAGAACAAAGAAATCACATTTATAAATCAAATAGTAGAAGACATGCAAAGTCACATAGGTAGAAACACACTAGTAATAGGAGAACTTACACACCACTAAGTAGAAGACAGATCAAATAAATAAGGATTTAGAAAATCTAAATAATACAATCAATGAGGCAAACTTTTTGGATATATTTTGAACTTTACATACTGGTAATAAAGAATACACTTTCTTCTCATGCACACATGGAGACATATACAAACATTAATCATACAGTAATCAGAAAAAAAAAACTCTAGAAAGTTCCATGAAGTAGCAATATTACAAAAATCATTCTTCAATCACAGTACAATAAACCACACATTAACACATTTTTAAGAAAGGGGTTTTTTCAATCAGAAGTTTAAAAACCTTTCGATAAATAACTTGTAAAAGTAGAAAGAAATACCAAAATTAAAGAATTTCTAAAAAGCAACAATGATGAAAACACTACATATTAGAATCTAGGTATTACATTAGTGATCATTGAAACTTTTCTAGCCTTAAACACCTTTTCAGTGCACGTTAAAGAACTGAAGTAAATGAATTAATATCTGGGAACAGAAATCTAGAAAAAAATTAATTAAACCAGATAAAAGTAAAGTGAAAAATAATAATAAAAGTAGAAAATGATGAGATACAGAGTAGTAAAACAATAAATCTAATGAATAAATAAAATCATGGATTATTTTTAATTAAAAAAATAGCAAACCACTGGCTAACTTAATCAAGAAAAGGTGAGGATGCACAAATATACAAAGTAAGAAATGGTAAGGTGGAAATAACTATTGATACAGAGGAAATTTTAAAAAATCATGAGAGTGTGAAAAGTGCCAGAATATTTACATATTAGCTTCAAACTATGTTCCCATAAGATACTTACTAATTAAAAGGGAAAAAGTATTGACTTTACAGTGGGACTTGACAGACAGCTCCTTAAACAAGTGAGCAAAGTTAACATCACCAGCACTGGGATGAATTGACATCATGTGCCTCTTGATATGTTGCACTGAGAAGAACAAAATATCACTTCTGCGATATTCCTGGCCCAGCATGGAAATGTTGAATTGAATCATAAGAAAACATCAGACAAACCCAATATGAGGGACGTTCTAAAAGATAATAAGATTGTACTCTTATCTGTGAAATGAAAATGAAATCTTTCTGAGAAACTTTTCTAGACTAAAAGAGACTAAACAGATATTACATCTGAAGGTAATATAAGAACTGAGATTTTCTTTTGCTCGAAACAGCATTGTTGGGATAACTGGTGAAACTGAATTAGTTTTATAGATTATCTGATAGTATCAATGTTTTTTTTTATTGAGGTAAAATTGCTTTACAATGTTGTGTTAGTTTCTGCTGTACAATGAAGTGAATCAGCTATATGTATACCTATATCCCCTCCCTCTTGGATCCCCCTCCCACCCCCCACCCCCCCCAGTCTAGGTCATCACAGAGCACCGCGCTGAGCTCCCTGTGCTATAGATCAGGTTCCCACTAGCTATCTATTTTACACATGGTAGTGTATTTATGTCAAACCTAATATCTCAATTCGTCCCACCCTCCCCTTCCTGCCCTGTGTCACCACATGCGTTCTCTACATCTATGTCTCTGTTCCTGCCCTACAAATAGGTTCATCTGTACCATTGTTCTAGATTCCACATATATGCATTAATATATGATATTTGTTTTTCTCTTTCTGGCTTACTTCACTCTGTATGACAGACTCTGGCTCCATCCACATCTCTACAATTGACCCAATTTAATTCCCTTTAATAGCTGAGTAATATTCCATTGTATATATTTACACATCTGCTTTATCCATTCATCTGTCATTGGACATTTAGGTTGTTTCCATGTCCTGGCTATCGTAAATAGTGCTGCAGTGAACACTGGGGTACGTGTGTCCTTTTGAATGATGGTTTTCTCGGGGTATATGCCCAGTAGTGAGGTTGCTGGGTCATATGGTAGTTCTATTTTTAGTTTTCTAAGGAAACTCTTTATGTTCTCCATCATGGCTGTATCAATTTACATTTCCACCAACAGTGTAAGAGGGTCCCCTTTTCTCCACACCCTCTCCAGCATTTATTGTTTGTAGATTTTTTGATGATGGCCATTCTGACCAGTACGAGGTGATACCTCATTGCACTTTTGCTTTGCATTTCTCTAATAATTAGTGATGTTGAGAATCCTTTCATGTGTTTGTTGGCAATCTGTATATCTTCTTTGAAAAAATGTCTTTTTAGGTCTTCTGCCCATTTTTGGATTAGGTTGTTTGTTTTTTTGATATAGAGTTTCATGAGCTGCTTGTAAATTTTGGAGGTCAGTCCTTTATCAGTTGCTTTGTTTGCAAATATTTTCTCCCATTCTAAGTGTTGTCTTTTCATCTTGTTTATGGTTTCCCTTTCTGTACAAAAGGTTTTAAGTTTCATTAGGTCCCATTTGTGTATTTTTGTTTTTATTTCCATTTCTCTAGGAAGTAGGTCAAAAGGACCTTCCTATGATTTATGTCATAGAGTGTTCTGTCTGTGTTCTCCTCTAAGAGTTTTATAGTGCCTGGTCTTACATTTAGGTCTTTAATCCATTTTGAGTTTATTTTTGTATATGGTGTTTGGGAGTGTTCTAATTTCATTCTTTTACATGTAGCTGTCCAGTTTTCCCAGCACCACATATCAAAGAGACTGTCTTTTCTCCATTGGATGTTCTTGCTTCCTTTGTCATAGATTAGGTGACCATATGTGCGTGGGTTTTCTATCCTATACCACTGATCTATATTTCTGTTTTTGTCCCAATACCATAGTGCCTTGATTACTGTAGCTTTGTAGTATAGTTTGAAGTCGGGTAGCCTGATTCCTCCAGCTCCATTTTTCTTTCTCTAGATTGCTTTGGCTATTTGGGGTCTTTTGTGTTTCCATAAAAATTGTAAAATTTTTTGTTCTAATTCTGTGAAGAATGCCATTGGTAGTTTGATAGAGATTGCATTGATTCTGTAGATTGCTTTGGGTAGCAGAGTCATTTTCAAAATATTGATTCTTCCAATCCAAGAACATGGTACATTTCTCCATCTGTTCATGTCATCTTTAACCTCTTTCATCAGTGTTTTATAGTTTTCTAAGTACAAGACTTCTGCCTCCTTAGGTAGGTTATTCATTGGTATTTTATTCTTTTTGTTGCAATGGTAAATGGGAGTCTTTCCTTGATTTCTCTTTCTGATTTTTCATTGTTAGTGTATAGGTATGCCAGGGATTTCTGTGCATTAATTTTGTATCATGCAACCTTACTGAATGCATTGATTAGTTCTAGTAGTTTTCTGGAGACATCTTTAGGCTTTTCTATGTATAGTATCATGTCATCTGCAAACAGTGACAGTTTTACTTCTTCTCCAATTTGTGTTCCTTTTATTTCTTTTTCTTCAGTTTTTTTTTCTTTCAGTTTTGTTTTTTTTGAATATGATGTTCAGTGTGGGCCTTTATTATGTTGATGTAGGTTCACTGTATGCCCATTTTCTGGAGAGTTTTTATCATAAATGGGTGTTGAATTTTGTCAAAGGCTTTTCCTGCATCTATTGAAATGATCATATGGTTTTTATTCCTTAATTTGTTAATGTGGTGTATCACATTGATTGATTTGCATATATTGAACAATCCTTGCATTCCTGGGATAAATCCCACTTGATCATGGTGTATGATCCTTTTAATGTTTTGTTGGATTCTGATTGCTAGTATTCTGTTGAGGACTTTTGCATCTCTATTCATCAATGATATTAGTCTATAATTTTCTTTTTTGTGATATCTTTTTCTGGTTTTGGCATCAGGATGATGGTAGCTTCATAGAATGAATTTAGGAGTGTTTCTCCCTCTGCAATTTTTTGGAAGAGTTTGAGAAGGATGGGTGTTAGCTCTTCTCTAAATGTTTGATAGAATTCAGCTGTGAAGCCATCTGGTCCTGGACTTCTGTTTGTTGGAAGATTTTTAATCAGTTTCAATTTCATTACTTGTGATAAGTCTGTTTATATTTTCTAATTCTTCCTGGTTCAGTCTTGGAAAATTGTACGTTTCCAATAATTTGTCCATTTCTTCGTGGTTGTCCATTTTATTTGCATATAGTTGTTTGTAGTAGACTCTTATAATCCTTTGTATTTCTGCAATGTAAGTTGTGATTTCTCCTTTTTCATTTCCAGTTTTATTGATTTTTATCCTCTCTTTTTTTCTTGAGTCTGACTAAAGGTTTATCAATTTTGTTTATCTTCTCAAAGAACCAACTTTTAGTTTTATTGATCTTTGCTATTGTTTTCTTCATTTCTATTTCATTTATTTCTGCTCTGATCTTTATGATTTCTTTCCTTCTACTGGCTTTGGGTTTTGTTTGTTTTTATTTCTCTATTTGCTTTAGGTGTAAAAATTTGAGATTTTTCTTGTTTCTTGGGGTGAGACTGAATTGCTATAAACCTCCCTCTTAGAACTGCTTTTGCTGCATCCCATGGGTTTTGGGTCATCATGTTTTCATTGTCATTTGTTTCTATGTATTTTTAATTTCTTATTTGATTTCTTCAGTTATCTCCTGCTTATTTAGTAGTGCACTGTTTAGCCTCCATGTATTTGTGTTTTTTACAGTTTTTTTCCTGTAATTGATTTCCAGTCTCATAGCATTGTGGTCAGAAAAGAGGCTTGATATGATTTCAATTTCCTTAAATTTTCCGAGGCTTGATTTGTGACCCAAGATGTGATCTATCCTGGAAAATGTTCCATGTGCCCTTGAGAAGAAAATGTATTCTGCCACTTTTGGGTGGAATGTCCTATAAATATCATTTAAATCTACCTGTTCTGTTGTGTCATTTAAAGGTTGTGTTTCCTTATTTATTTTCTGTTTGGATGATCTGTCCATTGGTGTAAGTGGGTTGTTAAAGTCCCCTACTATTATTGTGTTACTGTTGATTTCCCCTTTTATGGTTGTAAGCATTTGCCTTATGTGTTGAGGTACTTCTATGTTGGGTGCATAAATATTTACAATTGTTATATCTTCTTCTTGGATTGATCCTTTGATCATTATGTAGTGTCCTTCCTTGCCTCTTGTAACAGTCTTTACTTTAAATTCTATTTTATCTGATATGAGTATTGCTACTCCAGCTTTCTTTTGATTTCCATTTGCATGGAATATTTTCCATCCCTTCACTTTCAGTCTGTATGTGTCCCTAGGTCTGAAGTGGGTCTCTTGTAGACAGCATAGATATATGTGTCTTGTTTCTGTATCCATTCAGCCTATCTGTGTCTTTTCTTTGGAGCATTTAATCCATTTACATTCAAGGTTATTATCAATATGCATGTTACTATTACCATTTTCTTTATTGATTTGGGTTTGTTTTTGTGGGTCTTCTTCTTCTCTTGTGTTTCCCACCTAGAGAAGTTCCATTAGCATTTGTTGTAAAGCTGGTTTGGTTTATGAAATCTCCTAGCTTTTGCTTGTCTGAAAAGCTTTCGATTTCTCTTTTGAATCTGAATGAGATCTTTGCTGGGTAGAGTAATCTTGGTTGTAGGTTTTTTCTGTTTCATCACTTTAAGTATATCCTGCCACTCCCTTCTAGCCTGCAGAGTTTCTGCTGAAAAATCAGCAACCTTATGGGGATTCCTTTGTATGTTATTTTTTGCTTTTCCCTTCCTGCTTTTAATATTTTTTCTTTGAACTTAATTTTTTGTTAGTTTGATTAATATGTGTCTTGTTTTTTTTCTCCTGTGGTTTATCCTGTATGGGACTCTCTGCATTTCCTGGAATTGGGTGACTATTTCCTTTCCCATGTTAGGGAATTTTTCCAGTATAATCTCCTCAAATATTTTCTCGATCCGTTTGTTTTTCTCTTCTTCTTCTGGGACCCCTATAATTTGAATGTTAGTGTGTTTAATGTTGTCCCAGAGGTCTCTGAGACTGTCCTCAATTATTTTCACTCTTTTTTCTTTATTCTGCTCCTCAGCAGTTATTTCCACCATTTTGTCTTCCAGCTCACTTATTTGTTCTTCTGCCTCAGTTATTCTGTTATTGATTCCTTCCAGCGTATTTTTCATTTCAGGTATTGTGTTGTTTATCTTTGTTTGTTTGTTCTTTAGTTCTTCTAGATCTTTGTTAAACATTTGTTGTATTTTCTCAATTCATGCCTCCATTCTATTTCCAAGATTCTGGATCATCTTCACTATCATTACTTTGAATTCTTTTTCAGGTAGGTTGCCTATTTCATCTTCATTTATTTGGTCTTGTAGGTTTTTACCTTGCTCCTTCATCAGTGACATATTTTTTCATCATCTCATTTTTTTTTTTTGATTGTTGGGATTGTTTTCCTGTTTTACTGGTTGTTTGCTCTGAGGCTTCCATCTCTGGAGTTGGTAGGCTGTTGGATAGAGCTGGATCTTGGTGCCGAGATGAGAACCTCCAGGAGACCTCACTCCAATGACTATTCCCTGGGACCTGAGGTTCTCTGTTTGTCCAGTGGTTCGAACTTGGAGATCCCACTGCAGGAGCTCTGGCCCAACCCCTGGCTTGTGAACCAGGATCCTGCAAGCCACGTGGGGCAGCAAGAAAAAAGGAGCTGAACAATAACACAGAGTAAAAAATAAAATTAGATTAGAAAAGTAACAGATATGTTAGAAAGAATTTTTTAAAAAATCAAAACATAGATGAAACAACAACTGGAAGGTAAAACAGAATCACAATAGTAAAGTAGAGGAGAACAAGAAAAAAAAAATCCAGAAAAGACCTTGGCTGTGGGAGGCGGGGGTTAGGCAGGGGTGGGGTTTAGGTGGTGGGTGGGGCCTATTCTTAGGACTCACAGTGTGGGAAAAGGTCCTGGGGGTGGTGGCAAGCTGGAGAAGGTGGTCCTTAGGCTTAACACAGCAGGAGGGGCCCAGGTGTGCCTCTGCTCTTGGAGGTTGGAGGATCAGGTCCAGGACCCCAGCAGACTCACGGGGTCCACGTGGGTGGGGGAAATGCTAAGCATGTTCCCCCCGATCCTCCAATCCCAGAGGGCCTCTCCCCTTTGGCCTCTCATCTTCTTCTCTCCCTTCCCTCCCTCTTATGCCCCTAGGACCCCTGCTGCTGGAAGGGGCCTCTGGAGGGCAGAGGACCAGGCCTGGGACCCCAGCAGGCTTCTTGGGGCCAAGTGGGTGGGGCAAATGCCCACCACACTTCCCCTGATCCTCCATTCCTGGAGGATTCCCTCCCACCATCTGCCTCTCCTTGTCTTCCCCCCTTCTCTTTCCCTCCAAGCCCCTAAGATCCAGGATGGTGGTAGGGGCCCCAGAGAATGGAGGACCAGGCCTTGTAGCCCAGCAGGCTTCCCAGGCCCGACTGGGCAGGGGAGACGCTAGGCACACTCCTGCATGATCCCCCGATCCCCCGAGGGTCCTTCCAGGCATGGGAACCCCTCTGCACCCCCAGCCACCCCTCAGGTGTGCTGGTTGTGTCCAGCCTCCACTTCTCCCCCCTTACTCCCCACCTCGTCCTACTGGTCACTCGGGAGTTCCTTCCATCTCCTTGGGCGTCTAAGTCCCCCACCAGCATCTGGCAGGCACTCTAGTTGTGGGGAGATGCGAACTCTGCATCCTCCTCCACTGCCATCTTCAATGTTTTTTCTGGTATTAGTGACTATACTGTGATTATGTATGACAACTGTTTTAAGATATGCACATTGAAATATTTAGGCATGAATACAATACCATCTGCAGTTTACCCTTAAGCAGTTTTAATATATATATATTAAGAGTTGGAGGGCTTCCCTGGTGGCGCAGCGGTTGAGAATCCGCCTGCCGATGCAGGAGACACGGGTTCGTGCCCTGGTCCGGGAAGATCCCACATGCCGCGGAGCAACTAAGCCCGTGAGCCATGGCCGCTGGGCCTGCGCGTCCGGAGCCTGTGCTCCGCAATGGGAGAGGCCACAACAGGGAGAGGCCCGCATACCGCAAAAAAAAAAAAAAAAAAAAAAAAGAGTTGGAGCGATAAGGCAAATATGGTAAAATATTACCATTTAGAAAATCTGGATGAAGGAAACATGGAAATTCTAATTCTAGGAACTATTCTTACAACCTTTCTGTAAGCCTGAATTTATATAAAAAATGAACCAACATAGAAATCTTGTTTTTCTGTCTAAAAGAATCTAGAGGGCTTTCCTGGTGGCGCAGTGGTTGAGAGTCTGCCTGCCGATGTAGGGGACACGGGTTCATGCCCCCGGTCCGGGAAGATCCCACATGCCATAGAGCAGGTAGGCTAGGCCCGAGAGCCACGACCTGAGCCATGACCGCTGAGCCTGCACGTCCAGAGCCTGTGCCCCGCAACGGGAGAGGCCACAACAGTGAGAGGCCTGCATACCGCAAAAAAATAAATAAATAAATAAAATAAAAGAATCTAGAAATTGCCTCTCTATGTGTGAAAATAGATAACAAACAAAATACTCATGTCTTCTAATGCATACTTATAAAATGATAAAATTAATATATTGTCAATATCCAATTAATACAAAGTAGCAACTTAAAAAGTAATCTCATTATAAAAGAATATTCATGTTATGTCTTTGCCACTTTTAATGGCATCATTAAGGCAGGACATTATTTATTGCTTAATATATTTTCTGTCCTCTTGACTCAACACATTTATTGTTTCATTTTATTCCACACTTTTCAGTGATAGGTATTGACATTGGGTCAAAATCTATGGGTTTTTCTTTGAAAACTCTGGACTGTATTTTGAAAAATATATCAATTTTAGCACCAAGGAGGCAAATGGATTGCTTAGTTGTTAAATAATCTTAATGAGATGTCAACAGCAGAAAAATATTCTCAATCCTCAGCAAGGTCTTCAGGTAATGAAACATTGATTTTTTTTTAAACCTCTAAAGCCATTTTGCTTACTGTACAGGAAGTAAATGAAAAATAGTTATTTGTTTCCGCAGGCAGAATCCATTTTCAGATAATTTAATAATTAAAATTATTTATAATTTCTCTACCTTCATTAGCTATTTGTTTCATTTACACTGTTGCTTTTTTGAGTAAACATCCTGAATTCATTTTTGAAGCAAGTCTCAGGCCAAAACTGACCTGAATTAAATCATTAGAGCGATTATACTTGTGAGGAAGCATCCATATTTTAGTTAGAAAATGCTTTATGAAACCAATAAACATGATGTAAGAATCTATTGTCCTAACTTATTTATTTCTATTCTTTCATTTATTTAAATGTTAGTACAATTGAAATTACTTTGCCATTTGGGTCAAAGGTTTATAGTATTCATGAGAATTATGCAGAATCCAAGTTCTCTGTATATCCAACTCTAATTCTTTAGTTCTAAGCATTAAAACAAAACATAAATTTTAAAATCTATTATTTAATAAGTTGGAAAAAGAGTAGTTGTCCATTGACTACAAAATCATGTTAAATAAGAATTAAACACTCTATTCTGGGGAAGTAGCAATGTGATTCTAAGTGAGAGGTGAAGATTATCTAAAGTGGGGTATTTTCAGAATGGCAAGGAAGCTCTAGTTTCCAGATATGGAAACATTTCCAGAGTATCTGAACTTTGGAAACTACTTCCTTTTTTTTTTTTTTTAAACATCTTTATTGGAGTATAATTGCTTTACAATGGTGTGTTCTTTACACACCATTCTTTACAACAAAGTGAATCAGTTATACATATACATATGTTCCCATATCTCTTCCCTCTTGCGTCTCCCTCCCTCCCACCCTCCCTATCCAATGGAAACTACTTCTTCAGAAAAGATGGGGAGCCATGTTTTTCTCAGCAAACGCCACAACTGTGGACCATTTTCATCTATTATAGTTTCCAAATGGAAGCATTTTCCTCTGTGTTTGAGGATGATAAGCATGATAACTTAAGACAGAGTGCTTTTTGGCCTTGTTTTGGACTCCAGGAGAAGTTCAAATGTGGTATTTTCAGCTAGTTTTGTTCCTGGTTTTGACACTGAAAACCCAACAGATCAGTTAACTATTGAATAAAAAACTACTTCAAAATTCAGTGGCTTGTAAACAAGAATAATTTATTAGCAAGCCCTTCTCATGGCAATGAAAAAGATACAAAAGAGCAACTGTAATTCTGCATTTCTACTGAGATCATGTTGAGCAATATAAGTCACATGGTCAAGTCCAAGGCCAAGGGACAGAATTGCAAAATCACAAGACTGAAAGTATGAATACTGGGAGGGATGAAGAATTGGGGCCAATAATGCAACCTATGCTAACATGCAAAAATACCTGATATATTGTTTTAGAAACAGCTCCTATCCCACATATTATTTCATGTCAGTGTTTTTGGATGATGAAAATAGTGTAGGCTCACCAAGTTACAAGTATATCACCTTAGGAGGAGGACAAGCCTTTATAGAAATTCTGAATGTCTTTTTTAGAACAATGGGGTATCAGACTATTAATATTTGGTGTTAATGGCCAAATTTTAGGAGAGCTTCAATTTTAATACTCTTCAGAAGAAAAAATCTTATAATCCCTTTGGGGCAAAGAATATCTAGAAGTAATGAATCGGCTGGAAAACAATCAGTTCTGTATTACAGAAGTGATAGGAAACATGAGCTTCTAAGGAAGAACTCACACAGCCTGGTTCTGATGATAAGAATTGTCCTCTCTCTCTTATGGTGAGAGAGAGGAACAGTCACTCCAAGTAAATCAGAAAGACAATGACAAAGTGACATAACTTTGGAGGGCAATAATTCTGATGGTTTGCTGTAAGTGGAGAAATAATAAAATGTGTCTTTCAAGATTTAGAGATGATTTTCAGATTTAAACATATTGCAAAATATTTGTTTAAGAATTGTGAACATTCCCTTTTCTGTTTGATAAAATGTTGTAAGTACCTGAGATGGTTTTGCATTTTTTACAAATACTTCTAAATTATTTTTATTGCAGATAGTTTTATGTTTCAGATGTCTGAATATGAACTGAATGCTTATGAGCTTTTTATAAACACCTGAAGAGAGAGGGTTTACAGTGACAACACATAAAGAATCTTAACAAAGGTGCTAATATAATGCAATGACAAACAGCATCCATTTCCAGCAGTTGGGCCATCGTGATGGTATGAGTTCACATCACCTGACTGGTAACCACTAACTAGTTATGTGTCAAAGCTGAGTCATGGTTACAATTATTCAGAAGACATTCATTTTTCTCATGCTGACAGAAGCATTTATCACTTTTCACTCAAGATAAGTCTGATTTAAGCACATATATTATACTCTGTACTAGAAATCAAGATCCCTGGAATCTGGGATCTAGTCTTTACTCTTCCACCTTCTACGTATGTGACCTGTGGCAAGTGCAGTTTTCAGTTCCTCATCCATTTAAGGAGAGGGTGGGTAAAGAAAAAGTCTTAGATTACTTCCAGCTTGAATATTCACTAACGCTCTGTGCTGGCTCAGTGTTCATGGGGCATTCCTTCTGACTGACCCAGGAGGTCTTTCATAGATCCCACAGTTGCCTCAAGTAATAGGTAAGCCATGATAAATCTATGATCCATAAATGGGTTATACTGTCATGTAAATCCCATAAAACCAGTGCTTCAAATATTTGAAAGCCATGAAATACATTTCTGTTTATGAGAAAAATACAAGGGAATTTTCTTATGATCTTTGAACTAGAGTTTAATAAATGTGAAACACCCTCTTCAGTGACTGATCACAAAGGGAAAGGTAGAAGAGTAACTGAATTTGAAGATTAACTGGATCATTTCTCTTTTTATTTTGGTGGATGAGAAAGGTATCAGCTGCATATTAGGACTCTGCTAAAGTAGAGAAGAGTATCGTTTGTGTAACTGGTGTTTAGGGCAGGTGCATGTGAGTATGCATGTTGTATGCCAGACAATCCAGAGGATGCAATTCCTTCAGCCCCTGACATGAATGCCCTTACAGAGTTGTGCAGTGCAGAGCCTGTTTAAACTGACTGTGGAGGCCCTGCAGCATAATAGCTTAAAATGGCATTTCTGTGTATATGACCTCACAAGAATCTATTGGGGTAGGATGGAAGCAGAGCTGGCTTCATGGGCCTGTGAAGTGCAGTTGCAGAGGGTCCCGGGCTTACAAAGGCCCATGTTTGGTTTACTGTTCTGCTATCGCCATGTCATTATCTTGAAATTCTTCATAATTTTTAAACAAGAGGCCCCATATTTTCACTTTTCACTTGGTACCAAAAGTTATGTAGCTGGTCCTGGATGGATGGTCCTGGGAGTGGTTTAAGACTGTAATAGCAGGAATGTAGAATGTAAAGAGGAAGAAAGTTGCTTGTCAACTTCTGACATCCAAAAGAGAATTTTTACAGCAAGGCAATTGGCTTGAAAGCCAGGATTTGTGAAGACAGTAAACTAATTTTCTACTTTCTTTATTATATCAAAGGATTCAGATTATACAATTTCTCCATAAATATAGAGGAAATGATCTTTTCACATATGAGCAAATGTGTATTGTCAACATTTGCAACTATTTTATTTAGCAGTGTAATCAGTAAGTTACCTGGACTAGAGAATACCTTGTGTTTGCCTTTGGCATAAATCTACATTGACTGATGTTCTACCACCTGGCTTAGTTAAATTAATCCATAGATGTCAAACCAAATAGAAAATTTTCCTATATGATTATTCTTCATATTCAAAAAACATGAGTAACTATGTGTGTTTTACATGAGTGTACAAAGAAACTAAAATCCATTTCCATGGTTGGCTTGAACATTTTCCATGAATATTGTTATTTTTTTGACCTGAAATAACCTAAAAGTGAGGACACTTAAGTTGATCATATTGAGTTGTATATTGTATATTAACATGGCCAGTTCAAATAGTCATAATCCAAAATGGATTTTATTCACTTTACTTACATTAATCATTAAACTCACAAGAAATGTGAATACTAAGAAATTTAAGAAATGACCAATAGTAGTCTTATTTCTAAAAAGGAGTTAGCTGTGATTACAATATTTGAATCTTTCCAGTTGGTAACTGAGTAGTCTGTCTCCCATATTTAGAGCTAGGGAGAGAGCAAAGGAGGAAGGGAGGAAGGGAGGGAAGGAGGGAGAGAGAGAGAGAGAGAGAATGGTGACTAAAAGCTTAAGCAAGTTATTGGCCCTAAACCTGCTGGTGACACGCCAGCCCTTGTGAGCTAGTTGAAGATTTCTCAACCTCTGCAGTATTGACATACTGACATTTGGACTGGATAATTATTTTTTCGGGGGGGGGGGAGTGTCCTCTGCATCGTAGGATGTCTGGCAGCATCCTTGTCTCTACCCACTAGATGCCAGTGGTGTACCTCCTCTTCAGTTGTGATAAGCAAAAATGTCTCCAGATATTGCCAAATCACCTTCAGTTAAGAACCACTGGCCTAGATTGAACTAAGGATATCCTGAGGCGGCCGCTTCTCCTTAACTTACATCCAAAAGCAGAACAAGTGGTCCTCTTGGTTCCTTTTTCATAGGCTGATATCTTGATATATTGTACTTGAATGTTAAAGAGATAACCCAACAAAAAGTGAATATATTCCCATACAATTTAGAACAGCTAAATTAGACTGCCTGTCCCCGGGCCTTCCCTGAATATGTGTGTGTGTGTGTGTGTGTGTGTGTGTGTGTGGTTGTTGTGGGGAGGGTGGGCAGTAAGAAATTATTCCAAGCTGCAGGTAGCCCCAGTCCACCCATTCCTACCTTACTGACATGGGAACAAGTAATACAGTAAATGACCGTGATCTCAAAGAGGACTGGTCCACAGATTCATCGTGTTAACACCACAGCAACATGTTTTCAGCTTCCTTAGTGATTTTAAAGAAGGTCCATCCCCTAGTGTGTTGGTCCTGCCTACATCACCGTCCTTTCTTTGTAGAAAGCTTGGTTCAGAATGTTTGGAAGGATTTGAGTACTCCCTAGTCTTCAGGGTACCTGAGAACTTGAAGATACAGTCCCCCCAAAAGTGATTTTTTCCCTTAAGATTAAGAACAGCCACAATCAACATTAACTGTGCCTAGTTACCTGGAAATTTTGATTTACTTTCCCCACTTTCATTCATTCCAGGCCTTCAATAATTAGTTCGCCTTTAGGTGAGTAGCAGATCATCAAGTTTTAGGGCTTATCATTATTTACTGTTGGTTCTATGCGTCTCTGACATTAGGAAAATATACTGACCAGCTCATTAAAAAAAATCTTTCTGGCCCATAAAGAGAGGAAAGAAGGTATAGTAGAGATCCTTTGAAGCTTTAGCATAAGGAGTTGTTCCAGAAAAATAACATTTTTCTGTGATTTAATCTGTGAGTGGGAAACAGTTGTATACTACTTCTGTTATGGGGGAAGAGTATGTATCTTAAATTACCTAAGTATTTGCTGTGAAGTATTTGAATAGCTGCTTCCATCCTACAGAGAAAAATACTTTCAAAATAGATAATGCAGAGGAATACAACACAGTTACTCAAATACTTCAAGATCAGACAAAGGCATACTATGTAATGTGTCTTGTTCCTACGTTTTTGTTCCTTCTCATTTTATTTATTTTCTTTGTAGGATAGATTATATTAAAATAAGGTTTTACTACATATCTAGAGGCTTGGCTAACATTTTTGTTTCAAAACATAGAATAAGCTTCCCTGTGTGTGAAAAGTACCTCTTTATTTTACATATAAGGAAAATGCAAACAGGGAAGTGGAAAGATTTGCCTGTTTGCGAAGTGAGCTTGGGCGCTCTATGGCAGGCTGACTGTGCACATCAATGCCCATTCTCTGTGTTCAGTGTCACCACTTTGGCCCATGCCTTTCTGGGAGCAGCGTGAGAGGAGGCTGTGTCACACTTCTGTCACTCCCTGATTGATAGGACATGGAGGTATCCCTTACATTTTACACTCTGTATTTGACCACTGCCTACAGTTAGGGTCACAGAACTGAAATATCAGGAAGCTGAGAGACTAAAAGTAACTAAACTTGATGGAAAGATAACAACATTTTCATTTTGATAAGAAATGAAAACTATCACCCATAAATGCTTTTATTAGTATCTTTAGGCTATGTTCACAAAAAGAAAGAAAGAATCATTGTAAATTAGAAGTCCACAGTTCCTTTCCCTATTCTAGCATTAGTAACCTATGTGGTCTTAGTAAATCATTTGTTCTGGACTTAATCTCCATTCTGCAGTCTTGTTTCCTCTGGAAAAAATCCTAAAACATCATGATCACCATCAGAATGCCCATGACTAATAATCTGTAGTGCTTGTGAGACTGTGGGAAAAGAGAGATTCTCATTCACTCTTGGTTGGACTATAAACAACCTTCTTAGAAAGTTATCTAGCAGAGCTAATTAAAATATAAAATATATATGCCTCCCTAACCAGCAATTCCACTTCCAACTACTCATTTACTAGATATAAAAATATTTAAGTATTTAAAGACATATGCATGAGAAATTTATCACATGATTTTTGGCAACAAAGAACCGGAGACAATCTGAAGAGTCATCAATAACAGGATAATTGAACAAATTGGGTAATTCATATTCTGATATACTACACACCTTTTAAAAAGGACAGAGATCTATATGAATTGACTTGGAAAGCTATCTATGATGCATTTATAAAGTAAAAAAGCAATTTACAAAATGCAATATACTGTTATCCCATTTGATATTAAATCCTTATATTTATGTATGTATATTTTATGCTTGTGATAAGCAAAGGAAAATATGGATGAATACATCCAAATTGGCAGTAGATAAATCAAAGAAAGATAGAGAATTACTACTTTTCTCAAGAGGTATCTCTGTCCTGTTTGCATATGTACAAGAAGTATATTACTTTTAGTGAACAGTATTTTTCCAACATTTTATTGTGAAAAGTCTCAAACATATAGCAAAGCTGAAATAATTTTACAGTATGCAGCTATATATATGCCACTTGGATTCTACCCCATTAACATTTTACTTTACTTGCTTTATCATGTATCTATCCATCTGTCTCTTTTTCTATCCATTCCTCATTCCACTTTATTTTTTTTTGATGCATTTCAAAGTAAATTTCACACCTCAGTCCAGTTTCTCCTAAAAACTCCACCTTTCATAATAAATGACATTTTGATTGAAATTTAAATATAATACATTTTAAAGAAAGAGCTCTGGTTGTGGCTTCACTCACTAGGCATCTTGTATTACTTCTCCCTGCCCCCCAAATAACAGATGTTCCGAGGTCTATAAAATGTAGGGCAGTTGGGTACTAAGGTTTGAGGGTAGGATCTTAGAAATATTAGTGAAATTAATACTCTTTCCTACGCTGTTTGGGGATCCATAGACTGACATATCTCTTAGTAAATGCTTTTTGGAATTCAATGTAAATTGTCTGTACATTCATGAAAATGTGAGCCAGAGATCTCTAAGGAGATTTCAGGCTCTTGGAGACATAAAAGGTATATTACTCAGAGCTCAGTTGTCAAGAATAGAATCCACTCTACCTAAGCACGCAGGGAGTTATTACATGGTATTATGAGACTTACAGAATCACTGGGAGGGCTGAAGAAAAACCATTGAGATTTCAGAAAACACTTCCAAATCCACACAGTGGAACTGGGCCGGGGAGGTGCTACCTCCACCGTAATCAGAAACATTATTACAGAATCAGAAATATGTCATCATGGCTGCCTGTTCCAGAATGATACCTCAGCCTTTGCCAAGAATCTGCCAAATAAGGAAACTACCTGTAGAATCAGTAAGTGACTGCTGTAGTTTTCCATTCCAGAACCAGGGTGCTTTTGCCATGATCTACACAAGCAACACGGAAGCTCCTCACTTTGCTTCTCTCCTGAAATGAATCAGTATCCAAACTCTAAGATAATACCTGGAATCTCACCATAAGGGAATCTAGGAAATGTTTCATGAAAAGCACTGTTAGTTGACTGAAATAATCAATTTTCTCCTTTTTGAGTACATGGCTACATTCTGTTTTCCAATCTCCCCTGAAGTTATATGTGGTTGTATGTCAAAGTTCTTGCCTAGAAGATGCAAGTAGAAGTAATATGTGCCTTAAGACAATAGTCATACCTTATCCACATTTTTTTCTCCTTATTGTTGGCTGGAATCTGACCCAGGATCAACCATGTGGATAACAATAAAGCCAGAGGATATAGAGCTGTATTGCTACCCTGGATTTCGGGATGACTTTGTGGAGCAAAATCCATTTAACCATTTTTGGATGATTCCATGAGTGAGGGGGGAAAAAAAGAAACTTGAATCTTCTTTAAGTCACTGGATTATTGCTTGATTTTTTGGTTATAACAGGCTCACCCTACCCTAAGTAATGCATGTGGATTTTAGCTTTTCAGCCTCTGTACCTAGAAATGTTGTTTGGGTTTAGAAGAGCAAGCCAATCCATAGTGCCCTCCAAAACAGGGTTCCTCTCCTCTCTCTTCGAAACACACTCTTGCTCTCCTCTTCTCTCCCTCATGTCTCTCATCTCACACAACCAAACACACACACACAAACAGAATCTATCTTATTCATTGTTGAATTGTCAGTGCCTAACATAAGACCTAGTGTGTCATAGACATTTAACAAATTTTTGGTTAATGAATAAATAAATGAAGACATCTTCACATTTGAGGAGTATTATGGGGACAGCTTATAATTTTGTCTTTGACCTATTTCATTGGAAGGTGTGGTTTGAAACCTTGGAAAGGATTTCAACATCTTGTGTTGAAGTTAAGGGCATTCTGTTAGCAGAGAAGTATGCTTGAAGTATGGCAGCATAATAGGGGCGAACATAGTGAGCTTACTGTTATGTATGGTGAGAAGGCTGAAGAGAAGGGGTTTGGTTTGAGATTGGATTCAGATTGGGAAAATTCTTAAATGCTATACTAGGGCATTAGCAATTCTGTAAGCCAAGAAAACATCAAAGGTTTGTTTTGTTTCTGGTTTTGATTTTTGCTCTCGCATTGTACTGACATGCTTGGATCTGCCTTTTAGAGAATGAAGTGCTGGCAGTGTGGAGGAGAAGACTGAAGGTGAGAGAGCCTGGGAGCAGAGAGGTCAGGTAAGGGGCTATTTGAATTGCCCAGGAAAGAACAATGGATATTTAAATTTGGAAGAGCTAAGGGATACATTTGAGAGATATTTTGGATTAATAGAACTGGGTGACTTATTGGATGATAAGTAGAGAGAATCTCTAATTTCTAGATTGAGTTGATAGTGCTATTAACTTAAGACAAGAAGTGCAAACAAGGAAGCATATTGTGTTTGGGGGGGATGAAGTAATAAACTTTGTTTTTCAGACTATTGCATTACATTTTAGGAAATGGAAATATTAAGTAACTAGATGGAAATATGGGCCTGGAATTCAAGAAACAGATTAAGGCACTGGTGACTTGGAAGTCATGAGCAATCTCTATTAGTATATCTCAAGAGGTGATCTATGAATATTTGCATCCAAGATACTTGCTTCGAGATGCTTGTAAAAATGAAGATTCTTGGGCCTTATCGCAGATATAGTCCATCAGATTCCCTGGAGGATGTGGCCCAGGAATCTGCTTTTCTAAAAATTTTCTTGGGTTATTTTAATGCATTAAAATTTTTGAGAACCAAGGATAAAGGTGATAACCAAAGCCTAATGGTAGATAAGATTATCTGGGAGAAAGTATCAAGTAAGGAGAGATTATGGACAAATGCACAAGGATATGGACAAGAATGGTATTGGACTACAGAAACTGCAGAGTTTAAAAACTGTTTAAAGAGGAGAAAAAAGAAGAGATTTTTGAGAGTAGAGAAGTAGCAGTAGGAAGAGAAAAGCTTTAGGGAGGCGAGGTGGTGAGGGCTCCAGAGAGAGAAACATCATGTTCTGTAAAGCGATCACCTAGAATGAGACAGAGAAAAGGATACTGGCTTCCTCAGTTTGCTGGCCATCACTGAGCCCTGAGGTAGCATTTTCAAAAAACTGAAGGGAGCGAAATAACATGATGTCACTAAAGCATTAAAGGAACTCAGGATTCAGAGATAGACTATTTTGAGACTATTTTCCTTTTATAAGGGAACAATATATATTTGTTTATAACTCAATGTAATTTATATTTCAAACTCTCATTCTTCTATGGAAGAGTTGGGGACTTTCCCCTGTACCAGTTTCTCGTAGAATGTGCAGCTTACCACTTTGTGCTCAGGTGGGTCTAGGCAGATCATTGCTGAGATGTCTCCTGGCCCATCTTCAAGGCTCCTTCCAACCTGACAGCTGTCTCTCTCCTCATGAGTCATATTCGACTGGGGGTGCCTGTGGGTCAGGCGTGGCCTGGTGTGTAGAATTTCACCAAGCGGACACTTCGTCTTGGAGTACACCCTCTTTCCGGGGTTTACTGTTGAACATTACACACCCATCCTGGAGATCTGTTGTGCACCAAGACAATCGTGTGACCCCTCTCAGACACCAGTCCCAGGGTGCCTGCTTCTTCCCTTGAAACCCTGTTCCTCCTCCGCAGATGCCATTCCTTTTTTTTTTTTTTTTTTTAAATTTATTTTATTTATTTTTGGCTGTGTTGGGTCTTTGTTACTGCACATGGGCTTTCTCTAGTTGCGGTGCGCAGGGGCTACTCTTCATTGCGGTGTGTGGGTTTCTCATCGCGGTGGCTTCTCTCATTGCAGAGCAGGGGCTCTAGAGCGCAGGCTCAGTAGTTGTGGCTCATGGGCTTAGTTGCATCGCCGCATGTGGGATCTTCCCGGAACAGGTATTGAACCCGTGTCCCCTGCATTGGCAGGCGGATTCTTAACCACTGCACCACCAGGGAAGCCCCCAGATGCCATTCTAAATGTGTTGCACATACTATACACACACTATTCACTTAATCCTCAAAGTAATATCACAAGATCGTTACTATTATTGGTAACTTACCTTTAGCAAGAGTCACAGCTTGAGCCTAACCTCGATTTGAGGATTGTGTGTGTGAGTGCACCTGGATAATGAGGAGGTGAGAGAGGCCTACGTAGCTGGGGAAGGCCCAGGATGAGGAGGGAAGCTCTTTCAAAGAGAAGAAAGTCCAAACATGATTTGTGGAGAGTATACAGGAATTATTCCAAGGATGGCTAGGTGTCTGTCAGATGCTCCTTGGCTTAACTCCCATGCAGTCCTGCCAAGTCCTAGGGTGAGGGGTGTAACAACAGAGCTAATGTAAATTAAAAGAGTCATTTCTCTAAACTCCCCCATGGGACATTGACATGCAAATTGTCAATTACATTGGGAACTGCTGGTGCCTGTAGGAGAAGCAGTAGTATAGGCGGTAGCAGATTGTCTATGGTGATGGCAATGATGTTAAATAAGAGGCATCTTTTTTGTTAGTATATTCTGTCTCTGGTTTTGATAATCAGCAACCTTGCTACAGATACGGATACTATTGCCTTGGGCAATAGCAACCTTATGGCCTCTGGAAGGCAACAGTGGACAACATTGGCATAGATGCCACTTTCAGCATCCACAGAGGACATGGGTACCCCTCCAGTGGGCAAGAGGAGGAAGGGAGAAACGTGGTTGTATGCCATGTGACAGATAGGAGAACTAGGTCTTGGAGCGCTGAGCAAATGGAAGGAGGATTTGGGAGGTATTCGATAGGGGATAAATCTCCCACCAGGCAGGTCAGGATGTAATCATAAGGCTACTACTTGTATCAGTTATTAATTAGTCTTTTTTTTTTTTTTTTTTTTTTTTACTTATGCAAAACTCTATACACAGTTAATGAGTTGTGGGATCATTTGTCCACTCATGCTGCCATCTTCCTATTTGGGGCAAAAGAGAAGATGCCAGGGGAGAAAAAAAAGATTGTAATTATCTAACAGTAATCGATGGCAGGGTCTTGGATAAATTGGGAGAGGATAAGATTAAGAGGGTAGCTGGAGGAATTATTTAAAGACATTTAGAAAATGAGTATAAGAAACTCAAGCAGAAGTATTTTAGATAAAAGATTATAAACATATGGAATTAGATAAGAAAGCTAGCTGAATTTTTAGCATACAGAGTAATTAAAGAAAGACATCTGGAACAGGAGAGAAATAAGAGAAATCTAGGAAATAAAAAGTAGGTTTGAGATAAACTAGAGTATGCTGGTAAGGCCAGATGTTTTTTTTTTTTCTCCTTTGCTTGACATATATTATGTCTTTCTTAACCACAGTCCTAAATAGTGCACATTTCAACATGTTATATTTGTTTCTGGAAATATCTAGGAACTATATAAATATATCTGCCAAAGCAAATGATTCAAAGATCCACATGATCTGTTTTTCACCGCTAACTTAGCCTGTATCTAGCTAGCTTCCCACAAAAGTCTATAACGTACGTTTGTGATTACATATTTTGGCCACAGAAATAACAAGGGCTTCCCTGGTGGCGCAGTGGTTGAGAGTCCGCCTGCCGATGCAGGGGACACGGGTTCGTGCCCCGGTCCGGGAAGATCCCACGTGCCGCGGAGCGCCTGGGCCCGTGAGCCATGGCTGCTGAGCCTGCACGTCTGGAGCCTGTGCTCCACAATGGGAGAGGCCACAACAGTGAGAGGGCCGTGTACCACAAAAAACAAAAAAAAAAACAACAAAAATGGCTATTTAATATGGTTTTCTATAGCAATAGGAAGCAATATCCACTAAAGTACCCCTACAAATGTCTTTCATCATGCTCTTCTCCTCGTGTTAAAACATGAAGCAAGGCAATTTTGATGATGAGGGGTAGAGGTGCATTATCCTTTTATTTCTCGTTGCACTGGAGGTTAATAACATCTGTGTGAATGACGAGAATATCTCATTATACATGGATTCTTCTCATTTGTGTTTGAAGTGTAACTTCAGCTTATGGAATATCTTTGGTCTTTGCCTAAACTATGTGGAGGTGTAGATGGCTGCTGATGTGATATGACAGGGGGAGCCACCGAAGAAAGGCCTATTCACTCCCAAATATTTTTTGCTCTGGCTGGCTGGAATTTGGAATCACTGAGGTCTGTCATTTTCCAAAAGGACAAGAGACTCAGTGACTGAATAGACTTTATGATGAAATGTATCCGTTTTGCCTTGTTTAAGAATGTATTGTTTACTCACAGGGAATTGGAGATACCAAATTCTTAGATGGGAACATGGTGCGGCTAAATTATCTCTGGCACAAAAGAGAGCAATGATGCAGAATCATTCTGGCCAGAGAAACAGCCTCACAACAAAAGGATCTGTGGGGCTGGGCTCTGTCATTTTCAAGGTTTACTGATAAAGTATGTGTGGTACAGCTGGCTATGACTCTGAGCAAGCTGTTGTCCTTGTATCGGTTTTTCAGGAAAAAAAGATTTACTCAAAGCATCCTTTAATGTGGAGAGATGCATTGTTTACTCTTTAACTTCTGAAAGATTAGATATCTTGACAGATCTGAGAGGATTTCGCATTCACATTATTATAGTCATTGATTTATTCAATAAGTATTTATTGAACAATTACTAAGTACCAGACTCTATACTAGGTAGTGGAAACATAAGAACAAATAAGGGAACATTCCAGTCTTTGAACATCTCAGAGTTTAATGAGAAAAGGAGGACAGTGCAAAAAACTCAAAAATATTAAAAGAAAATGAAATAATAAAGTCTTATCAGCAATTGCATAGACTACCTGTACAAAGTATTGGAATAAAAGGTAACTAATCATTCCTAGAAGGAATCAGGAAAGATTCAAAGAAATTATATTTGAGTTGAGTGAGTTTAATTTCTCAAAGGAGCAGAGAAGTTAAGAGTATTCTAGGAAAGGGAGAAATTGCTCATTAAGATAGTAGTACTGCTATGGACTGAATGTTTGTATCACCCCCAAATTCATATGTTGAAACCTAATCCCCAAGGTGATGGTATTTGAAGGGAAAGTCTTTGGGAGGTAAATTAGGCCATCAAGGTGGAGCCTTCCTGATGAGATTATTGCCTTTATGAGAAAAGATGCAAGGGAGCTTTCTCTCTCTCTCTCTTTCTCCCCTCTCTGCCATGTGAAGATACAACAAGATGACCAACTACAAAGCAGGAAGTGCCCTCACCATATACCAGATCTGCGAGTACCTTGATCTTAGACTTCCTAGCTTCCAGAGCCATGAGAAATAAATGTCTGTCGTTTAAGCCACCTAGTCTATGGTATCTTATTATAGCAACCCAAGCAGACTAAGTACTCACTAACTCATCAGAATAGATGTTGTAAATCATAGTGGTTAGTTGTCACTAAGCGAAAACTGAGAGATGGTAACACTCAACAGATAAATTTCACTGGGCTGGAACATGAAGGATTTTCTAGGGAGAATGGTCCAGCATTAATGGAAGTCCCAAGCATTGTGAAAGCACTGGGAAACCTGATGGGTGAGCAGCTGTCGTGGAAGAAAGGATGCCAATAGAAAGGCAAAGGCCAATAAAAATAAATTTTGCCTACTTAATAATTTTTCTTAGGCTTAGTCCTAATCAATTTCATCCCACCAGAGCCCATGTATCCAAATCAAGATGACAATAAAAATATGGAAAAATCAAAATCAATACCCATGGCTCTAATAAAGAGCTGAACTCAGCATGTTCCACAGAGGTGTCAAGATCTAACTCCAAGCCTTTTAAATTCTGTAAAGTGATGAGCTTTGAAAGCATGCTGTGCCTGCTCCAGAGTGTCACATAACTGTTGTGAAAGTCAGAACATATTCCTGTCACTCCCAGTTTGCATAGTTTAGGAAGCCAAATACGTATATATATTAACATCTTTATTGGAGTATAATTGCTTTACAATGGTGTGTTAGTTTCTGCTTTATAACAAAGTGACTCAGCTATATGTATACATATATCCCCATATCCCCTCCCTCTTGCATCTCCCTCCCACCCTCCCTATCCCACCCCTCTAGGTGGTCACAAAGCACTGAGCTGATCTCCCTGCGCTATGTGGCTGCTTCCCACTAGCTATCTATTTTACATTTGGTAGTGTATATATGTCCATGCCACTCTCTCACTTCGTCCCAGCTTACCCTTCCCCCTCCCCGTGTCCTCAAGTCCTCAAGTCCATTCTCTATGCCTGTGTCTTTATTCCTGTCCTGCCACTAGGTCCATCAGAACTTTTTTTTTTTTTTTTTTTTTTTTAGATTCCATATATATGTGTTAGCATACAGGATTTGTTTTTGTCTTTCTGACGTACTTCACTCTGTATGACAGACTCTAGGTCCATCCACCTCACTACAAATAACTCAATTTCGTTTCTTTTTATGGCTGAGTAATATTCCATCATATATATGTGCCATATCTTCTTTATCCATTCATCTGTCGATGGACACATAAGTTGCTTCCTTGTCCTGGCTATTGTAAATAGAGCTGCAATGAACATTGTGGTACATGACTCTTTTTGAATTATGGTTTTCTCAGGGCATATGCCCAGTAGTGGGATTGCTGGGTCATATTATTTTTAGTTTCTTAAGGACCCTCCATATGTTTCTCCATAGCAGCTGTATCAGTTTACATTCCCACCAACGGTGCAAGAGGGTTCCCTTTTCTCCACACCCTCTCCAGTATTTACTGTTTGTAGATTTTTTGATGATGACCATTCTGACCCGTGTGAGGTGATACCTCATTGTGGTTTTGATTTGCATTCCTCTAATGATTAGTGATGTTGAGCATCCTTTCATGTGTTTGTTGGAAACCTGTATATCTTCTTTGGAGAAATGTCTGTTTAGATCTTCTGCCCATTTTTGGATCGGGTATTTTGCTATTTTGTTATTGAGTTGCATGCAGTGCTACTATAATTTGGAGATTAATCCTTTGTCAGTTGCTTTGTTTGCAAATATTTTCTCCCATTCTGAGTGTTGTCTTTTCATCTCATTTATGGTTTCCTTTATTGTACAAAAGCTCTTAAGTTTCATTAGGTTCCATTTGTTTATTTTTATTTCCATTTCTCTAGGAGGTGGGTCAAAAAGGATCTTGCTGTTATTTATGTCATAGAGTATTCCTCCTATGTTTTCCTCTAAGAGTTTTATAGTGTCTGGCCATATATTTAGGTCTTTAGTCTATTTTGAGTTTATTTTTGTGTATGGTGTTAGGGAGTGTTCTAATTTCATTCATTTACATGTAGCTGTCCAGTTTTCCCAGCACCACTTATTGAAGAGGCTGTCTTTTCTCCATTGTATATGCTTGCCTCCTTTATCAAAGATAAGGTGACCATATGTGCATGGGTTTATCTCTGGGCTGTCTATCCTATTCCGTTGATCCATATTTCTGTTTTTGTGCCAGTACCATACTATCTTGATTACTGTAGCTTTGTAGTATAGTCTGAAGTCAGGGAGGCTGATTCCTCCGGCTCTGTTTTTCTTTCTCAAGATTGCTTTGGCTATTCAGGGTCTTTTGTGTTTCCATACAGATTGTAAAATTTTTTGTTCTAGTTCTGCAAAAAATACCATGGTTAGTTTGATAGGGATTGCATTGAATCTGTAGATTGCTTTTGGTAGTATAATCATTTTCACAATATTGATTCCTCCAGTCCAGAAACATGGTATATCTCTCCATCTGTTTGTATCATCTTTAATTTCTTTCATCAGTGTTTTATAGCTTTTAAGTACAAGTTTTTTGCCAACTTAGGTAGGTTTATTCCTAGGTATTTTATTCTTTTTGTTCCAGTGGTAAATGGGAGTGTTTCCTTAATTTCTCTTTCAGATTTTTTGTTATTAGTGTATAGGCATGCAAGGGATATCTGTGAATTAATTTTGTACCCTGCTACTTTACCAAATTCATTGATTAGCTCTAGTAGTTTTCTGGTAGCATCTTTAGGTTTCTCTATGTATAGTATCATGTCATCTGCAAACAGTGACAAGTTTTACTTCTTTTCCAATTTGTGTTCCTTTTATTTCTGTTTCTTCTCTGATTGCCGAGGCTAAGACTTCCAAAACTATGTTGAATAATAGTGGTGAGAGTGAACAACCTTGTCTTGCTCCTGATCTTAGAGGAAATGTTTTCAGTTTTTCACCATTAAGAACGATGTTGGCTGTGGGTTTATCATATATGGCCTTTATTATGTTGAGGTAGGTTCCCTGTATGCCTACTTTCTGGAGAGTTTTTATCATAAATGGGTGTTGAATTTCGTCAAAAGCTTTTTCTGAATCTATTGAGATGATCATATGGTATTTTCCTTCAATTTGGTAATATGATATATCACATTAATTGATTTGCATATATTGAAGAATCTTTGAATTCCTTGGATAAACCCCACTTGATTATGGTGTGTGATCTTTTTAATGTGCTGTTGGATTCTGTTTGCTAGTATTTTGTTGAGGATTTTTCCATCTATGTTCATCAGTGATATTGGCTGGTAGTTTCCTTTTTTGTGTGACTTCTTTGTCTGCTTTTCATATCAGGGTGATGTTGACCTCTTAAATTGAGTTTTGGAGTGTTCCTCCCTCTGCTGTATTTTGTAAGAGATTTGATAGACTTTGCCTGTGAAGCCATCTGGTCCTGGGCTTTTGTTTGTTGGAAGATTTTTAAGCACAGTTTCAATTTCAGTGCTTGTG
The DNA here is from genome assembly GCF_026419965.1 of Kogia breviceps. Classification (NCBI taxonomy): domain Eukaryota; kingdom Metazoa; phylum Chordata; class Mammalia; order Artiodactyla; family Physeteridae; genus Kogia; species Kogia breviceps. Next base: position 122,063,879 of record NC_081311.1, on the reverse strand, counting down.
ATTGGTCTGTTTATATTTTCTATTTCTTCCTGGATCAGTCTCAGGAGGTTGTGCTTTTCTAAGAAGTTGTCCATTTCTTCCAGTTTTTCCATTTTATTGGCATATAGTAGCTTGTAGTAATCTCTCATGATTCCTTGTACTTCTGCAGTGTCAGCTGTTATTTCTCCTTTTTCATTTCTAATTATGTTGATTTAAGTCTTCTCCCTTTTTTTCTTGATGAGTCTGGCTAATGGTTTATCAATTTTGTTTATCTTCTCAAAGAACCAGCTTTTAGTTTTACTGGTCTTTGCAATTGTTTCCTCATTTCTTTTTCATTTATTTCTGATCTGATCTTTATGATTTCTTTCCTTCTGCTAACTTTGGGGGTTTTTTTGTTTTCTTTCTCTAATTGCCTAAGGTGTAAGGTTAGGTTGTTTACTTGAGATTTTTCTTGTTTCTTGAGGTCGGATTTTATAGCTATAAACTTCCATCTTAGAACTTCTTCTGCCTCATCCCATAGGTTTTGGGTCATCGTGTTTTTATTGTCATTTGTTTCTAGGTAATTTTAAATTTCCTCTTTGATTTCTCCAGTGATCTCTTGGTTATTTAATAGTGTATTGTTTAGCCTCCCTGTGTTTGTATTTTTTACAAATTTTTTCCTGTAATTGATATCTAGTCTCATAGCATTGTGATCAGAAAAGATACTTGATATGATTTCAATTTTCTTAAATTTACCAAGGCTTGATTTGTGACCCAAGATATGATCTATCCTGGAGAATGTTCCATGAGCACTTGAGAGGAGAGTGTTTTCTGTTGTTTTTGAATGGAATGTCCTATAAATATCAATTAAGTCCACCTTGTTTAATGTGTCATTTCAAGCTTCTGTTTCTTTATTTATTTGCATTTTGGATGATCTGTCCATTGGTGACAGTGGGGTATTAAAGTCCCCTACTATTTTTGTGTTACTCTCAATTTCCCCTTTTATGGCTGTTAGCATTTGCCTTATGTACTGAGGTGCTCCTATATTGGGTTCATAAATATTTACAATTGTTATATCTTCTTTTTTGGTCCCTTGATCATTATGTAGTGTCCTTCTTTGTCTCTTGTAGTAGTCTTTATTTTAAAGTCTATTTTGTCTGATATGAGAATTACTACTCCAGCTTACTTTAGATTTCCATTTGCACAGAATATCTTTTCCCATCCCCTCATTTTCAGTCTCTATGTGTCCCTAGGTCTGAAGTGAGTTTCTTGTAGACAGCATATATACAGGTCTTGTTTTTGTATCCATTCTGCCAGTCTGTGCCTTTTGGTTGGAGCATTTAATCCATTTACATTTAAAGTAGTTATCGATATGTATATTCCTATTACCATTTTCTTAATTGTTACGGGTTTGTTATTGTAGGTCTTTTCCTTCCCTTGTGTTTCCTGCCTAGAGAAGTTCCTTTAGCATTTGTTGTAAACCTAGTTTGGTGGTGCTGAATTCTCTTAACTTTTGCTTGTCCGTAAAGGTTTGAATTTGTCCGTCGAATGTGAATGAAATCCTTGCTGGGGATAGTAATCTTGGTTGTACTTTTTTCCCTGTCTTCACTTTAAATATGTCCTGCCACTCCCTTCTGGCTTGCAGAATTTCTGCTGAAAGATCAGCTGTTAACCTTGTGGGGATTCCCTTGTATGTTATTTCTTTCTTTTCCCTTGCTTCTTTTAATATTTTTTCTTTGTATTTAATTTTTGATAGTTTGATTAATATGTGTCTTTGCATGTTTCTCTTTGGATTTATCCTGCATGGGACTCTATGCATTTCCTGGACTTGATTGACTCTTTACTTCCCCATGTTAGGGAAGTTTTCAACTATAATCTCTTCAAATATTTTCTCAGACCCTTTCTTTTTCTCTTCTTCTTCTGGGATGCCTATAATTTGAATGTTGGTGTGTTTAATGTTGTCCCTGAGGTCTCTGAGACTGTACTCAATTCTTTTCCCTTTATTCTGCTCTGCGGTAGTTATTTCCACTATTTTATCTCCCAGGTCACTTTTCCATTCTTCTGCCTCAGTTATTCTGCTTTTGATTCCTTCTAGAGAATTTTAAATTTCATTTATTGTGTTGTTCATCATTGTTTGTTTGCTCTTTAGTTCTTGTTAACGTTTCTTGTATTTTCTCCATTCTATTTCCAAGATTTTGGATCATCTTTATTATCATTACTCTGAATTCTTTTTCAGGTAGAGTGCCTATTTCCTCTTCATTTGTTTGGTCTGGTGGATTTTTACCTTGCTCCTTCATTTGCTGCATATTTCTCTGTCTTATCATTTTGTTTAACTTACTGTGTTTGGGGTCTCCTTTTCACAGGCTGTAGTTTCGTAGTTCCTGTTGTTTTTTGGTGTCTGCCCCCAGTGGATGAGGTTGGTTCAGTGGCTTGTGTAGGCTTCCTGGCATAGGGGACTGGTGCCTGTATTCTGGTGAGTGGGTCTGGATCTTGTCTTTTGTTTGGCAGGGCCACATTCTGTGGTGTGTTTTGGCGTGTCTGTGAGCTTAGTATGGTTCTAGACAACCTCTCTCTAATGGATGGGGTTTTGTTCCTGTCTTGCTAGTGTTTGGCATGGGGTGTACAGCACTGGAGTTTGCTGGACGTTGGGTGGAGCTGGGTTGTAGCATAGAGACGGAGGTCTCTGGGAGAGCTCTTGCTGATTGATGTTACATTGGGTCCGGGAGGTCTCTGGTGGTCCAGTGTCCTGAGCTTGGCTCTCCCACCTCAGAGACTCAGGCCTGACACCAGGCTGGAGCACCAAGAGCCTGTCAGCCACATGGCACTGTTCTGGCTGTTGAGACCTGAGTAAACTCAGTAAGGTCGCCACCCACAGCCATTCTGTGGTAACATTTCCTCTGTCTATATATATTTTTAAATTTTTTGTTTCCTTGTATCTGCCTTCTAGATGTAAAAGGTCACAGTGAGGTCATAGAGGTCTTGTTTTAGGAAAGCAGCCACTGACTATGAACAGGCTCTCAGAGAAAGTTTAAACAGTAACACATTGTTAGGATGTCATGAGGCATCATAAAAATATGCCCCCAAATGTCTGCATTTCGAAAGTGATAATTAGATGCCAAAAGCAATATTGCATTTCTCAGAATCAACAGAATTGCTAGGAACTTCTTTCTCTAAGATAATAGATAGGTATAAATATTTTTTAATTAAAAAATTTTTAACATGAGAATTTGGCCTGGTATATGGAAAGTAAATGAAAGTATAAAACAATTAGTAGTTTCACTAGAGGTAAAGAGACTCTTCTGGTAGACATCAAGCCTTCTTGTTTGAAGAGAGAGACAATGAATCTATATCACTGAGTGTCTTGCTTTCTGAACAATAGCATATCTACATACCTTGGTAAAAAGGGAACCTTTTACCAAGTTATCATGGAATCAATCTTAGTTTCTGGTAAAGGTATATCTCACTTTATTGAGGACTCTGAGGAGGAAAGGGTTTTTCCTAGGGCCTAGAGGTTATACCATAAAAGCCAGGCCCCATTCTCTAATCCTTGCAACAATTCCGTTCTGCAGGAGAGGACACTGAGGTTCTGAGAGCTGGAATAACTTGGTAGAGGTAGATTTGAATCCACCTCTGTCTGCCTCTGATGCTTTGTTTCTTTACCCCATTGTGAATTCCCTGTGATGACTCCCCCTTCTGTTTAGCACCTGATCATGCCAGATGTGTTCCATGCAGAGCCCTGATGACCACCCAAGCCTGATTTGCAGGAGTTGTGAGAGAGAACTTGAGAAGTGACAACCAAATTTCTCCCATGTGATTGAGGACTGACAGGTTCTTGAGGCATATGTCAATGTACACTATGTTTCAAATGCTTTACATATTTTAGCTTGATTAATCTTCACCCAGTCCTATGTGGTAGGTGCTATTAGTATCATTCCCATTTTAAAGATTATTTGCCTAAGGTCACACAACTAGTAATTGGTGGAGGTTGCATTTGAAACCAGGTAGTCTGATTTCAAAGCATGTGCTTTTCACTATTATGCAGTACATGTATACATATAGATAGTTGTTTTTGTTTCCTTCTCCTATAGATGCCTAATCAGTTTTCAGTAGTCTAGAGACTGGTTGTCTATTTTACAGAATGTAGCATCATCTCATTTTTTCTATAGTATTTTTTGTTTATCTCATGAGAATTTCATCAGAGCATATATTATTTAGACACATGTTTGGGAAATTTAAAACCATTCATTTAGTAAATATATAGTTAAGGAGCACCTACTCTGTCCAAAGCATTGTTCCAGGAAATGACCAAAAAAAACAAAGATTTGATATCGGAGTCTCTAACCTTGAGTTGATTATTATCTAAAGGGAAGATTAGATAAGAGGTAGAGCAAGAGAAAGGGCATAAAAATGATATACACAAAATCTAGGATGAATCAACTAAGTGATCACAACCTACTGCTGAGTTGTACAGAAGGGCTTCTAGGAGGCTCAGTGTATCAGAAGGATTTGGGCAGCAGGAATGAGTGTATGCTCTGTGCTGTAGTCACACTGCCACACTCTCAGTTTCTCTTTCCTGAACATTTCCGTGAGGTTCCCTTCTTAAATGTTTTGGCAATTCTGGGTGTTCTGAGTGTCTTTTTTTTTCTTTGCACTTATCAGAGTTGCAATTTTACGTGAATCTTTGGTATTTGATTAATATCTGTCTTCCCACTGGTTGAAAAAACTCCATGAGGGCAGAGGCTGTGCTGCTTTTACTCATGTTTGAGTCCCCACTGTCTATCAAAGTGCCTGGTATGTAATAAGTACTGAATAAACACTGGGTGAGCCAGTGGAGCCAGGGATTTAAGTAGGGGGAGAAACCATATGAACAAAAGAAAAGTGGGAGTATAATAAGGGGTTCACTAAAGGAAGAACCAGTTTACAGGGAGCTGCAGCTGGGAAATATATTGAGATCATGCTAAGGAGGGCCTGGAATGCCAGAGCCAAATGGCTATATTAAGTTGGGAAAGGTCTTGGGGAAAGACCACCAGAGTAGCAGTGTGAACATAGCTGAAGGCTTATCAGGGAGCGGTGTAGAGGACAAATTAACAAGGAAAATCAATAAGGCTCCTAGAGGGGTCTCTATCTAAAAGCATGATCCTTGCTCCCACTATATCTGTATTAGACAGGCTTCTCCAGAGAAACAGAACAAGTAAGATGGGTATATACACATACATATATATAATATATATATATAATATATTATATGTATAAAATATGTTATACAATATATAAAAATATAGATAGATTGATAATGTGTTATGATGAATTGGCTAACATGTTTATATAGGCTGAGAAGTTCCACAATCTGTGGTCTGGAAGCTGGAGACCCAGGAAAGCTGGTGGTGTAATTCAGTCCAAGTCTAAAGATCTGAGAACTAGGGAAGTCGTCAATGGTATAAATCCCAGTTTGAGAGCTGGAGAAGATGAGATGAAATATACAGGAAGTACCTTCCTCCACCTTTTGTTCTATTCAAGCCTGCAATGGATTGGCTGATACCTATCTACACTGGGGAGGGTAATCTGCTCTACTGAGTCCACTGGATACAAATGCTAAACTCATCCAGAAACACTCTTATAGACATATCCAGAAATAATGTTTAATGTAGGCACTCTGTGGCAGGTCAAGCTGACAAAATTGCCCATCACTACATTCTAAGCTGCCAAAGTTCTGAAGGCCAGGTCAGTGCATTCCCCATTTCCTTCCCTCTGGGTCATGTGCATTGATACTTCTTCTGTATAAATTTTGCCAAAGACCAAAACTAATAATCCCAACTACACATCACTTAATCATGTAGTGATTTACCTTTTGCGACTAAAAGACTTATTACAACAGAACACGGACTATATCAAGGGGAGATAAGGAGCCAGCTATGTCTTCAGCAGACCATGTAGGTTACTCAGGGCATACCCTCTTTTCTGTCACTGCTGCATTTTCACTGCTGCTCTGACATATGAATTGCAGCCCCAAGAGGGGTGTCACTGGCAGAGGCTTTGCTGGTGAAAACTCAAATCCCAGAGACTCCAACTCATTTCTTTCTTCAGTTCATGGTTCCAGTATCTTCAGAATTGATGGACTATCACTCAAAATGACCTCTGGTTTCTTATTCATTGGTCAGCTCAAGCCTGGGATAATATGTACTGTTCTACCAGTGTGACTCTGGGCTGGAGAAAGAGTTCTCTCTGTGAGGAGAGTAGAGAGCTTTATGGAAGCCATGGAAGGAGACTGGAAGTGACCTAACATTTTAATCTAGATTATTTGATGCCACATATTTAAGAGGAATGGACAATTTAAGCAAGAGGACAGTAGCCTCAAATTCTGCAGGCAAATAGGGAGATTGGAGGGCTTAGAAAATATTGCTAAATTTGATCACAATAAAAGTGTGGAGCAGAAACCAGACTGTAAGAGATTAAGGAGTGAAAGCAAGGCCTGGGAGGCCATAGATGCAGACTAATTTTCAAGAATTTTGACAGTGAAGAAAAGAGAATGCTATGGTAATTACGCTTGATGGGTCAACCCTATACAGGGAAAGATTTTAGAACAGAGACGATCTGAACACATTATAAGTAGAGGAGATGAAAAAACAAGAAAATTCAAAGTATACACTAAGAGAGACAATTATTCATGAAAAATTGCTTTAGAATTTGTATTAAAGCAGTAAGATGAAGACCAATATTCATAATTAGGGTAGAGATGATTCCTCCTCTGAGTCAAAAGACATGAGATGAAATTGATGGGAGATACAGAAAGAGTTTCCAGAGGAGAAAAGCAATATGAAAATGTTTCCACTGAACTATCTCAGCCTTATCAGTAATAATACAAACCAAAGCCATGTTTCATAACAAAAAGAAACACATTTAACACTATACAATACAGATGGCTGAATGCTTATATTAACCATGTCTTATTTTCTGTGTTCTGAAGCTTTAACATTATGACCCTTGCTGACCCTGGAGGGACTGCTTTTCCCAGGGTTAGCTAATTCTTTGATAAACAACTCGCCAGTGAGTGTGCTTTTCAAATGTAACTCAACCAAATCAGAGCCCACATCCCCAGCCACCTCCTTTACTTTGGGTTCTAATACTCCGGGTCATTATCCACCTGCCCTAACTACCCGAGGGGCAGATACCAGACAACTAGGAACAGCTCCTATGCCCCAGAGCCCATTGAAATTATTCAAACTAGCCAGTCCTAAATCTGCTTACCCTGCCTCACCCTTTGCTTACCCTGGAAGCCATAGATAAGGCTCTTGCTCACATTTTGCCCCCTCCCTCTGCCTCCTGACTGACCCTGGTGTTTCCTCATGTGGCCGCTCCATGGTGTTATGTGACCCCTCCATTTGGGAGCTGTGATCAACAAACTGTCTTTTCAACAGCGATTGTCTCTTGATCTGTTAGGCTTACCATACCTAAATAACCACAAAACCAAGGAAAACAATACCTTATAATTATAGACCTTACACTAGTACTTCACATACTTAATTCATAAAGCAGGTAGGCTTAGAAGGCAGTTTGCAAAAGGATAAGGAATAATTGTTTTCCAAGTTAAGTTTGAGGACTTATTGGGTTGGCCAAAATGTTATTCAAGTTTTTCCATAAGATTTTATGGAAAAACCCGAATGAACCTTTTGGCCAGCCCAGTATATCATTGTGGACATATCCTGTGTTGGAACCATCATAAATGATAAAAATTTGTGATGAAATTTCAACATGCATTTTTAAATACAGAAGTCCAGGCATGTGCCAAATTTGAAAATATCTGTGTAATTCATGCATCACAATTCAGGGGTTTATAAAGAGCGTAGCTGGACTAATAGTAACAAAGAAGCTGGATGTGACTTTCTACATTAAATAGGACACCATCTCCACCAAATGCCCTGTGTACAGAGTCAACAACTGAGTGAGGAGGCTATCAGTGGGCCTCTCAAATTACAGCTACATCCTTTCTGTCCACTTCATTTGCTCTTAATTCATGGCACCAATCCAGTTTTGGAAGCAATCCTCTTTTTGATGGATTGAAACACAAACTTGTTTTACACTGATTCTGAGTAAGGGTCTAGAGATGTCACTTTTCTGTTGCATCTGATATCATCAACTAGTGCTCTTAAAAAGAAAGACCTGAACCAGCAGTGTATGATGTAAGCACACAGTAAGTGATGAGCTTTAGACTGCACTGAACCAATACTTACTGTTCTGCAAATAATAATAATAGTGATGTGGCCAAACCATTTATACAATCAGCCTGTTATATTAAATTACATGTATTCCCTATCTCCCCTGAGTAGCTTTGTCATAACAAGTGGCAACTTTTATAAATTATATAATTACTGGTAACTTTTAAATATTGTACCAATTACAAAAGTTTACCCCCAAAGCTCTGATTGGAAGGTTGATGGTTGATGGGGTGACTCAGCTTCTAGCAGGATTACAGGTTGAAGCTATATGGGGGAAACACAGTATCTGAACCTGCCACTTTAGCTTTACTGATGATTTTTATAATTCTGATCATTTTGATACTGCTTAATAGATCTGCTATTTCACTTACCTAAATGTTCTAAAGGATGGATGCCATGAAGCAATTAATCTAGAAAACAAGTGCATTAAGAGAAAAATTATCTTTGGCTTTTATTTTTTTAGTATCAACATCATGCTTTGATTTTGATTGTTTACAAAAACAGTTGTCTCATCTACATCAAACCCAATAAATTTGAATAAAAGGGAAGTTTTACAAAGCCAGCTGTGAAAGTATTTAATGCTGTAGTTGTAGTGCTGAATTTTTACCATTTAAAAAAAAGAAACATCACTTACACATTTCTCTAGTTGAACTTATGTGCGAGTTAATAAGATGTCCTTTGTAACTCATAAAGTGAGTTTTAGTGAAGTGTTTGGTTAGGCTTCTGAAAAGGCTGTCATCTTTTTTTTTTTTTTGGTGCTAGGCGGGCCTCTCACTGTTGTGGCCTCTCCCGTTACGGAGCACAGGCTCCGGATGCGCAGGCTCAGCGGCCATGGCTCACGGGCCCAGCCGCTCCGCGGCATGTGGGATCTTCCCGGACCGGGGCACGAGCCCGCGTCCCCTGCATCGGCAGGCGGACTCTCAACCACTGCGCCACCAGGGAAGCCCAAGGCTGTTATCTTAAGGGTGCATTATTTCTATGATTTTTGAAATCTCCTTCTCACACTTGTGAACTCTATGAAGACTACACAATTAAACTGTATTTTTTCAAAGTTACGTATCTTCTGTTTTTAAAAATTCTGCAAAAGCTCTCTGTGATGAAATTGTAGCTGATTTACCTGCTAAAGCCTTCTGGCCTGCTGAGCATGAAGACCCCGTGGTCCTTGAGAGCTCTGTCATGTTTTTTCATTTAGCATAATGTTTTACTTAATATTCAGAAAGGACCTTAGTCATTCAAGAAAATCTAGATCATGAGCTGAATAATTAAGATAATTTTATTACTGCCTGGGGGTTTATCTGAAGAAGTTTTTTCCCTTGGTTTGTTGATATATCAGCCTCCAGAAATACAATGGTAAACATGCAAAACAAGAATTGGATGTACTTGGCATTTAAACTCATTCATTATTCAGTCATTTGTTTACCAAATTAATTTTACCAAACAGTGACAATAACACCAGAATAAGAATCTGGGTGCTGTTGTTTATGCACAAAAACAAAGAACAAAAACCTTTAACAAGCAAACAGACTAACACACTCATAGATTTCTTTTTCTGGAATAGCACTATATTGGAGAAGACAGAGTAGGGAGTCTAAAAGTAGGGGGGAGCAGTCACCGAAAGAGTGACATTCTGACCCTTTGGAAGTACCTCATTTCTCTCAAACTGTGAGAATTAACATAGGAAAATGTACTTTTCCCTTTCAGTAAACAACACCCTAAGTCAGCAGTCCACGCTTTTCTGTAGTGGGGCCAGATAGCAAATATGTTGTGACTACACAACTCTGCCACTGCAGAGTGAAAGCAAGCAGAGACAATTCGTAAATGAATAGTGTGACTCTCTTCCAATAAAACTTTATTTTTGAACTCTTACATTTGAATTTTGCATTATTTTCATGTGCCACAAAGTATAGTTCTTCTTTTGATTTTTCTTTCATCCATTTAAAAACATGAAACTATTCTCAGCTCACTGGCTGTACAAAAACAGAGCATCCTGGATTTGACCCTTGGGCTGTAGTTTGTTGACCCCTGCCCTAAATAATAATCTTATAAAAAAATCCCATATACACACATATATATATATATTTATACATTCTAACATTTTTTGCCAGAAAATCAAACTTAAATTACACTTCTGTTTTCACTAAACACAATGCTTGTAAATATGTCCAACTCACAGCCCAAATAAAGACTATAATCTTTTCGCATCTGTGGCAGAACCCCAGACAAAGAGTTCCCCAAGTTCTATCTGAGTTTCTCTGCATTATGCATAAGCTTTCTTTAGTCTCATTTGTGATTTTTTAATTCACTGGAGACATGCGGTACATGGCCATAACCTCTTTCCTCCTCCTTTCTCTCTTTCTATATCCTCTCTCTTTCCCTACTTACATCAATTTTAGGCTCCACAAGGCAAAGGGATTTTAATTTGATACAACACAGCGAGGGAGAAAATGGCAGAGGGAAGGGAACTATGGGGCCAGGAAGGTGAGAGATGAAAGGAAAAGATGAAAAAGAGAGGCACAAAAAGGAGGTGGTTTTTCATTCAAGTCAGAAAAGGATGTGTTTGGATAAGTGGAATACTGTTTCCTGCACTTTTCATTGCCACTTCTCCTTCTCCTCTCCCCATTTCTCCTGCCTCACCCCCAACTGCTCATTTGCCCTCATCTGCTAGCTCAGCCCTATTTCTCATCTGCACAGAACTTCCTACTACTTCTCTCTGAACGTCTTACCTGATTCTCTCTTTCAATCCTATTTCTTCCTTTATTCTTTGCTTCTCAGCACTGACCTTGGGCTCATCATCTTGAATGTGTCACTACAACTTGCCTTTCACCTCTCTCTGCTTCCAAACTCTCCAGGTAACTACCCCAAAGGCCACACACCCAGCCTCTGTGGACATGACTGGGCCTCTCAGAGCAGCATCAGGTGCTCTTAAGTCCAGGCCTCCTCCTCCATGAAGCATCATGGCGGCAGTATGAATTTTCCCCTGTGTGTTTGCAGAAACAAATGGTACAACTGAGCTTGTACATTTACACGGCAGATGACTATTCTGGCTCCATTAATTTGCTTTTTAAATACAGAATTTAGCTTTTATCACTCTTTCCCATATATTTGTTGACTTGTCTGAGTATTGGGGAACTTGCATGCACTGGTGATACCACTGTAGAATTCAAACTAATGGGTTCAGTTCCACTATTTTTTTTCTAATAAATGGACTCATTAATGAAAAGCATTAAAAATTACTTCACTGTAAAAATTTTAGGTATCAAGTAACATGTTCACTGTTAAGAATTCAGAGTATACATATGAGCAAGCAAAAGTCAGAAATCACCACAAATTCTCTTTCCCATATGTAATCATTGCAAACATTTTGGTGTAAAATCTTCCAGAGTTTTATATAAACCTAAATATGGATTGATTTATACATGTGTATTAGTCATAATTTGATCAAAGAAGCAGAACCATTTGGAGATATACATAAAATAAGGGATTTGACCTTTCCCAATTATGGGAACTGGTTAAATACTCTCTCTATGCTTTTGTTTTTGTGTCTGGTGCTGGAGAGTGAAGACCTATCAGGCTAGATATAATCTCTGACTCTCAATTTTCTCATTTGTAAAATGGGAATAGTACTTACTTAATAAGGTTGTTATAAGTATTAATATCAGTGTTAAATGAAATAATATAGTAATATGCTTTATCTTAGTTCCTAGTTTGCAGGAAGAGCTCAATATATTTCACCAACAATTATTACTAATAATTATGATTATAACATTTTCTAGCACCGACATTTACTAACTATGGACAAGTTATGTAGGTTTTCTGAGGCTCAGTTTCTTACCTGTAAAACAGAGCTGTTAATACTTATTTCAAAGTGCTGTTATGAGAGTTAAATAAGAAAGTAAATCCAAAAACAAAGTCTTGCATAAAAAGAGTACTCAGTGAAAGTCTACAGGTCTCCTAATGCTAAGGTTGCTTTAGCTTCATTAGCAGCCCTGCCGTGTCATTATTTCATATTGAACTTGTCATCATTTAAATCCTTGGAGTTTCTTTTACCTGATGGTGAAAAATCTCTGCCATCCTACACTTGAAAAACTTTGTTTATCCAGCTCAACACAGGATTTTACATTTGTCTTTGTTCTCTTTCATTGTAGTAAATTTCTATCCCATATCTCAGAAGGCCCAGATTTTTTTTCAGATGTGATTCTGGGTCCGGTATATTATTCTTCCTCAGTTTTCATGTTTCCTAACAATTCATCTAATATATTAGGCTGAGCCTTGTAAAACTGCTGTTTTTGTAGGTCAAAAATGGTCTCGCATGGGCAGTAGTATATGGTTCAACCTAATATTTATTACAAGGTTGAATAGAATAGAACCAAGGACATGATTGTGAACTAACTTTTTATTAGTAGTCTTGACCTTTTATGGGTCATGAATCTGTTTGAGAATCTGATGGAAGCTATTAAATTTTTTACTGGGAACACACACACACACACACACACACACACTTCTTAATACCATCTTTTTATTGCACTGGATATCATTTCCTTCATGGAGATATAATATAAAACACATTTTAAAAAGGCCTCTCTTATTCTCAACTTCAATGTAAAAAATGTTTATTGCTTTAAAAATTATAGTAATATAAATTATGTATAAAACCCAAAATGTAAACCTTAATTGAATTCAACTTTAAATTTCAGTGAGAAAGCAGATATTTTTGGCTTGGGTAAGAAGTAAACATTGTGGAGTGAACTTACATGGCTCTGTGAAAATCATCTTTTGACAATCAATTCTGAGTTTTCATTTCTGTCTACAAATGCTGGAACCTTGTAATGAAAAATGTCTGTAATAGCAAAAAAAAAAAAAAGAATCATAACTCCCATTACTGGTTTTGCTAGAGGGGAACAGGCTCGTTTCAGGGAGCAATGGAATTATCGAGGTCTTAAGATAGAATTTATATCATACCACATCCTTTACTGTCAAGTCAGGGAGGTGAATTTTCATAAGTCCTACCAATCAGCACAGTAAGCATTATGACTGCACATCTCACTTTCAGGTCATCTGAGGAGAAGTAACCTTCCACAAACTTCTGTGGCATTTCCAGGTGTTGGTGGATTCTGGTTTTCTTAAAAAATGAGCTTTGGGGCTTCCCTGGTGGCACAGTGGTTGAGAATCTGCGTGCCGTTGCAGGGGACACGGGTTCGAGCCCTGGTCTAGCAAGATCCCACATGCCCCGGAGCAACTAGGCCCGTGTGCCACAACTACTAAGCCTGTGCATCTGGAGCCTGTGCTCCGCATCAAGAGAGGCCGCGATAGTGAGAGGCCCGCGCACCGCGATGAAGAGTGGCCCCCGCTCACCGCAACTAGAGAAAGCCCTCACATAGAAACAAAGACCCCAACGCAGCCAAAAATAAATAAATTAATTAATTAATTTTTAAAAAAGCAGATAACATTAGAAAAAAAGAGCATTTTTTTACTTTTGATTTCAGCTTACATAACCACTTTCTCCAGCAAAGGAGAGTTTTCAGTTTCTCTCTGATCTTTCCTTACAGAATCTCTGTTTGGTTGAAAGGCCTCATATGTTTAAAACAGTATCTATCGGTGCTTTGTGACCACCTAGAGGGGTGGGATAGAGAGAGTGGGAGGGAGACGCAAGAGGGAGGGGTTATGGGGATATATGTATATGTATAGCTGATTCACTTTGTTATACAGCAGAAACTAACACAACATTGTAAAGCAATTATACTCCAATAAAGATGCTTTTAAAAAAGAACAGGGTAGGAATACCTTGGAGATATTATGTGTTCAGTTCCCAACCACTGCAATAAGGCAAATATTGCAATAAAGTGCACCTAAAGTGAGTCACACACACACACACAAAACAAACAAAAACCAAAAACCGTATCTATAATGCTGACTCTAGGGCCTTAATGGAAAGTTTTATATTATTCCTGTGGCTGAAAATATTTGTCAGGTGAGCCATTTCAGAATGACATCCTCCATAACAAATGGTTCTGTGAGTGAATTTCTTCTGTCAGATAAGAATGGTGATGGATGGGGATGGCTCTATCCAAAGTTAACCTGTCTTGTATTGAAGACCCTTTCTTCTGTATTTCAAATGAAAGAACTCCATATTCTGCTCCTCTATCTTGGCAAAACTTCTTGGCAAGGTGATTTAGGTCCTCAGTCATGATGAGGATGTCTTTCACAGCAGTAGCCAAATGTTTCAGGCTGTCGATAGTCTCTCACATGAATGCATTCTCATATGCAACACTACATTCATAATTATGAACACTACGTTCGTAATGATCTCATCATTCCCCTGTTTATCAACCCACATGATAAGTGTTGCCTAAAAATCCTTAAGGACAGGTATCCTGCAGAAGTGCCCTTATTTGTTACCTCTCATAGAGAAAGAAGACGAGAGTTACTTACCTTCTCAAGCCACAAGAATGACATAATTATTACGTGGTTTATTATAGTTCTTGAAAGATGAACAGTCGTAAGCATGTTCCAAATAAAGCTCTCTAGTTGATAAGACATAATCATATTTCATTATTAATAACAAGTTAATCTGCTAATGTTGCATTAGCTGTCTTATCATTATTATAAATCATCATGGTTATTGATAAGTGCAGCAACTTTGTTCAAAATTTGTCTTTCAAACCCCCCTTATAAATAAATGGCACTTAGCCAATCCCCCAGTTGGCTAAGCCTTCACCAAGATAGTTCGTCCATTCTACATTCATTTTTATTTATGATCCCAACTTACATTGTGGTTATATGTTTTGTTCCAAACTTTTTTCCCATAGGCCAAGCTAATATTAATATGGTTATTATTTCCATCTTGTTTTTGCCTTTATTGTTATTGCCTTTATTTATCTTGCCTTTATTGCCTTTATTATCGTCCATTGTAGAATTTATTCTCTTCCCTGACTTCTTCCTCCTACAGGCTAAA
Source organism: Kogia breviceps (assembly GCF_026419965.1). Taxonomy (NCBI): domain Eukaryota; kingdom Metazoa; phylum Chordata; class Mammalia; order Artiodactyla; family Physeteridae; genus Kogia; species Kogia breviceps. The sequence goes on along the minus strand of NC_081311.1, from coordinate 122,048,756 downwards.
ATGTATTGTTACTTCCCTCCGAACAATCCGGAAAAGAGCAGTGGTCAAAGTTTCTACCTGGCCAGCTGTCTATACTACACTTTTTGTAAGATGATCTGTATATGGACCTCCATTCTTAGGTTCAGAGATTTTCTTGGGAATAACATTTGATGTATAGCACTATTAATTATTCCCTCATGAGTAGATATGTTTCTGTCTGAAAATGATTCCCTCCCATTCTGCATTTCTACCCATGAATGTGTACTACAAAGTGTCAGTGTTCATAGGTGGTATTTACTTATTAGTATCTAGAACTTAATTTTAACTGTTTAAAATATTTACTCAGTGAGTAGCTTATGAAAATTACAGAAAATAAGTATTTCTTATTTTCTGTTACTTCAAACCTCCTATACAATCATCTTTATATATTATTCTTATTGCTCATCATAATTCTTTTTTCTCTCTTTCCTGAAAATATTACTCTAAAGCCTTTGTAATCAAATTAGTGATCTCCTGGAATCACAATTTCCTTAGACTTTAAAAAATGATCTTTGACCCTTTTCAGGGACCCAATTCAATTATTGGCAAGAATATATATTTTTGGCAAGAATATATTTTGGCAAGAATATAATTTTCAAGAGTTTTAAGCCATGGAATCCTTATTTCCCTTAAAGAAAATCTTGTTCAGAGCCCTTTTATATAAAATATATACGGGAGATCAGCTAAGTGGTTTGTGACCACCTAGAGGGGTGGGATAGGGAGGGTGGGAGGGAGGGAGATGCAAGAGGGAAGAGATATGGAAACATATGTATATGTATAACTGATTCACTCTGTTGTAAAGCAGAAACTAACACACCGTTGTAAAGCAATTATACTCCAATAAAGATGTTAAAAAAAAAAGTGAAGGTTTTCTAGTTGAAGGGTGTTGCAGATCGGGGTGCCAGATGGGAAGGCTTTTTCTAAGTGATGCTCCATGGCTGCAGATCGCCTGCAGAGTGCAGCTTGAGAACCAGTTTTACAAGCCATGCTCAAATTAAGCAAAATCTTTTCTTTTTATGGCAGTTTCTTTCTTTCTTCTCTGAATATTTATTGAACACTCACCATTTACAGAACATTGTGCTGTGCACTCCTTATATCCTACTCTCATTTCCAAAGTGGTATCTTTCTATCAAAACAGTAAATGAAAACACAAACATCCTCAAAAATCGCTAGGAATCTATTCTGGGCAGCTTCTGGTGGTTACAGTCTTTATAATATAAATAAGTATGCACAAAAACCAGTTTTTCCTTTTTAAAGATTATGTATCTGCACCACTGAGCTGGCGGCTTGGCACATAATGTAGTGAGTGTGATTGCCACAGAGGAAAGCTCAGGTTGTATAGTTGTATTTCCTTCAGTGACCCAGACCCCAAACGAGAGGACTTGGTGTGCCATGCACACACTGCATCTCCCCGCCTCTGTCCCTGTATGCGTGCTGCCCACTCTATCCTCTCTAAATGGGCTGCTCTAACTTCTGTCTTTTAAGTCTTTAAAGCCCAGTCAGCCAAAAATAATTGTTTCCTCTTCTATGCCACAAACTGCACATCTCTTCTAAAACCACACATTAGTCCTTTTATTACAATTATTTTTATATATTTTACACCTGTCTTCCTATAAGATGTAAATGCCCCCAGGACGGAAGAATTTGCAGGAGATTTAAGGTCCCGGTTAGCAGATGGGGACAAGACGTGGAATTTGTATTATAGTTGTTAATGGAACTTGCCTTATATCCAAAAGCTGCTGAGGTCCAGAAATATTTGGATTACAGTTATTTTACAAAGAATGCAAAACTTTTAAACTTATAATTATTTAAAAAAACAGTATTAAATGAAAATATCCAGGCTTCCATGGTGGCGCAGTGGTTGAGAATCCGCCTGCCGATGCAGGGAACACGGGTTCGTGCCCCGGTCCGGGAGGGTCCCACATGCCGCAGAGCGGCTGGGCCCGTGAGCCATGGCCGCTGAGCCTGCGCGTCCGGAGCCTGTGCTCCGCAACGGGAGAGGCCACAACAGTGAGAGACCTGCATACCACAAAAAAAAAAAAAAAAGAAGAAACTATCCATTGAGGCTAGGGTACACATGACTGATGTAATTGAATATATATGCTGTGTATATATTACATGTGTGTATGTCTGTGTTTCTCCCCTTCTTGAGGAATAAAGAAGAGATTTTGCCAAAAGGGCAAAACTTGCTAACCAAAAATGAAAAACATCACAGAGAAGAGAAACAATAGTTTTTCTGAGTACTCTGAAGAAAGCAGATGATTCCCGTTTTCCAGTTTTGACTAGGATTGCCTACCTTGGTGAGATCTATTTCATATTAGCACTTTGCCCAACTCTCTAGAAAGTACAGATTGGCAGGAAGGAAGAAAACATGCTTTGGCTGCAAAATTGAAAATAGTTGCTCTGAAACTATGAAAATAGTGATACCATAAGGATGACTATAAGCAGATGTCTCTGAAAAAAGTGTTAAACCCACAAAAATTCTAATTTCCTGCTATCACGAACCCTCCCCTTTGGTTTTTTTAGACTGTTCGCTTTAGATGGCCAGGTGGCCTTGGGGAAATGGCTAACATATATAGATTTTCCATTTCTCTAAGTGCAAGTATTTGGAAGCTAGTGAATGTCTGGATCATCTCTAAACCATCTTTCACCCAATAATTTTTTGGATCAAGTTAAGCCAGTGTTTGCAATCCACTGCCATGTAAGTTATTTCTGGCCCTGAAATTTTATTGAACTATGTGGATCATTTCACATTTCATAATGGAACATCAACTTATTATTGCATTATTCTTCTCTTTGATTCAATCATTTTAGAAACATTTGGAAGGGACGAACTCAAATCAATGTTAGCCATGCTCTTAGGTGACTGGTCTGACAAAATACAATCATAGAAAGATGTCTGAGCCAGTAAAACCATCTGGGCTTTCATGTTTTTAAGACTCAAATGTTTTAGATTTGTGAATCATGCCAGTAAATTTCAAGCCAGTTGGATTGAACCGGGGAAAAAATGGCCTGTGTCTGGGTCAATTTTTTCTTCTTTTTTAAATACATATTTTAAACTACACATAACTTAGGTTGGAATATTCTTCCCTGAAGTAACTCTTATTTATAGCTACACTGTATTTAATACGTGCACAATTAAGGCTGATGTTATTTAAACCTTGAAGGAATAAATGACAATATAAGTATGCACTAGTAATTTTCAGTAGTATTCTAATTCTAACGGTTAGCAGCTTTCCTTGGAGTTTATCTTGCTACTTGGGCCCTACAGGATTAAGACGGTGACTCTGATACCCAAGTACTCAGAATGAATTCAAGGTGGTGCTCAGAAGTATAGGTGAGAGGGTATGGCCTTGCATCTTCAAGGAACCAACCCACTTTAGGTACTTAATACTCAGTAATAAGATACTTATAGCAAGTATTATTAGATACCTTCCAAGCAGCCACCCCTCATTTCTTTCTGATTTCATCCCAGTTCTGCTATGTTCCACCATTTACTCAGAAAAGGCAAGGAGAGCTGACTTTATTCCCAGCTCTTTGGGCAATATTAAGCCCATCTATGAGGTCATTCCCCTTGACAATGATTGGATCGCCCTGGTATGCAGTCAGCCAATGTTGTGGAACATTAGACCACAAACTAAGAATTTAGAATTAGACCGTTTTGTTTATTAAGAATTCATTGTAGGAAGGAGGAAAGGAAGTGTTAAACCAGCCAGTAACTGGATGTCCAAGAAGCCATACTTTAAGATATCAAAATTATAGACTTTCTTTTATACGCTGGTATAAGCTAAGACCTCCTCTAAGAATTACCTTGTGGCCAATGTGCAGAAAGGGCTTTGTGGTCCTCAGGAAGGCGAAAGCAGAAATTCATTGCAGGAGAGGTGAGGGCAGAACTTGTAGTGATAATTAAGAAAACTTTAAAAATAGTATTTGAATAATGTGATTATAAATGTGAAAGAGGTACAGTTTGTCCAGTAAGATGTTAAGGATCAATTATTTTGTTGAGATTTTAACTTTGTTTCTCTAACTATCAGCTTATAATAATAGCTGATTATGGGGAGTCTGATTTTTTTTCATAATAGGAGCTTCTAGGAAAAAACTCCACTTATGAAAAGAAGCCAGGGAAGACTTATTCCTTTTCTCTTTTTTTTGCCATATGTTGTCATATCTGCATGGCATACTTGTGATCTTGAGGTTAGCTGGTCTTTGACAAAATGGGAATGCTGAAGATGAGAGAACAGAAAGATAGAAAGATTTCAGGTTGTTGTTGATGTCACTGAGCAATGACTTAATCAGCCCTAGAGTCATTCTGCCTCAAGATTTCCTGCTCCATTGGATAGTAAAAATTCCTTAATTGCTTAGGCCACTGTGAATAGAGATTTCTCTTATTTACAGTCAAAAACGCCCCAACCAATACATTGTTTAATCTAACTTTTGTCTCTTTAACAAAAATAACAATACTTAGCATAACTCCTGGTATGTAGAGAATATGGATCAAATAACACTTAAACTATTCACTTTAATTATAACTATACACTTTAGTTATAACTAAACTTTTCAAGTTGTTAAATTATTTTCTGAAGGAGCAGGTAAGGCATGTGGAGTTGTAATAAAGGAACATTTACAGAGAGTCAATGCTGCCTTTACACCAGAAAAATGGTTCAAAGAATGTATGGTTTAGGATGTTAACATGCATACACATTCTAGATTCCAGCAATTCCACTGGTAAATAATGGTTTAAAAAAAGTTGAACAAGTTTCTTTGTGGCAGAACTGCTCAGAGTGTAGACTATACTTATATATGCTTTGAATTTCCAAGAGGAATTGTAATATGCCGCATTTCCTCCATTTTAAAGTCAGAATATTTCATAAAAGTGCTACTGTAGAAAGAAAAGACTACCAGTTTCCTTTAGTGAGGAGAATAAAAAATATCTAAAGGCATAGCATCTGTACCCACCGAGATTATTGAAATCAATGTTAATAAGAGCACCTTGTTTTTCTGCCCCAATTTCTTCTTTGATGTTATCTATTGAGACAGGAGGCTTCTGGAAAAAGGAGTACAGATGCCTGTTCATAATGTAGAGAGTGGGAAAAATCATCATGGCTTTTAGGAAACTCCAGTCTCAGGATGAAAGAGAAGAACTAGAAACTAACTGGCTTCGACTTAATTGGAAATAAGACTTGGGAGAATTTTGTACGGTCTGGTTCTGGAATGTAATACTTCCTCATGTTTGTCCTCTTTGATTTCTTACATTGAAAAGGATTTATTTGCCTGGGTTCAAAGTCAGTGATGATGTGCAGGATGCTGAGACACTGTGCTGGAGTCTGCAACCCGTTTTGAGAAAGGCAGAAATCAAGGGATAGAGAGCGTGGGAGCAGTTTCTAGGGGGGCGGAAGAACAGTAGAAAAGCAGGAAAAGAGACGGGGGTTGCCCAAGGTGCTTCTCAGTAGAACAGTTATGTGGCTCCTAGAAGAAAAGGCGTGATGATAGCTGCCCGAGAACACAATAGGGACTTAGAAGCTCTGTGCCCAGATTGTTCATCAAGAGTTATCACGGGGCTTCCCTGGTGGCGCAGTGGTTGGGAGTCCGCCTGCCGATGCGGGGGGCGCGGGTTCGTGCCCTGGTCTGGGAGGATCCCGCGTGCCGCGGAGCGGCTGAGCCCGTGAGCCATGGCTGCTGGGCCTGCGCGTCCGGAGCCTGTGCTCCTCGGCGGTGAGAGGCCCGCATACCGCAAAAAAAACAAAACAAAACAAAACAAAAAAACAATCAAGAGTTATCACGAAGGGCTGTAGAAGGCTGCATCAGCAAGCAAAGGGCCAATTAAGCCTGAGTCAGCCAAAACAAGCGGTGTGCCTAGGTGGAGGACATTCTGAGACGTTGGTGTCTCAAAGCAGTTACGCTGCTAATAATCGTGTAACTATGTCGCGGTAAATCTTTATCCTTCCTTGGTCTTAGATTCCTCCTTTGTGAATGAGAATGTCTCTAGGACCCTTTCCAACACCTGATAGTCTATGATACCCCAACTTGCCTTAAGACAGCAGTTGGCAAGGAGATTATGAGGAGAAAACAAAGACAAATGGCTGTGGGAACACAATTACGGAAATTAACCTGGAGACGGAGAGATTCATTTGTTCCTGTTCAGACTAAGATTACATTTTGATGATGGAAGCAAGGAATAATTTTGAGGCTGCTGTATGCTTGATGAAGCAATTTGGGGCTGCACAAAGACACTTTGCTCTAGGGTAGAATTAGAAGTTTCTACTTGTGGGGGGGGGTTTAGTGTGTTTTTTGTTTGTTTGTTTGGACAAAGCAGCCTTAGAATTTTAAGATATCACCTCATTCACCTTCTCCTGGTTCTTATCATAGAGATAAAAAATGGAGATATTGGGCAATGCTGGGGGAAAGGAAGAAAATCAATATAGGTGACTATCTTTGACATACTATACAGCTTTAGATGTTCGTGTGTGACAACCAGGAGTTTCGAGGGTGAATGGAAGAAAGATTACTCCGTTTGTCTGAGAGAAGAAGGAAATACGGGTTTAGAACAAAGTTTTCTGCTGGTGGCCTTCCCTGGGATCTCCTCTGAAACTCCTCATTGAGGTTTCCATAGAGTTTTGTTTTCTCTATTGTTTTCTAAAATTAAAGTAAGAACATTTAACATGAAATCTACCCTCTTAACCAATTTTTGAGTGAACAGTACAGTATGGTTAACTATCGGCACAGTGTTGTACAGCACGTCCCTAGGACTTATCTTGAGTAACTGGAACTTGACACCCATTGATTGGCAATTCCTAGCCTCTGCCTCCCATCAGCCTCTGGCTACCACGCTTCTTCTTTCTGGTCCTATGTGGGTTTTTTTTTCAGGGGGGTGGGGGGAGGGTATGAAATTTTAATTTATTCTTTGCTCTAATTCTTTCTTTCATGACATTTTCAGTTATGGGAGCTAGTGGACTCATTTGGGGCCAGGTTTAAGGCCACTTGCTGCTAGAAGATTCCTGACTGAGACAGTTCCCTTAAAGCCTCTCCAAGTCCTCTAGAACCATCTGCTCATCAGCAGCTCTTAGAGTCGTTTGTCCAACTTCCCTGCCTTGGCCCCTTGCCCACATTCTACCCTGGACACCAGGAAGCCCCCTAGGGACTTTTGCAGCCAGCTGGTTATCATTTCTGTGCCTTTTCTTACCTTCTCTCCAGGCCAGGAGTGCCTTACCTCTTATCACCACTTTACTTCTCATGCCATCTTCAAGTTCCAGGTGGTGTGTTGTCTCACAGGACAAAAGCTGACTGCATGCTGTCCACTGAGCTCAGAATAGATTATGTGAACCTTCATTGACTGTATCCTGTTTATCTGGTGCGCTCTGGTAATCCGGCCTGAAAATGTGTCCCTTGGAGAATGAGGTCCTGGCATTTCCCCAGACCCCAGCACAGGTCCAGATGCTGGGCAGGTGTACAGTAGGGGATGCTCAATTAAAGGCTGAGTGCTGTTTTTTACTGCCTTATCCTTATGCCACTTACCATTCTGGTTCAAACACTGTATCCCACAGTTAGCCTGGTAACCTTTATCGACGGAGGCCAGGACTCATAGTCTGCAAATGGACAGCACTTGATTCATAACTTTCATAACGGATAGTTAGCAAATATTAGTTCTCTTTGAAAACCATCCCTCCCACTATTCTTATTTTTTTTCAGCTTTATTGAAGTGCAAATGACAAATAAAATTGTTAGATCTAAAGTATAAAATGTGATGAATTTATACATATAGATTGTGAAAGGATTCACCCCCCCATCAAGTTAATTAACACATCCATCACCTCACAAATATACCTTTTAATATTTACCTTTTTTTTTTTTTTTTTTTTTTTTGGTGGGAACGTTTAAGTTCTACTCTCTTAGCAAATTTCAGTTATCAGTAGTGTTATCAAGTATAGTCACCATGTTATACATTAGATCCTCAGTCCTTATTCATATTATAACTAAAAGTTAGTACCCTTTTACCAACCTCTCCCTATTTTATCTACTTTGCATCCCCTGGCAACCACTTCTCTACTCTGTTTCTATGAGTTCAATTTTTTTTAAGATTCCACATATAAGTGATACCATGCAGTGTTTGTGTTCTTTGATCTGGCTTATTTCACTAAGCATAATGCCCTCTAGGTTTATCCATGTTGTTGCAAATGGAAGGATTTTCTTCTCTTTTAAGGCTGAATGATAAATATCCCATTGTCTGTATATGCCACATTTTCTTTATTCATTTATCCTTCAGTGGACACTTAGGTTGTTTCCATACCTTCACTATTGTGAATAATGCTACTGTGAACATGGGAGTGCAGGTATCTTTTTGAGATCATGGTTTGTTTCCTTTGGGTATATACCCAGGAGTGAGATTGCTGGAGCATATGGTAGCTCTACTTTTAATTGTTTGAAGAACCTCATACTGTTTTCCACAGTGGCTGCTCCAGTTTACATTCCCGCCAACAGGGCACAAGGGTTTCCATTTACTGTTATCTTCATTGACACTTATTGTCGCTTACCTTTTTTGGTAATAGCCATCCCGACAGGTGTGAGTTGACGTCTCATTGCGGTTTTGATTTGTATTTTCCCTGATGATTAATGATATTGAGCACATTTTCATGTACATGTTGGCCATTTCTGTATCTTCTTTGGAAAAATCTCTGTTCAGGTCTTTTGCCCTTTTTTTTTTTTTTTTTTTTGAGTAGCTGAAAGTTTATTTATTTATTTATTTAACATCTCTATGGGAGTATAATTGCTTTACAATGGTGTGTTATTTTCTCCTTTATAACAAAGTGAATCAACTATACATATACATATATCCCCCATATCTCCTCCCTCTTGTGTCTCCCTCCCACCCTCCCTATCCCACCCATCTAGGTGGTCACAGAGCACCGAGCTGATCTCCCTGTGCTATGTGGCTGCTTCCCACTAGCTATCTATTTTAAATTTGGTAGTGTATATAAGTCCATGCCGCTCTCTCACTTCATCCCAGCTTACCCTTCCCCCTCCCTGTGTCCTCAAGTCCATTCTTTAGTACGTCTGCGTCGTTATTCCTGTCCCGTCCCTAGGTTCTTCAGAACACTTTTTTTTCTAGATTCCATATATATGTGTTAGCATACGGGATTTGTTCTTCTCTTTCTGACTTACTTCACTCTGTATGACAGACTCTAGGTCCATCCACCTCACTACAAATAACTCAGTTTCATTTCTTTTTATGGCTGAGTAATATTCCACTGTATTTACGTGCCACATCTTCTTTATCCATTCATCTGTTGATGGACACTTAGGTTGCTTCCATGTCCTGGCTATTGTAAATAGAGCTGCAATGAACATTTTGGTACATGACTCTTTTTGAACTATGGTCTTCTCAGGGTATATGCCCAGTAGTGGGATTGCTGGGTCATATGATAGTTCTATTTTTAGTTTTTTAAGGAACCTCCATACTGTTTCCACAGTGGCTGTATCAATTTACATTCCCACCAACAGTGCAAGAGGGTTCCCTTTCTCCACACCCTCTCCAGCATATATTGTTTATAGATGTTTTGATGATGGCCATTCTGACTGGTGTGAGGTGATACCCCATTGTAGTTTTGATTTGCATTTCTCTAATGATTGCTGATGTTGAGCATTCTTTGATGTGTTTGTTGGCTGTCTGGATATCTTCTTTGGAGAAATGTCTATTTAGGTCTTCTGCCCATTTTTGGATTGGGTTGTTTGTTTTTTTGATATTGAGCTGCATGAGCTGCTTGTGTATTTTGGAGATTAATCCTTTGTCAGTTGCTTCATTTGCATATATTTTCTCCCATTTGAGGGTTGTCTTTTCTTCTTGTTTATGGTTTCCTTGGCTGTACAAAAGCTTTTAAGTTTCATTAGGTCCCATTTGTTTATTTTTGTTTTTATTTTCATTTCTTTAGGAGGTGGGTCAGAAAGGATCTTGCTGTTATTTATGTCATAGGGTGTTCTGCCTATGTTTTCCCCTAAGAGTTTTATAGTGTCTGGACTTACATTTAGGTCTTTAATCCACTTTGAGTTTATTTTTGTGTATGGTGTTATGGAGTGTTCTAATTTCATTCTTTTACATGTAGCTGTCCAATTTTCCCAGCACCAGTTATTGAAGAGGCTGTCTTTTCTCCGTGCATGGGTTTATCTCTGGGCTTTCTATCCTGTTCCATTGATCTATATTTCTGTTTTTGTGCCAGTACCATACTGTCTTGATTACTGTAGCTTTTTTTATAGTCTGAAGTCATGGAGCCTGATTCCTCCAGCTCTATTTTTCTTTCTCAAGATTGCTTTGGCTATTCGGGGTCTTTTGTGTTTCCATACAAATTGTGAAATTTTTTGTTCTAGTTCTGTGAATAATGCCATTGGTAGTTTGATAGGGATTGTATTGAATCTGTAGATTGCTTTGGGTAGTATAGTCATTTTAACAGTGTTAATTCTTCCAATCCAAGAACATGGTAAATCTCTCCATCTGTTTGTATCATCTTTAATTTATTTCATCAGTATCTTACACTTTCCTGCATACAGGTATTTTGCCCCCTTAGGTAGGTTTATTCCTAGGTATTTTATTCTTTTTGTTGCAGTGGTAAATGAGAGTGTTTCTTTAATTTCTCTTTCAGATTTTTCATCATCAGCCTATAGGAATGCAAGAGATTTCTGTGCATTAATTTTGTACCCTGCTACTTTACGAAATTCATTGATTAGCTCTAACAGTTTTTTGGTAGCATCGTTAGGATTCTCTATGTGTAGTATCATGTCATCTGCAATCAGTGATAGTTATACTTCTTCTTTTCTGATTTGGATTCCCCTTATTTCTTTTTCTTCTAATATTGCTGTGGCTAAAACTTCCAAAACTATGTTGAATTATAGTGGTGAGAGTGGGCAACCTTGTCTTGTTCCTGATCTTAGTGGAAATGGTTTCAGTTTTTCAGCATTGAGAATGATGTTAGCTGTGGGTTTGTCATATATGGCCTTTATTATGTTGAGGTAGGTTCCCTCTATGCCTACTCTCTGGAGAGTTTGTATCATAAATGGGTGTTGAATTTTGTCAAAAGCTTTTTCTGCATCTATTGAGATGATCGTATTATTTTTCTCCTTCATTTTGTTAATATGGTTTATCACATTGATTGCCTATATTGAAGAATCCTTGCATTCCTGGGATAAATCCCACTTGATCGTGGTGTATGAGCCTTTTAATATGTTGCTGGATTCTGTGTGCTAGTATTTTGTTGAGGATTTTTGCATCTATGCTCATCAGTGATATTGGCCTGTAGTTTACTTTTTTTGTGACATCTTTGTCTAGTTTTGATATCAGGGTGATGGTGGCTTCATAGAAGGAGTTTGGGAGTATTTCTCCCTCTGCTATATTTTGGAAGAGTTTGTGGATAGTTGTTAGCTCTTCTCTAAATGTTTGGTAGAATTCTTCTGTGAAGCCATCTGGTCCTGGGCTTTAATTTGCTGGAAGATTTCTAATCACAGTTTAATTTTCAGTGCCTGTGATTGGTCAGTTTATATTTTCTATTTCTTCCTGGTTCAGCCTCAGAAGGTTGTGCTTTTCTAAGAATTTGTCCGTTTCTTCCAGGTGTCCATTTTATTGGCAAATTGTTGCTTGTAGTAATCTCTCATGATCCTTTGTATTTCTGTGGTGTCAGTTGTTACTTCTTTTTCATTTCTATTTCTATTGATTTGACTCTTCTCCATTTTTTTTCTTGATGAGTCTGGCTAATACTTTATCAATTTTGTTTATCTTCTCAAAGAACCAGTTTTTAGTTTTATTTATCTTTACTATCATTTCCTTCATTTCTTTTTCATTTATTTCATGATCTGATATTTATGATTTCTTTCCTTCTGCTATCTTTGGAGTTGTTTTGTCCTTCTTTCTCTAATTGCTTTAGGAGTAAGGTTAGGTTGTTTATTGGAGATTTTACTTGTTTCTTGAGGTAGGATTGTATTGCTATAAACTTCCCTCTTAGAACTGCTTTTGCTGCATCCCATAGATTTGGGTTCATTGTGTTTTCATTGTCATTTGTTTCTAGGTATTTTTAAAATTTTCTCTTTGATTTCTTCAGTGATGTCTTGGTTATTTACTAGTGTATTGTTTAGCCTCCATTTGTTTGTATTTTTTACACTTTTTCTTCCTGTAATTGATATCTAGTCTCATAGAGTTGTGGTCAGAAAAGGTACTTAATATGATTTCAATTTTCTTAAATTTACCAAGGCTTGATTTGTGACCCCAGGGTATGATCTATCCTGGAGAATGTTCCATGAGCACTTGAGAAGAATGTGTATTCTGTTGTTTTCGGATGGAATGTTCTATAAATATCAATTAAGTCCATCTTGTTTAACGTATCATTTAAAGCTGTGTTTTCTTATTTATTTTCATTTTGGATGATCTGTGCATTGGTGAATGTGGGGTGTTAAATATTTAGGTGCTCCCATGTTGGGTGCATAAATATTTACAATTGTTATATCTTCTTCTTGGTTTGATCCCTTGAACATTATGTAGTGTTCTTCTTTTTCTCTTATCATAGTCCTTATTTTAAAGTCTATTTTGTCTGATATGAGAATTGCTACTCCAGCTTTTTTTGATTTCTATTTGCATGGAATATCTTTTTCCATCCCCTCACTTTTAGTCTGTATGTGTCGCTAGGTCTGAAGTGGGTCTCTTGTAGGCAACATATATATGGGTCTTGTTTTTGTATCCATTCAGCCAGTCTATGTCTTTTGGTTGGAACATTTAGTCCATTTACATTTATGGTAGTTATCAATATGTATGTTCCTATTACCATTTTCTTATTTGTTTTGGGTTTGTTATTGTAGTTTTTTTCCTTCTCTTGTGTTTCCTGCCTAGAGAAGTTCCTTTAGAATTTGTTGTAAACCTAGTTTGGTGGTGCTGAATTCTCTTAACTTTTGCTTGTCTGTAAAGGTTTGAATTTCTCGTCGAATCTGAATCAGATCCTTGCTCGGTAGAGTAATCTTGGTTGTACTTTTTTCCCTTTCTTCACTTTCAGTGTGTCCTGCCACTCCCTTCTGGCTTGCAGAATTTCTGCTGAAAGATCAGCTGTTAACCTTGTGGGGATTCCCTTGTATGTTGTTTGTATTTTTCCCTTGCTGCCTTTAATATTTTTTCTTTGTATTGAATCTTTGATAGTTTGATTAATATGTCTTGGCATGTTTCTCCTTGGATTCTTCCTGTATGGGACTCTCTGTTCTTCCTGGACTTGATTGACTATTTCTTTTCCCATATTAGGGACGTTTTCAACTATAATCTCTTCAAATATTTTCTCAGTCCCATTCTTTTTCTCCTCTTCTTCTGGGACCCCTATAAATCAAATGTTGGTGGGTTTAATGTTGTCCCTGAGGTCTCTGAGACTGTACTCAATTTTTTCACTCTTTTTTTCTTTATTCTGCTCTGTGGTGGTTATTTCCACTATTTTATCTTCTAGGTCACTTATCCATTCTTCTGCCTCAGTTATTTTGCTATTGATTCCTTCTAGAGAATTTTTAATTTCATTTATTGTGTTCTTCATCATTGTTTGTTTGCTCTTTAGTTCTTCTAAGTCCTTGTTAAATATTTCTTGTATTTTCTCCATTCTATTTACAAGATTTTGGTTCATCTTTATTATGATTATTCTTAATTATTTTACAGGTAGAGTGCCTATTTCATCTTCATTTGTTTGGTCTGGTGGGTTTTTACCGTGCTCCTTCATCTGCTGTGTATTTCTCTGTCTTCTCATTTTGCTTAACTTTCTGTGTTTGGGGTCTCCTTTTCCAGGCTGCAGGTTCCCATTGTTTTTGGTGCCTGCCTCCAGTGGATAAGGTTGGTTCAGTGGGTTGTGTACGCTTCCTGGTAGAGGGGGCTGGTGCTGGTGTTCTGGTGGATGAGGCTGGATCTTGTCTGTCTGGTGGGCAGGACCATGTCCAGTGGTGTGTTTTGTGGTGTCTGTGAACTTATTATGATTTTAGGCAGCCTCTCTGCTAATGGGTGTGGTTGTATTTCTGTCTTGCTTGTTGTTTGGCATGGGGTCTGCAGCACTGGAGCTTGCTGGTCATTGAGTAGAGATGGGTCTTAGCGTTGAGATGGAGATCTCTGCGAGAGCTCTTGCCAATTGATATTATGTGGGGCCAGGTTGTCTCTGGTTGACCAATGTCCTGAACTTGGCTCTCCCACCTCAGAGGCTCAGGCCTGACAACCAGCCATAGCACGAAGACCCTGTCAGCCACACGGGTCAGAAGAAGATGGAGAAAAAAAAAAAGTAAGAAAGAAAAAAATTAAAATAATAAATAAAAAAATATTAAAATAATAAAATTTATAAGTAATAAGAAAAAAGAAAGAAGAGAGCAACCAAACCAATAAACAAATCCACCTATTATAACAAGTGCTAAAAGCTATACTAAAAAAAGAAAGAAAAGGACAGATGAAACCCTAAGACAAATCATAAAAGCAAACCTATACAAACAAAATCACACAAAGAAGCGTACACATAAACACAAAAAGGGAAAAAGGAAAAAAATATATAGGTACATGTAAAAGGAAAAAGTATATATATATATATATATGTAAAAAGGAAGAGAGCAACCAAGTCAATAAACAAAACTACCAATGTTAATAAGCTGTAAATACTAAACTAAGATAAACATAAAACCAGAAACAAATTAGATGCAGAAGGCAAACGCCAAGTCTATAGTTGCTCCCAAAGTCCACTGCCTCAATTTTGCAATGATTCGTTGTTTATTCAGGTATTCCACAGATGCAGGGGACATCAAGTTGATTGTGGAGATTTATTCTGCTGCTCCTGAGGCTGCACAGAGAAATTTCCCTTTCTCTTCTTTGTTCGCACAGCTCCTGGGGTTCAGCTTTGGATTTGACCCTGCCTCTGCATGTAGGTTGCCTGAGTGCATCTGTTCCCCACCCAGACAGGATGGGGTTAAAGTAGCAGCTGATTAGGGGGCTCTGGTTCACTGAAGCCAGGGGGAGGGAGGGGTACGGAATGCAGTGGCATAGGCTGTCATGACATTGCAGCAGCCTGAGATGCACCGTGTGTTCTCCCAGTTAAGTTGTCCCTGGATCATGGGGCCCTGGCAGTGGCAGGCTGCACAGGCTCCCGAGAGGGGAGGTATGGATAGTGACCTGTGCTTGCATACAGGTTTGTTGGTAGCTGGAGCAGCAGCCTTAGTGATTCATGCCTGTCTCTGGGGTCCGCGCTGATAGCCGCGGCTCACGCCTGTCTCTGGAGCTTGTTTAGGCAGTGCTCTAAATCCCCTCACATACCTGGAAACAATGGTCTCTTGCCTCTTAAGCAGGTCCAGACTTTTTCCTGGACTCCCTCCCGGCTAGCTGTGGTGCACTAGCCCCTTCAGGCTTTGTTCACGTGGCCAACCCCAGTCCTCTTCCTGGGATCTGACCTTTGAAGTCCGAGCCTCAGCTCCCAGCCCCCACCTGCCCCGGTGGGTGAGCAGACAAGCCTCTCAGGCTGGTGAGTGCTGGTCTGCACCAATCCTCTGTGTGGGGATTTCTCCACTTTGCCCTCTGCACCCCCGTTGCTGCACTCTCCACCGTGGCTCCGATGCTTCCCCTCTGCCCACCCCCCCATCTCCACCAGTGAAGGGTCTTCCTAGTGTGTGGAAACCTTTCCTCCTTCACAGCTCCCTCCCAGAGATGCAGGTCCCATCCCTATTCTTTTGTCTCTGTTTTTTCTTTTTTCTTTTGCCCTATCCAAGTACGTGGGGAGTTTCTTGCCTTTTGGGAAGTCTGAGTGCTCAGTAGGCATTCTGTAGAAGTTGTTCCACATGTAGATGTATTTTTGATGTATTTATGGGGAGGAAGAGGATCTCCACTTCTTATCCTCTTCCATCTTGAAGGTCCCCCTTTTGCCCATTTCTAAATCCAGTTACTTGGAGTTTTTGCTATTGAGTTCTTTGAGTTCTTTGTATATTTTGGATGTTAACCTTATCAGATATGTGGTTTGCAAATATCTTCTTCCATTTCATAGGCTGCCTTTTCATATTATTGATGTTTTCCTTTGCTGTGCAGAAGCTTTTTAGTTTGATATAATTCTACTTATTATTTTTTTTTGCTTTTGTTGCCTTTGTCTGCTTCTATGTGTTTGTTTATTTTAGATACCTCATATCCGTGGAATCAATGTTGTTGCATACTGCAGGATTTCCTTCCTTTTTAAGGCTGAATAAATACATTATATATATATATATATATATATATATATATATAACATTTTCTTTATCCATTTTTCTCTTGATGGACATTAGCTTGTTTCCACATATTGCTTATTATGAATAATGCTGCATTGAGCATGGGTCTTCTGTATGATAGGGATGAACCAGAGAGCATACCTTCACTCTCCTTTTCTGTCACACCATTGCTCAAAGCCATTAACACACAGGGCATCTTCTTTTCATAGAGCTTCCAGTACGATTCAAATAGAGACCCTGAACTTGCTCTCTGTGTAATGTTTTGTTTTAAGCCCTTAATGCAATTGAGAGTAAAAAATAAAATAAAACATGACTTACTTCATGCTTCATACTCTAAACAACAACCTTCCTCACAAGTTAAACAATTTTTTTTAAAAGAACTGTGTGATTGTCCAACCCCAACCTCAAGTCAACCCAGTTAATGAAATCCAGACTCTGTTTTGAACACCAACAAATGAGGTCTGGGATCAACCAGCCAGAAGCTGTAGAGCAGACTCAAGAGACTGGTTTTGAAGGGAACATAACAGTTTGGACTTCTCTGTGAATACTTTGGCTTCCTTTGCATCGAAGCCTTGCCACAGTCAAGGCACAGGAAATATGCCACCTAATGTGTTGCTGAACTCATGAGCATTTAGTCTCTGGTAGTATGGCTTTAATTTAAGGGAAAGTTTTTAGTTCTGTTGGCCAACTGAATTAACCCAAGTACATTTCAAGTTCATATTGCTGCAGGAGCAAAGAGGGTTGAAATTAGATGAGTGGAAATTTCAAGTTAATTTAAGGGAGTATATTCTAACACTAGAACTTTGTAGAAATGGAATGGTCTTTGCTGTCATCTTCTCAAAGTCATAAGATTAGGCTTCCATTTGTACTTACGCAAAAGAGATTGAATGAAAGGGTGAGTCTGAAAGCATTCATGCTGAGGTTGTACAGCTACTTCTCCTTCATATATGGAGAGTATTTGTGTATCTAATGAAAGGACAGGGAAATGACAGCTATTATGCACTTCCGGTTTGCTAGGTATTTCATATACTATTGCATTTAATCCCCACAGAAATTCAGTCATCCTACTATTATCTGCACTTTAATGAGAAGAATTCACCTGCCCAAGGGCAAAGAGAATTAGGCAGAGGTCTTTCCAACTCCTGAAAACATTTTCTTAATAAAAATGAACATTTATGGAGCACCTACTCTATGCTATCACCGAATCTAAGCACTCTACACATATGATCTCCTTTAATTTCCAACAGCCTGATAAAGCAAGTTCGAATCTTATTCCTCTTTAATTCTTTAATTCCTACTCCTGAGGGTATTTAGGTGTAAAAAATTAATCAAGTTATCCAATGAAAAATTATTTGTTGCTAACAAAACTAGGATTTGACCCTAGACAATTTAACTGCACACATCTAATCATTAGTTTACACTGCCTTACATCTATACCAGGCTGTTTGCTGGATTCTTCTGTAGTACTGATTTCAGCATATTTTTCTAGCAAGAAGTACACCTTCCTATATGCCTTAGAAATAAACTGAAATTTATTCACAGATAATTTTTTTTAATCCAAAATAATTATAAAACCACAACCCATAAGATCTAAATCATTTCTAATTGCCACAACTATCATCAGAACCATAGTAGTTGTATCTTAGGATGAATTGCAGCAGAAATAAGGTATTCCTGAGGTACTTGCCATCCTGAGTCCTGGTCATACCTCCAATTCTTTCTCTCCCAATAAAGGAAGAATAACATGAGATTGCTAGTAAGAGTGACATTATTATGGGGATAACATTGCATTCTAAGCAAATTATTTGGAAAAAATCAATAAATTGTTGTACATTATTACTGATAACATCGTGTGTGTGCATGTGTGCATGCACGTGTGGCATAACTTACAACTAATCAAGGTGTGCCCTGGTCTTGCATCCTCCAAGAATCAAGTTATGCCCTGGTCTTGCATTCTCCAAGAACAATTCTACTCTAACATTCTGTGAATATGTGTAGCAGATAATGCTGATTCTCTGTCCAGATCTTCTTGGAACTCATTTTCACAATTTCCTTTTCCCCACTGTAGGACTTCCCATGGGCTCCTGGATGACTGAGAGCCAGAAGTTCTGGTTATTTGTATTCCCTAAGGGTGGACTTAACCAGTGACTCCCAGATGTGGGAGTTTGACAGCTCCTTTGATTTGGGTGAAGATTATTAGAGGCAGAATTCACAGTCCATAGTTTTCTGCAGGATCAGGATGAAGGTAGCCTCTGGGAGACTTTGCCTGAGATCACTTCCTTGCTTGGCTTCCTCTTCTTTCCTGTCCTGCTTTCCCCACTCCTTTTCCTGCTCCCAGACTGGCTTCCCCTGGAAGCACTTTGTTAATAAATCACTTAAACTGGAATCATACTCTCAGGTTTGCTTCTGGGGAGCCAATGTGAGACAGTCTATCTCCTGGTTCCTCTAACAGACTTCAGGTCCTACCAGGGACAAATTAATTTTCATGAAAAAACTTGAAGCTGAATGTTTATGGACACATCTGTTGGAAAATAAGAAGAAAAAACAAAAAGGAAGGAAGGAAAGAAAGAAAGAAGGAAGAAAAAGAAAGAAAATGTGTATGGTTCTACTCAGTGGGGTACAGACAAGAAACATTTTTTTTTCCAATTGCTGCTTTCAACTGTGCTCTGTCAAATCCCTTTTCTTTTTCCTTAATAACATCTTGGACAGTTATCAATGCTTAGTCTAGTTGAAAAATGAATCTCAAGCTTGATTTAAAATGCATCTCTTCCCCTAACTCTAGGACAGGCATTCAGCTGGGCTAGTTACTGCTTAGGGAGTATACGTGCCAGTAGATGCTTCTCAAATCCATCTTCCACACTTTTCTACAAAATGTAGATCTTTCTGTGTGTTGATGCTATTGGGGAGGAGAGTGAGAGAAAAAAGTGAGCATTTCCAGACTTACCTAACTCCTGTTGTGGTCCTCATTCTGTTGGTATCCACCTCTTCTCCAACTAGCCCTGACCAGGGTTAAGGCTGTGGCACCAGCCGGGTCATGCTGGCTCTCATGGGCACAAGGGTGAGTCCCTTGGAGGTCATTGCAGGGCTTCCAACTGCATAGCTCTCTATGGGAAAGCTGGCTTTAATGCTGTCTGTTTTTCTGCTTCATTTCCTGCCCCCAGAAGTATACTCTACAAATTCTTATTCCTACATCCCAGGTGGAGTGTCAACATGCTGGCTCAAACCCTACCCATGAGAATTTTATCCTTTTTTTTTTTTCCTAATTCTCCTCTCCTGTTCATATAGGCTCAGGGTGGATCAGCAAGTTCACATAAGCAGACACCTAAATGTAAAATAAGATGCAGCATCCCTTTTTGAAGGCATCTTACAGTCTCTATGAGAGATTCTCTTGGAGTGTCCATGCCCAGGCACCTCTCACGCTTTAGAGAAAGTGTAAAATAATATCTGAAAGCTAATACAGCATTCCCCTTGAGGCCAAGGCCAAAGATGCTGAGGACTCCCCCTCCACTCTCCATGCCTGAGTCTTTAGATAGATAGATGATATATAAATAAATGATAGATAACTACTATATCAATAGGTGATTGGTTTATAGACAGTAGATAAATAGATGGACAGATGATTGATAGATGATAGATAGATAGATAAATAAATAGACAGACAATAGCTAGTGAGTTAGATAAGTAATTGTGTAGATTTTGCTCCCTTTAGTTGAGCCCTGAAGAAATTAGTCTGGCCCTTATTGTTTGTGGCTCTTTTGACTGAGGGTACTGAACACATGTCATTTTTTTTTTTTTAACATCTTTATTGGAGTATAATTGTTTTACAATAGTGTGTTAGTTTTTCCTTTACAATAAACTGAATCAGTTATACATATACATATGTTCCCATATCTCTTCCCTCTTGCATCACCCTCTCTCCCACCCTCCCTATCCCACCCCTCTAGGTGGTCACAAAGCACACAGGTGATCTCCCTGCGCTATGTGGCAGCTTCCCACTAGCTATCTAATTTACATTTGATAGTGTATATATGTCCCTGCCACTCTCTCACTTCGTCACAGCCCACCCACACATGTCATTTTTTATCTGTGTGCTGTAGAGCACAATGGACAGTCTCTGGCCCATGATACAAATATGGTTTGTGGCCTGTTTTTGTATGGCTTGTGAACTACGAACAAGTTTTAAAGGGTTGTAAAAAAATAAAATATAAATGATAAAGCCTAAAATAAAAATTGCCATTTATAGAAAAAATGTATTAATCCCTACTCTAGAGGTAATTTCAAGGCAATCAGAAAGGTTCCTCTCAACATCCCCCTACACATTTTTTCTGTTATTCCAAGTGAAGAGAAGAGAAGTGAGGATTTAGCATTTGTTTTCTTGTCCATCCCAAAAGATTAATTTTAATAGCTAAGCACATATTGTAAAATTAGGATTGTGTTTGGTGACAAACTGGTACAAAAAAAATATGTCATAGGAGCTGACCTCAAGTCAGGAATTTGAAATCTCAGGAGAACTTAAATCACACATGTAAAGTATTAATAGAAAGCAGCCCATGATTAAGTTATATAAATAAATGGCACTAATAGTAATTGCTGTGGGATTAGGATGATTACAAAGTCCATGCAGGCTGAAATAACCAGTAAAGAATAAGCCTTTATGTAGACTTTAAGGCATGCTTAGAGAGCTACAAATCCCAAAGAACTGGATTCAGTTGGAGCCAAGATTCAAATTCTTGTGATTTCCTGGCTCTTGGGAATATCAGATATCCAATGACTTTTCAAATAGGATATCATTTATTTAGGAGTCTCAACTCCAGAACAACTAAACAGTGAAAATTATTCATATAGAATTCTGTAAATGATTACCAGAAATATTGCTTGAACCATGATTTGCTATGGTTCATGGTGTGATAATCTGAACTGTACGTACCTCTTGGTGATCTCTCAGGAGCCCAATCCCAAGGCTACAGACAGGATTCTGAGGACCATAAAGGATGATCACAGAGCTCTCAAGTCTCTTCATAGAATTTGGAAAATAACAGCTTCTTAAAATGTTTCACACTGGCAATCTGTTAATCTACATAATGAGAAACACTGACAATGATACAATGCATCTACAAGATGCTAGGGCTGGGTAAAGTCTGTTTTCATCCTATGCTGGATGAAGTCATATGGTCAATAAATCATCTTTAGTTCTTCTTAACTGGTGACCAGCTTCCATAGCTATTTATATAAATTTTTTTCAGAGTTAAATACCTACTATTATATGTTTATCTAGCAAGGTGCTGGCAATGACCAGCATTTGCAGTCTGCCAATTGTGGGAATATGAAGATTGATTTCTTTTTTAAAAAATAAATTTATTTATTTATTTAATTTATTTATTTTATTTTTGGCTGTGTTAGGTCTTTGTTGCTGCGCGGGGCCTTTCTCTAAGTGTGGCGAGCAGGGGCTACTCTTCGTTGCAGTGCGTGGGCTTCTCATTGTGGTGGCTTCTCTTGTTGCAGAGCACAGGCTCTAGGCATGCAGGCTTCAGTAGTTGTGGCATGTGTGCTCAGTAGTTGTGGCTCACGGGCTCTAGAGTGCAGGCTCAGTAGTTGTGGCATACGGGCTTAGTTGCTCCGCAGCATGTGGGATCCTCCTGGACCAGGGCTCGAACCCATGTCCCCTGCATTGCACCACCAGGAAATCCCAAAGATTGATTTCTGAAGTGTTGGATGAAAAATAATTGTTAAATACTTCCCTGTACCCTTTTATCACTGTATTTGTCAACAAAGCTATTGGCATATGGGTAACATTTGATGAACTCATTATCTCACTGAGGTTCTAGGATCCTTATGCTGGGATTATTTCATCCCATACATGTTCCAGAGGTCATTTTTATAGACCCTTATAGAATCGTCCTTTATCATCTTAAAGCAGGTGCATGACTTGGCTAGTTTAGATATGCCAGTACTGTTGTCTTTTTTTTGCTGTATGCGGGCCCCTCACTGTTGTGGCCTCTCCCGTTGCGGAGCACAGGCTCCGGACGCGCAGGCTCAGCGGCCATGGCTCACGGGCCCAGCCGCTCCGCGGCACGTGGGATCCTCCCGGACCAGGGCACGAACCCGCGTCCCCTACATCGGCAGGCGGACTCTCAACCACTGCGCCACCGGGGAAGCCCAGTAGTGTTGTCTTTGAAAGCAACAGATGAGTTCCAGATTATTGGACCCATTCGTGTGTGTGATTGTGTGTGTGTGTGTGTGTATGTGTGGGTGAATGTGATATCTGTATCTCTAACTCTACATCTGCATCAGTATCTTTATCTCTACCTCTATCTGCATTATATCTATAACTATATAGATATCATTTCAATACTGATCCAGCAGTTTTTCAGATTTTTTAAAAGCTGCTATAATGTATAACCACTTAAGGTAACTTGAGGGAATTTTTTGTTTGACCAAGTATGCATTTTCCTGAGACCTCTCTGGAGGGGAGTAGAGCATTTCAACCAGAACCAGGCTTTGGGAAACATGACCACATCTGTATTTCATAAGGATTTTGAGCCTAGATTCCAGCTGTCGGGATTTTGTATATTCTGCCAGGGGTATTACCATATTAACTTCTTGTAAAAAAAAAAAAAAAAAAAAAACTAAGAAAAAGGAAAAGAAAAACACCAGGCAAAGCTAAGAGACTAGCTTCCTTTATTTGCATGGCTTTTAAAATATTCTTCTGAAACCCTGAATTGAACATTGTCTTACTTGGTTTGCAATCAAACACAAATGGTTGAACTGTCATGTCCTGCTAGCACAACTTTAAAAAAGCAAAACAAAAAAGCCAGTGGAGTGGATCAGGGTGTGCCACCCCAAAATATGCCACTTTAACATATTGATTATTTTGAGCTGAACACACTTAAGAAACAATAGATGCAGGAAGGGGTCTCTGACCTCCCCCTTTTTACCTAAAAGCAGGTTGGTTATAAAATTTCTGACCTCAACCTTTCTACCTAAAAACACGTTGGTCATAAAATTTTACGTGAGAAAAATGTCCTCCCTGTACCAGAAAGAAAGAACATTTTTATCACCAAAGACTGGGAGTTGACACTGAAATGGACCTGTACAGACAAACCTACTAAAATAATCCTTATCTTCTATTAGTGCCTTCATACATTTCCTAGTCACTGTCCCACAGTTTACTGCCCCTAGTCCAAGTCTTTGTCTTGTCACATCTCCACAGTTTATCATCACTTGTGTAAAAAGGTATATAAGCTTTTGGGCATAATGATTTCTTCAGTTTTTCATTTTCCTTCTGAGTTCTCTTGTATACATATAAATATATTAAATAAATGGGTATGCCTCTTTTCTGTTAATCTGTTTTATGTCGGTTTAATTCTTAGGCCCAGGCACATAACCTACAGGATAGAAGGAAGTTTTTCCTCCCCTACACCAAGAGCACTTTGAGAATATTCATTTGCTTAAAGCAGTGGATGAGGTAGGCATCCAATTTTTATTGGCTATTCACCAGATCATAGCACTTAAGGAAAAACAACTCAGCATGTTATACTTTCCAAAATATTAACATGATACATGTAGCTCTGAAGAAAGGACTTACTTTCTTAATTTAGAACAGGTTTTCAATAGATTGTAGTCAAGAAAGCCTAAGAGAATGAAACATGTATGCGTTTTAAAATCAGATACACCTGGGATTAAATCCTGTTTATACCGTATATTTGCTGTTTGTCTTGGGTAAGTTATTTGACTTCCCTGATCGTATTTCTCCTTTGCAAAATTAAGGTAATGATCCTACCAAGTGGGACTGTTTTACATATTAAAGGAAATAATATATGTAAAGATCTTAGGACATAGCAGATACTCAATAAGAATTAGCTCCCCTCCACCCCATCCCCAATTATTTGCCATGAATAGTAACTTAATCTGGAAACAGTGCTCAGAATGCTTCCTAGATTTTATCCAGTTAATTCAAATACCACATGCGAAAACATATATTTCAAAACAATTTATGCATCTAACCTTGCCATCCCTATACAAATGAATTTTTCTTCAAACTAATGTTGTGAATAACAGAAGATTGGCATGTCATTTGGCATTTGTTTTAGAGAATCCTTCCTTTGTTGATAAAAAGGGTGAAATTTAATGTTTGAGGCAAGTGAAGCAAAGACTGAGTTAGGAGCTTACTTTTTTGAGCTTCGACTCTCATGTCCATTGGACCACCAATTTTGCTTCTTTCGCTTAGAAACAGTAAGCAAGGAAACTCGTAAAAATATTAAAGCAAACCAGTTTCCCCTCCCCCACCACATGAACCATGTGGTATTTGATGCAAATGTGGATTATAAGACTTCCGAGAAAGTTTATGGAAAAACTGAGATCTGAAACCATAGCATTATGGAATGTCTTCTAGGGAACTTTTCAATCATGCAGGCTTCCTTGACAAATTTCTGGTGAATCCTAATGGGAGAATACAGAAAACAGATAATTGGAGGCTCTTCTATCTTCTACCTGGGGAGAGATTTATTGTAACACTCCTAGGTTTCTGGGGTGGGGGGAGGGTGATAATCCTTTTGTTTACATAATTCTGAAAAGGGGGGTTTAATTTTAAACATTGGTTTGAAAATAATTTTAATTATGTAAATAATATAACTAATGGAAAATTTAGAAGAAGGGAAAAAAAGTGACCATTAATCCCAGTACCTTAAAACAATTATGATAACAATGACCTGATGTTTTATACAGTTTACATAGTTGTAATCATAATATAAATAATCTACTTCTTTTAACACTCTTCATACTTTCCACCTTGAATATAGATTTTATAATGATTGATTTAACACTAGCCTCATATTTCACTTGATGTTTATAACAATTTACTTAACTACTTTCCTAATTTTAGACATTTAAATTGTTTCCAAAGGAGTTGTTTCAAGGATTGTGACAAATATTTCTAAATGCTTGATTATTTAAAACAAAAAATGAAAACAATAATGAAAAAACAGACACTCATTTAATGACA
Organism: Kogia breviceps; assembly: GCF_026419965.1. Lineage (NCBI taxonomy): Eukaryota > Metazoa > Chordata > Mammalia > Artiodactyla > Physeteridae > Kogia > Kogia breviceps. Next base: position 122,023,519 of record NC_081311.1, on the reverse strand, counting down.
AAGGTGGAAGGGCAGCCACTTACCTCTATGGCCCTCTGGTCTAGGGGTCATCCCACCTCTGATTAAACACTTCTTTTACCACACTCAGGTTTGGTTGTTTACTGCTCAAAAGCCAATACTCAAGAGGCAAGTGTTGGTAGAAAGAAAAGTTGCTTTAATCAGAAAAGCTGGCAATCTGGGAGAAGGCAGACCTGTGTCCCGAAAACCAACTCTGAAGATGCTGCTCAGCCACGAAAGTTTTTAAAGGGAAAAGGGGAAGTAATCTCAGTTAATCATTGAGATAGGGGATCAGACCCATCATCACCATCTCATCTCCCACTGTGTGCAGGCTTGTCAACTCCTTGCGATCTTTCTTCAGATGCTATCTTGTTCCACAGTTTGTTTGTGAGATTACCAAAGAGGAAGCTAGGGAAGAGATCTGGTCATCTGTTAATTACTTATTCTTCATTTCTACTTCTTTGATCTGTCAACTGCAAATTGGTACTTGCCATTGGCACTTGCCATCTACCTCTACAAGTATTAAATCATGTGCTGCTGCAACTGCTGACTTTCAATACCCTCTGAAAGGAATACAGGGTAGAGAGTAGAAATGAAGCAATTTGTGCTCTGGGAAAAACTGGCAGAACAGGTCTTCAGACAGATATTTTCAGGAGCCGATTTTATGAACCCAATTTTTGTATCTCCTCATATCTAGAAAAGCACTAAAATCCTTCATGGTGATGTCTGCTCCTTGTGACTAGCAGTAACCTTCACGAGACTAGCAGAAACCTTCTGCAAAAAAAATGTGCTTGATTGCATGTACATCAAAATCACATATATACTGACCTTTCCCCTTAGCTCTTTGGAGCAGTTTCTCAGAGCTCTCTGATGCTGTCTCCCAGGCTATAGTCCTCATTTTGCCCCAAATAAAACTTAACTCTCAACTCTCACATTGTGCACTTTTTAAAATTGACAATCTATGGAAAGAACCAATAGATTAGGCAAGGTATTGTGTGATCAAAAGATTTGAAAGGTGTGCTTTGGGCTGGAGATGAGTAGAGCATGGGGGTGCCTGGTTTAAGGTTAGTTACAATATAGCTTTGCTCAAGTGACAAGACGAAAAGTACCTCCTTCAGAGAGCTCATTCCTGCAAAGAGCTCTTTCTTGCCAAAAGTTGCTTACACTTCCAGAGGGTGACAAGGATCAAGCCCAAGACACAGTTCTGAAGCAGAGGATCTGGTGGCTTCCTGGAGCTATCTTCCAAATGCCGTCTGTAAATACATGTGTATTTCTAAGGAACTGTTGAGTTCTGCCTACTGTTTTAGGAAAACAAACTATTTTGGGTGTTGAAGGGTGGTTTTTTTTTTTTTTTTTTTTTTTTTTTTGCTGTTGTTTTACATCCCAAGGATAAGTTGCTTTCTCTTCATCAGCAGTTTCCATAGTGTATAGAGCAGAAGTTTCCAACTGGCAGACCAGGGGCTAATCATGGCTCCAGATCTGTTTTGTTTAGCCCAAACACGGTTAAAATTATATGTTAAATTAGTTGCCAACTTTTAAAATTCAAGAGATTTAACACAGAGACCTAGATTTTTTGTATCTTTTGAACAATTGGAGGATCTGGTAATACAGAACCTGTATTTTTACTTCCTGAAAACAGCCTGGACCTGACTAGTATCTGTGCCTAAAAGAAGAGATATTTTTTTCCTTTACCTCTGGCCAGCATCATTTATTTAAATTATTTTCCTAGCCTCTGTGACATCTGAATTTGCAACTGTCATGTGCTGGATAACTTTTGGCTTTGTGCCTTTGTTTCTGCACAAAGATAGAAATACCAGTGAGGAACAAGCAACAGGGGCAAAGATTGACTTTTATTTAGGATACAAAGTTATTAATCATAACGAGACTTAGTAAATGCAATAGTTGTGTGTGATCTTTACAAGCACAGAGCATAACAGAGATATGCTGAAGGTGAAAGAAGATGATATGGAGCCACTACTAAGACACTGACTCAGCCCTGAACCAGAGAAGGTTTCTCATTCTACAGAGAAACAAATAAACACATACCCGTGGTCAAGATGGGTTTGTGTTTATTTGTTTGTATGTCTAAATTAGCATAGGGAGATTTGCCAAAGGTTGCTTATCCTACAAAGGACTTAGGTCTTCTCAATTATTCCTTTTATTTTATTTCACTTTATTTTATTTTTGACATTTGGATTAATCTCCACTCAGGCATTCATCTATAGGAAAAGAAAAAGCAAAACATTAACTGGTATCAGTCATATACAGTGACAGAATTGTCATCTTAATGGAAATATGGAAACTGATGTGACATTTTTACTTGGCTTTATTAAACTACCTCGAACACAACTGTAATCAAACACTGGGTTTAACAGATTTTTATGATTCATTTTATATTATGTACACAAAAATTACTGACAATAATCTGCTGAACTCCAAAATACCCAGCCCTCTGCTTAAGAAATAATCCATTTAAAGAAAAGTTAATTCCCTCTGTACCCTTGCTCTATTACATGTTCTTCCCTACCCCCAACCCTAAGGTAATCCTTATGCTATATTTAATGTTTATTACTTTTTTTTTTTTTTTTTTTGCGGTATGCGGGCCTCTCACTGTGTGGCCTCTCCCGTTGCGGAGCACAGGCTCCGGACGCGCAGGCCCAGCGGCCATGGCTCACGGGCCTAGTTGCTCCGCGGCATGTGGGATCTTCCCGGACCAGGGCACGAACCCGTGTCTCCTGCATCGGCAGGCGGATTCTCAACCACTGCGCCACCAGGGAAGCCCAATGTTTATTACTTTTAAGGATGACTTTTTTATTAGAGAGATTCACTGATCAATTATATTTCTTCTTATACTTCAAATTTATATAAATGGCATTATACTTACACATTCTTCTATACCTTGCTTTTCTTTCGTTCAACTTTTGAGATTCAACCATGTTAATATTCAGAGTTCTAGCTCATTCATTTTGGCTGCTGTGTGGCATTTTTTGTAAATATACATCTGAAGAATATATATAATATTTTCCAATTATTTATGAGTAAAAATATTTCTGCATTGAATATTTTGACCTTATTTTTAATGCACCCCTTAAACCTATGAGGGCAATTGCAGCTGGCTCATTGGATTTATACCTTTTCCACATCACTAGATTTTGCCAAATTCTTTCCAATGAGGTATACCTATTAACACTCATACTAGCATTGTGAGAGAGTTGTTTTGCTATAACTTTGTCAATACTTTAAAAAAAAATTACTTAACAAAACCAAGATGTATAAAGTGGTATTTCGAAGAAGAACTAAAATCCAGCAGCCTGTGGAACAAAACCCGCATTCACAGAAAGATACACAAGATGAAAAGGCAAAGGGCTATGTACCAGATGAAGGAACAAGATAAAACCCCAGAAAACAACTAAACGAAACCGAGATAAGAAACCTTCCAGAAAAAAATTCAAAATAATGACAGTGAAGATGAACCAGGACCTCGGAAAAAGAATGGAGGCAAAGATCAAGAAGATGCAAGAAATGTTTAACAAAGACCTATAAGAATTAAAGGACAAACAAACACAGATGAACAATACAATAACTGAAATGAAAAATACACTAGAAGGAAGCAATAGCAGAATAACTGAGGCAGAAGAACGGATAAGTGACCAGGAAGACAGAGTAGTGGAATTCTCTGCCACAGAACAGAATAAAGAAAAAAAATGAAAAGAAATGAAGAAAGCCTTAGAGACCTCTTGGACAACATTAAGTGCAACAAACATTTGCATTATAGGGGTCCCAGAAAGAGAAGAGAGAGAGAGAAAGGACACAATAAAATATTTGAAGAGATTACAGTTGAAAACTTCCCTAACATGGGAAAGGAAATGGCCACCCAAGTTCAGGAAACACAGAGAGTCCCAGGCAGGATAAACCCAAGGAGAAACATGCTGAGACACACAGTAATCAAACTGACAAAAATTAAAGACAAAGAAAAATTATTGAAAGCAACAAAGGAAAAATGACAAATAACATACAAGGGAACTCCCATAAGGTTAACAGCTGACTTCTCAGCAGAAAGTCTACAGTCCAGAAGGGAGTGGCATGCTATATTTAGAGTGATGAAAGGGAAGAACATACAACCAAGATTACTCTACCCAGCAAGGATCTCATTCAGATTTGACAGAGAAATCAAAAGCTTTACAGACAAGCAAAAGCTAAGAGAATTCAGCACCACCAAATCAGCTCTACAACAAATGCTAAAGGAACTTCTCTAAGTGGGAAACACAAGAGAACAGAAGGACCTACAAAAACAAGCCCAAAACAAGTAAGAAAATGGTAACAGGAACATACATATCGATAATTACCTTAAACGTGAATGGATTAAATGCTCCAACCAAAAGACACAGGCTTGCTGAATGGATACAAAAACAAGACCCATATATTTGCTGTCCACAGGAGACCCACTTCAGACCTAGGGACACATACAGACTGAAAGTGAGGGGATAGGAAAAGATATTCCATGCAAATGGAAATCAAAAGAAAGCTAGAGTAGCAATACTCATATCAGATAAAATAGACTTTGAAATAAAGAATGTTACAAGAGGGCTTCCCTGGTGGCGCAGTGGTTGAGAATCCGCCTGCCGATGCAGGAGACATGGGTTTGTGCCCTGGTCCGGGAAGATCCCACATGCCGCGGAGCAACTAAGCCCGTGAGCCATGGCCGCTGAGCCTGTGCGTCCGGAGCCTGTGCTCCGCAACGGGAGAGGCCACAACAGTGAGAGGCCCGCATACCGCAAAAAAAAAAAAAAAAAAGAATGTTACAAGAGACAATGAAGGAAACTACATAAGGATCAAGGAATCAATCCAAGAAGAAGATATAACAATTATAAATATATATGCACCCAACATAGGAGCACCTCAATACATAAGGCAACTGCTAACAGCTATAAAAGAGGAAATCAGCAGTAACACAATAATAGTGAGGGATTTTAACACCTCACTTACACCAATGGACAGATCATCCAAAATGAAAATAAATAAGGAAACACAAGCTTTAAATGACACAATAGACCAGATATATTTAATTGATATTTACAGGACATTCCATCCAAAAACAGCAGATTACACTTTCTTCTCAAGTGCACATGGAACATTCTCCAGGGTTGATCACATCTTGTGTCACAAATCAAGCCTCAGTAAATTTAAGAAATTTGAAATCATATCAAGCATCTTTTCTGATCACAATGCTCTGAGATTAGAAATCAATTACAGGGAAACAAACAAACAAACAAACAACACAGACACATGGAGGCTAAACAATATGTTACTTAATAACCAAGAGATCACTAAAAAAATCAAAGAGGAAATAAAAAATACCTAGAGACAAATGACAATGAAAACATGACAATCCAAAACCTATGGGATGCAGCAAAAGCAGTTCTAAGAGGGAAGCCTTAGAGCAATACAAGCCTACCTCAAGAAACAATAAAATCTCAAATCAACAATCTAACGTTACACCTAGAGGATCTAGAGAAAGAAGAACAAACAAAACCCAAAGTTAGTAGAAGGAAAGAAACCATAAAGATCAGAGCAGAAATAAATGAAATAGAAACAAAGAGAACAAGAGCAAAGATTAATAAAACTAAAAGCTGGTTCTTTGAGAAGATAAACAAAATTGATAAACCATTAGCCAGACTCATCAAGAAAAGAGGGAGAGGACTCAAATCAATAAAATTAGAAATGAAAAAAGAGAAGTTACAGCAGACACCTCCAAATACAAAGCATTGTAAGACACTGCTACAAGCAACTCTATGCCAATAAAATGCACAAGCTGGAAAAAACAGACAAATTCTTAGAAAGGTATAACCTTCCAAGACTGAACCAGGAAGAAATAGAAAATATGAACAGACCAATAACAAGTACTGAAATTGAAGCTGTGATTAAAAATCTTCCAGCAAACAAAAGTCCAGGACCAAATGGCTTCACAGGTGAATTCTATCAAACATTTAGAGATGAGCTAACACCCATCTTTCTCAAACTCTTCCAAAAAATTGCAGAGGAAGGAACACTCCCAAACTCATTCTATTAGGCCACCATCACCCTGATACCAAAACCAGACAAAGATAGTACAAAAAAAGAAAATTACAGATCAATATCACTGACGAATATAGATGTGAAAATCCTCAACAAAATACTAGCAAACAAACAAACAAAAAATACTAGCAAACAGAATCCAACAACACGTTACAAGGATCATACACCATGATCAAGTGGGATTTATCCCACAGATGCAAGGATTATCAATATATGCAAATCAATCAATCTGATACACTATATTAAGAAATTGAAGAAGAAAAACCATATGATCATCTCAATAGATTCAGAAAAAGCTTTTGAAAAAATTCAACACCATTTATGATAAAAAGTCTCCAGAAAGTGAGCATAGAGGGAACCTATCTCAACATAATAAAGGCCATATATGACAAACACACAGCAAATATCAATTCTCAATGGTGAAAAACTGAAAGCATTTCCTCTAAGATCACGAACAAGAGAAGGATGTCCACTCTCGCCACTATTATTCAACATAGTTTTGGAAGTCCTAGCCATGGCAATCAGAGAAGAAGAAGGAATAAAAGGAATAAAAATTGGAAAAGAAGAAGTAAAACTATCACTGTTTGCAGATGACATGATAATATACATAGAGAATTCTAAAGACACCACCAGAAAATTACTAGAGCTAATCAATTTGTTAAAGTTGCAGGATTCTAAACTAATGCACAGAAATCTCTTGCATTCCTATACACTAATGATGAAAAATCTGAAAGAGAATTTAAGGAAACACTCCCATCTACCATTGCAAAACAAAGAATAAAATACCTAGGAATAAAGCTACCTAGGGAGGCAAAATACCTGTATGTGGAAAACTATAAGACACTGATGAAATAAATTAAAGATGATACAAACAGATGGAGAGGTGTACTGTGTTCTTGGAAGAATCAACATTGTGAAAATGACTATACTACCCAAAGCAATCTACAGATTCAATGCAATCCCTATCACATTACCAATGGCATTTTTTGCAGAACTAGAGCAAAAAAATCTTACAATTTGTATGGAAACACAAAAGACCCCAAATAGCCAAAGCAGTCTTGAAGGAAAGAAATGGGGCTGGAGGAAACAGGCTCCCTTATTTCAGACTATACTACAAAGCTACAGTAATCAAAACAATATGGTACTGGCACAAAACCAGAAATATTCATCAATGGAACAGGATAGAAAGCCCAGAGATAAACCCACGCACCTATGATCAACTAATCTATAATAGTGGAGGCAAGGATATACAATGGAGAAAAGACAGTCTCTTCAATAAGTGGCACTGGTAAAACTGGACAGCTACGTGTGAAAGAATAAAATTAGAACTCTCCCTAACACCATACACAAAAATAAACTCAAAATGGATTAGAGACCTAAATGTAAGACTGGACACTATAAAACTCTTAGAGGAAAACATAGGAAGAACACTATGTAGTGTTCTTCCTATGTAGAGAACAAATGTATGGACACCAAGGTGGGAAAGTGGTGGGGGTGGTGGTGATGTGATGAATTGGGAGATTGGGATTGACATGTATACACTAATATGTATAAAATTGATAACTATTAAGAACCTGCTGTATAACAAAACAAAATAATTTCAAAAACAAATAAAATAAAGTGGTATTTCAGTGTTGATTTACTTTTCATTATTTGTGAAGTTGAGCATCTTTTTGTATGCTTTGTGTTTTCTCCTCGTTTTTTGTTTTGTTTTGTTTAACTTCATTTTATTTATTTATTTATTTGGCCCTGTTTCATGTCCTATGGGATCTTAATTCCCCAACCAGGAATTGAACCTGTGCCCATGGCAGTAGAGGTGTGGAGCCCTAACCACTGGACCTCCAGGGAATTCCCTGGATTTTCTTTTTAGATTGTTGTTTCAAACGCTTTGTCCAGTTTTTTTCTCTTGGATTGTTAACTTGAGTTTTAAAAGTCATAATGATAATATATTTTATGACAATAAACTGGCTATGTGCACTGACCTAGTCTCCATTTCCTATGTCACACCTTTTGAGAATGATGTTAAAAAAAACAATTTAGAAATACATCTTTAATGCCATGAACACATATGACAGTTAACAGGTTTGGCTGCCAATTATGTTTTCCTAAAATTATTACTGAGTTCTCTTCATATATGCTGATATAACCCTGATTGATTTAAACTGGTCTAGGGCCATTAAAAGATATTTTACCCAGTTTGCTAGTGGAAATTTCAGAAGGAAAGTTGCAGTTTAGACTGATTCATGTAGCTATGTTAAATGCATCAAAAAGTCACTTGGATTTATTGTTGGTGGATTAGAAATTTTTCCCACATTACGCTTATGTAAATTAATACCTCACTGGATTATAAATGCAGACAGATTCCTTTAAATATTGGACATTTTCTTTCAATGTCAACCATTACTTCCAAAGAGTATTCCTTTTATTGTAAATCTGTTTTTATCAGAGGAAAATTTCTTTCTTTTTTTTCTTTTTTTTTCACTTGTTTAAGATAGTGCTTGCCATGACTGATAAACTCATGTTTCTCAATATATTCTGCATTTCAGCAAAGACACTCTGTTTCAAGAAGTAACAGATCACCTCAACTTATTTCCCTGATAAAAGTTTGAATGGCACAGGCATAGTTCTCACTCAACCTGTGTATGTAAAGAGATAGCAAAGAGGTAGTTTGGATAAGTACACAAGTACAAGAATAAGCTATTTTATTTCTTTATAGATAAATTTTGAGACAGAGTATATCTATGAAGATCTTGATAGTAGGAATTCAGTAAACATCAATTGCTAACATTTCCTTGATTTTTATGAGTAACAGGGGCAACTGGAAGTTAAATTCAAAGTAAACATGAATAAACACAGAGGACAAACTGAAAAGATTTCAAAGCAGATGTGAAGCTGTGAGTCTATTTTGGAGACAGAACTACAATTTAAAATGCACAAAAATCAAGAATAGTTAGAAGAAAAGGTAGCTGCCTAAAGTCACTTTCTGGAGTAGTGAGACTCCAAAAGACAGGAGACAAATTAACACAACCAAAGCATATCCTCAAGACACTTGAGGGATAATGATTGAGTCATAATCATATTGATGCCATAAACACAGACAAGGTCCTTCTGATCTCGTAGAACCTGGTATAAAATCACTGTGGTAAATGATGTAGGTGAAGTGTGAATGACAGAGAGCCATAAATCACAGTTGATCTGAGTGCTTTGGAAAACAAAAAGAATTTTTTTAAACATCTTTATTGGAGTATAATTGCTTTACAATGGTGTATTAGTTTCTGCTGTATAACAAAGTGTATCAGCTATACGTATACATATATCCCCATATCCCCTCCCTCTTGCATCTTCCTCCCACCCTCCCTATCCCTCCCCTCTAGGTGGTCACAAAGCACCGAGCTGATCTCCTTGTGCTGTGCAGCTGCTTCCCACTAGCTATCTATTTTACATTTGGTAGTGTAGATATGTCCATGCCACTCTCTAACATCATCCCAGCTTGCCCTTCCTCCTCCCCGTGTCCTCAAGTCCATTCTCTATGTCTGTGTCTTTACTCCTATCCTGCCCCTATGTTCTTCATAACCACTTTTTTTTTAGATTCCATATATATGTGTTAGCATATGGTATTTGTTTTTCTCTTTCTGACTTCACACTGTATGACAGACTCTAAGTCCGTCCACCTCACTACAAATAACTCAATTTCGTTTCTGTTTATGGCTGAGTAATATTTCATTGTATATATGTGCCAAATCTTCTTTATCCATTCATCTGTTGATGGACACTTAGGTTGCTTCCATGTCCTGGCTATTGTGAATAGTGCTGCAATGAACATTGTGGTACATGAGTCTTTTTGAATTATGGTTTTCTCGGGGATTGCTGGGTCATATAGTAGTTCTATTTTTACTTTTTTAAGGGACCTCCATACTGTTTGCCATAGTGACTGTATCAATGTACATTCCCACCAACAGTGCAAGAGGGTTCCCTTTCTCCACACCCTCTCCAGCATTTATTGTTGGTAGACTTTTTGATGATGGCCATTCTGACTGGTGTGAAGTGATACCTCATTGTAGTTTTGATTTGCATTTCTGTAATAATTAGTGATGTTGAGCATCGTTTCATGTGTTTGCTGGCAATCTGTGTATCTTCTTTGGAGAAATGTCTATTTAGGTCTTCTGCCCATTTTTGGATTTGGTTGTTTGGTTTCTTTGATATTGAGCTGCATGAACTGCTTGTATATTTTGCAGATTAATCCTTTGTCAGTTGCTTCGTTTGCAAATATTTTCTCCCATTCTGAGGATTGTCTTTTCATCTTGTTTATGGTTTCCTTTGTTGTGCAAAAGCTTTTAAGTTTCATTAGGTCCCATTTGTGTATTTTTGTTTTTATTTCCTTTTCTCTAAGAGGTGAGTCAAAAAGGATCTTGCTGTGATTTATGTCATAGAGTGTTCTGCCTATGTTTTCCTCTAAGAGTTTGATAGTGTCTGGCCTTACATTTAGATCTTTAATCTATTTTGAGTTTATTTTTGTGTATGGTGTTATGGAGTGTTCTAATTTCATTCATTTACATGTAGCTGTCCAGTTTTCCCAGCACCACTTATGGAAGAGGGTGTAATTTCTCCGTTGTATATTCTTGCCTCCTTTATCAAAGATAACATGACCATATGTGTATGGGTTTATCTCTGGGCATTCTATCCTGTTTCATCGATCTATATTTCTGTTTTTGTGCCAGTATCATACTGTCTTGATGACTGTAGCTTTGTAGTATAGTCTGAAGTCAGGGAGCCTGATTCCTCCAACTCCTTTTTTCTTTCTCAAGATTGTCTTGGCTATTCAGGATCTTTTATGTATCCATACAAATTTTTTTTCTAGTTCTGTGAAATATGCCATTGGTAGTTTGCTAGGGATTGCATTGAATCTGTAGATTGCTTTGCATAGTATAGTCATTTTCACAATGTTGATTCTTCCAACCAAGAACATGGTATATCTCTCCATCTGTTTGTATCATCTTTAATTTCTTTTATCAGTGTCTTATAGTTTTCTGCATACAGGTCTTTTGTCTCCTTGGGTAGGTTTATTCCTAGGCATTTTATTCTGTTTGTTGCAGTGGTAAATGGGAGTGTTTCCTTAATTTCTGTTTCAATTTTTTCATTATTGGCATAGTGGAATGCAGTAGATTTCTGTGCATTCGTTTTGTATCCTGCTACTATACCAAATTTATTGATTAACTCTAACAGTTTTTTTGGTAGCATCTTTAGGATTCTCTATGTATATTATCATGTCATCTGCAAACAGTGACAGTTTTACTTCTTCTTTTCTGATTTGGATTCCTTTTATTTCTTTTTCTTCTCTGATTGCTGTGGTTAAAACTTCCAAAACAATGTTGAATAATAGTGATGAGAGTGGACAACCTTGTCTTGTTCCTGATCTTAGTGAAAACAGTTTCAGTTTTTCACCATTGGGAATGATGTTGGCTGTGGGTTTGTCATGTATAGCCTTTGTTATGTTGAAGTAAGTTCCCCCTATGCCTACTTTCTGGAGGGGTTTTATCATAAATATGTGTTGAATTTTGTTGAAAGCATTTTCTGCATCTAAGGAGATTATCACATGGTTTTTCTCCTTCAGTTTGTTAATATGGTGTGTCACGTTGATTGATTTTGCATATATTGAAGACTCCTTGCATTCCTGGGATCTTGATCATGGTGTATGATCCTTTAATGTGCTATTGGATTCTGTTTGCTATTACTTTGTTGAGGATTTTTGAATCTAGGTTCATCAGTGTTTTGGGCCTGTAGTTTACTTTTTTTGTGACATCTTTGTCTGCTTTGGTATCAGGGTGATTGTGGCCCCATAGAATGGCTTTGGGTGTGTTCCTCCCTCTGCTATATTTTGGACGAATTTGAGAAGGATAGGTGGTCATTCTTCTCCAAATATTTGATAGAATTTACCTGTGAAGCCGTCTGGTCCTGGGCTTTTCTTTGTTGGAAGATTTTTAATCACAGTTTCAATTTCAGTGCTTGTGATTGGTCTGTATATATTTCCTGTTTCTTCCTGGTTCAGTCTCAGAAGGTTGTGCTTTACTAAGAATTTGTCCATTTCTTCCAGGTTGTCCATTTTACTGGCATATAGTTGCTTGTGGTAATCTCTCATGATCCTTTGTATTTCTGCAGTATCAGTTGTTACTTCTCTTTTTTCATTTCTAATTCTGTTGATTTGAGTCTTTTCTCTGTTGTTTGATCAGTCTGGCTAACAGTTTATTAATTTTGTTTATCTTCTCAAAGAACCAGTGTTTAGTTTTATTGTTCTTTGCTATCATTTACTTCATGTCTTTTTCATTATTTCTGATCTGATCTTTATGATTTCTTTCCTTCTGCTAACTTTGGGGTATTTTTGTTCTTCTTTCTCTAATTGCTTTAGGTGAAAAGTTAGGTAGTGTATTTGAGATTTTTCTTATTCCTAGAGATAGGATATTGTATTGCTATAAACTTCCTTCTTAAAACTGTTTTGCTGCATCCCATAGGTTTTGAGTCATCGTGTTTTTATTGTCATTTGTTTCTAGGTATTTTTTTATTTCCTCTTTGATTTCTTCAGTGATCTCTTGGTTGTTTAGTAGTGTATTGTTTAGCCTCCATGTGTTTGTGTTTTTTACAGGTTTTTTCCTGTAATTCATATCTAGTCTTATAGCATTGTGGTCAGAAAAGATACTAGATATGATTTTAATTTTCTTAAATTTACCAAGGCTTGATTTGTGACCAAGATATGATCTATCCTGGAGAATGTTCCATGAACACTTGAGAAGAACGTGTATTCTGTTGTTTTTGGATGGAATGTCCTATAAATATCAATTAAGTCCATCTTGTTTAATGTATCATTTAAAGCTTGTGTTTCCTTATTTATTTTCATTTTGAATGATCTGTCCATTGGTGAAAATGGGTTGTTAAAAGTCCCCTACTGGGGGCTTCCCTGGTGGCACAGTGGTTGAGAGTCCGCCTGCCGATGCAGGGGACGCGGGTTCGTGCCCCGGTCCGGGAAGATCCCACATGCCGCGGAGCGGCTGGGCCCGTGAGCCATGGCCACTGCGCCTGCGTGTCCGGAGCCTGTGCTCCGCAACGGGAGAGGCCACAGCAGTGAGGGGCCTGCATACAGCAAAAAAAAAATAAAATAAAATAAAAATTAAAAAAAAAGTCCCCTACTATTATTGTGTTACTGTCTATTTCCCCTTTTTTGGCTGTTAGCATTTGCCTTATGTATTGAAGTGCTCCCTTTTTGTGTGCATAAATGTTTATAATTATTATATCTTCTTCTTGGTTTGATCCCTTCATCATTACATAGTGTCCTTCTTTGTCTCTTGTAATAGTTTTTATTTTAAAATCATTTTGTCTGATATGAGAATTGCTACTCCAGCTTTCTTTTGATTTCTATTTGCATGGAATATCTTTTTCCATCCCCTCACTTTTAGTCTGTAAGTGTCCCTAGGTCTGAAGTGGGTCTCTTGTAGACAGCATATATATGGGTCTTGTTTTTGTCTCCATACTCCCAGTCTGTGCCTTTTGGTTGGAGCATTTAATCCATTTACATTTAAGGTAGTTATTGATATGTATGTTCCTGTTACCATTTTCTTAATTGTTTTGGTATTGTTATTGTAGGTCTTTTCCTTCTCTTGTGTTTCCTGCCTAGAGAAGTTCCTTTAGCACTTGTTGTAAACCTAGTTTGGTGGTGCTGAATTCTCTTAACTTTTGCTTGTCTATAAAGTTTTGAATTTCTCCATCAAATCTCAATGAGATCCTTGCTGGGTAGAGTAATCTTGGTTGTTGGTTTTTGCCTTTCATCACTTTAAATATGTCCCGCCAGTCCCTTCTGGCTTGCAGAGTTTCTGCTGAAACGTCAGCTGTAACCTTATGGGGTTTCCCTTGTGTATTATTTGTTGTTTTTCCCTTGCTGGTTTTAATATTTTTGCGTTGTATTTAATTTTTGATAGTTCAATTAATATGAGTCTTGGCATGTTTCTCCTTGGATTTATCCTGTATGGGACTCTCTGCTCTTCCTGGACTTGATTGACTATTTCTTTTCCCATATTAGGGAAGTTTTCAACTATGGTCTCTTCAAATATTTTCTCAGTCCCTTTCTTTTCCTCTTCTTCTTCTGGACCCCTATAATTCGAATGTTGTTACATTTAATGTTGTCCCCAAGTTCTCTGAGACTGTCCTCAATTCTTTTCATTCTTTTTTCTTTATTCTGCTCTGCGGTATTTATTTCCACTATTTTATCTTCCCGGTCACTTATCTGTTCTTCTGCCTCAGTTATTCTGCTATTGATTCCTTCTAGAGAATTTTTAAATTCATGTATTGTGTTGTTCATCATTGTTCGTTTGCTTTTTACTTCTTCTAGGTCCTTGTTAAACATTTCTTGTGTTTTCTCCATTCGATTTCCAAGATTTTTGATCATCTTTACTATCATTACCCTGAATTGTTTTTCAGGTAGACTGCCTATTTCTTCTTCACTTGTTTGGTTTGGTGGGTTTTTACCTTGCTCCTTCATCTGCTGTGTGTTTCTCTGTCTTCCCATTTTGCTTAACTTACTGTGTTTGGGGTCTCCTTTTCACAGGCTGTAGGTTCGTAGTTCCCATTGTTTTTGGTGTCTGCCACCAGTGGGTGAGGTTGTTTCAGTGGGGTTGTAGGCTTCCTTGTGGAAGGGACTGGTGCCTGCGTTCTCGTGGATGAAGCTGGATCTTGTCTTTCTGATGCACAGGACTGTGTCCCGTTGTGTGCTTTGGGGTGTCTGTGACCCTATTATGATTTTAGGCAGCCTCTTTGCTAATGGGTGGGGTTGTGTTCCTGTCTTTCTAGTTGTTTGACATGGGGTGTCCAGCACTGGAGCTTGCTGGTCGTTGAGTGGAGGTGGGTCTTAGCATTCAGATGGAGATCTCTTGGCGAGTTCTCACTGATTGATATTACGAGGGGCCAGGAGGTCTCTGCTGGACCAACATCTGGAGCTTGGCTCTCCCACCTTAGAATCTCAGGCCTGAAACCCAACCGGACCACCAAGACCCTGTCAGCCACACTGCTCTCTCGGCCCTGGTTCATGTGCCTCCCATCACTCCACCAGCTCCTGCCTCCATACCTCCCTCTGTTTTGGTTTGATCTTTACTTCCCATGCCGGGTGGGGGGTGTAGGGAAGTGCAGAGAATGCCAGTGGGCAGTTGCCCCTCTGCATCAATAAAGAAAGTGTTTCACAATGAATTTCTAAAATGTGTCAAAGTATCTGGTCCAAGAAAGAGAGACAACTAGGATGTGACTGTGCTTTACATAGGCTATGTCAGAGGAATAGTTTTCAGTTAGGAATTTGCCATAGTACCGTGAGGTGGCATAACAAAAGAGAAATGTTCAGGAGTACCAGAGGATCAATGTGAGAATATATCTGTTATCATTAGCAGGAATATTAATCATTGGAACAAAATTTATAGCAAGTAATTAAGATATTATTCCTGAGTCTACCCAGAAATATATATTTTTAAAATATCAGCACAGGGTCAGGAGAGCTGATCCATGAGTCCTTAGGAGGTCCTACCATCTGCAACAAATTTTATAAAACCTTAAGCAGGTCTTCACCCGATTTCCTCTTATAAATTAAAAGCCTTTGCATTTTGCACTTTATTGTCTCTTTAAGGCTTCATTTGTAAGGTTGCTGTATATGGTCTAATTCTCTTTGTTGTGCTTTTAAGAGAAAGCAATGGAAACAATCTCCATATGAATTCATAATAGTCATCCTTGAACTTGGACTTACATTCCTCTGTATGAATCTGTGAATAGGTTTAAGTGTCTTCTGCATTTTCTATCTGGTAACTGGTGGCACTTAGTATTTAGTCGGAAAACCCAGAGTTAAATAGATCCTTGGGGAAGGTGAGAGAGTGGTGCCTGAGGAAACCATCTTAGCCTCAACCTTCATGTGAACTTTGCTTTCTTTTTCTGCAATAGACCAAAGTTGGCTTTAACATTACAACATGTTTATTACTGGAGTATGGTTGATTTACAATGTTGTGTTAGTTTCAGGTGTATAGCAAAGTGATTCAGTTATACATATACATATATTCATTCTTTTTTAGATTCTTTCCTCAAATAGGTTATCACAGAATATTGAGTAGAGTTCCCTATGCTATACAGTAGGTCCTTATTGCTTATCTATCTTATATATGTAAAGTGTGTGTGTTCATCCTAAGATCCTGATTTATCCCTCCCCCCCCCCGACATGTTTTAAATGACTTATAATCACGTCACATTTGTGCTTTAAAGAGGTGCATGTCTTCTTGCAAGCACAAGCACATGGGGCAAACACCAGTGTGCTGCCTGCTCCAAGTTGAGAAGCACAAGAGTAAAGGACCTGATTCTGCTCTACAAGATCATTCACTTCATAAATCCTTAATGAGGACTGACTATGTGCCTGCCACTGGGTGAGGTTGGGAATATAGCAGTGAACAACACTTAAGACTTAGAGTTTAGTATTAATCAGTTTATACCTATAGATATTTCTTCCCTGTGTATAGATAACACTAATGCAAACAAGCCAATGAAAGTACTGAGTACTGGAAGGGATGAAGGATGAAGGTTGGTCCAGATTGTGGAGGAGATCTGCAAGTTAGGAATAGAAACTTGGTGACATAATACCTGAGAAGCTGCATATGGGTGTCAGTTATTAACAGGGTTAACACTGCAAGGCATCTCCTTTTAGAACTTAAAGTTTCTCCAAGCACTAGCTTCTCCTCTTGGACAGTGTTAGGGATTAAATTGGGTGCCCTTCAAATTCATGCTGCAGTCCTTTAGGGAAGTAATTAAGTTTAAATGAAGTCATAAAGGTGGGGCCCTAATCTGATAGGATTGATATCCTTATCAAAAGAGGAAGAGACACCAGAGATCTCTCCCTTTCCATGTAATCACAGAGGAAAAGCCATGTAAGAACACAGTGAGAAGGCAGTTGTCTACAAACTAGGAAGAAAGACCACCAGAAACCAACCCTGGCACCTTAATCTTGGACTTCCAGTCTCCAGAACTGTGAGGAAATAAAATTCTGTTGTTAAGTAACATATTCTATGATATTTTGTTATGGCAGTTTGAGCTGACTAATATAGACAGCCATCATGTTCATTCATTCAAAAGAGATTGACTGAGCATCACCTACTACGTGTCTAGTGCTGTGACCAAAACAGACAAAATCTCTGCATTTGTGAAGCTTACACTCTACTGGAGAGAGACAGACAATATACAGAATGCATAAGTAAAATATGTAATATGTATAGTGAGTGATGATAAATGATATGGAGAAAAATAAAGCAGAGAAAGAGGGATAAGGAGTACCAGGGGGCAGGAAAAAGATACAAGAGGGGTTTGAGAATATAATAAATAAACATAATTTCTATTTAAAAAATATCTTTTCTTTCCCTATGCTGAGAATAGAGTAAAGAGGAAGAGCAATGGGAGTTTCCTGGTGGCCTAATGGTTAGTATTTGGTGCTTTCACTGCAGAGGCCAGGGTTTGATCCCTGGTCGGGGAAGCATCCCACATGCCACTCAGTGTGGCTAAAATACACACACACACACACACACACACACACACACACACAAAAGAGGGAGAGTGGTTAGGGGTCAATTGTAATCATCAAAACAAAATATGATCACCTTGAACCAGGATGATAGTGCTGGGAATGATAAGAAAATGTCAGATTTTGGATTTTGAAGGCAGAGCCATCCAGATTAAATTTAGATAGTGAGAAAAAGAAAAGCGTGAAGGATGGCTTCAAGGTTGGCCTAAGTAACTGGAAGGATAAGAGTTGTCATTAACTGAGATAGGGAAGACAATGGAAAGGAGACAGTACATGAAGATCAAGAGTTTAGTTGGGGGCATGAGTTCCACAAGACTGTCATCCAAGTGGAGATGCTAAGTAGACATTAGATACATGAGTCTGGGGTTCAGAGGAGCTGCCTGGATTGTACTGTACATGGTAGGTAAAAATTGGGGGGAGCCTTCAATGCATATATGGTATTAAAGGCACTAAAGTCTGGAGAAAATTAAGGATACAGGATTGAGTTCTGAGATTCCAATAATAAGAGACTGGGGAAATGAAGAATGAGCAAAGAAGGCAGAGAAGCAATTCAAGTCAGTTCTCTCAAGTCAGAACATGCAGTCTTGAAGCCAAAAGGAGATATGTATCAAGCAGAAGTGGTGAGGTCCTATGAAAAGGAGTTAGAATCAGTGGACTGGACGTTCTAGCCGGGCTGAAGAATTACTGGAGTCAGGGCATTATAGCAAGGTAGAAGGAATTTAGGTAGATGCAGTAAGAATTTGGGGAGCTTGAAACTGAGTTAATGGAGGGTTGTAGTTAGTTCTCGATTATGACAAAGTGTAGGTATGAGCATGGGAATGAGCGGCTGAAGTGTGGAGGACAAGGTATAACTTCCAGGACATTACAGATGAGGGGTAAATGATCTGAGAGTCCAGAGTATTGGAATGTGGGTATTCAAAGCACCAAAATGTGGGTAGTATTTGAAGAGTGTGATAGCAATCCAGTAGTTAAAATCATCCAGAATGAGGGGTATAAGCTGTGAGGTGGTGGGTGGTATAGTTTGATGACACTAGATAAAAAGCTGGGGTTTTAAAGAAAGATTGGAAAGAGAGTGGTCTGGAAGCAGCATGAGGAGCAAAGATGACACTCAGCCCATTTCCAGGGCCCATGGTAGAAGGGGTTGGGAGAGGAAACAGCTGTCACTTTAGAGGGACCAAAGAGAGAGTCTTCAATGGGTGTCAGATTTCCATTAGAGCAAAAAGGTGAACCTTCTGAAGAAAATCTTCAGAAGAATTTGAGAATATGAGTGTTTTATTGATGACTGATACTAAAGTTCCAGAAGGCATTGGAAGGGTGTTAAGGGTTAGAAAATTGGGGAGTGTACACAGCCACATATGGATTTGATTCTAGGGGTTGAAGGGTGACTTGGGAATCCTAGATATTCTCAAGTGTCTAACATTACAGGAATGGAGGGCATGAAAAGAATTGTCCAGATGGTGGGAGTCTGGGAAGGACAAGTGGTTGGGAGGAGGCACAGTCTTTATAGAAGCCTGTGGAAGAATTCTTTGTCCCTCCATTTCACTCCTCCCAGGGGAGGCCTGGAGGCTGGGGAGGGTTAAGCTTACGTGGAATGTGTTCAATGGAAATATATCATGTAATTTTGGAGATTTTAAAATATTGAAGTATAGTTGATTTACAATGTTGTGTTAGTTTCTGGTGTACAGCAAAGTGATTCAGTTTATATATATTCTTTTTTATATTCTTTTCCATTGGGGTTTATTGTTGGATATTGAATCTAGTTCCCTGTGCTATACAGTAGGACTTTGTTGTTTATGTATTTTATATATAGTAACTTGTATCTGCTAAACCCAAACTCCTAATTTATCCCTCCCCCACCCCCTATCCCCTTTGGTAATCATAAATTTATTTTCTATGTCTGTGAGTCTGTTTCTCTTTTGTAAATAGGTTCATTTTGTGCCGTATTTGAGATTCCACATATAAGTAATATCATATGGTATTCGTCCATCTCTTTCTGACTTACTTCACTTCATATGATAATGTCTAGGTTCATCCATGTTGCTGCAAATAGCATTATTTCATTCTTTTTAATGGCTGAGTAATATTCCATTATGTATACATACCATACCTTCTTTATCCATTCATCTGTCAATGGACACTTAGGTTGCTTCCACATCTTGGCTATTGTAAATAGTGCTGCTATGAACATTGGGGTGCATGTATCTTTTTGAATTATAGTTTTGTCTGGATATATGCCCAGGAGTGGGATTGCTGGATCATATAGCAACTCTATTCTTAGTTTTTTAAGGAACCTCCATACTGTTCTCCATAGTGGCTGCACCAATTTACATTCCCACCAATAGCGTTAGGAGGGTTCCCTTTTCTCCACACCCTCTCCAGCATTTGTTATTTGTAGACTTTCTAATGATGACCATTCTGACCTGTGTGAGGTAGTACCTCATTGTAGTTTTGATTTGCATTTCTCTAATAATTAGTGATGTTGAGCATCTTTTCATGTGCCTGTTGGCCATCTGTATGCCTTCTTTGGAGAAATGTCTATTTAGGTTTTCTGCTCATTTTTTGATTGGCTTGTTTGCTTTTTTGTCATTGAGTTGTATGAGCTGTTTGCATATTTTGGAAATTAATTTTTGAGATTTAAGTGTCAGTTTTTTCTTGGCTTACTGATATTTAGAATACAAACTTTATTTCTCTCTCACACACATTTCTGATACTTATTCTAAGCATTACATGCCCACAAGCAGCTCTTTAGTGTTTCGTGGCAAAGGTTTTTCTTCCATGCATAGAGAGTGGCCATGGCCTTGCTACATTTCTAAACATGTTCATACTAAAGGAAGATGTCCTTTCCCACGGTGGGAGTAATTCCCCTGGATAATTGTTTGAAGAGAGCAAACATTCCTCTCTGCTAAATGCTCTGAGTTCCCCACTTCACCACCAGAGCAAATAAGCACAGGTTAGGAAATATAAACAGGCATCTTTACAGACAGTATGAACAGATCATAATTTATCATTTATTAATTATAGCTATCTAATCTGTTTCCAGATAGCAGCTTATGATAATAAAATATACAATAAAGTTGTTAAAATTAACAGAAAATTAAAAATATTGATAGAAAAATAAACCACCATATACTAATCATTCAGGTTAATGAGTTACTATAACAAACGTTAAATTTTTTCTGAGCCTCCTAGAGGTCAAAGCAAAAAGGGATGAATTATAAGGTTCTTATCCACTTTATGATAGGACTAATGATATTTTTGAGTACCTGTTATGGGTCACTTTTGTTATAATATAAACCTTACAGTCACCCCATGAGATTAATTCACCATCCCCATTTTAATATGAGGAAATGGAGATTCATAAAAGGGAAATGCCTTTGCCAAGATCAAATGACTGGAAATCATAAAAGTATTTTGTCTAAAGCTGAACCCTGTCTTTGTTCTTTCTAAAATCCAGGAACATGGTAATAAATTTTAACTTAGTAAAGGTGTTTCTGCAAATCTTCCTTTGATATCATTGCCTGGGAGCAAAAGGAAAGGAAAAATTTGATATTCAATCACTGTAGTCTGTAGGCAATTATTTTCCTTGCCATGACCAGCAACAGGTTGTAAACTTTTTATCAGTTTCTACTTGCCAGAATATCAGGAAGGATAGTTTGTTAGAGTGAAGAACTGTGTTTTAAATATGGTTTCTTCTTCTTACGTGCTTTCTACATTCTAATAATAAAATTAATTAAATCCACACTCTTTGTTATTTATTCTATGTTAGTTTCCTGGGGCTGCTGTTAGAAATTTCTACAAACTGGGTGGCTTAAAACAATGAGAAGTTATTTCTCTCATAGTTCTGGAGGCCAGAAGTCCAAACATTAAGATATCAGCAGGGGCACATTTCCTACTGAGGCTCAAGGTGAGAATCCCTTATTTGTCTCTTCCAGATTCTGGTGATTGTTGTCATTCTTTTACTTGTAGCTACCTCACTCCAATCTCTGCCTCTGTGATCATATTGCCTCCTCTCCTGTGTGTCTGTGACTGATACCTCTCCAACTCTCTCTTATAAGGACACCACTTGTAATTAGGGCACACCTGGATAATCCAAGATAGTCTTCATCTCTAAAGACCCTTAACTTCATCATATTTTTGCCATAAAATATAATATTCACTTTTTTGCCATATAAGGCAATATTCATATATTCAAGGATCAGAGAGTGAATGTATCTTTGGGGTGTCATTGTTTCAGTTTGCCACAATTTTCTTTCTGGCTGCCAAAGTTTCACCTCTGTCCCACATGCAAAATACAGCCAGCCCATTCCAACATCTTCAAAAGTCTTAACTCATTTTAGTATCCACTCAAATCCAAAATTTCATCTAAAGAACATTAGCTCAAAAGCCCCAGATCTCATCCTGTAAATAATCTAAATCAAGTATAGGTGACAGTGGGGCATGATTCCTCCTGGGGCAAAATTTATCTCCACCTATCTGTGTGTGAGACCAGAAAACAAGCTATCTACTTCCGAAATTCAATTTGAGGACAGGTATACTATAACAGTTATAGACATGCTCATTCCAAAAGAATGAAAGTGGAAGGAATAAAGGGGTTACCAGTTCTAAGCAAGTTCCAAATCCTGCAAGACAAATATCAGGTTTCTAGGCCTAAGAATAATCCTCTGTCACTCAGCTCTGTAGCCTTTTGCACCCATGTCTCCACCCTTCAAAGTTATTCTTCCTTTTTCTTGAAGGTTAGCACATTTTTGTAGCTGAGTAGTTGTTTTTTTTTGTTTTTGTTTTTTTTTGCGGTATGCGGCCCTCTCACTGCTGTGACCTCTCCTGTTGCGGAGCACAGGCTCCAGATGCACAGGCTCAGCAGCCATGGCTCACGGGCCCAGCCACTCCGTGGCATGCGGGGTCCTCCCGGACCAGGACATGAACCCACGTCCCCTGCATCGGCAGGCGGACTCTCAACCACTGCGCCACCGGGGAAGCCCGCTGAGTAGATTTATAAGCATGTTTCCTGTTTGTAGAATTTAGGGAGTCCAACAGACTTTTTTCATGTTGTTTTATCTCTCTTTCTGTCCAAACTGACAGTGTTTCTTCTGAGATAACATTCTTAAAAACTTTGTGGGTCTCCTGTGTATCATAGGTATTCACATCATTAAACAAGAGGGCCCTCCACAGATCTTTCCTGGATAATCCCATCTTAATTCCTGGCTTCCTTGAGATGATTGAGTAGATCCATGAATCACACACCTAATCTCTTTAGCTAGAGGTTGTCCAACTGTATCTTTAGACTTGTCTCCAGGGCATGCTTTCCTAACAATGAATCTCCTAATTTTGGCATCATTTGCAATTTGGATAGGCTGAGAATTTCTCAAATCATCAAGTTCTGGTTTCTTTTTGTTTAACAGTTCTTTCTTTATCTCTTTCCTCTCTCATTTTATCATGAGCAGCAAGAAGAAACTAGGCCACACCTTCAACATTTTGTTTAGATGTCCAAGTTTTTTGTTTACAAATTCTGCTTTCTATACAACTGTAGGATGCTGTTCTCCCTTATAAGGACATTGTGATGGTATTTAGGGCCCTCCTAGCTATAATCCAGGATAAGGTTCACCTTTCAATATCCTTAACTTAATCATATCTTTTGCCTTTTTTAAAAATATAAAGTAATATTCACAGGTTAGGGATTAGGAAGTGGATATATCTTGAGGGAGGAGGGCATATTTTCAGCCTACCACAACCTGAAAAATCTTTATCCTTCAGGGGAAAAGTGTTTTTTGTAAGATTGTGCCACCAGAGGTAGATTCAATCCACCTGATCAGTTAGCTCTTGTTTAGAGGAGAGGTTTTGATTTTAAATCTGGAAGATACTCTACACATATATCAGTAGAATAGGAGAGAAAGTAAAGCATGGTTGTTATTTCATGATGAGGCTCATGCCTGTTTATACCAGGGACATATGAAGATTTGAAAGTTGAGGACTAGTGTAAGAAAGTGAAGAGGCAGAGGCAGAATTAGGCAGACTGTTGCCATGGTGATACAATTAGTATCTCTCTCTCTCTCTCACACACACACACACACAAATACAAATCAGAGCATGTATTTGCAGTGCTCTGAATTTTGCTTTTTAAATTAAAAACATACCTTGGGATCTCCCCAAATCAGCATCTATAGAGCAATTCTTCATTCTTCTAATGGTTGCCTCTTATACTATTCTGTGTATGTACCAAGAGTAATGTAATTCCTTACTAGATGACATTTTTCCTCCAGTTTTCTGGTTATTCTATGAACATCCTTGCATATATGTCTTTGCACACATGTGTGAGAGGCTATCCAAGTCAGGGCCCACTTATTTACACAACTCCTTTGGGGGTGTCATTCACACCATAGTCTATGGGAATGGAACAGCCTGAAGTTCGGCCATGTGTTAGCCTGCAAGGCTGTTCTCAGTGGCTATGAGTAAGATACTTTCCCAGAGATGAAATGCTAGTTCTAAAGTTAGAGTATGTAAAACATGAATCTATATTCATTTACAGTGTCATTAATAGTGAGTGCTTGTGATGACCTGTTTTCTGCATGGCTTCTAAAATGTGCAACACACAATCCTACAGAAATAGTTGCTCCTGGAGTTGTGCAACACGTGAAATATGGTGGCCCTGATTTCTCAAAACTCTCTAATCAGACTGATTTAAGTAGACTATTAAGTAAAAAATAGTATCCTCTTAAAATTTGCACTTATGTGATTACAAAGGTATTTGAGCATGTTTTATATATTTATAATCTATTTATAGGTATGTGTGTGTCTGTGTAACCTCTTTGTTCATACTATTTGCCTATTTCTTTTCTTGAGGGATTATAGGTCAAGACTTTTATTGAAGACTTAAAGATGAAAAATAATTTATTTCAAATGTGCTGGATATAATTTTTCAGTGTCATTCTATTGACCACTAAAAATGTAATACAGTTTGGGTAGTTGCATGTCTTTTGTATAAATACTATTTCCATTATATGGTGATAGAAATATCCCATGTTTTCTTTTTAATCCTTTTTAGCCTTTAGTAACTTAAGGAGCGGGGTCAATATTGATATCCAATTTTGTTTTCTTTTTTCTCCAAATGGTTTATTATTTTCTGACACCATTCATTTAATAGGACACATTTTCTTACTGACTGGAAGTGTACATTTATTGTTTGCTGAATTCCCATGTATATTTTAGTTGGTAACACCTTTATAACTGAGCCAAAAGAAGAGCAGAGTTATACAAAATATGATGGAGGAAAAATAATGGATTCCGTTTGGGATATGTTCATATGAGTTATATTTAGGACAAACAGGTGAAGAGGTCCATTCAGTACTCAGGATTTCTGTGTTTAGCCTCATTGTAAATCAGGCCCTCATAGATATTTAGTTGCCATTACATAATCTTGGCCACGCCAGATTTCCCCAAATATTTTGTCTTCAGTTTCATCATGGTTTGTCTCTTATGGCAGAGGCTTTAAGTCTTGGCACTATCACAATTAAAAAAATTAAAATGGTTCAAATTCCAACTGAGGTGACAGGTAATTCATCCCTAACTTTTTGTACTTTGATTTTATGTAAAGAGAAGGTGTAAAGGACTGTGCCTTTTATGAATGGACAGTTCTGGTACCTTTGTTTTTAATAATATAGCTTTATTTAATGGTAAAATAGTTTCATTATATGTGAAGTCTTAACTTGTTCCATGTAAATAACAGTTCTAGGAGGAAGCTCCCTGTGGAGAATCTATGTAAGCAGTCATCTTTTTTATAAAACCATATTAACTTTCAGAATTCAAAGACTTGGTTTTAACAAATTTGTTTTTATAAAGTTAGCAATGAGAATGACCTTAGGAAAAAACATTAGGAATGTCACTTCAGCCAAGAATCCTATTGGAGAAAATATTCCCTGAAGAAACCAAAAAAGTTATTAACTGTCTACTTCTAATTTAACCTTGGACTGAGTGAGAACACTGGATGATTGCCATCCTCTGAAGCCTTATCATTTTTAGTTAACGTTTAGCTAAATCTTTCTTTCGTATTTCCTTTGTCCATTATGAAGTAAAATCTAATATCCAGCCAGTTTGTTTCTAAATTCTAATTAGGTTACCACCTGTCCTTATCACATTTACATGAGTCATTTTGGAATGGGTGTTACATATTGGGCCAATTAGTGTGAGTTATGATAGTATGCAACAATCAAGATGTATAGTGTTGCTAGGTTATAATTCTTACTTCTACTCAATTTTTCTAGGCATCTAGATTTTATGAGTGAATTTTAGATTCAGTCAGGAGGGATCCTAATGCTTAAAAATTATTTGGACCTAAGTATAATAGAATGGTATGTTATGAATTACAGACAAAACTCTCATTCAATGTCCAAAAGGCTGGTCCTTTGGCAAAATATTAGAAAGTTAAGAATAAACTCGGAATGAAACATGCTTAGGCCATTTTTTCAAGGCATTGACAAAAGAAAATATTTTAAGCAGGAAAATGGTTTTAGAGACTCAGACACAAAATTCTAAAATTAAGTGTAAAGTATTAATTGTGAAATTGGCATACATAGCCTTGGTCATAATTGGATTTATAGATTTGTAACTTACACTGGGTCTTCCTTCTTGGATATATTTTATACAGCCCCAGACAATGCTAACTGAACACCTACCCATTGACACATCAGGCCAGGGAGAGCCTCTGTGAAAATCTTTAAGAATAGTGTTAAATAATGCGGCCTTGACTTGCAATGCTAGAATTTAGCAGCTGCTGCCAACAGAGTGAATGGACCTGCATCCAGTAGTATACCTTTAGGTAGTTTCCAATCATGAGGTTTTATCATCTCAGGAAATGAGATGGCTCCCTGAGCAAACTGTCCATGGACCAAATGGATGAAACTTCAAACTTTTGAACAATAGCAATGTCTGAAAATTGTGTTAGCTGAGATTCAAAACCCTCAAATTCTTCATGAGACCTACCACTGCTGCAGGTTCATGAGGAAGGTTCTCAGAGTGGACATTGATCAATGCAATGTATCATTATTGAGCCTTGACCCTTGGTGAGCTGGACTAAGACATGGGAACTCCTTTTGATCCTCTGGCTGTAGGCCTTGGCTACAGCAGAGTTGGTACCACCTTAGAGCTTTTTGCCATCTTGGAACTTTCTCCTAAGCCCATGTGTTCAAGCTTTTTACCACTCTCATAGTGAGGAAAATCCTAGAAAATCTAACCCTGGGGTTGTAACCCAAGGAAACTAGCCATTTTTAATCTAATTGTATATCCACTGTTTAAAAACACCAGTCCAGGGCTTCCCTGGTGACGCAGTGGTTGAGAGTCTGCCTGCTGATGCAGGGGACACGGGTTTGTGCCCCGGTCTGGGAAGATCCCACATGCCATGGAGCGGCTAGGCCCGTGAGCCAAGGCCACTGAGCCTGTGCGGCCGGAGCCTGTGCTCCGCAATGGGAGAGGCCGCAACAGTGAGAGGCCCGCGTACCGCAAAAAAAAAAAAAAAAAAAAACAACCAACCAACAAACAAAAACACCAGTCCATCCCTAGGGCTTCTTGGAAGGTTTTTTTATTTTGTTTTGATTTTTTCTGCCAAGTAAATGTCAACTCTAAGGTTGGTTGTGATTACAGTTAGACTAGGGAATCTGCAGGAGGCTCTGCAAGCCATTCTTCACTGTTCTTTGTGAGTCATTTGCTACCTGCATGGTCAGAATTCTCCCCTTTCCCTTAACTCCTTCCCATTTTTGGTGGACTGGGTGGGGCGGCAGTGGGGAGGTTGTGGAAGTGGGTTGTTGGTAATGGTAGACTGTCCTGGCTGAGTTCTGAGGAACCACTGTTAAGAATTCTACGTGAGGTAACACAGGCCTGGAGAGCCAGAGGGCAAGCCACAGCAGAGTCTGTGAGCAATTTTTAATTAGATTTCTAAGAAGACACAATACAAACACAACCCCAAGGGCCAGTGGCTAGATCAAGCTCTGGTTGAAGAACCGTGAGTTTGAGGCCAGACAGCTCAGCTCAGAGGAGCAGCTTCTTGAGAACAAGACACAGGATTCTGAGCAATTGTTGCATGTGACTTTGTGCATCTCTGGCTGATCTTTGTTACTTTCAGTGTGAGGGGAGGTTGGACTTGTTTCAGGACTCCATGACAATGCAGAGCAGTGCTGCTATTGTCTAATTTGTATGAAGGTCAGGAGGAATAGGGTAGGTTTTTTAAAAAAGATAGTAATAGTAACTATACTTATTTAGAGCTTATTATGTGACAAATATTCTAAGCAATTATTACATGTACACACTTGCTTTAATCTTCACAACAACCCTCTGAGGCTGGTACTATCAGTGTTCCTGATTTACAGATTCATCCAGAGGCATAAAGAGTATGTGACAGAGTCAGGATTCAGTCTAAGGCCCCTGAGTGTGTACCCTTAACTGCTGTGCTCTGCTGCTTCTGATCACACAGAGAATGGATATTTATGAGTTGATTTTGTGGTCAGCTGCAGGTGGCTATCAGATGACTCTGGACAGACTGAGTGGATAATATCCCTCAAAACCTTCTCTGCAAAGATATGACTGCTAAGAAGTTAAAATGGGTCTGCCAGCCATTTGTAAAATGCTCTTTCAAGGTTAGTTAGGTTGCTGAGGAAAACACAAGAGTAATGGCCCAACTAGACCACTGGAAACATTGCCTTTTGTACCCAGATCAAGTCCTTAGAGTCTGAACAGTTTCTACTTGCTGAACTGTTCACTTGAGGAGAACATCTATGTCTCATTCATTCATTCCTTCATTCAACAACATGCATTGAGCTTCACTTTATGCCAGGCTCTATCCAGGATGCTGGGGATGAAAAATGGAAAGATGTGGTCCCTGCCCTC